>NC_089631.1:668890-1337780 GCF_039881205.1 Euwallacea similis
TTGCGAAATTACACCCAATTTCACCTAGAGGAAGAACTGTAATTTACCCTTATGTTATCTCTGTGTATTTCGCAATTTTTGCTAATATACGCTGCTAAATTTCAGTATACCAATTATTCTCAAACACACACAAACACAACACAAAAGTTTCTCGATATAGTAAAACTTTCACTGCTTTTCTGCGCAAAAAGCAAATTTCGAGTACACCTACGATTCGTACAACACATAGTTATACAGGGTTAGGCGAAAGTCCGGAATAAAATTACTACCTTTTCAACGAGTGACTTAAAAAAAACGCTAAAACGCTTACATTGATTTTGAGTTGTACCTATTTTTTGGCAAGAAAATTAACTATTTTCTTTCAACTCCTTAATTGCAACACTAGCCAATTTTTTTTATGGAAACATGTCGCTTGTGGGCTCATTGAAAAGCTTGTAAAAAATTGGATTTTACCATACCCTTTTTTTCTTTCAGTTATGTCGTTATTAGGAAATTAAAAAAAAACTCTTTTAAAAACAAAAAAATAACGAATACCTTCTTATTCCTATCTACAGGCTATTTCACATAGCAAACGCCGAAAATGTTTTCCGCCATCTACTTGGCATGCTCCTACGCGATGGAATTCCGAATGGTCTCAGTTGATATATCATTTGACTCAACTCTAATTTTGGCTTTTAGGTCTTCAATATTAGCTGGCAGATTGATAAACTTTATCTTTCAGATATCCTCAAAGAAAGTAATTTAATGGCGTTAAGTCTGGGGATCTAGGTGGCCATTCAATTGTGTTACGTCATCCAATCCAGGGACCCGCAAATATTTCATCGAAATATCCTCTAACATTAAAACCAAAATGTAGGGAAGTGCCATCCTGTTGATACAAAACTTTTTCAGTGGGTATATGTGGATCTGCTTCGTTGGGGAACATACTGGCTAAAGCAGGCACCAACTCAAAATTTAAAAAGTCTAAGTAGCTTTCAGTTACAAGCCTTTCTGCAAAAAGAATAGCCCTACAACTCGGTTGTTAATTATACCTGCTCATGTACATATTTACTTTCTGTGGACGCTGCGTATGAGCTTCACATATACAGTGTGGATTTTCCTGACTCCAAAAACTATAATTGTACCTTTTAACTACTCTATTTAAATAAAAGTACTTTCAATCAAAAAGAGTATGTTAGTGAAAACCCATTATTTTTGTCACATCGTCTCATCATTTTCTCACAAAATTGCAAACGCCCGCCTCCTTCCAGAAGCTCTTGAACAAAATATACCTTATATGGTTGGTATTTTTCTGTTTTCAAAAACCACCCAATCCTACGTCTAAACGTAGCATGGTTTTAAACCAATGAAACCGTTAACATATGCGGATCTTTCTACAAAGATAAAGCGATGTCGAATTTTTTATCGCCATCTAAAATACGTGAACGGCCTCTTCTGAACAAGCCCTTCACTGTGTCATGTTGCTCAAATTTGCAAAATATCTTACCAACAGTAGCTTGAAAAATTTATTTTTCCGAATATTTTGCATTAAATAATGCGGACATTTCACTTTGACTTCGCATTCTATCTCCACATCCCAGCAATATCAAGACTTCGATACGCTGCATTTCTGACAATCCCATTTTTGTTTAGCGAGTTCAAAGAGAACACCTTGAGAGTATGCAAATTGATAAACTGGACGTTTCAAGTCAATTTTGCACAAAAATGTTACAATTTAAAAACGGAATAAAAACATGTATTGTTTATCGAGGCAATAAACTTGGCACCAAAAGTGCAGCAATTCTTTTCTCCTTTTAAAGCACATCTTGTAATGCTGAATAGCACTTTGTCTGTTTATTTACTTTATTGGCGTAAAATAAAACCTCATTCAAAATTAAAGATAGCACATCGATATTAATTTTTATGGGGGTTTACCATGGCCTGGAAGCATGCCAAGTAGCTAGAGCAAGACATTTTCAGTATCTGCTACATTAAATAAGCTATAGATGGGACTAAGAAGGTATACGTCATTTCTTTATTTTCAAAAGAGTTTTTTTTATTTTCTAATAACCCCATAACTAAAAAAAAAGGGTATAGTAAGATCCCACTTTTCATGAATTTTTCAACAAGCACACATACGACATATGTTTCTATTAAAAAAGAAAGTTGGGTAGGATTGCAGCTAAGAGGCTAAGGGAAATATTTCATTTTATTACTAAAAAAATACATACAACTCAAAATCAATTCATGTTTTAGGTTTTTTTTAAATCACTCGTTGAAAAAATATTAATTTTATTCTGTACTTTCGCCCAGCCTTATACAGGGTGATACCAAAGTTGGAGTTATCCTTTCACCAGCGAATAGGGCTTCAAAAAATTCGATTTTTTTCTTTGGCCCTTTTTCGAAATATCAACATAAACGGAGATACAGGGTGTCAAAGTTTTATTTAAAAAATTAAAATTTATTAATAATTGTCACACCACTTCAGATAATGAAACAAAATTTTGTAGGTGTTACTGATAGTCAAATTGCATTGGAACTATCACTTCGATGATTTTCACAAGAAAATAAGTTTTGTACAACACTCTCCGTAAATAATCCGCCTTATCTACTAATTAATTATTTTCAGAAACATGAGCCATTGTTGTATCGATAGCATTAATAAAATGAATAAGAAAAACTAATTGAAAGGTTATTTCTTGACCACAAAGGTTCAAAGGTTCAATAATTTTAAATTTTAAATTAAAACAACACTTAATTTTCGGTGTGCATTAAACCGGTTTTGATTTTTCTACTCGTAAACAGTGTGTCGTACCAAAAAAATAATGAAAGAGCTTTTCTTTTTAGAATTGAACAAGAAATTCAATAATAATTTTGATTTTTAGAAAAATCAGTGCTATAGCATTTTTCTTTTCAAAAATATTAAACAGCTTTTTTATACGCGCGCCACTGGTAAACCCAAAAATAATTTTATTTATTGAAGAATTTCCCTCCCACTTAGCTATTGACACCTACAAAAAAATATTTAATTCCCTCAAGTGGTTTGGCAATTATTAATAAATTAAAATTTTTTTAAATTTAACTTGATGCCCTGCATCTCCATTGATGTTGATACTTCGAAAATGCGCCAAAGGAAAAAAACTTTATTTTTTAAAGCCCTATTCGCTGGTGAAAGAATAACCCCAACTTTGAAATCACCCTGTATAACATGGTACGTATCTACGGTGTTATAGAGACTACTGTAATTGCAATAGTCATATTCATCTCAGTCCTAGGAGTACCATCCGCTTTTCTTTATTTGCTCAAGCCTAAAAATACGTCCAACTTTGTCCTTTTCCTCCTGATTTTATTTAGGCAGTCTCGGAGAAAACACCAGGGAATTTGGATTCTGTTTACATTTATCTGGAATTAAGTTTTTTAAGAGGACAATCGTTCCTTTCTTACAACATCCCCCTCAATAATATCATCAGATATATTGGTCCCAACCTAAGAACATATTTTTATTGTATAAGAGTCTGACGCAGGATTTTCTTTTAAATAAATGATTATTGCCCGCCTCAGAGGACATCTTGATAGAAATAAACTCTATAGAGTTTTACAGTAATACAGGAAAAATATTTCTCTTTGATAAGGTTAAAGGCAATAGCAGCTCCAATACAGCCAATCGATAACGCGATTAAATTTTTATGCTTTTTGGGAGCGGAAAAGACTTTCGTTTGAGTCTTAAACTCTATTCAACGCCCGTAAAATGTGTTGGAAATGTTCGATACTCTTTCCAAAAAAAACGCTCTAATAAAACCGTGTATCAAAATCACGAAAAGCGCCAACCTTTTAATTTCGGCAGAAAACAAGGCCCTAAATGCCCTCGATGGAGTCTTGTAAACTACCAATATTGGACGAATATTTGTAGCCCAGATTTTGCCTCTATTCTGGATGCTAATTTTTTTGCACTACGAAGCCTGCACGTGCAAGCTCTCATCTCGCAAATGCGTGCGGTAATCCCACTTTACCTTACGATGGTAGGAAAAAAATATATGGCACTTTTTTATTGCAGAACATTGTGCTTGAAGTTTCCCATACGGAACGTGCTTGTTATTTTGGCACGTGGCCTCTTTAGGTGATTTTCCTAAAATAATTTTTCTGTTATACCTTGTGCCGAGAATTTCGTTGCGCCGCAATTTAATACCGAGCTTGCAGAATTTTTTCGGACAACTCCAGAATAATTTATCACTATCTCCAAAGTTACATGAAAGGTACGTTCCACGTTTATACGGAAAGTTTGCTTTAAGTCGATAAAAAAAATGGAAAAAAATACTTGTTAGCATTTAAAAAATCATGTAAATCCAACACTAAACTAACTTGGAATATTAATTATAAACTTTAAGGAAAATTCAAGTGCCGCTATAATCTGAATATTCCCGCTCCAAAATACAACGCGCTTAAAAGCTTAAAGGATAAAAACTCAAGGAAACTGAAAGGAAGGTTATTATCATTTAATTAGCTAAGCTCTCTAGGTGTACTCTCAATTATTGGCCTGAATGGTTTTGCCGATGTTGCTGAGAAGCTGCAGCTTCATTCAGTATTCGCTTTACCCTTCTCCATGTAGAAAAACCTTATTTTGCTTTTATCTTCGTGTGTCTGAGTTACCATTAAAATTACTTGCGGTCATTCTGTGGTGGAAAAATATGAAAAACAGCTAAACTTAAAGAAAAACATACATATTCTCTTTGGATGCTCCATGCACCATAACGACTTAAATTGTGTGTTTGAAGGATTTTAATCAATAAAATAATGGTTTAGTTAGTTATTATACCCTATAGATTGCACATATTGTAATTTGTTTATGCGCAATACATCGAACTAAAAACCAAGGAAATTGATTTTCTGAGAAATTATAGAAGAAGTATCTCTATTAATTAAAAAAAAAATAATTGCGGCCTTTGGGCATTTTTCTCTTAGATTCAATTGCATTCATATTCATATGACAAATATAATGTTAAAATCCTTACTTTAAGGTCCTTTAAAAACAGACGATGTCCTCTCTAACCCCTTAATTTAATAACTTGCCATCACAAAGCTCAATAATTGTATTTGGGCAATTAAGATCTCCCCGAGGGTTGGCGAAGCTTTTAGTGAATAAGTTCTTGGGTTGAATCGTTTAAGCTGGAATTACTACTAGGGATTATTCTTGCACGGATAACGAATTCTGACTATTAATTTAGGAAATTGTTTGCTCAATACAATTCACATAGAGTGACTAATTGCCGAAGGAATTCTACTCTACATACAAATTCCCAGCTATTTAACATCAAGGCAATACATCAAATGGTCCCGTAGCTGAAAGCCCCAAACATGGGGCTCTGTCTTCTTCTAAAATATGCGGGACGTCCTTTCGGTCTGAAGGGATTCGCGAACATGATTAATTGTTCTCACATTGAGAAGAAGTTTGTCAGTGCTAATATTTCCGGAACATTCTTATGGATTTTCCATTTTTCGGTAGTGAGTCTGCAGCCGCGAAAAAAAATATGGAGATTAAAGTCGAATAGAAAAACGTAACAGTAAAGTAGAAGGGAGGTTTTTAGCCCCGAAGCAAATGAGCGGAACGTGACAAATGCCTTGAAGTCTACGGTCGCAATACAGAATGAGTGGTTCAGGGAATGTCCGGCGAAATTGTGGATGGAGACATTTCCAGGGTCCATTTATTTGCTTGTCGGTTGCAAGGGAAGTGGGAAATGTTAAATTGGTGGTAGTTTTTAAAATCCGGCTTAAGTTTACTTATGAAAAGGAAGGTTTATTTGTCAAATTTCTGCGTGAGCAGCCCTGAAAATTGTGGTAAAAAGTAACTAAATTGTCAGAATTTTATCGGTGCGAGGATTGAACTCCTTCAGCGTGGATTTGACTACCGATCTTGGAATGAAAGTGCAAGTTTTTAAAGTGAAACTTTGAAAGCTCTAGAACTGGGACAAGTCTATTTTTCTTGTGGATTCTAACAATTCTAATATTACTTCAATTTTGAGTGTTGGATATCTCGCTTTCTCTTATCCTTTAAATTCATATAGAGTCAAATATGCAAATAGTCACATGGGAGCGATGCTTTTCGTCAAGAGGGCTTTGGAAACAAAACAATAACGCTCCGGTTGTCAGTGTTATTGGCGCCCCCGCGTTTTCTGTTTCCGTTCGGTTCTCCGAAGTCGCACGATCGGCGAGCAGCTATTCAGAAGAAAAAGTTCAGGGTCGCACGTGAAATCGAGCAGTGCAGTGCGCGCTTTGTCGAAAATAAACAGTACTCGATTATTCTAAGTGGTTTTTGTTTGTGTTTAGTTCCTTTTTATATGCCCTTAGGTAACCGAGTGTTATCCATGCCGGCTGTATAATAAAAATGACTTGAAAATTCACTTAAATTTTTTCCGGGAAATCAGATCGTAGGTTTATCTGCGCCATAAGACGCCCGCACGAAATTTTCGATAATCTCTTTGAGGAACGCTTCTCCTTCTTCCCTCGTTTATTTTTTAAAACTCTTGTTCTCTTGGATCCAGCTTTAGTTCCATTCTGCTCCATACGTGTTCTATCACGTTATTCATTTGCTCAATCGATATCATTTTGTCTCAGAACTTCATTTCGAATTCGAATGAGAGTAGATGAGCACGTCCACCAGGATAAAACCATATGCAAATTTCGATACCTAATAGCATTCATGTTCAGCCATTTCTGCCCTTTCGAGAGAGGCCCGTTCAGTGTTAATTCATCTGTGTCAAAGTTTTCCTTTTTCTTCTTAAGAAATCCATTGGATGAACTCAAAATCGTCATATCCACAACAGTTCTAAATTGCATCTCTCAACTCGTCTTCTCTCACTGCCCTTCATTAAAATAATAAATTAACTCCATAAATTAACAAATCAACGTCCATAATCACTAGAAAAGCCGGGCCTAGAGAGACTAGAGACTGCATTTCTCTCAAGAAAATTGAATCTTTCCGAGTTTCGCTGACAGGAAATAAGATTAAATTGACCTTAAGATGGGAGACCTTCGCCCGACAACGGCGGCCTTCTCTCTTCAGCTTTAGATATTGATTAATGTGCATGTCCTTCGCAGAGAGGAAATACCTCTTATCTTTTAACCTCTATGTGCAATCGTCAGGCGAAGATTGTAAACAATAAACCTATATGACAAACTGTGCTGAAGGGGAGGTTTGTTCGTGTTTATTATCGAGTCCTAGAAGTAATTTTTTTCGATGAGAATGTTGTTTACATGTTATTTGGGTCAAAAGCCTGCACAGAAACGCGACCCAGATTCGCAGATTGAGCCATTAATGTCACTTCGAACATCCCACGTTCTTTCCGTATCATTTATTACAATTGGATTTAGCGTTGCAGTGGATACGAAGCTAGTCATCCTAAACGGAATTTGAATGCAGAATTTCTTTTTGAAGTACTACTGCTGGAGAGATAAACGCTCTTCCTGACGACAGCCTTCGAGAAGTTTAACATAAAATATTTTGCCGAAGGAATAGAACCGAAAAAGCTTTGCGGAAAAAGCAATGCTGTTGTCAAAAATACCTTACAGAGCTGATAACTGTTATGGCTGAAAATGGCTCTCATTCAATTACGTTCATCGCCATGTAATATTTAAAGGGCGAAAAAAATGTATTTTGTCAGGTCTTGAAAAAAGGACCTTTCCTTAGGGCAAATGCAATCTTATCTCAGAACGAGGCAGCTCGACAGGGGATATTGAATTGCCGGCTGCGAAAACCCACTTCTCAGGGATTCAAGGAAAATATGAGAGAAGAGATGCATGCTTGTATTATACGAGTAAGGATTGTCCGCATTGTGGGCCGAAAGGGATATGTGCTGCCCCTTGTGGATCCCAGAATGCTTGTCACATATTGGGCGCAATTTCACTTAAATGGCTATTTTTCAATACAGCGCTAAGAAAAGACAAAATAAAATGTAAAGTTCGGAAAAGTTCCGAACTCCAAAAACTTACGAGCACACACCAAACCAACTGAACGACTAGAATAAAAAGGCAGTAATAATACCTATTCCAGTGCTAAATCAGGTTTTTGGACATGTAATAAAAAAACACCCTTCGGAAACTGACCACTGAAACACTGAACTATTCACCATCTCTTTGTTTTTAATAATGAAAATTACACTAAATCAAATAAAGACCCTACAGAAACATTAGGGAGACGACATGCAAAAAACCTAAAAGGAGAAAAGAAAGGCCTAAAATACCTTATTTTTATGGTCTTTCTAAGATTCACAAAAACAAAGTACTCACACATCCACTGTCTAGATTTTTAGTAAATGTTCTAATTCCGTTAATAGGAAACAGATTCTTATATAAAAAAATCAGTGATTGTCTAGAAAATTGCTTAAAAGTGGAATTAAATGACGATTTCATCATCACATTTCTCCAAAAAAAAAGTTTTGTGCATTAGATCTACGCATTGTATTATTTTGGCATTTTTGCCAAAGGAGGCCTTGGAACGGTTGAAAACAACTGAATATTCGCTTGCGCGTCTGCGCCGTGTTGAAAATCTCTCGGCCAAGCATAAACTGTAGTCGAGGTGCATTTTCCAAATTGAGCTTGAAAAATGCAGTGGTTTGAGTCCACGCCGGTGGTGCAGGTAACAAATTAAATTTTATCGCATTCATTTCTCTATGGAAAGAAAATAATATTATTGGATAGTCCAAAAAGCCATTTGTCCCTTAAGTGCGTTTAACTATCATCTTGTGTCACTT
This sequence comes from Euwallacea similis, assembly GCF_039881205.1. Classification (NCBI taxonomy): domain Eukaryota; kingdom Metazoa; phylum Arthropoda; class Insecta; order Coleoptera; family Curculionidae; genus Euwallacea; species Euwallacea similis. Next base: position 677,614 of record NC_089631.1, read on the forward strand.
ACATTGTCCCTAATTTCATTTGGATCTCCCAATTTGTTATGTCATTTGATAGCAATGTTAAAACTTAGGCAGTGTCAAAAGTGGTTCGTTAAATTTCGATCTGGCAATGTTGATGTCAAAGATCCGGCACGCCCAGGAAGTCCAAGTGAAGCTGATGAAGAAAAAATAAAGGTTTTGATAAAATCAAATCGTCGATTAACCATACAACAAATTGCTGGCATCTAATCGTATCGAAGTCAAGCTTTGGAAACCACTTCGAACAAATTGGCTACGTTAGTAAACTTGATATATGGGGACCACATGAACTTAAGGCACACTAAACGAAAAAAAAATTACCCGTTTCTGAAACGTACGATAACAGGTGATGAAAAATGTATCGTCTATAACAATGTCGTACGTAAAAGATCTTGGACCAAGCGTAATGACTCAGCTCAAAACATCTCAAAAGCGAATATGCCCCAAAGAAAAGTTATGTTATCCATGTAGTGGGATTACAAAGGTATCGTCAACTAGATAAATCGAGCAATGAAATCAAGGAAAAGCGCACAGAATTGATAACTCGTACCGGCTAAAATTGCTACAATTTACATGGGAGGGTTTCCCACATCCGCTCTATTCCCCAAACCTAGCACCGTCGGATTGCCATCTGTTACGATCGCTGCAAAATGCCCTTAATGGAAAAACCTTCGTGACTGATGAAGATGTAAAAAACGTACTTTTTGCTGTTGTTTAGTTTTTGGCTGAAAGGATAATTTAATTTTTATGAGCGCGACATCATGAAATTGCCCCAGAGATGGAGAAATGTTGTTGAACAAAATGGGCAATACATTATTTAATAAAGTCATTAGTTTTAATGAAAAAAAAACTGTTTTTTCACTTACATTGTTTTTCACTTACATTGTAAAATACGCAATGACTTTTTGGACAACCCAGTAAAATCCTTCCAGGAAATAAAGGTAACATTGCAGTCATAATGGATTGCGTTACCCGTTTAAACACATAAATTAAGATGTTCATCGATATCCAAGCCGAAGAATTTGATACTTTTAAGTGAGCTGCAATTTGTTCTGTAACGGAACGGTCCAAAACAAGTCGAATTCTTTAATAGGAAAATTTGTCAATTCCACCTAAACCGTCCTTCTATTAACATCAACACCGGATTTGAATCACGGTTTAATTAGGGAAGTTTTGCAACTTGAAAACTATTTTACCCGCGAAATATAACGGAACCCTCCAAAGCGAACTAGGAATGACTTTGATTAAGGGGATAAATTAATGAAACGTAAATAGTGGGAGACAAGAAGAGCTATTTAGAATGGTTTCTGCGGCTGGGGGAAAGATAAAGCTATGTAGTTCTGGACGACCGACAAAAAGCCCTTGGAATTTAGTTAGCAACACAGAAACGGAAGTTAAATCGCATGAAGTTGAGATTAGAGAAGGGTTCTTCAATCATGTCGCGAAATTAGAGAATTAATATATGAACTACTTAGACTAGCAATTAAGCACTGGATTTAAGAAGGGGAGATAACGTGAGCGTGCAAAGAACAAACTTTTGTCTATTAATACTCACCTAAACACGTGTTTCTATACCGAAAATTCCCATTAATCATAATGTCGCGTAGGTGTCATGCAAGAGTGCTCTATTTTCAAGATTAATAACTTAATTAGTTCGTTAAGGGAGGTGGGGACAAGGCGGCCATTAGGCAGCCCCCGAATGGAAGAAGATGCAGCCTTAATCCAAATTGCTATCTGATTTGCAGAAGGATTAACGAAAGAGATAAACTGGAGCAGTTGTCAAGTAATTCCATTTTTACGCCCACTCGGACAACTACAATCGAAAAAAACTAATAAGATCGAACCCTTATAAGTAATAAAGTTGATTTTCTCGCATTTACAAACGCCATCCCCTTCAGATCCACCGGGGCGAATGAAACGTGGCAGATTTCTTAAAGACTTACTTTCCTGCAATTTCGTTCAGGTCAAAAGATTTCCGCTGATAAAAGGGTCAAATCCTTTCGAAGCCTTTTTTATTTACCTGCTGAATTATGCCGGATAGATTTTTGGCCTTTTAGACCCTGTTCGCTCGGTTTAGGGCGAAGTTTCTCAGGGAAGTGGGCGCTTTATTTAGTATTACTTCAACCGCGCTCGTATCGGGTTCTCGTGCCTCCAGGGCAAACGATGTGGTACTAAATGAAACTTTCAGTTCAATTTAACGTTATTCTATGGATAACTACCCCCCCATATCGATCCCCTCGAGCGTCACGTTTTTCTCCACAGTCTCCCGCAGTGTCGAGTCAAATGCGAAAAGCAGGTAAAGCAGCGAAGAATTAGAGCTTTGCTGATGAGTAATTGTTCGAAGATAAAAGTGAAAAACTTCTCAAGCTATTCTCATTGAAGCCTAATACAAGGTTTCCCAGAAATTAATAGCGCTCCTGTTACTGGGGCTCTTTGTACGACTGCATGTATTCTGCGAAGAGACACTTTAAAGCGCATCCAATTTTTCTTGGTTTTTGGGGACACATCGCAAATTACCTGTCTTCTTGTTTGTCAATATGTTTTTCACTTGGTTGGTTCCTAAATCAATTGCAGTTTTATGGTCGTAAATTTACGAGCTTATAACTGAAAACTTTGGCTCATTATCCGCGCTGTTGGGACAAATCTCAGTTTACAGCAAAATTGTAATTAGAGATTCGTCATAAATTTTAATTTTAATTTGTAGTAAAATTAACTACCAATTTTAGTCTTTTGCGGAATGGTGAATTTTTGTTGTTGTTGTACAAGGTGTTTCAGCTTTTAATCGGGAAAATTTAACAGACGATAAAACTCGGAAAAATAATGAGAAAAGTTCATATGAACTTGTACGTTTTAAAGCTTCGTTACCAAAATACTGGGTGTTTCAGATCTTTTTTTAATTTTATTTTACAGCTATCTGTTTTTTCAGATATCAACTTCAAATTTTGCAGGTACGCTATTATTTAGAATCTACACTACTTGATTTAACATGTAGCTGTGAAAATCTACAGAGGACTACTTTTTCGGAGGTTAAGCCTCATTTTACTATTCTAAAATTTTTGTGGGGCACAACTAATTTTTAGTGGCTTATGTTTTGAATTCCTTGTTCAATTTGTAAACTCTTGTGCTTCTTGTTTTTTTTTGTAACAATCACCGTTTTCCCGCTATATAAAACGTACCAGCAAATGCACACCAATTTAACATTATTTTTAATTGACCGGCGAGTTCTAGTAACTAACTTGTATTTAAATGAAGCATTTGAGCAATTTTAATCAGATCGAAAGAGATTTTCTTAACGACTTGTTAAATTAAATCATGTAGATTTTAAATAGTAGTGTACTTGCAAACTTTCGAGTTAATATCTGAAAAATATAGGCAGCTATAAAATTTAAAAAAAACGTTTTAACTAACACCCCATATTTCGGTAATGAAGCTTTAAAATGTACAAGTTCACATGAACTTTTCTCATTATTTCTCCGAGCTCTGTCCTTTGTTAAATTTTCCCGATTAAAACCTGAAACACCCAATATAGAGGCAAACCATTAATGTTACAAAGAGTAATGATTAACAATTTAGGTTTTGTTACAGAGGGTTTTTCGTCGTAGTATGTAAAAAATTCCGGCAGTGAATTTATGGATGATTTTACGAAAAAAGTTCATATGAACATAGGTCAGTTTTCGCATCCTGTCTGAAATATAGGGTGATAACATTTTTCTGTTTTTTAGTTTTTTCCTAATAAATCTAATCCGGCATGTAATATTTTTATAAAAATTGGAGAGAGTAAAATAGTTTTAGAAATGCATTTTTTATAGGAAAATCAATGTATTTAATTTCACTGGTGACGTTTCCATTGACATGACCTTGAATATTTTATACGAAAAATATAATACACCAATAGTTTTTTGAAATAAAAATTATTTTTTGAATATTCCATATTTCTGTGAAAAAAAGGTCCTTTGACTATTTTTCGTAACGTTCGCCGTTTTCATTGAAAAAAATAAAATGCACTAATGTGCAACTGAGAAATGGCATAACTCACTCGTTTAACACAAAAAATACAACTGGGATTTTTAATGAGTACGCGATAATATGCGAAAAAGGGCCGAGGCATGCATTCCTGCAAGTGGAGGCCATTTTCAACAGTTTATTTAATTGTTCTTTTATAGGTAACGTAATGTGCCTAATTTAGCCTTATGGTTTTAATATTAGTTACAAAATATTGTTTATTTTCCATGAGAGTGGTTCATTTTATGAAAAATATTCAAGAGACCGTTTTTTTCGCAGAAATATGGAGCATTCAGGAAATTACTTTGATTAAAAAATACAGTGGCGAATCATATTTTTCGTCTAGAATGTTGAGCCACATCAATGGGGACGCCACTGGCCGCCACTGGAAATTAAAAATATTCTTTCCCTTTTAAAAGGTTTGTTTGTACACATATTTTACGCTCTCCAATTTTCATTAAAATATTTAATGCCAGAACAAATTATACAGGGAGTTACATTTTTTGAAATATTTTTTTCAATTCGTGATAAGTGGCATTGTAATCAACGAAAATTAATGTTCCTTTTGCTTATGATTTACCAGAATGTTTGGTGCAATCTGTGGCGAATCAAAAAAAATGTTGCAGATAAATTCCACACATTTTTGCCGTAGAATTCGAATCTGCAATAAAAAGTAGGGAGTCTCATTTAAGAAATCAAAATTACCCCCCATCTCCCCACGAAGACGGACAGAGGGGCACTAATTTTAGCATCAACGTATTTCCTCCAAGAAATAATTAAACTTTCATAATAGACATTTTTTTCGCAGAGCGCTTACTATTCAAGATATTGCGATGTCTCAAGTTAAATTTTACACCCTGAATTAGGAAAAAACTAAATAAACAATAATTTTTATCACCCAGTATCTTAAACGGAAAGCGCAAACGGACCTATGTTCGTATGAACTTTTTTTTTTAATTATCCACAGATTCACTCTCTAAATTTTTGGCATACTATTATGAAATACTCTGTATATGATTTTTACTTAGGATTTTTTTCGGTAAATTTGAACAGAATGGTACATTCCATTTTTCTCTATCAATAGGTATCGATTAAATTCTATCAAAAGTCAAAAAGAAATTTTTAAAGTTATAAATTCTTTCATTTTCCATCGTTAGAAAATAAATGGATTTTATGCTTTTGCTCTTTTCTGTATTTTTGTTAATCTCAACTTTCCTATTTAATAAACACTCCATTTTTCACCTCAAATCGTCTTTCCAGCTTTTGAAATTGGCACAGCACTAAATATCAGCCAGCACCGATTGTACGCCGTATCTTTCCAACTGAACGACCCGACTCGTCTGGGCACAATGTAATCGTGACTTTTTTGCCGGAATAACTGATGGCGGTTGTCGCTTCAGTTTTAGAGAATTCCCAGCCATAAAATACGTTTTTTATCGCACAAACTAATGCGATTGATTGGAAATTGCCAAAGCTTAATCCGATTATTTACTGCGTGTTTCCTATGTTAATTAACAAACATCCAATATCTGCTTAGGGCGGTCATTCCCATCGTTACGAAACACATCGAGTCTATTGTTTTTCGACGTGAGTCTTTAATCTAGTTTGAGTGAAACTTTTCGGGTTGCAATTCACTCTTCTTGCGCTAATAAATCCTCAGGGATACCTGAATTTCTCCGAGTAAGCCAGTTATCAAAATTGAAACTGGCGCTTCGAATTCGGTTGTTTTCGTATAGATTTTACACATTTAATGCAATGTCCATCACTTTTGAGGTTTCTAGGATTAGCGCTTAATGTGCAATGTACAGAGTGTCCCGGAATATGTGGGCTATCTCTCGGATTCAAAATATGTGACAAGTTCCTATAAAAGTTTTTTCTACAAACCTTCCCTTCTGAGATACAAGCTCCTAATGGATGTCTCTGGAAATCAGTTTTTCTTGAATAAATATAGTATTTTATGTGTACTGCGTGTGTATACTGTATATTACGTTTCTTCGGGTGTTTTCTTTCCTTTGATCAGATTTCGATGCACGTGTAAACTGTCTACGGTTTCTTGGAATTAATCTCTCAGCGCCCTTTTTAATTTCACCCAAGTTTTTGCGCATTTCTCATAACTCACGAACAATTTCGCTGATCCTTCCAGCAATCGTTTGGCATAAGCGATTTTCTGGACTTCGTTCCATCCGCACAGCACAGCCATTTCCTTGGAGTCATCCAACTATTGTTGAACGTTCGAGTGGCTGTCGCCGTTGAACTTTTCCAGAGATCCTTCAACGTCTTTGAAGGTTAACAATACCCGTTGTGACATGTTCCGTCCTCGTGTCACTGGTGTATGACGAGCACGTTCGTCGTCGGTGCCATCATCGTCGTATTCGTCGTTATTACTTTTTCGGCTGTCAATCACAGGATTTTGGACACGTGCATCGTTGTGCCTGTGACCTGCATCTTTGCGTCCGAAAGCATTGGCAGCTTCAGTATCTTCGTCGTCTTCAGGATCTGCTTCTTCTTCGTGGTCTGCAACGCGATCCCGCTCAAACAGAAGCACCGCTCCTAGCATCACCAACAATTCAAGTTTTCGACCTGTCACCCGTAGATTTCGTCACCTAAGCTTCTCTCTGAGCTCTGAACTCTCATTCGCGGAAGCTAACCTTCTTCCAACTCTGCCGCGAAGAAACCTTTTGCGACCTGGTCAATTATATCCTCCATGCTTCGCTAACTTTGTACATTTTATTAAAACTTTTAACACGCATTCCTGATACAACTTCACGCACACCTATATCTTTTCCTATTGCTGTGATCCCGGACGAGCCCCCAAATGTAGTATCGAGTTTGATACTGGTGTAGCATTTAAGAATTTGCAGGGCATGTACAAGATGATTTTGTAATTCTCCTTGGTTTGATCAGTCGCTGGTAATTCAGAAGTCGTGTCTGCGCTCGCAACCTCATTATCTTCTGCTTTGTTTCAGTTTATTATTTATTATTAATTAATTAATAAACACACATTTCTAATCCTTTCTCCTGGCCTGTAATTTCTTTCATAAGATATAAACATCATCCTATATCTAAACCAGTATCAAACCCGATACTACATAAGTTTTAAAGTACTTAGTGTAATTAAATAATTTTCAATATGACAGATATTACATGGGATTCCTTAAAATGATACCATTTAAACACACTTGACTCGTTTAGTTTGCCAGGAACGGACCAGCTCTATCATGAAAATCATAATTTTTCTATACTCTGTATCAAAAAAGGTATCAAAATAGCTTGTTTAGATAGATCTACCTTAAGCTAAAAATAAGGCATTTTTGCTCGTTATCGCAAAAATAAACTATTTTCGAGGAAAACCAATTTTTACCGAATATGGTTTGTGTGCTGGCGTCAATCAATAATTTATCGTGGTTTAAATTTTGCAATAATTTTTATTAGATAATAGGGAAAACTTGTTGGAAATCATTTGTTTTCCATTGTGAAGCCATAAGAAACAATTTTTGAGCATTATGGAGAGTCCAACAATCTTCGATTCTTAGAGCCAAGGAATGCATACGATTAGAAGGAGCCCATGTTGATAAAAACTATATTCGCTAAAAATTGTTTTTTCTTGAAAACGGTTAATTTTTCCGATAACGAGCAACAATACCTTTTTTTAGTCAAAGGTAGAGGCTATTTAAAAAAGTTATTTTGATGCCTTTATTGATACAGGGTGCAGAAAAATTATTATTTTTGTCTTAAAGCTAGTTCGTTCCTGGCGCACTAAACGAGTCCAATGCGTTTAAATGGTATCATTTTAAATAAACCTATCTAACATCCATCGCACTAAAAAATTAAATAATTACGCTAAGTACTTTAAGACTTATTTAAGAAAAACTGATTTCCAGAGACATCCTTTAAGAGCTTGTATCTCCATAGGAAAGGTTTGTAGAAGAAACTTTTATAAGAACTTATTATATTATTTTAATGTATTCTCTGTGAATCTGATAGATTTCCCACATATTCTGGGACACCCTGTATGTGCTTGCAGGATAATGTTCATGAGACTGCAGAAATAGACCAATGCTCTCCTCTGAATTCGTTGTTTCTGTCGAACTTATCTTGCTGGTAAAGTTACTAGTAGTTTGAAACTCAGGCCCTAAAGGGCCAATCGTTAGGCTGACTGACAAGCATATTGGAAAATTCTTCATTACTCGACTTCCCGAGATCTCATTTTCTGTGCCATTGGCATGCAAATCGATGCGTGATTTTAAGAAAATTGCTTCTCAAATTGAAAATGGACTGATTTATTATCCGGCAGTCTAGGCAAATTAACCAAAGTAGACACCACCATAAGTTTTGTTTAAAGCAGCAATCCTTTTAATTAGGAAAAATTGATGAATTTGCTATTTTCAGTATTGTATGCTGTACAGAACGTCCATGTGGCTCCACAGTTGTCACACAAACAAATCGCAAATTATAGGTATATATCGAGTGTATTTTTAAAAACTTGCCACCCCCAGGTTTTTAAAAGTGTAAACTAAAGCTAAAAATTCTGAAACAGGATGATTTTAGAATTTAAGCGGAATATTGCAGGGGTGGCAAACCCATCGTTTTTTTAAATAGGGAACATGAATCAAGTGACACACAATTTTAAAAGTCTACAAATTCTCTAAACAACCGTGCCAAATTTTTTTTAATTCAAATTTTTTTGCGATTCTTACCTTTAAAAAGATATGTGAAGTGCTTTCTATTAATCTCTATGCAATAATGCAAAACGCTCTTCAAACTTTCTTCGGCCTTCTTCAAAAATCTGTTGTGGAAAATTACGACAAGCTTTTGTATTTCGTTAACGTAATACGTGAAGATTTTGTACAGAAGTCACGTAAATCACGTTTTTAAGATATCCCAATAGAAAAAAGTCGAGAGGAGTAAGATCAGGAGATGTAGCCGGTCACTCGATGGTACCTTTTCTGCCAATCTATCAACCAGGAAAATTATTGTTAAGAAGCTGTCCAATCGGTAAAACATAATGTGGAGGGGCACCATGCTGTTAAAAAATGTAATAAATCCCAATGCAACATTGGGTGTACATTCCCGTTCAATTGATTCTCCAGAGTATCTGTTATTAAAGGATTGATGAAATCCTGAAGCAAATCTAAGTACTTGTTTTCAGTTTGAAAACAACAATTTCTTTCCATTTTCTATGAACGCTCCATGACTAATGGAAGTTTTATTATTTAAGTGGTTGCGATCCCCATTGCAATTCTCCATCGAACGTTAACAATTAACCAGTAATAACCTAATAAATCTTGCATAGCCCCGCTCTTTCTTCCTTGACCTTCTAAATGAGTTTTCTTCGATTTCGCTGACACATTTTAGCTCCCTCAAAAGGGCGGAAAAGAAGATTGATGATGGAAAAAATTATCCGCACCTCCGCATTTCTCGCAATTTTTATTAATTGCCCAAAATTGAGGACGTCCCACTACAGCTCTTCCTTTTCATGCCTACACTGAAACTGTTTTAGTTTTAAACCGGATTGTTCGGCTCGATCAGTCTGGCTCGAAATCTCATCACGAACGGTTGGCAGTCAAGTTGTCGGGCCCAAAGTGAATAGTTTCAAACTATTATTTAATATTTCAGTACTTATCGATCAATGGCCGCCAAAAGGGGCGTGAATCGGTCACGTATCTCCCTTACCCCAATTATCGAGGTTAGAAAGAATATAGCAACCCCTTTACCAATCCTTATAATGGGTGATTATTGAAAAAAATTTAAAGTTCAAATAACAAACTTGGATAAATTCATCAATTATTGTCTCTTGTCAGTGGAATGTTAGATTACCGTCTACTGCGAGGTTTTTTAATGATCACTCGTTACCATCACACCACCCTAGACATTTATGACCTCTGCACCTCAAAAAACGTAATTTGTAATTAGGTAATTTTGCTAAATTGGGCAATATTGGCCTAAAAATACGTATTCACAGAGATTTTCGTTGCATGACATTTGCTCTTATTCCCCTCTTGATGCAGCGTTCTAATTTAAGCCATTTGCAATTCAAAAACCCCATCGGAATCAATAAATTGCGACCTTTCCCCAATGCATCCTCCCTCCTTTTTCTGCCAACAGGCCTAAATTGGATTAAGGGTTTAATCGCCAACCAGCTTTCGCTTAAGATCACTACATTGTCCAGGGTCACAGATCGATTATATCGGAACTTCTTAACTTCTTTATTTTTATCAATATGTTCCTTTTTGATTTTCCTATTGGGTTGACATGTGAGGGCACGTTTGCCCTTTAAATCATTTGATTTATGTCCTCCGTTTAAAGTATAGAAGACCGCGTTTTTGGTAAGATTTATCTTGAGAGGCTTCAGTGGTCTTTAAGCAAGTGATGTTCATGCGGTGCAGAATTATCCTTTGAATGCTTATGAGTTTGCGGGGTTAAACTCCCACAGAGAAAATTTAAATTTCCAATGCCTTGCTGTTATAAACTACCTCAAAATCAGCCATTTTCAAAGAAATTTCGTCCCCCCCGAGGCAGTCCTTGGATTTTTAATACTGGATCCACTTAATGCTGGTGTCGGGGGCAAACAATTTTTTACCCGGATTTGTGGGATGGGTAGATTATACTGAGCATGATTCATTGACTTAATCAAATGGCGCCGAAATCACATTGACACTAAATTATCCAAACAGAATTACATTTGCATAAATGCGGGCTGCATGGTTTCCAAGTAGAACTCCATTTAACTGAGATTCATCTGACGTATATTCCGTGTTTATGTTTGCTTTCGCATGTCTGGTGTTGTTTGGATTATAATCAGAGGGATGCATGTCGGGCACATAGAGATAAGATAAGGATTTACATAAATAGTAATTATTAAAACAAAAACCGAGTAGGAGTTGAGGTATTGAGTTGTTCACAAAGTCATTGCGTATTTTACAATGTAAATAAAAGACAATTTTTTTCATTAAAAATGATAACTTTATTAAATTATGTATTTTGTCCATTTTGCTCAATAAGATTTTTTCATCTTTGGAGCAATTTCATGATACCGTGCTCAGGAAAACCAGATTATTTTTCAGTAAAAAACAGACTCAGATACTTTTTTTACATCTTTACCAGTGGCAAAGATTTTTCCATTGAGGGAATTTCACAGCGATCGAAACAGATGATAATCCCATGGTGCTAGGTCTGGGAAATAGGGTGGATATGGCAAAACATCCCATCCAAGTTCTAGTAATTTTTGGCGGATGCGAGTCACTAGTTCTGGGCGCTATTTCTTAATTTAGTTACTTAATTTCTTTAGTTTGCGACACCTTTGTAATCCCACCAGACGGATAATTTAACTTTGACGAATATCCACTTTTGGAATATTTCGAACTAACCCTTATGAAATTGTTGTGGACGATCCAATTTTCGTCACCTGTTATCTAACGTTTCAAAAACGTCTCATTTTCTTCTCGTTTAGAGAGTGCCTTGAGTTTATATAGTAGCTATATATCGAGTTTACTAACGTATCCAATTTGTTTCGAATGGTGTTCGACGCTTGATTTCGCTACATTTAGACTGCCAGCAATCTCCCGTATGGTTAATCGACGATTTCATTCTATCAGCCTTTATTTTGTCTTTAACTTCTCTTGACCTTCCTGAGTGCAACGAATCTTTGACGTCTTAATTGTCAGATTGAAATTTAGCAAACCACTTTTGACACTGCCGAATTTTTAACACTACTGTCAATTGATAAAAAATTGACAGATCCAAATGAAATTGGGAACAATTTAAGGCAGTTAATCTTGCGCAATGGAAAAATACGCAATCACTTTATGAACGACCCAATATTAAAGGTATTCCTGTGATCAATTCATCGCCGTATAGTTACGGTTCACCTGTTAATAAGATTTATAGGAGAATGTTGGTAGACAAATTCGAAGTGAAGGTCTAGTAGGACAAAGAAGATAAATCGAAGATATTGGGCAAAAATCATTTTTGAAGTAACGGTGTTTCAGAAATAGACGCTCTTTTGGACTTTTTGAAATCTGCCCTCTTCCTTTCAGAGACGGTTTGATACCATCCTCCATATCATCTTTACTTTCTGTACTGCTGTATTCTAATATAAAATGCAAAATGCCTCCTTAGAAATATTCCGCCTGCCTAATTGTAAATACGGGCTACCCTAAATGCATTGAAATATCATTACCCTTGGAACTGAAAAGAACAAAGGGAAATGAAATTACGGTTCACCTCAATACTTGCTCTGAAGTAGAGCGTATGTTATAATTTCTTTTTACGTTATTTATTCAATATTTTTTCATTATTAAAAGGTCATCTAATAATAGTTTCAATGAAATGTAGGCTGGATGATGTATTAGCTAACAAATAATTTAATCTCAACTTTGATCGATTTTTAGTATCTTATTGAATAAAAAAACAATAATTATAACATCAAATAAATCTTAATGCATTCTCTGTTATTGGTCACCACCTGTTCCCGTCTATAGACCAATCTGTTGATACCGTTTCATCAAAAATTACCTGGTCTGGCGTCGAAAAATTGTTGAGCTAGTTTTTAACGCCCTTTTTGTTGTTGAAGGTAATGCCCCTCATTTAGTCCAACAGAGAGCGGAAAAAATAGTGATCAGTTGGAGCAAAGTCCGGAGAGTACGGCGAATGTTGAGGAATCTTCCATTCGAGCTTTTGGAGGGGGGCTTTAACAACTTGTCCAATCTGAGCTCTGGCATCGTTGTAACTTGGCCTCGGCGAGCGGGTATTTTCTGCTGAATTACCTCATTCACGCGGCGCTATTGAACAATGTAAAGTTCCTTGTTAATCCTACTGTTCTTCTAGAGTACCTTCCAATGCACGAGACCTTCTCAGTCCCAGCAAACGCAAGGTTTGGGTGAAGGTCTTGCTTGACTCTCGGCTTCAGTGCATCTCCTGAGGTCATCCTCACCTTTCTTGGCTTCATATTGACGTAAACGCATCATTTTTTATCTCTCGTTAAAATTCGGCAGAGAGAGCGTTGTTTGGGATCGGGCGAGATGGTGAAAAGCAATTTGAGGGTGATTTTCTTTGTTGTTTTCGGTAAGCTTGTGAGGCATCCAGGTTCCCAATTTTTGGCCATGGAGTGAAGATAATTGATGGTGACGTGATGATCTCAGTTAATTTTTTCGGCCAATTCACGACTTGTTCGGCGAGCGTCCTCCTTCAAAAGAGCCCTGAGACGCCCCTCGTTAAATTTGAAGATTTTTCAGTGCGAGGCATGTCTTTGAGGACAAAGTCGCCCTTTTTGAATTTCGCATACCATTTCCGTGCAGTAGACACGCCTATGACACCTTTTCCGTACACGTCGCAAATATCCCGAGCGGCTGAGACAGCTTTTTGATCTCGATGAAAGAGCGAAGAAAAGCAGATATCCAAAAAAGCTGATTTTTGCTCTCCGGATATTTCGTTTCTAAGCTTCGAAAATAATGAAAAATTAAATTATTCAAAATAAGAATTGTCGCAATTTTGGAGAGCAGAGAAAACTCTTTTAAGTGAATATATGTGTACACTTTGTCAAGTAGCAAACAAATTTGTTATAAAATAAATAAAAAACATAAAACTTTACGAATTTACTCATCAACCCAATAGTATATCAGATCACTATTATTTCGATACTCCTAGCCTCCGTCGCTCTGTAATCAAAGTACCTTTCGGACGGTATAATAAGGAGATTAATATTAAACTAATCCCCATATGTATATGAATATACCTTGTGAAATATTGATGGGCGTCGAGGTTTAGTTGGTAGAATCTCGAGAAAACTAAACTGAAGGGCTCTACAATTTCTGCTTTGCGAAGCTCTCTCTTGTGGGGTCCTGTAAATAACTCAGAAGCAAATGAGATTTGAATTTTCAATTTTCAGCATGTGTGAATTTGTTGCGGATTTCAAATGACCGAATTACCCTCAAAACTCCCCATCTTTTATCACGCAAAACAGCTGCTAACCACGTAGCATATCACAACTTTCAGCTTACTGACTCATAATTCAATATATATCTCCAAGATGCCGGTCTTATAAGCTATTAAAATTTATTTGGGCCCACTCGGTTGTTCGAGAATAAAATGCGCAAAGCAGAACGAATAATCGCATTATGGAAACAGTTCAGTTTTACGGATTCCTTCTGAACGAAAAGCTACCTTTTCCTATTGGCAACTTATCTCTTCTTGTCTTAAAACACGCTTATTCGGCAAACTTACATCGAGCATTCGATGGAAAAGTGTACGCGATAAGAGTGTTGCAAAGTGCCTCTTTGTGGGTGTTCAAATGGAATGAAACTTTTATGTGTTTATGCAATTTATGTGTGTAATTTCATACTTAATATAAGAGTGTTTGGGCAAGCCAAGACGGCCCGCTACCAAAGATTACCGTTAATAAGGGTAAGTACTCCTAGGTACGGTCCTGATTTAGTAATAAAGTTTAAGGGTCATAGTTAGGGATTTTGGACCGAAGCCAAGTAAACAAAAACTGCGATTTATTAATAATCAATATCCCTGTAACTTATTTTCTGCCCTTTGAGAGATACACGATTAACACGGCAAACCCTTGGTCAAGGAACGTTCTCTCTAAATGTATTGTGCAAGAAAAGCCAGATAATGAGAGGCTCAAAAAGTATCAAAGTCTTGAAGGGTAATCTATCATATGCGTTGAGATTTACTGCCTTTCAGACTTGATTGAAAAGAACTTTAAATAAGTTTCTGATCTAATTTCATACGTACTATATGCACCTGCACGCCATGAATGATTTGAAGTATCTGTTGTAGTTTGGAAAGATTCTGCCTGGGAAAAAGGATTACGCGATGAGGCATTCTCAGACGAGTTTAGCAACGTAATAACGCTTAGTTTTAAGAAATACTGTCCCAGAGAGCTATTTAGTTAAGGCAATTCCTTAAGGGCGTTGAGATTTATTGCCTTTAAGGAATGATCAAAAAGGCAATTCGTTGTCCATGGACTTTTGTTTTTCTTTAACGCTAGTTTGGCTTTATCCTCAAAGTTTTCCGAGGGAGTAGTTGTCATTCTAAATATACAGGGTCTAACATAACATTATGGAGATATTTCTGGAGACGATAATACTCTGCAAAATAATTTAAAAAAAAGCTATTAGACCTACGGTCAAAAACACTCCATTTTCGATATACAAGATGGCACAATTTCACATTTTTTCTCACATAAACCCTGCGTTAAACTTTTGAACTTTTCTACACTTAGTTTATATACAGAGTGCAAATGAAAAAGAGGAACATATTTTAAAGACTAATTTTACATTCGAAAATATGAAGAAACGTTGGAATAAACACGGACCTGCAAAAACCTCCTAAGGGAGTTATGGCTCTTCGATGGTGACCCCCAAGAAATGCGGAATAACGTACGGAATCAGGGAGGAGCTACATTTACTTAATATATTACTGCATCTTTTAACTTTTATGACAATTTGACATTGAAATATGATTTCTTGTCTAAAATTACATAGAAAAGATACCCTCAATAAATTATCGTAGGACGAAAAGTTTAAGAGATATGTCGCTTTAAAGGAAACGTTGCAACGTGAGAAGTTAAAATTGGGTAGTGGAATTTTTATTCATTTTGAACTTGATTTTTTAAGCTTTGTAATCGTTTCATACCTTCTATCAAAAAAAGTTTTGTGTTGCTAAACAATTTCAATGCCTCGTTTCAGCTTATCACCTTGCAATGTTTCCTTTAAAGCAGCATATATCTTAAACGTTTCGTCTTACGACAATTGATCGAGAGTGCTTTTTCTATATACTTTTAGGCAAAAAATTATATTCGCGTGCCAAATTGTCATCAAATTTAAAGGATACAGGAATATGTTAATTAAGTGTAGGTCCCTCCTTGGTTCCGCACGCTATTCAGCATTTCTTGGGGACCATATTCGAAGGGCCGTAGCTTCCTTAAGAAGTTTTTGCCCACCTACATTTATACCAACTTTTCGTCATATTTTCGAACATAAAATCATTTTTTAAAATATCTCCCCCTATTTTATTTACACCTTGTGTTCCGGGTGATTCTAGATAAATGGGACAAGCAAATTTCTTAAAATCCAGAAGATCTACAAAAAAAATGTTCAAATAAAGTCTTTTTTAATTTTGAAAGCTCTACTTTTTATGGTGTCAATTTTTTTCCCCAAGGTTACCTTCACCTGTGTTTTGAGGTTAATTTCGTTTTTTTTAATGAAACACCCAATATTTTTTAGAAGTTCAAATTCTTTGTTGACAGTAAAAATGTTTTTATTTGAAACATTTTTTGCTGAAAGTGATAAAATTCATAATAATTCTAAATACAAAATTAACGCTTTATTAAACTTTATTACGAAATTTCAGCAATATTATTTGTTATGTAGTATATTTTATTTTATTATAAAAACAAAATCAGGCGAACAAATGTTCGAAATGGTGCTACTGCTATTCAGAACCCTTGATAATTCTGTTTTGAAAGCATTGGGTGGTATTTTCTAACATTTCAGATGTGATGTTTTGACAAGCGTTTCTGATTCGAGTTTTCATGTGTTCGGCAGTAATTGGCACTCGGTCATAAACGATATGTTTCAAATGATCCCAGAAAAGAAATCTGGTGAAGTCAAATCAGGTGATCGGGCTGGCCAGTCAACTTCATTACCACGCCCAATCCACCCTTGTGGAAAATGTTCATTTAAAACTTCTTTGACATTTCCGACACAATGAGTAGGGCAGTCATCATATTAAAATCACGTTGTCACCCTTCGCTGTAAATTAACTTCTTCAGGAAGGTGTGACAAGTCTTCTAGCAAAACATGTCTATACTTTTCTGTATTGATGTTTCCATTAATGAAATATAGCCCCATCAGATGTCTACCTAAAATACCACATCAAACATTCAAAGTTCACAGTTGCTGTCTTTCTACTTCATGCAACCAATGCAGATTCTCAATCGACCAATAATGCATGTTGTGGTGATTCACTTGACCGTAGATTGTGAAGCTTTATTCGTCCAAAAATAATACATTTGGAAAAAAAATTGTATTTTCGTGGGGTCTTCTTTGCGCCCAAGTACAAAAAGTCACACGAAAAACCATAGTAAACTATTTTCAATTGGATTTGTTTTAACAAAAATTTCTTGAAATTGAACTTGTAGCACTGCCGAGAGAAGAGTTTATTTTGTAGCTAACGTTATTGTAGAGTTGTGTAACTAAGCCGCAGCTACAGTAGACTATTTGTGTACTCTTGTATTGTATACCATTAGTCAGAACGTCTCATTCACCTTGCATATAGATTGTAGGTATTACTTTTAAGTTGTATTAATGAGGGGCACCTGGGATTGATATGCCCCTGAGGTACGCCACTGGCAGGCATTAATTGGTACACGGGAATTTCCCGCGTTATACTGTCAGCATTGGAATTCCCCGTAGTAGACTTTGTCGGCTCTATAATTGCAGTCTCAATTCCCAGCTAAGGCGCCACGGCTTAATCCGGCGGATAGTGTAGATAGCACTCTAGCCAAGATACGCCCATGGTTTATTATCAAAGGTTTTAATATTTAAGGATTTGCAGAGCATGTACAGGGAGTTATTCTTGGTCGAGTTGGTCGCTGGCGACTCAGAAGCCGTGTCCGCGCTCGCAAATTCGTAAAGTGCTCTGTCCTCCGCTTTGTTTCAGTTTGTATTAATAAAAGCATATTTATAGTCCTTTCTCCTGACCTGTGACTTCTTTCATAGATATAAACACCACCCTATATCTACGCTAATATCAAAATCTGATACTATATTATTATAAATTTTATCACTTTCAGCAAAACATCTTTCAAATAAAAACATTTTTACTGCCAACAAAGAATTCGAATCTTCAAAAAAATTGGGTGTTTCATTTGATAAAACGTCCCATTTCAAAAGACAGGTGAAGGTGACCTTGGGAAAAAAATTGACGCCATAAAAAGTTGAGCCCACCAAAGTAAAAAAGACTGTATTTGAACGTTTTTTTGGTAAATTTTCTGGATTTTAAGATATCTGCTTCTCCTATTTATCTAGAATCACCAGGGATACTTTTAACAGTGTCAAAATTGTTGGTAGCTATGTATACGACGTGTCCAATAGAAAATGTAAAATTTTATCATCCTCTTTATCGAAAATGGTGTGTTTTTGCGCATAGGTCTATTAGCATTTTTTATTATTTTGTAGAATATTATCACCCACTGAAATATCTCCATGATGACATATTACTCCCCGTATAGCTTTTTTCCCCTATGTGTTTTACATCTATCTCTACCGCCTTCAGAATAAAGTATCATTCACGGTCCCTTTCCCTAATAAGGCTTTAGTTATAGGATTTTTAAGAGACAGGTAGTTCCTATATATTTCATGGTTTTTTAAGCTTAACACACAAAAATAAAATTAACGTTTACCAATCACTGGTACAATGTTATTAAGATAATATTTATGAACATATTTTATTATTTTTCCGCTATTCATAATCTATTATATTATACTTTCAAATTTGGAAATATTTTAAATTAAAAGTCTTTTATTACCAATTTATTATTAATTTTTTATGGCTTGATTGATAATTAATTTGCCCGCATAACATTTTTGAGCAACATAATAATTGCATTTTTTACTTATAACTCCAGGACCGGCATAGTTTATTGAGAGGAAAATTTAGAATCCTTTTTTTGACTTAAAACATAAAAAAATATCGTATGATACATCATTGTATAGGGGTTACTAAGGACTTTTAAAAATCGCCAAAAAATCTACAGGCCTGTATTTAAAAAACTCAAGTTGTTGTCATTATCTCAAAAACTAAGCAATATTTTAAATTTTCAAATTTACTGGTGTATAAACATAAGAAAATTAAGAAGTTTTTGTATGGTTTTACATTTTACTGAAAATCATTTTACGTTTACATTTTACTGAAAAATCTTTAGTTTTCGATTTATTTAGAAAAATTAATTTGACCAAATTTTAGTTTTTTCATAATAACTCGGAAACTAAAGATCATTTGGCTATATTGTTTTCAGTTCCAACAAGAGTATTAAATTTGGCACATTTTTTCTAATTTAACCGACACTGTAACTCTAACCGTTTAAGAGATAGCCATGATGGTACATCGGATTTGGAACACCCTGTACAATGTCGCTATAATAAAAATTTTCTCTCATTTACACCACATGTTAAATGTGGCCCAAAATGCTGCTTGATCGAGAGAAAATGAAATCGGACTTTTTTTGCGACTTTTATCTATAGAAACATATTGACTTTGACTACGAATAATTTGAAGGAAGAGATCTCCTGGGGGGTTTATTGCTTTGCTACAAGGAATGAGATGGTGCACATGTTGTTATTGCCGAATCCATAAAAGTTTGTCATTTTAATAGTAAAATTTTATTATTAAAATTGTAGCACCAGCTAGAAAATTGATAGCGGCAATGGGTTAAAACGCTGACTTTATTTGATTTTTTAAATCAGTAAAACGACGACTTTACCTAAGCCGCCATTGAGGGGAAACATCAGATAAAGCAACTTATAATTTAGAGCCTAAAGACTGAAAACTTTTACATTATTGAGCAGCAATTAAGCTTTCATTCTCTCATTATGCTATTCTTTATTTATGTTTCCTAATCGAAACTAAACATTCTCGGATTGCTCATACATATTCCATAAACCTCTACACAGCATTGAGAAACATTCGGCGACGACTCATAAAACTATTCTTAGAGTTAACAAATCCTTCTCATTAACTTTAGTCGTAGCAAGCTCCAGAAGTTTTCAGCAGTTATCAAGATTGAATGCAACGCATGCCGGAAACTCTCAAGTTGTTGCCTAACTCGTTCTGCAATGTTAAATATTATAAAATCGTTTTCTTGCTACATTAAGTTGTAACAGTGAGATGAAATGAGAAAAGCTCTCATACACGAAGCTTGTGAAACGTGGGTCATGACTTTCGTGGAAACGGGCCAAAACGTAGTTCAAATGATTATACAGGTTGGATGAGGAAAGTCTTTCCCAAGAGACATTGAGGTTGATCAGTAAAAGTTTGATAGAGCCGATAGAGACGATAGAGGCGATGAAAGTAAACTAACAAAAGTGAGTGCTTTTAATCTTCAGGAAAGTCCCAACCTTGAGCTAGAAAAGAGAGAAAAAGCTCTAAGGTAAATTTAGAACACAAATGACCATCAGAGAATTGTATTCTTTGGTAAACGTTCACATTTAGCTTTCTTAATGTAAACGAATGCTTCCGTTTAATTGTGCTATAAAATGCCTTTCGCTGGCCTGTATTCGAAAAACTCTCACGCGTGAGAAGAACAAGGGTTGCGTGCTAACTTCCAACTGTCCCAAAATAAAACATAACGAATTTCCTAGAGAGAAAAGATAATTCTCCCAAAAGTAGGCCCTTAATAGCTCAACATTTTGGCGTTAAAGCTGCAATTTCCTGGCTAGACTAACATAATGAAAAATCTTCTCTAATTTGTTTTAACAACGTTTGGAGTTGCAGGGAATGGCTTTGGAGTCTAAATTGGTCAGTCCCACGTCTCTACGGTAGAAAACAGTGTTGTTATTTAAAAAAGAAAAAAGAAAGAAGCTCAGCTTGTTGAAGAAATATAGTTAAACATGTTGGGACTGCAATTAAAAGTAGCTAAAATTATATTTACTCTGATTACTCGAAATTTGCTGCAAACAGTAACGGGCAGGGCCGGCTTTAGCAAGTTTGGCGAAATTTATAATCACTGCCCTCATACCCCCCCCTAAAACAAGCACCGACCGAGAAAGTCCGCCGCCCTGTGCCGTCGCCCAACCTCGCCTCCCTATAAAGCCGCCACTGAATCTATTTTACATACAATATGTCCCCGGATGGAGTTGCCAAGAGAAGAAAGTTTCTTATTTTTCATTTTAGAAAAAAAAATGTATTCTTCATAAAATTTTATGCTTGTCCCGAAACTATTGAATTAGTTCTTGCTGCTTTAATTTTTCTTTTTTGGTTAAACATAAATATAAAAAAATAGGCGAATTTTGTTGAAATTTTTCCTACGTCCCAAAAATTAATTCTTGTTTTCATGGCAACCGTAACCAAAACTTTTGTTTATTATACAGGGTGTCCCAGAATGAGGGGATTAACGCTTAACTACACATTCCTTAGTCAAAAATATATCGAGTCATGGTGATATAGTTATATACGAAATTGTTCCCTTCTGGAGATATAGCCTCTTGGTCTCATTTTTTTTAACTTTGCCGATAGATCGAAAACGGATAAATGGATTGTAACCCATTTTGGTGTATAATCGTTCCGCTTCTCTGGGCACATTCGATGGGGTTTACTATTGTACAACCATCAAGGGTAGGGGTCAATTGCTAGAAGGTCAAATGTTAGATACACCAGAACTTTTTTATTCGCTCATGAAGACTGTTTGCTTTTTTTAATAAAATTCCCGGTCTATTACACAACTTTTCTATCTCTTATTTAATTTTGATTTGGAGCCTCAATTAGACGAAAAAAATACAATTTTTATTTCGATTTCTGGAAAACAAGCTACTATGATTGTCTTGTCATTGTTGTGTAATTGACAAGAACACTATCACTAGCTCAATTCATAGTTGACCACGCCAGTGAATGCATAACCTTCTGATTTGACTGATAATTGAGTAGGAATTTTTATTACAATAATTCAGCAAACAATTGAAAACTACAAATAAAACTTTCAATCAATCCATTCACCACCTTCTGAAACACATAGTTCAAGTCTTCGAAGCAGTTAACTGTAACTTCTTCGAGAGGTAAAAACGCCAGAGCATCTCTGATCCACTCCTACAAATATTCTGCATTCAGAGGAAGATCATTAGCATAAACTATTTGTTTTAAACCGCCCCAAAGGTAAAAATCTGTTAGAGTCAAATCAGGGCTCCTCGGTGGCCTATCGTCGATAAATTGTTTTTATTGTACTAAAAAACTAATTTACAATGATCAGATTTACAGCATAACTGTTCACGGAAAATTATGAGGAAGAATAATAGTTTCAATGGTTAAAGGCGGTTTTATGTGGCCTTTTTTCTTTAGATCCTAATGGGATCCACTTGTCTACAGAGCCAGGCGTCCTTGCATATGGTATTATAATATACAGGATATCCCAACTAAAATTTGCACCCCATGAAATCTCCGATTTCATCAGAATGTGGGAAAAATGCTAAAATATGTCAATTTTAACATGAGGGGGGATCAAATTTTATCTTGGTTTCGAAGTAATTTCTGCATCTTTCTAGCGCCCAGAGCCACTCATTCAAAAACTTTAAATGGCAAGAAGAACCGAATGATATATCATTTTGAAGCTGATACCATTCCCTATGCAACCATGTTTTTTTCTTCAAGCTCGAGTAATTAGTTTTCCAGAATCACGAAATTATTATAGGCTCATTAAAATTTTTAACATTGTCAATCCGGTACAGTCTCGTTCAAATTACAATCTTTTTTTTTTTTTGGTATGAACGGGCTAAGAAATGTTACCTTATCTGTACTATTTTTTATTTTTACCCCTCTAGATTTCTTTTTCTGGGACCACTTAAAATCTAATGTTTTTACTACACCACCTGCATATTTACAAATGTTTCGAAAACGAATCGTCGCAGAGTGCCATTTGATAATGCCAGAAATGTTGAAAAACTTTTCAAAATTGCTTGCAATATTGCATAGAAATTGGTAGTGGATATTTTGAGCAATACAATTCGTTAAATTTAATAGGTTTCTCATAACACTTTTCTTTCCTTTCTAGACAGTTTTCTAAAAAATCAATCGTTCAAACTTAAAAAAAAACATTGTTGCATAGAGAATAGGAGCAGCTTCAAAATGATGTATCATTCGGCCCCTCTTACCATTTAAAATTTTTGAAGGTGTGTCTGTAAGTACTAGAGGGATGCAGAAATTACTTCGAAACCAAGATAAAATTTGGTCCTCCCTCAAATTAAAATTGACATGTTTTAGCATGTTCCCCACATTTGGACGAAGCCGGAGATTTCATGGGGTGCAAATTGTAGTTGAGACACCCTGTATGTCAATGAGACAAAAGATGGGATGAAAAATAGACGACCGTAGGATAACGTAAATGGCCCCAGGACAAAACACATGTTTCATCCGAATGGAAGGGCCAAATGTTTGGCCGTGAGTGATCTGGTTTGAAGCGCTTAAGCGTTCGTGATTTGTTTTGACTCATAGGACCGAAGCGTCTGATAATCCTTCCATAGGTCAAAGTGTGGGCTTCGGCAAAGTGACCGCGAAGATAATGATGCACTGGATAATCACGTTTGGACCATCCTGAGTTCGCACTTTCATAGGCATTGTCTCGTACAAAAATAACCAACAACCCTTTCTGACGATCATAAAGGTCTCTTGATAACATTAATAATTGATGAGATAACAATGTCAAGACACACTAGTAAGATTATGACAAAGCCGGTATCGAGCTACTATGGTATACAGTACAGGTGATCCAGCTAAGTTCCCTTGACAAAATTTAGATTTTTCGATGATTTAGATTAATTCGAAATAACGTGAGCGATCAGTGAAAAAGATGAGAAAAATAGAGCTTTTCGTCAGTTTCGCACCATCCTTAAGTACTGAACCTGAGGGTGAACACTCATAGACGTACCCCACCAAGGAGGCCAACAGAGGCTTCTAGGCTAACCATCGCGTCAAAACGTAGCGCCTAGATGAATATCCAATGGCTTCTTCATAGGATCGTTACAGTTATGTTGGCTTAAGGGAACGTGAATTATACGTAAATTCTACATCCGACAATGGAAATTGTTAGAAATCCGGTACATAAACCAACCCCCATCTGCGGATGATAGGCGCTAAACTCTAGGCATTCCGGGCATATTACCAAACAGATGGTGGTGGCCATGGGCGTAACGTACGGTCCAAACTTACGCTAAACAACTTAAAATTAATAAAATAGAATAAGCTCTTAATAATACATGGTTACGTAACTCGTGGAAACGAAAATGAATTTTTGAGACTTGAAAAACATTCAACTAAATTGTTTCCCTATTTTATTTAACCCTATTTTTCGATACTTCTCTGTAACGGGAAGGAAAATTAAATCGGTGAGAATTTATTCAACCGTTTTGGAACAAGCAAAAACTTTTATGAAGAATACATTTTTCTTGTAAAATGAAAAATAATAAACTTTCTCCTCTGGGCACTCTATCATGTATGTTTTTAAATTTTCTGTTCACCTCTCACTCTCTCACTTTAGAGCAAACTTATTAGTCAGTTTAATTTTGCCCGTATTGTAAGTTCTTACAATTTATCGGTAACCCAAAACGCCCAGGAAATGAACTTTTGGAAAGTCTTCCATTAAGCGCATAAAATCCCGTCGAAAATTACCTTGACTCGGCTGAAGATTCCATTGAAGAATGCTTTACCTCGAGTCAGGGCCGGTCGTAGCAAATCTGGGCCAAATTTTTCATCACCGCCCTCCTACTCCCAAGAAAACCTGTCGGCCAGGAAAGTTCGCCGGCCTGGGCCGGGGCCCGACCTCGCCCCCCGTAAGGCTGGCGCCCTGAAAAAAGTTGGAATAGAAGAGGTGACCACTTCTTCCTCCTCACCTTTAACCAGAATGGTACCTGCGCGATCTTTCAGCTGTGTCTGTGTGTTTGCTCCCTGGCGGCGTTTCAGGTGAGCAACGTGCTCTTCTTGCAATGCCACCTCGCGAGTATGAAAAAATGCAAACCCCGTGCTCCCGCCATAAAGCAAACTGCCAGAAGTAGGTAATTCAAATTCAATTCATCAATCGGAACATCGTTAAATCTCCACATATTCGCACGCCTCTAAACATGTATTTGACGTTCGAAATGGATTGGCCCGTACACAGAATCGTGTACCATTAATCCCGAAGTGTCAAACCGGTATTATTCGGCCCAGATAGATAAGAGAGGGAGAGGTGTCCGGGCATGGAGAGGAGCACCTCGAAAAGGATCAGGAATGACAGTTTCGAGACGGAACTCCGATACGGAACCGCAATAATTTAAATTAGAAATCGATTGTCTTGAATCGGTGCCGAGATTGAGCTCTGATTAAACGGATCCCCGGGGAGAGATACATTTTGTGCCGGAAGGTCAAGTTTAGGCCTTTTGTTCCATTAATTGCTTCATGGTAAGGGGCCGAGCTCGTCTGCTTTTGCATTTTATTTTGCCGTTATCCGCAAAAACTGCAATTTGTTTTAAACACTGCCTTAATCCGGAATCCGATCCGGAGCATTTTAATGAAAAACATGATATCACTCTATCATGAGGGAGATTTAGACGACTTTCAGAAAGAGTTTTGAATTGTTTTTAAGCCCTTTTCATTTAGTACGTGCACATACACATTTTACGGCAGTTGAATGAAATCCATTTAAAAAGTTCAATATTGAAGCTTTGCAAGGGACCTGTGTTCACACGACTGTCGAACTTTCAGTAATTAGAATAACGCTATTATTTTTCGTCAGCTCAACTCGATGTCAAAGTGATTTATAGAGACCTTTAAGCGTACTTCGTTGCGTTGCTTAACACCTCGAAAAAAGTTCATGAAAACCGAAAGATCTTCATCGTTTAAATTATAAAAAGAGTTTTTGTTCCTCTCGGACGAATCGATCAAAGTTTCGGCAAATACCTTTACAAACTAGACTTTCATTGCCTCCCCATGAACCCCAACCGCTAATAACTCTCCCTCTGCGTCTGTTTAAAGATAAACTTCGACGTTTCAGATCGACCCCCCTGCGATCGGGCCTTCCCAGGTAGCAGCGGTCGTTCAAGGGGCCCATGGGGGTCACCTAATAGTCAGTGCACTCGGGGGGGATGACGGAAGCTCTGACGACGGGAATACACCTCTGCACAGCCCCAGATCGCATAACACCAGTAGAGAAGAGGATGACAGTTCTAATGCTAATGAGAGCGGAGATTGCAAGAGTCCTAATCAAAGGTAAGAGAGGTTCTATAGCTTTGAATTGGGATTCTGTGCTGTGCGCCGAAAGGGGTTCTCATTTCTTTTAGAACTCTTAGGAACGTTCTGCAATAAACGATAATTATTACTTTGAAGGACTAATATATTCCACTGAGTATTTCGTGAAGAAATCCACCTTCCCATCCACGAAATCCATCCCGTTAGTTGTAACAATTTCGGCGATTGTCGCATTGTTAAGAAAAATGGCCTTTTTGGAGTCGAGATATCAGACTCCCTCAAAAAGGGCCGGGATACGTTGGGAAACAATGACATTGCAAATCAACCCTCAAAATTAAGTTAAGAAAGAAGTTCTATGTAAATTCTGTGTTTGTTTTGCTGCAGGCCTGAAATTGCGGGGAGAAATGGAATGCGAAATTATTAATAAGCGCGACGGAGGGTGTGTGGAAACAGTGAAAAGTGTTATTAAAAGATTTAAAATATCAAATTTCTCTTGTACTTAAAACGGAGGCAAATTTCAATTTCTTTTCTTAAAAAAAGGTACATAATTGACGAAAAACAGTTATTGCGATGGTGCTCACGTAATTTCCAACTGCAAAAGCCAGAGGGCATACGAAACATGATGAGAATTCGAGTATCCAGTGTAGCAACAGAATTGTTTAAAGCACTTGCAGAGGTTTAGAGAATACAAAAGTGTTTTAATGTGGTTTACATGGGCCTCTATTTATGTAGATTTTTATTCGTGGAATCTCGGGGATATCGGCATAATTGTAATAGTCGAGGATGGAAATAAGTATTAATTTGCAATTCAATGTTGTTTGTCCGAATTGCAACGGAGTAATTCCTTTAGTAGTTTTACGTTTTCAAGCATCGCCGGAAGCAGTCGCTAATTTGAGGGTTTTAGTTGAACGTTTTTAGTCGACTGGCAATACTTTTTTAATTTCAAAATCACAGAGACTGACATAGAAATACTGGAAAACTGCTGAATTCTGGACGATTCTCTCTGAGTCTAAAAAGATCTGAGAAACGGAATTAAATGCCTCAGTAACAAACCACATGTGTTACTAATTCTAGATTCAGAAGCAACTTTTCCCCTGCAAAAACCCCTCGAATATAGTACTAATAATGTTTTCAGCAGCATCGACTCAGAAGACAAGAAGACCACTTCTGAAAGAAGCAGCTCGAAGCCGGGAATTCAGAGCTGGCGAAATCTCAGGGCTGTAATGGCCTATTATCATTCGCTGCGCAAAATCAAGAGGTTTTTAGTATAATTGCCTTTTACTACTCGTATTGTGTTTACTAACATTTCTTATGGGCGAAGCACCAGGAAGTTACGCTGGTTCTCGTCCATTTTGTATAAAAAATCTGTCTTCTAAAACTTAGAGGTCGTTCTTCCTTCTTGTTGGTTGTTCTGCATTGATTTTTGATGGCCTGTCTCTCTAACCAATTTATTGTTAATGATTTCTAGCAACGAGCTTAGTCGACGTTTTTGATTTAAATAACAAATGAAGCTTTTTGTTAGAAAAATACATTATACTGACCATGTCTGCCATCTCTGCAACTCCTTAAGGGTACCAACTTTACATAGTTAGTTGTTTTGGTTGCAGTTTTTTTCATGTTGTACCATGTTAGGAGACTTCTTTCACATTCACTTGGCTATAGACTACTTTAAGCTAGATTCTAGTCTCGTTTAAAATTAAAACTCGTGAAATATTGCATATTAATGCACGCTTCGACTATAACTTAAAGCATTACAAAACTTGGAAAGTTCGGAACGTTAATGCTGTAGTTTGACCTTAAATTTCCTTTGAAAATCGAAATCAGCGACAAAGTTTCATAATTAACAATAATTTTCCTTTATAGGCAAAATTCGAAAAAGGAAGATGATAAGTGCCTTAAGGGACTCTGATTTAGTTCAAAGTAGTTTCTAGCGTTGTATTTTGCATGTTGAACATTGTAGATGAGTCTTTAGTGAATTTAGATGTTTCCCAATGTTTTTTGGCTGAAATTCAAGTTTATCAATAAAACATTGGTAAACAAACAGGTTTGTCTTTCTTAGATTTGTGATCTCTACTACTGAAAAAAACCAAAAACACAGTTATTAGATTAGTATGCGGAATGGTCTCACTGTAATCAACAAAACCTGTAAATAGTACACGTAGCCTATTAGTCTCAAAGTCAAACATGCAAAATACAACACGATTTAGGACGTAAAAATAATAAAAGCAGTTCTTATTGTTCTTGAAATAATTACTGGGAATTTATCACTGCCAGATGAGCCCTAATGGCCCATTTTTGCACTTCTAAGAGAAAACTATTTCTGCATTTTTAGTATTTTATGCTTGGTTATATGAAGGCCTTAAATTTAGTTGAAAAGTGACTAGAAACTATAAGAATTTACTTTGGCCACCTAATCTGCAAGATCTGAAACTATTTGTTTTTGGGGACAGTTCCACTCGTAAGTTTCGACTACAACCTTTATTTAATCCCAAAAATGGTGTGGATTTTCTTAAAATCGTAACTATTAGAATGTACAGTTTCCTACTCGTAGTAACTTGCCAGCAGTTCTTTTACACCAATGCTCTTGATTATTAGGTATTTGGTTGTACTAACTTTTGAAGTGACCTCTTCGATGTTCCTAGATAGACATGTTTGTGTGGAGTACGTCGTGTGGTATAATAACTCTTGCATTGTGGTATTTTGCGTCTTGCTTGAAATATTCTGACCATACTTTTCTATTTACAGAACGAAGTCAAATCAAAGATGGATGAAGCTTCGCACCACCGTACAAATATCTTCGGCAATATCAGCTAAGGTGAGCAATCTTTTACTGAAATGTTATCGAAAAAAAAAGGGAATTGAAATACATTCGTGTCAGACAAACATAAATCGCCAAAGAAATAAAGAACGGAATAAGTTTTATTTTTGCTCCTTCAACTACATGTTTGCTGCAGATAACATTCGGAGGAAACTCTAATGGGAAAAGTTTCAGAAAGCGAGGTCTGTGCATTTTCGTATTTTTGAGAAACTTTACACAGTTTGTACGGCATTTATAATTTAAAAATGCATTCGAAACGGAAATCTCTAAAGATTTTTTTTGAAAGCTTAAAACGCTTCTTTATTGTTGACCATCAGACTCAAACATGCTTGTTGATTAATCACATTAATTTCACATAACGAGGTTGTATAATATTAATTAAACTTGCGTTGTGTTGCGTACTCATTGATTTATTAGTGTGGCTTTAACAAGTTACACGTGCCTTCAGAGAGATCAGTTTCCAATCAATTTTGAAACTCTGTTTAAATATAAATGCTAAAATAGCTTGACTTAGTGAGTGTTGATCACTAGAAACGCAGCATGTTCCTAGTAAAAGTTGATACACATCGAAAAGCATCTGGCTGAAAAGCAATGGCGACCTAAGATTTTTAACAAGTAAGAATCACATATAGGTAGGCTATTTTTTCGTCATCCACAAATCGGAGGACATGATCTCTAATGAGTGTCATTTATTGCAGCTCATAAGCTGTGTGGCATTGTGTATTTGATAGCTTTCTGATTAAATAAAGCACGATCGATTGCTTTCCGTTTCAAGTTATTGAGCTTTATTGTGCATTAATGACAACTCCTCCTCAAACTATTTTCCGGGAATGACTTCCATGTTGGTCTCTACTGGTAATCTCCTTTGCGAACTTGCTAAAGGACAGTATATGGTAGTTTTGGTTTGAATCTGATTTTTTAAGCCCTAAATCTTTTTTTGTTGTAACTACAGCATATCAGATTTGAAACACCTCTTCATCTAGAAGCTGTTAATTTCTTAGATTTTTTCATTTGGACGCTCGCACTTTACCTACCTATGTAATGCCATTTATAAATTAGAGCTAGGAGTGAAGAAAATCCATAAGCTCCTCTTTTCATTCGTCGAATCGCATTAGCACTACCTGCAATCTCTAAGCTTAATATTTTACCGTTTTCATACAGTGTAGCTCAACCGAAACTTTGCACCTCGATTTTCAATATTTGTAATGAAAATGTGTAAAACCACTCGGACTTGTCGATTTTTTATTCGAGAAGGACATTTTTGTATTTTCAACCCTTCACTTCAACACCGGAACAGGGGTGACAGTTACACTTAAAATTTCTAAAGGGAAGGGGTATCGAGAGACACCTCATTTTAAAGGTAGTGATACCCTGATTATAACCTCCAAGTTTGAAGCCACTGCCATCATGCCCGTTGATAGGATTGCTTTTCCAAGTCTGTGGGGAAAAAAGCTTTTAGTTTATAAGTAATTTATCACAATAAGAGCTGCAGACTTCAAAATGAGGGTAGGAAGACCGTTAAAAGTGAGACATCACTGAATCGTTTTTGCTAAGGTGAATTTTACCCTTAATCGCATAATTCATGAATTCCACCAAATTACATCCGAAATGTTGCGTAACGTAAGACCGCGCTTTGAACAAAATTTATTTTATTGCATGGAGATGCACGGTCATTTCGAGCATTTAAAAAATTGATCATAAAAGCAATGTGAATACTTTTTTCCAGTTATCTACCTTTTTTAAGAAAAAAATTACAAATGAAGAAGCGCATCATTTTAAATTGAGGGGTAAAACCCACCTCCGGCAGAACGATTCAGCAGTATATCACTTTTAAAGGTGTTCGTACCCTCATTTTGAAGTCAGCAGCTCTTATTGTGATAAATTAACTAGTAGTATTAACTATAAGCTTTGTTTCCCACACACTTTGACAAGCTGTCATATCAGCGAGGATGATGGCAGCGGCTTCAAACTTGAAGATTATAATCAGGGTGCCTTTAAAATGAGATATCACTCGACACCTCTTTCCATTAAAAATTTTGGGGGTAACTGTCACCCTTGTTCAGGAGTTGAAGTTCAAGGGCTGAAAATACAATAAAAAATTGTCCTCTTGCAAACAAAAATCGACGCATCAGAGAGTATTTTTTTACACAACTTAATTTTAAATAACGAAAATCGTGATGCAAAGTTTTCGTTGAGCCACCCTGTATATCTTTCACCCGAATGCAAGTATAATTTCATTATTTTCATTCAGTTTTAACAAATTTCCTTTAGCACGAAATGATGGGATCTCCCGAAAGGTATTTCCCATTAAACCTGAAATTTATACGCCATAAATCGTCGCCGAACGCCATTCTGCTGAAGATGGTGAAAATATTTCCGCGGCAACCGCGAATTGCTTAACTACTGACATATCTCAGGGAAATTATCTTCAGCTATAAATTCGCTTACATTCCTTTCGCAAATTAGCTAATATTGATGCTAGAAAATCTATTAAGGGCCCGTGGAGCCAAAGGTGGCATATGGATTGGATCCACGAATTACACACAACAAATAATCTAAAACGTACTTATAATCTGTAGTGTTTCAGGGTTTCTAAATGCATTTCCTATTCTCGGGATTAGCAACACTTATTAGGGCAATTGTGGGATCTGTCAAATTTATTCTGCATTAATTCTCTATACTCGGATAACTGCAATTACTACCATTAAGGAAAATAGCATGGTTGGCGTGTACCTCCCATGTAAAGTTTAGAACTTTAAACGTTGATTTCTAATTAAGGAAACACCGTTGTTTTCGCAAATACGCTACTGAATTAATTAATTGCCATGGTTGATTAAATTACTCCTATGGACTGAATTTTGCTGACTGCGGGCCATTTCATTTCATACAGACATAAAGTTGCATTGAGGTTTTCTTTCCGCCTACACACTTCATCAATTTCTAATGGATTTTTTAATTTCCAAATGTATTCAGAAACTCAATAATGGATCCACTTCCTGCATGTCCACGTAAATCCACATTTTGGATTCCCCACCAACAGGGCCGTTTTCCAAAAGTGCCCTTTATGTCACGTACAGCTCGACTTTCAGGATTTCTATTGCCTGGCCGAATAAAAGGCTCTTTTATTCGCATTTGGAATAGAATAGATCAAAACGCTACAGTTTCATAATTGCTCATTCTTCATGGACAAATTTTAACAATTACATTTTTTTCAGAAACCTCCGCTGAAAAGAGAGGACTCGTTTCTGAAGCGATTCTCCAGCAGGCAGATACCGGAAGCTCAGGAAACAGTGGAAGATACTGGCAGCGAAGGTTGTGCAGGTAGTTTTTTGCTGTAAAGTAGGAATTTGGAGTTTATATGAAATCTCAAAAGTTCCTACAATTAATTCAATTTGACCATTTCAACATCAAACTAAAAAACTTCAAATTCATCAAATCAAAAGGGTCTAGCGGGCACTCAGAGCAGTTAAGAGATCTGAGAATAATTTTTTTTTAGGTTTTAACACCGACGAAAAACTGTAATTTTTCCAGACACTTCAAAATTCAAATGCCAGAATTTGGTTTTCAGGTGACAATAGATCAGCTCCACGTAGAAGAAGAAAGCGATTGCGTCAACCACGAACTGTAGTGAACCCAGATTCGAACTTTTATTTTTATTGGTTGTTTATATTAACGATTTGTGTGTTATACAATATGTGGACATTAATTGTTAGACAGAGCTTTCCTGAACTACAGGTAAGTGTTAAAATTACCGAGCCTTTCTCAAGCCATCAAAATTACTCATAAAAGTTAGATGAAAAATTGCTAGTTTCCAAGAAAACGAGATGCGACTATCGATTTCCTCAGGTTTCTCTCTATAGCCCAAGAAATGTTCACTAAGTTTGGATGGAAAGCACTGGCAAGCGGATATGAAATTGCAATAAACAATAAACACTTTAAGAGGAATTTCCGAAATCCAGAACTCCACCGGCAAACCTTAAAGAGCACAATTCCGAACCCCTAATCGGGAGTATCGAAGGAACTTCAAAATGAGTTTCGGTTGACAATTAGAAACGAGAATTTAGGGGTCAGCGAGAAGCGGACTAGTTCAATTACATATGAGTTATGACTTTGTTGATAATATCATTTTAGTGCAAATCATGGAACTTGTTCATTTCTTGACAAAATGTTGAATACGAGTGCCTTGAAGAATGGAAGCTGAATGAACGTTGCTTCTTGACAAATTAGTGTAAAAAATGGTTCATCTGATTTACAATTGATATAGATATACATACTTCTAGTGTTTTTGTCTTAATATGATTGAACGTCCTTCATTTGGTAATATTGTAGCTTTAGCAGCATCAAGTCTGATGAAACGGCTATGGGCTAAACTAATAAAAAAAAAGTTCACAAAAAACATGCTAAATGTGTACAATTTGAAACGAAAAAGTATTTAGTGATTAATTTCGGTGGTTTACTTAATGGATTAGCGTGCGAAAACAATAATTTTATTTCACTTCCAAAATGTCTATTGGCACGTTACATTGCTTATCGATCGAATTTGGAATTCACAAGAGTTGCATCCATAATATTTTATTCATGACTATGACTACAGTAAATAAATTGTACTGCTTAAAATAGAACAATAAGTGCAGGGCTTCTAGGAATTTGAACACATCACCACACTTAGCAGCATAATAAAGCTCAATACATCGTACTAAATTTCAACGGTAGTTAAAGTCAAAAGCTAATATCTCAAACTTGTTTAATATCCCATATCCTTGAGAGTTAATTGCAATTTCCAGGAAATGATCTCCACTTTTTGGCTCACCTGTGATTCTATAAGTGACTTGGCTTTTTTAATAGATTTGGCTGTACAGTTTAGGACTGGATATTTAGAACAAGGTAAATATTTTTAGTACTGACTACGAGTTTGATTACGAGGGAATCATTCCAGGTCTAATGGTATATGATTCTAAAAAATTAGCCTGTCATTACCTTCGTTCACGTGCCTTTTTACTGGACCTGACTGCGCTGTGTCCGGTAGACTTACTTCAACTCAGGTTTGGCCCAAACCCGTTGCTGAGGTGTCCTAGATTTTTAAAAGTAATTAAAAAAAAATCAGTTAATTGGAAAATTGAACGCAAATAAAATTTCAGGTATACAGGGCTGTCAACTATTATTATATGGTAGAGTCTCGAACGATATGGCCGAATTTATGGAGGGTGGTCAACCTCATCCACATTCTCCTAATCCTTGCTCATTGGTTCGGTTGTTTTTATTTTTTATTATCAGAAGCGGAAGGTTTCCAGGTAAGCAAAACCCTTTAATTTCGTAAGGTAATGATAATGGTTCTTCCTAGGGCGATTGGGTGTACCCGTACCGGCCTGGGGACTACGCAACGTTAACCAGGAAATATTTGGGCTCGTTGTACTGGTCAACTCTAACCTTAACTACAATAGGAGACTTGCCTACGCCTGAAACAAATGCAGAGTAAGTCCTACATAGTTAAAAACCAATTAGAAATGTTTCCTCTTGGTTGAAAATTCAAAGCGATGAGGGACGAGAATTTTATAATTTGTCTCAAATAGCTCTATGGAGTGATTTCTGATTAGAAAGACGGATTCAGTGGACGGCCCTCGGTCGCTGCCGCGCAGAGGGGTAAAATCTCGTCTGCTGCAGTTCAACACCAGTAACGGGTAAACAACACCGCATTTTTTCCTCAAATTTGCACCCCTCGTTAACACGGTACTGGCAGCGGCAGGACTGAGGGCTCGCCACTCTCTTGAATCACCACGCACTAAGACTCACAAATACATTTTTTTTCCGTTTATTTATTTATTTATCGAATATTAAGCACTGTTTTCGTTTTGCTGGACAGACTGAGGCCCTGCCGCTGCCAAGTTTCCCGTTTCGTGTGTAGTGTGAACGTTTAGCGGTGGGTCTTGTGTAGATTTGCAAGTTTTTGGCTATGAGTTTGTGCTTAACTGTTCAATGTTTCTGTCTGCCATCAAAACCTAAAACAGAATTAAGTCGAAATGGAGACTCTCTGAAAGTTTATTTACCTATTATACAGGTATGGCAATTTTTGGGGGGGACAAATATTTTCTGTCATATGCAATGTTTGTATTACAGTTGGTTTGCAGATAATTTATTTGGCTTGCGATATTATTGAGGACGTTAAGTTCCTCAAATGGGGAAAGCAAAGCTTGTTGAAATCCGTTATCGAATTGACTCTGTTTCCCACTCAATGTCTAGTTAGAAAATACCATCCACAACACTCCAAACCGCTCTTTATTTTCCTTTTTATTCTATCTCATTAATTTTAACCACCTTCAGTGCTCACAGCTAAAACTTACAGTGCAAGAATATCACTTGAAAGTCTGTAATTTTGTCACTACTAAAGGTAGATATTTCGCCTAGCTTTCATGGCATAACCAATTCTTCTGCTTTGAATTGCCCTTTCATATGTCTATAATAAATTTTTCATAAGAGGGAGATATGTACATGCGAGTAAAGTTTAATGTATAGCTCCAAATGATAGTTTATGAATGCCTCCAAAGTGGGTTTCAACTATCGATTAGAAATTATATTTTTAGGATATAAGCGAACGGATACCGTAATATATCGCACAAAATCATGGTAAATAATCTCAAACACTTTTTCGACAAATTCTTTCTCCATATTTTGTAATATGCATACAGTTCATATACATAGAGTCATCCAAAAAAACTTAATCCCCCTTTAATCTTGAAAAATAAAGACTTCGGAAAATTTCCAAAATACGTAAAAACGATTTATGAAGAAGACGAATTTTTATATAAAATTTAAACCCCAAATTTCACCCTTATATGCGTCCCAGCAACCCTCTGAAAATTTTTAAATAGCACGAGGGATCATGCGAGACCTTAACGTAAAGGTCTTTCAAAACTATATTCAATGGTGTAATACGATTCAAAATTTGTTGATTAGTTTTTGAGAAAAACAATTATAAATTTCGCAAAAAATGAAATACAAACTCAGTTAAATATTGCGTAAACAATGAAAAAACTTCATTATTGATAGGAAATTGTTTTGTTTTCGATTTTGTGTTCACAAACAGTCTTTGATTTAAAAAAATGAAACAAAAAAAAAACTAATAATAACCAAAGACTGTTTTTGAGCACAAAATCGAAAGCAAATCAATTCCTTATCAATAAATAAGTTTTTTTCATTGTTTAGTATTTATCCGACTTTTTATTACATTTTTTACAAAATTTATAGCTATTTTATTCAAAAATCAATCAATAGATTTTAAATTGCATTACACCATTGAATATAATTTTTAAGGATATAGAATTTGAGGTGTCACATGACCCCTCGTGCCATTTGAAATTTTTGAAGTAATTGCTGTGGCACGCATAAGGGTAATGTTTGGAGGTTAAATTTTTACATAAGAATTCATCCCTCTCAAAAAGTATTTTCACGTATTTTAGGAATTTACTGAAAAGTCCTTATTTTTCAAGATTAAGGGAGGAGGTCAAGTTTTCGTTGAATGACCCTGTATATTTAACCAGTATCCGCTATGTTATACAGGGTATTATTTAAGTACGTGGCCAAACTTCATAAAGTGATTCATAGAGTTATTCTAATACGAAAAGTTCATGTAAAGGGTTTGGTACTGTTTCGTTTTCAAAATACTTAGCAGTGTTATTTATGGTTATTATTGTTATTTATGCACCACTGACTTTTTAAACATTTTTATATTTTTTTGCATAAAATACAGTCATGGCCACCCATGTCACCGGATTTAAATCCGTTAGATTTTTTCCTTTGGAGGTATGTAGAGTCCTTCGTTTATGATTCTTCGGTAAACGCTCAAGAAAAATTGATCCAATGGATACGGGATTCATGTAATTAGATAAGATATATGTATGCGGGGAATATTTTAACGTGTTCGCTAATCGATGTTAAAAGACAAGTTAATACTTGCATTGAAGTGGAAGGCCATTTTGCCGCAACTATTATAAGATTTATGTCACTTATTGTTAAATGTTTTTTTACTAGAAAAATGCGTACCATTTATTTAAATGTAGTTTTAATGAAGCATTTTTTTTGTTTGATTTTTCTTAAATTTCCGGCGTTACCCTTGCACACGCTACTAGCAAAACAAGACAAATAATCTCTAGCTTAAAAGATCCCTTTGTACTACATTAAAAACTGTCACCAAGATTCAACATCGTTTAGTTCACGTCTTCTTGTTATTTAGGAGTTATTTTAAATATGTAACGATTTTTTTTAAGTTTGACACCCAGAATCTTGAAAACGAAGCATTACCAGACTTACGTTTATATAAACTTTTCCTCTTAGAATCACTCGAAAAATCACTCGTTGAAGTTTGACCATTTACTTAAATAACACCATGTATGGAGGCAAAGTGTGGGGATGCAGGGAATCACACGATGGATTGGGGTAAATAGCGTTAAACAAATTTCTATCTCCAATCATTTCGCAGAAACGCATAGTGGCCCGATTTATTTTCTGTGTGTCACTCAACCCCAACAACTCAACTCCATCAGCTTTTTATTTGAACTAATGATATCCCCTATTTCTAGGTATATCTTTACAATAGTTAGCTACCTAATAGGAGTGTTCATCTTCGCCACAATCGTCGGCCAGGTGGGAAATGTGATAACAAACCGAAATGCCAATCGACTGGAGTTCGAGAGGTTGCTAGATGGTGCCAAAACCTACATGCGACATCACAAAGTAAGCCTGGAAGATCGTCTTACCTCAACCACCCATCCATCCTAATTAAACTCCTTACTTTTAATTTGGAATGATAAAAGGGATTACTCCGTGTAATCCATCTCATTTATATTCCCGCAACGCTCCCCTTAGTTGGTCCACGAAGGATACATTCGCAATATATTTTCTTTTCGTCGAGACGATATCGAAAAGGAATCTTTACAGCATATTACGTGAGATGAGATTAAACTGCTTCATATAGATTTGATTTTCAACGCCAAGGCACGATCGTCCAGGTAAGGCTTAAGCTATGCTCAAGTCAAATATTAGCTCAGATTAACTTCATGTATGACAGTCATTATCGGTCTTATGGGGAGCGAGGGTGGGCGACGGCCCAGGGTGGCAGATCAGAAAGGGCGGCGGACTTTCCTGATCGGGGGTTTTTTTGGGAAGTGGGGGCGGCGATTAAAAATTGCGCTCAGGACGCCAGATTTGCTGAGGCCGGCCCTGATGACGGTAACATTATTATTATTGGGAGGATTCACGTGAGCTAAGAGCTGAGCATAGCTTAAGCGATACTTAAAGGATCAAGCCTAAAAGGGAAACGAAAGATGGTTAAGTGATGGTTGAGTTAGCCGATTTTGAATACAAGCAAGAAAAATTGCGGCTTTTACTGTTAAAACCCCCATTTACTGCCGCCATATAGCCGTCACTTTGCTTATTATAGGAACTTAAACGATGACGAAAGCTAGAATATAGCACAGATCTTACTGTCTTAAGCAGGTTTTCATGTGAATATACATTTCGCCAATATACACGAGGATTTAAACCGCTTTAGACTAAAAAATATATACCATAAAATAACACAAATCCTCAAGAGACAAGTAGCTTTCAAAATCATTAATTCAGCTCTTTATTTGATCTTTTAAGTAGTGGTTGATTCAATTTGTAGGTGCCGGGTGGCATGAAGAGAAGAGTTCTCCGATGGTACGACTATTCCTGGTCAAGGGGGCGGATACAAGGAGGTGGCGACATCAACACAGCCTTAGGCCTACTACCAGACAAGCTGAAAACGGAATTAGCACTCCATGTCAATTTAAGTGTGCTCAAGAAAGTAAGGGTCAATGTTAATGTACAGTGTGTCTCAAATGAAGGTAAGGTGTTGAAGGATATGTATGGAGCCAGACTAACGAATCTGGATTAAAAAATCTAAAGGCGAAATAAAGTCCTTCATTGACCATTTTGTTAACAAATTCTGCTGATTTCAAGTTCGACCTTCACACCTAGAGAAATCATCTAATTACAAGGAAATATGCATAACATCCGAGGTGAAAGTCGACCTTAAAATGGCCTGTTTCATAAAATATAATGAGAGTTCCTAATGTAAAAGCGGAAGCGGAAACAGATATAAAACCACCGAAGCGAAAACTTGTCGAGGAAGTTAAAAACTTCTCGGAGGGGTTATTTTTGGAAACTTTTGTACAATATTTCAGTTAAACTCGTTGAGGGTTTACAATTTTTGGGACCCAAAATACAGCACGTGACATATCACCATGGAGATATTTCAGCGAGCGAGAGTACTTTATAAAATAATTTTTAAAAATGGTAATACGAGTAGACCTATGGTCAAAAACGCATAATTTTCGCTATGGCCAAAAACCCACCACACCATACAGAGTAGCAAAGTTTCCCATTTTTTCTCATACTTTGCATTTTTCTCACGTATACCTTGAATTAAATTTTTGAGATTTCGTATTTCTATTTATATAATGTAAGTTTTTTAAGTGTATCAAGTAAATATTTCTGAAGTTATTAATTTTGGAAAAAAAATCAAATAATAAAGGAGTTATATGAAGGGGGAAAACTTTTGGCATAATCACTGTTTCCATACAAGGTCACCTTTAAGGTCTAATCACGGTCAACTTTGTTTTTCTAAATGAAAATCCCAAATTTTTTTAACAAATTCTGATTTACTGTTCAAAACAAACACGTTCTTATTTGAAACATTATTTTATTCAATTAATAGCTTTGGAGTAAATTGACATTTTTAAAGAATTTCTCTTTCAACGAAAAATGCTTGTATCAGTGCATCCAACAGAAATAATTTAAAAAATAATAATAATTTTTAAACAATTTAATCAAATAAATGTTCAAAATAATATCCTTCTACTTCAATGAATTTAGCGATTCTCATTTTAAATAATTGTTGGATATTGAAAAACGTTTTTGGATTAATGTTACGGCAAGCTACTTTTATTCTTTCTTTCATGTTTTCAACAGTTGTTAGAACTTCAGCATAGGCAATTTCTTTTAAGCATTCCCAAAGAAAGAATTCTGGAGATGTTAAGTCTGCTGAACGTGCTGGCCAGTTAACTTTACCACCACAACCAATGAACTTTTAGAGAATCATTTCATCCAATTTTTCCCAAACAACTATTGCATAATGGGCTGGACACCTGTCATATTGATACCACATGGTTATTCGTGGATTTAGATTTATTTCTTTCAGAAGTATTGGCAATCATTTGATAAAAAATCGAAATACTTTGCAGCATTAAGATTTCCATCGATAAAAAAAATCCAATTAAATATTCACCCACAACGCTACACCAAACATTTACAGTCCATATATGCTGTTTTTCCACCTCTGACAACTAATAGGAATGTTCAACAGCCCAGTAATGCATGTTGTGTCTATTAACTTGCCCATGATTTGTAAAATATTAACATAAAAAAAATGTGATAAATGTAAGTTCAAGATCAATCAATCCATATCACCCCGTATACAAACTCAAAGTCTGAAAATTTCCGTTTGTAGGAAACATTCGGCGTAACATATGTACAAATTTTCAGCAAATTTCGATAAATTAAAAAAACAATTTAAAAAAACGAAACAAAAAGTGCTTTTTAACACCCTATAGATCGAAGACGAAGCATTTTTGAACATGTCTTTATATAAACTTTTCGTCTTCAATTTGACTCAGGATTCGCCCATTAAAATTTTCACCATCTATTCAGAAACACCCTGTATATCAAAAATCGAAGGATACCGAGACCTACTACCATTCATCCGCTTATTTATCGATCTATTTTACATAGGTACTTCCTTCCTCTATTACTTTCCGGCATGTTAAAAATTAAATGTGGTATTTCCCTTTTATCCAGGTAACCATATTCCAAGAATGCCAGCCAGAGTTCCTGCGAGATTTGGTGCTAAAAATGAAGGCGTACATTTTCACTCCCGGCGATTCCATATGCAGGAAAGGAGAAGTGGCTCGTGAAATGTTTATTATAGCGGACGGGATTTTAGAAGTAATAAGCGAAACGGGAAAGGTGCTCACCACGATGAAAGCCGGCGATTTTTTCGGCGAAATTGGGATCCTTAATTTGGACGGCTTGAATAAGTAAGTGAAAGAGCTTTTTAGAGTTTCCGCTTTTTTTGGTTTATAGCTTTTTATTTGTTCCCCGGCAACAAAGAATCGGTACTTGAAAGGAATTAAATCAACCCGAAGGTTTCTCAAATTTGCTTTTTCCGGTATTTATCGGTAAAAAAATAGGAGGTAAGGAAGGAGAAAAAACGCATCTAGGGGATTATGTTCCACGTCTTCTTCACTAAGAAGCAGGTTTTCATGGTCCTAATTTCGAATCCGTAAAGAGTTTTAGTGTTAAAGACTGCTGCCATAAGGTCTTTTTCGGTTAACCATTGCAAATACAGTAAAGCCTCTATAGCGTAAACATTCCTTAACGAGAACATCCACAATCATGAACGTTTGGTTTGGTACCTCTACATATTCTGAAACGTGAACTTTGCGAAAATTCTAGCTTTTTTAATAGCCTTAATTTCCCAAGTGCGTACGTTACAGATTAGTCTTAGTCGACACTCCAACAGATACGCACACGCACCCTTTCAAAATACGTTTTTAAATACGCCATGGCAAAAAAACCAAATTATCTTAGTTTAAAACAAAAGGCAGAGCTGATATCAGATTTAGAAAAAGGATTTCAAGTGATTTTTGGCAAAAAAGTATGGAATTGCAAAATCCAGTGTGTGTTCTTTAAAAACAAGAAAGAAAAAATAAAATCAACCGTCGCTAATACGTTTTCTGATCCAGGAAAGCGTAAATCCCTTAGAAGTTTGGAATTTCCTAAAATGGAAACAGCATTGCACAAATGGTTTTTAAAACAAAGAGAAAATATGTTCCAATAAGTGGTGTGATTTTGAAGGAAAAAGCTAAATTTTTTCATGAAAAATTAAAGGAAAATAATTCTGCATTCAGCGCTAGTTCAGGGTGACTACACAAATTTAAGAAAAGATTTGGCATTCGATTTTGATCGATATATGGCGAGAAATTATCTTCCCAACCTGAATTGGTTTCTCTGTTTCTACAAGAACTTGCTAGTAAACTAAAACAATATGATTCAAATGAAAATCAGGTATACAATGCAGACGAAACCGGTCTTTACTGGAAACTTCTGCCAAGAAAAACTTATGTCATCAGCAACCAAAGAAACTGCTCCAGGAAGGAAAACTGCAAAAGAAAGAATAACTTTTTTAGCCTGCACCAATGACCCAGGACTACACAAATTAAAATCCTTGGTCATAAGGAAATCTAAGAAATCAAGGTGTTTTAAAAATGTTTATCTCCCGGTTCATTACAGACATTCCAAGTCTGCGTGGATGACATACATCTTTAAGGAATGATTTCATGAGTCTTTTGTTACTGAGAAGAGTTGGTGTACGAACATATAAAAGGCAAAGTGTTAAAGCATTCATTTTTTAGGTAAGAAAATTCCTTATTGAAATATGTCTTCCCGATAAAGCTCTACTTGGATAATGCCCTTAATCATCCTCCAGAAAATGAACTAATATCGGATGATGGTGTTATCACTGCAGTGTTTATTCCTCCCAATGTCACAGCTTTGATTCAGCCGATGGACCAGAATGTAATAAGACTTACTAAATTACACCACCGATCCGGTCTACTAGCGATGGTGGCAACCAACCAAAGCAACGAGCTAAATGAGCTGTTGAAGGAATACAATTTAAAGGGTGCCATTTCAAACTTAAATAGAGCTTGGAATAAATTTGATTCAGCAATAATCAAGAATTGTTGGAAAAACATTCTTATAGATTTTGTTGACGAGGATCCTGATGATGACGTACCTCTAACAACCCTTCTTGGGGAATTTTTAAGTGTTAATGAGATTTTGGCAACCAATATTAATTTATTAACTGAAATTGATGAAAACCGAAACTATCAACTTCATGATATAAAGCAGTGGAATAAGGACAACTGCAGTGAAGAAGAAGAAATTTCAGACAATACTAATGATGATCAAAGCATAGCAGCAGATGATTGTCATATTCTAAATAAAGTGACTCATAAAGAAGCAATAGGTATTTTTAATAAGGCTCTGACATGGGTTGAACAAAACAATTTAGAATATGATGGCATACAATGCTTACAAGACATGCGAGAAAAGGCCAATATACTTTCACTGCAGTAAACTTGCTGACAGACAAGTTTATTAGACTTTTTCGTACAAAGCTAGTGGGCGTTCTTTTTGCTATACAGGGTGTCCCATTTTCGTTGTAATCGTGGGATTTCTCGGCTCTTAGCAAAGATAAAGAGATGCGGTTTTCGCGAATCCATATCACTTTTTAGTGAAACTAATGATGTAAAAACGATGTCAGATAGAGATTTTTATGTAGAATCCAGCGGCGCACTCAGACTTTATTTATAATTCATAGTTTTCGAGATATGGACCAAACTTATATTTTTTTAATGGGACACATTGAATATTTTTTACTATTCTGATTCCCCTAATTTTTCCCATTCCAAAAATTTAAAACATAAATATAATAACATCCTGTATATATGTACAGGGTGTCTCAGTTTCCTTCGAACAAATTGATATAGGAGATAGACCTCAGCATTTTAAGCGAAAAATTTCATATGAAAATCAGTCCGACTTCAATCGGAGTTACAGGGAATTCAAATTTAAGAAAAAATAGATTTTTATTTTATTTTGCCTGACTTACTACAAATAGATCCTTCAAATTTTATATGCATATTAGGTAATATGTGCTGCCTAAAACAAGAATAAATTTCCTGCAATTACTATACAGGGTATTGTATTTTCTGAGGTCTTGGTTCATAAAATCCTTTAAAAAAATTTACTCGTGTGCCACTGGTGAATTTTTATATTTTTTCAACTTCTCCCATATATTACCTAAATTTTGTCTGTCTTAATTTTTGGTCTAAATTATAATTCTAAATTTATAAATTCAGTCAGATCTGCAGACGTCAAGAAGCTCATACTAGATGTGAAGAAAAGTTAACCATGTTTTTATGTTTTATTTAAACCTTTATTTATTATGGTTAAGATTAACGGATTTATGTTAAATATGCACCGTTTTGTTCGACTATTTACTGTCATTTTGAAGGTAGTTTCATAATTCCTCTTTCATAAAAGTGTTTATTCCTACTGGCAAGAAACTGGGACAGATAATTTTCACAGGCTTCTCTTGAAATCAGTTTTACACCCATAAGGAAATTTTATAACGACCTACATAGATGGTAATCGCTTGGTGCTATGTCCGGACTATATGGAGGATGCATGAGAACCTCCCAACCATTGTCTCGGAACTTAGTTTAACTATCAAAATAACGTTTCTTTTCTACCACATTCATTATTTGACATCCCAATTTGACATACTGGTTTTCCATGGCAATAAGAATCCAAGGAGATCAGCTAATCGTTGACACCTTAATCGCAAAGCATTTCAAGCAGTTCGTCAACAAATACGGGAAAACGGTAATGGATAAAGCTAATTGGATGAAATTTACTCTCGTTTTAGGCGGCACCTATTACCTAATATGCATATAAAATTTGAAGGATCTTTCTGTAGTAAGTCAAACATATGTTTACCAATTTACAACCAATTTTTTCTTTAATTTTAACTCCCTGTAACTTCGACCGAGATCCGACTCGATCGAGATCGGAGCCATTTTCATATGAACTTTTTTGTTAAAAATGCTGAGGTCTACCTCCCCTATTAATTTGTCCAAAACAAACCGG
The DNA here is from genome assembly GCF_039881205.1 of Euwallacea similis. Taxonomy (NCBI): domain Eukaryota; kingdom Metazoa; phylum Arthropoda; class Insecta; order Coleoptera; family Curculionidae; genus Euwallacea; species Euwallacea similis. The sequence continues at coordinate 722,174 of NC_089631.1, forward strand.
GACACCCTGTATATAGAAATGTACATTTGTGTATTTGTTTTAGGTTAAATTAAAAACAAATAAACATTATTACGTATTTTCCTAACATTTTAATAAATTAGGTGTCTAAAAACTACCTTCATTCCCTAACATGAACTCTTCGAAAACATAAACACGGCTATTCTTAATTAGTTCACTTTGCGAGACTCTACTGCAATTGAAATTTTCCAAGGAAAATTATGAAATTCTGGTTGAATTTCCAGGAATTTCACTTTAACTCACTCAAAAATAAAAAAATAATTTTTTTTTATTTGGAAGAAACCGTACCTAGGCGTGAATGGTCATCCACTGATATTATTATACTAATCTGAACAGTCCAAAAAGAAGAAACATGTTTTGAAAACTTATTCACTAACTCTATTCAAACTCTGTGAGGGATAAAATTTTCAATATTCTCTCCATCTAAAGTAGCATTCCCTTTATTTCCAGACGAACTGCCGATGTTCGATCAGTAGGCTATTCGGAGCTCTTCTCCCTATCCAGAGAAGACGTTCTAGCAGCCATGAAGGACTACCCAGAAGCCCAAGAAATCCTCCAAGCATTAGGACGAAAACGATTAATGGAGGTAAGCCCAGGATGTTCCATTCCTTCTCCAATTATTTCCTCATTTTAATCATTAATATTCTCTATTCCTGCTATTGGCTCCACAAGTTCTAACTCTAGTCTTTCGCAACGCTTCGTAGTGGCTGACAAAATTAATCGAAACGCTGTTCACATTCGCAGCTTTTGCAGGTTAAAGCCAGTGCCAAGCACCCTCCACACCATAAGGGTGATCACCACAACCATGGACACGATAAGGGGTTAGTGGATAAAATTAAAAGCGAAGCGAAGGTACTGAAATCAGAGCAGTCTCGTACAGTTTCACACAATACGTAATGTTAACAGGGGTTGAAGAATGTGCTAAGGAAATCGCGCACACACTACCGAAGGTCTAATGAAAGTTTGGAGTTGCAACCCCTGCAGCCCCATGGGGTGAATTCGAGCAATGGCAACGGGGCTTCAAAGGGCACTTTAAAGAGGATGTCTAGGTGAGTCACTTGAACCAAAAAACCTTTGGAAAATCTTTTTCTCATCCTATTTAGAGTGAAATCTCATGACCTAAGTCAAGACCACGCAGAGCCAGAAAAAGGAGATAGAAAAGAAAGTATTGCGCCTGAGCATGAAAAATCTCACACTATCTCCCCTTTGGGGGCTGGATTGCCATTATTACAAAGACTAAGGTAGATTATCGCACGTCTCTCATAGTCAGTGCTGAAACTGTGTTACAGGCTTTTGAAAGAGAAACAGGACAACGAAGAGAAAAACAACGGTGGTCAAACGCAGACTTCTCCCCTCTTGTCTCCCCAATCCAATGCTATTAAATCGCCCCCTTCGATCGTAGAAGAGACTTCTTTAACGGAAGAAGGACCTATAGGTGCAGGGCTGCCACTTCTTCAACGCATCCTCATGCTGAAGGCTAGGGAGGAGAAAGCGACCAAAGCTGCCAAAACTGGGGTTGGAGGGCACAAGCCTCTTTTAAGTAGCATTAAACGTATGGAGCATTCGTATGATAATTGATTGTCTTTAAGTTCGTGTTTCCCTTGCAGAAAATATGGCGTCTGTTAGTCAACCAGCTTCCCCCACCCCGACTAGCGCCCAAAATTTAGTGACGTCGAGGGCGTCGTTTTCGGGGCCCACGAAGAATGCCTTAGCAGCTGTTCCAGCCAAATTACTTAGTACTAAGATATCATTTAGGTGAGCATTTCACCTGTATCTCGTTTGTGCAAAGTACAATCTCTCACATAAAAATACCCTACAAAGTATTGGGATCAAACCAGAAGTTTCATGTTTCGAAAGATGAATACTGCCAAAAATCCTTTTTTTAATCGATACGGGTGTTTTTGGAACTTGTAGAGGACCATGAGGAAATGATAGATAATCCAGATTTTCAAGAAATGTCGCGGAAGGTATCATCGAGCTCATAAAAATACTCTATAAAGCTATGTGGGTAGAGACACAGAACTATGGCGTTTTTGGTCTAGACCTAGTTTTCTTTGTAGAAATAGGTAATTGAAGTGTCTATTTTAATTTTTTCTAGAGATAGAATAAAATTGCACACAACCGCCAAAGAAAAAGACCCCAGTATCAAAGACTCGCTCCTGAAAGAGGGCGAGCCTCCAGCAGTCGCGGAACAACCTCCGGAACTAATCGTGCCAAATACGCAACCGTCCAGTACCTCGATAAGCGAACACCCTGTACATATTAGCGACAATATTAGTGAGAAAACTAGCGATAGTAAGGAAATTAGCGACACTTCCACGGAATTGACGAAAAGACTGACCAGTACCGAGAGTACGGACAAAAACACGGCCCATTGGTCGAAATTGAAGCGAGCGGCCATTTCGAAAGATGTGGAGGGAGGTGGTAGTGGACACAGTAAAGACAGTGTGGACGTGCCTGTGGTCAAGGTTGCCAAGGAGGATGGAGGAGAGAGAAAGTCGGGGATGATCTTGACGAGAAAAACTAAGCACTATAGGTGAGGGAGTTAAGTAAATTAGTTCAACGTACATAGTTACGGCATATAGATATCACCAGTTCAAGTGGATACATAGGGATTGCTCAAGTGGGAGAAGGACTGCATAAGGTTTAATATGCCTGCGACAAAGACCAACGAAGTGGGTTGCGAGGCTAGAAGCTGACATGGGCGGAGTTAGTTTAGTCGACGTCTCCACTTTGATGTTTATATTAGTATCGATATCGCTGCCTTCGCCACGATTGGAATTTTAAAAATATCAGAACAAAAAACAGAGATAGAACTTATATTAGTAAAAATTCTGCAACGGTGAAAGATCTGGTAACACTGGATTGACTCCGCCCACCTCAACCGCTAGCCTCTCAAACTCACTTCGTTGCTCTTTGTCCAAGGTATATTAAACTTCATGCGATCCTTTTTCCACTTGCCTAATCCCTTTTTTCACTTGAATTGATAATACCTGTACACAGGGTGTTTAAAAAAAGTAAGGCCAAACTAGAGGAGGTTATAGAGGACATTGCGTTAGAAAGTTTTTGCAATAAACCTCTAGTCAAAAATGAGCCGTTCTAGCTTTGGAGCAATTTTTTTTTTCAAAAATGTAATGTTTTCTCGTTGACACTAAACGACATCGATATTTAAGTAATTTTTATGAAAGACTACACAAAGCCATTAAATTTATTATAATGGTTCAAAGTGGAGACCTCATTACATTAATGTTTCTCTTACATCGTGGAAACGCACACCCTTTGTAGCATGTGCGGATCTTGCTACATCAAAAAACAGACTGTCATCGTTCACCCTAATAGTTCCTCGTGGGTGGCTACCGGGGTTTTATAGACTAAAGACTTGATGTATCTCTAGAGGAAAAAATCCAATGGGATTAAATCGGGACTTCGCGCTGGCCAAGTGATGAGTCCTTTTCTTCCGCTTTATCATCCAAGAAATTGTAAATTTAGATGGTCCTGCACATGGAGGACAAACTATGCAGGTACACAGTCATGTTGGAACCACATTCTATCCTGTATCTCCATAGGAGCGTTTAGATTTTTTATTAGCTAAGAAAGTACCCCTTGCAAAAAATTATTATAAATATATTATTTTTGCGTAAGGTTGCTAAAATTAACTTAAACATCAATGTCTTTTAGTGTCAACGAAAAAACATTACATTTTTGAACAAAAATTACTCCAGAGCCAAAACGGCATATTTTCGACTAAGAGTTTATGTACAAAAATTTTCTACTGCAATATCTTCTGTAACCTCCTGAAGTTTGGAACCACCTTTTTGAAACGCCCTGTAATTCTTTGTGACATCGTTTTCAACAAGTATGGCAATATTTTCTCAACAGGAAATCTGTATTGCTCCTAGACCTTGCTTCACCCTTTCTTCATATAAGTAATACTAAAACCAATTTTGCATTTTAAGATTTATACATGAAAAACTGAGAGAAGTGGCATCAGTTCCAGCAGAGCCTCATAAATATCGCTATGGGTTTGTAATACATTCTATTCCCCAATTTGTTACTAATTTAATGAAGAGAGGTGATTTCTGGTTCAGTTTTCGAGCAAAAATCTATAAACAGAAGTAATCGGAAATGACCTCAAAACCCGGGTAGAAAACCTTTTCTATAGCTTTCCCTTAAGAAGCCCCTCGCCATTTCCTTCCAAAGTCACAATATAGGGGCTTGCCTAGTTACCTTAATTGTCATTATCTTTCCTGATCTTGCTGAAGAATTAGAAGCTTTACGTAATATTTCAGATCAATAGACGATTTATCTCCCGAATATGGGCCTCTCCCCTTTGTCAAAAAGCTGAAAATCCTCAACGAACGCCAGAAGCTGGAAGAGCTGGAAATAGCTATGAAAACTCGCAGCTTTTCTCTGGATATTCCTGAGAGCCAAAGCGAGACCAGCGAAACCTTAACTCGGTTTGTACTTTACCATCACTGAAATCATGTTTTGAAACTATATTACCATTCAGGTCCCAATCTGAGGGCTCTTCAGTTCATCAGCAGCAAAACCAACGAAGCAACAAACAATTTCTAACAGCACCTTTAACTTCTTCACCCTTACACTCTTCCAATGAATCCAACGAAACACCGGAACGAAGAAATCTGAGGTCAATTTTGAAAAAATTGTCTGAGGACACCAAGGAGAGGGACAGAGACAGAACTGAAGTGGTGATTGAGACTTCTTCTCCTGAAGGAAAACCGCAGAAGATGGATCCCAGCGAATTCAAGAAGTTTGTTAAGATTTCTTTTCTGAACAAACGTGTACGGTAGTGGTTTTAAGGTTAATGAGGGCTCCCACGATCGAAGGATATGCAGCTAGACATAGTAAACTATCGAAAAGTGTGACTTTCAACAGGGATACCCTGCAAAGCCCTCCGAATAGTGCCAATACGGTTTTAGGCACGCCTCAGAGTTTGTTTCCCTTCGTGAATTCACCCACTGATAATGGGCTGGATGTCAGAGAAAAGGCAAGTTCTCATTGACCCTATAAGCTGTTGTTAGTTTCTAGATTTTGATTACAGGAGAAACTCACAGAGCTGGAGAGATGCGGAATTCAATTAGTGCCTAACAAGATGAATAACCAAGTGAAGCTAATAAAAGGTTCAATATTAGTTTTAATCATATGATATTTCGCTGAATTTATTGATGGGTTCTAGCTTCATTGGAGGACGAACAAAAGTATTTTGCGGATATTTTATTAGCGATAAAGCAGGTGATGAGTGCCCATTTACTCGAGATGCAGCAGAAGTTTCAAGAACGGTTTGATCGCTTGGAAGAAGAGTTGAGGAACAAAAACGACTTAATTCAACAACTAAAAGAACATATCTGTAAATTAGAAAACCTAGATGAAGATTCCTTAACGGTAAAACCCGTGATCAATGATCTGCCAGTTGGTGATGTTGGTTTTTAGGATTCCCTGGACACAATTATCAGCAAAGACAAGCAATCTTGGGAAGACCCAACCCATGAAGAAGAGGAGGAGCTGCAAGACTTGCCACAACCCATTAACGCCTGGTCTTCAAGTCGGTCCAATAGTATTGTTCTGAATATTGACTCTACCACAGGTTTGGATTGAGATTCCATTTTGACCTATAAATTTTAGACCAAATTCTTCCAGTTTTTGTTCTTTTTCTTCATTTCCAATTCAGAAAAATCGTTCACGAATGTTATTTTTGCTAGATACAGACTCGGATAATGCAGATGGGGAAACATCAGAAAATGACCCAACTGACTGTGAGTCAGGTGATGGGGACGTGGATCAGTTTGAGAACTCGAGCTCAAATTGGGAAATCGAGTTGCTGGCGGCTCAGATTAGGGAAAGAAGAGCTGCTAGTTTGGACCATAGCATTGACAGACCTCCAATACGAAATAGGTACTAATGTGAAACTTCTAGTTTTCTAATCCGAGCTAAACTAAAAGACAAATGACTCTATTCAAACCAAATCAAAATGTTACACACTGTATAGTGATTCTGTTTTTGATTAGTCAGACGCCTACGGCTGCTTCTGGATCTATCTTTCACGGAGTTAATCTCCAAAAAGTGATTCCATATGCGAGAGACGTTGCTTTGAAAAATGCCTATTTTCTTAACTATAAACCTCTGCCAATCTCCTTCTTCCACTAAAGCCACTATTCTTGCACGATCAATTTGTGGTATCACTTACCAATTCATGATTTTGCTTTGAGCCCTAAATTGGTACTAAGCCGTACCATCAAAATAAACCGCGAATTGTTTATTTAAGAAAAAAATATGTAAAACATTTTTTATCGATACAAAAAGGGTACCGTTGCTAATGATAAACCATAAATATGAAGCTATGTGTATTTATATGACTAAATTCTCATCAAATCCGTCGATTTTAATGTTTCTAGTCCATTGTAGAATCAGGTGAAACATACTTTCTTCATATGTAGGAACTTCGTTTTCTTTTTTTTGCACTTTAAGTTTGGCATTAAATTTTACTTGATTCTTTTTTTATATTTTATTATTTTTAACAGAAGATTAAAGAATCTGCGCGCAGACATTTGAGCTTGGCAAAGAGCATTCTTGTGTTCCCATATAGTATCGGCTTGGGTTCCTTCCGGGACCGCCGGCCGACTAAACTTCTTCCCTCTCTTCACTCAATAATCCCTACCGAGACAGCGTGGGGATTACTTCTGGAGTAGGGTAGAAAAGTTACAAGGCCTGTCTCATTTCTTCCTATTCCCCTTTTCTCTTCTGCTCTTTTTTTTTGCCTTTCATAATCTTCAGCTCTTTTTGTCCGTTTCTATAATATCCGCAATGTTATCCTTTGGTAGCTGGAAGTTACGCGTCAATTCCGCCCGCCTTTTCTCTTTCGTAATCCTCTAGCACCCGAAGATTGAATGCTCACAGCTATATACCTGGTTGCAAAGCCGGCACATGTTGTTTCCAACTTTCTTAATTTTATGCAGGTACGTATTGGATATCTCACGTCCACAGATTACCTGCGTCACGTAGTAATCTATCGAGCCCAGGTTTCTGGAGATCCACCCCATCATATCACGAACAAAAGTGTTTGCGAAGACCTCGTGAGATTCCCATTTCTCCTGCTACTTTCGATATAGCATGTCCCTAGCTGTTGGTTTCGCATTTATGCCGTTATTACATATTTAGCTTCTCTCTTATATAAGCAAGTTAATCATTGGCATGCCTGCCATCACTCGCATGGTATCCCAGGACGTCGTCCTGTAGGCTGATGCAGTGTCCAGCCTTCGATCTATCTTCTCCAGCTTGCGCAAATGGACCTTGTCTTTGCAGACAACGCTCCATAGTGGAGCAGCATAAAGGACAGAGGAAGTTACTGTGCTCGCCACCAGTCGACGTGAGTTCCCATTATGAGCCTCCCTCCGGAACACTCACCTATGTTCGACAAAAGCCTTATGAGCAAATTAATCATGGTTTTTGCCTATTTTTTACACATGAAAGGCCATCTTGGTGCTTGGATCCAGATTAACTCTGAGATATTTTATATGTTTTCGTCGCCCAATCTAAGCTGCATCTCTCGGATTTTCCTCCTCCCCGCCATGATGATGATGATTGATTTTAATGTTTCTACTCCACTACAGAATCGGACAAAACATACTTTCTTTATAGGTGGGGGCTTTGTTTTCCGTCTTTTCAAATCTGAAATTTGTTATTGAATTTTACTTGATACGTGTGTTGCCAGCAATTTAGACTCACTAGAAAATAAATTAATTATCTTTTCATTTCTTTTCAGATTTTTAAGAGGTTCCAGTACGGATGGAAACGATTGATATATAGTCCTCAATGGAATCAGTGCCAAAGCATCCTTACAATACCGTCGCTGCAAACGTAGCTGGTTTATGGTGTCTTATAGGTACCTTAGGCTCGAAAAAAGCAGAAACTCAAGTTTTAAACGCCATTCTCCGGAAAGGAAACCAATTAAACTTAAGTAATTAACACACTATATCAACTACTTTAGGTCTTCAATAAATTACCTCCCATTTATAATAACGTAAGTGTTTTGGTTATGTTATGAAGGTAATAATGTGATACACAGAGTGACCACTCTGAATATTTGCAGCAAAACAGTGTTGAATCAGAAACGCTCAAAAAGTCGGAAAATTATTAATTTATCTATTCAAATTGTTTGTTATCGAGTAGTGCTTCCAACGCTTCTACTACCTACATCAGAATTAAAATTTAAGTATCAAAAGTACCTAAAGGCAATACATTGAGGTTGTGCAATAAGGAGTTTGTAAAAGATTTTAAACTTGAATAAACTACAAAGATTTGCACCTGATGGTTTGTCAATAAGGCAAAAATTCATCGAAATTGGAAACTTACGAGGTAATTTAAAAGTGTCACTCCTGCTTAAAGTAAAAGTTGCGCCATGAGAATTACGTTTGTATAAAATGTACGAGTCAGCCTTAATCCACTTCACGGCTACAAAAGGAATGGGAAATTTCGCAATACCATTGATTTAAGTAAAAATACCTAAGTATATAGCACAGGCTGTCTCGAAGTGAGCAAAGACTTGGGACAGCCTGCAGGTGTTAGATTAATTACTCATCTAAGTTAGAAATATAAAATGACCACACTAGCAAACAGTACGAAAAAATCTTTTTCTAGGAAGATAAGCTAATAAAGTATAGTTTTAAACAAATTCTGTAATATATTATGATGTAAAATTATTACAATATAAAAAGATTCTCACTTGCCCATTGGATTTTGGTTGATCGCGAGTCCGAGGAGCATGGTCAAGAAATGAAAGGTAGGTACAAAGTAGCAACAGTTTATTACAGGTATATCTAACCTAATGAAATGTTAATCGTAGGAGTAAATAATAATTGATGATCTTATTGCGCATTACGTTTAATTACTCCTATTTCAGCGGACTCAACCTTAAATAAATAAATCAGCCTAAACAGCCATTTCTTAACAGCGTTTCTATACATAGACACCCTCATGTTTCCCAAAAGAAAAAAACTGAACTGAAGCATTTTTGACAAGAAATCGAAAAACTTGTAAAACTGGACAGCGGATTTCATTAGACACATTGCCTTAAACACTTCGTAAAATTAGATTAAATTAAAATGAATTAAATTATATCACACATATCATTTGCAAATAATGATATGGGCAAATTTTCGGAAAAATTTAACTGTTTGAAGTATTTTCCTCATTTTCAATTTTTAAGAACTGCTTAAGTAGGTAAAATGGTGAGAACTTCATTGTATTATATTTCCAGAAATTTTCTTACCTTTATCCCTTTTTATCCGTCCGAGCATCAGATCCCCCTCCATTCTTTATGAGCTTTTTTAAATGACATGCCTTGACCGGTTTTTTTGGTAAATAGTTAAAGGAAGCATTGACTTACTTGCAAATTTTGATGGGCAATTCAGAAAAGAGGATAACGCAGCCAAAAGAAGGGGCTTATTTGTACAATGTATATAAGCCAAGATTAAAGAACCTTGTACCTCCTCTTTACTTATTAATTAATGAAAGCAAGGAATATTCAATTATTTTTAGCATTAGAGAACTATTTAGGAAAGAGGAATATCTAGTAGAGCAAAGCTTCTCCGCAGAAAGACTCGGCAAAAAGGTTTCGGCTATTCTGATAATTAATTGGTGAAACCAAAGAATGTCAGTTACTTCCAATTTTGATATATATGCCTCCGACTTTTCGTTTTGTCCTTTTCAAATATTTATCTTTCTAGAAGAACTCCTCGTCCGAGTTCTTACAGGAAAACCACCCGCTTCAATATATACAGGGTGTAATATATCATCATGGATATATTTCAGGGAACGATAGTACTCTGCAAAATGATAAAAAATTATAATAGACTCATGGCCAAAAATGCACCATTTTCAATATACAGGGTAGAAAAGTTTCATATTTTTTAAAGGACATTTTCAACAGTTTTCATAATTTTGTTCTTATTTTAAAAAAATTAACTAAATGTCGCGAATTGCTTCAGATAGTTAATAACTGAACCGGGTGGTTTTTTCGTTTACGTCCTTTATATTCTTAATTTTTATCGATAAATATGTTGACAAATTCTACAAAAACGGTGAAAGATACAAAAATACTGCAAGAGACCAAAAAACTGAAGAATTGAAGAAATAATTTAAATTTGGTATCAGATGTCGTGTAAAGTATAAAATAGTACATTACTCAAGAAAACATAAAATCCTGTATATGGCTACTAACGATTTTAACACTTTGTTGTAGAGGACACTAAACAAAATAGGAATACAAAATTTAAACAATTTAACTTAAGGCATACGCGAAGGCTTACGAGAAAAACGCAAAATATGAGAACAAATGTGAAATTTTGCCACCCTGTATATCGAAAATAGTACCTTTTTGACAATGGGTCTATTAACATTTTTTTATTATTTTACAATATACCATCGAACCCTGAAATATCTTTATGATGATATGTCACAGCCTGTATAATATCTGTCTTAATTAGAAGAGAAAGGAGAGCAGCAAATCTCCATTCCCTATTTGAATATCAAACAGAAGGAAATGTGTGAGAATCTATAAGAAAACTTTTCTCTTTCCTGATGAAGCGAACGGATTCAAAATTCCCTTCTCTGTATCTCTATTAGAGAGTACCGCTCATTCTCCACCAGGTTAGGATTTTACCGAAAGACAAAATTCTGAAAATGTCTTTCTTGAAGAAAAAAATGATCCTGAATCGACCTCAAAAGGTTTCAAGACCACTTGTAGAGTTCTAAACGTGAAGATCGTATTGCCCTAAAAAGAAAAAAAACAGAATTTTTTAAAAGATTTTTTCTGACCATTTGCCCACATGCCGATTATAGCATAATTCTAAATAAAAATACAGTTGCCATTTCACAAATTATTAGTTAAAATTCACTAAAAATTGTTTAATCTCGGATTCTCTGGCTTTCGATGCGCTGCATCACCTTTCCTCTTAAAATAAACAAAGCAGTCTCTTTGCCCACCATATCACTTAATCTCGTAGTTAAAGAACAGTCTACATCGAGAAACCATTCTTTGGTATTCCTTTAACCTATGAATATTACCACTTTATACGAGAGTTTCTTAGAACGATATCTACAAATATACGTCTGTAATAGCTATGTATTTATACGGAAAAGAATTATCCTTAAACCTATAAAGATAATGTTGAAAAATCAGTGATGAATAGTTGAATATTTAAATTTGTACTTTCCTTAACAAGCAATCAAAATCCAACAATTTTGATTCCGTATTATGCAGAAACTGAAAGCGAGATATGAAGGTAATATCTAAGGCTTGGTTGCACCCATTTTGAAACACATAAACCATCATGTTTGCCTTGCAATGGAGCCTGGATTAGACTAATCGCTCTAAAACCTAAGTTCCAGTAACGCTATTTACACCTAACAAAGTGAAAATATAAAAATAAGTTATTATTAGGTCGTCACAAGATAAGTTACTCCTCGTTAACTTCATCGTACTGGGCGAACTTTAAGAATACCTGTTCCAGAGTGGTTTGGCTGAAGCTATATTCCTCGATGTCCAGTTCTACTTTGGCTTTAAAAATGCAAAACTTTAAATTGGAATCATTTGAAATCTTTTATCTAGCAGACCTTTCTCCAGTTGCATGAAACAATTCGCTAATGAAGGAACACTCTGTTGAGGCACACTAAATACCAATCTATCTGCAAACGACTCTTCTAGTGATGCATCCGGGAAGAGTTCTAGAAGAAATTTGGACGAATTAAGTAAGTTCTGCGCCATTAAAGCAGATTTGCATTACCTGAAACGAAATCCTTCAGTTCTTGATGCCGATCACCGGTATCTGACGTAGGGGTGGTCTCTCGGACCAGTAATTTCATTTCAAGCGTATACCCAGCGCCGTAAAGATTTTTCAAGTGTTGGGTTGACCCTAAGCACCTGAAACGGAGAATACTCGTATATTGCATTTTTTAAGTTTTAATGCACTTTTCAGACTTCTAAAAATAAGTCAAAACTGCAGAAAAATGAAAGAAGTTATGAAATCAGTTTATGAGATATAGAATCCCTTTAACACTCTATTGAGCTTTCCATTAGTTCTCTAATTTAATCTCTAATTCCTTTTACAATGAGACAAATCGAGTATTAAAACATGTGATAAAAATCCACCAACCTTAATTCACCCCTAACTGTTATTCCCACTCTCGAGCATAAGGCATCAGCTTCCTCCATGGAATGCGTGGTTAATATCGCCCCTTTGGACCCCTAAAACCATTTCGTCTCCCCCGTAAACCACCATCAATTTTCCTCTAAACCAGTTTGAACTTACCTGAAAACTGGCCAAAATAGTGTCCCACAAGAACCTCTTACTTCTAGGATCCATCCCTGTACTTGGTTCATCTAACAACACGATTTTCGGGTTCCCAAGCATCGCCATTGCAAAGCTGAGCTTTCTTTTGGTGCCCCCAGAACACATTTTGACTTGTTTGTCTGCATGATCGTTGATTTGTAGACCACTAAGAAAAATGCCTCAATACTAAACACTTCACCCAAAATGATTAAGGAAAATTTGTTAGCAAGCCCTTGTAATTGATTTTTAAATATCGGTAAGATATTGAAAACTTACTTGATATATCTATTAATAATTTTATTGATGTCTCTATGAGGAACCCCCCTTATGGCTGCGTAAGTCTCAAGATGTTCTCTTACGGTTATATTTCTCCAGAGGGCATCATGCTGAGGGCAATACCCCAGCAATTGAAACGCTGAGCTTAGATTTGAAGTTATGCTTTGTCCTCCTATGAACACCTAGGAAGATAATCCAGTGATTTTCTAATTATGAGACTGTATAAGGCAACATTACTCTTCCTCTGGTAGGAGCTTCTTCAGCAGTAATGATTTTCATCGTGGTAGTTTTTCCAGCTCCATTATGACCCAGGAGACCGAATACTTCTCCTGCGTCTACAGCTAAGGAAAGGGATTTGACTGGAACTTTAATTTTCTCCCTCGTTTTGTCAGATTTGAAATAAATTGAGTTGCTTTTGAAGTCTTGATTTTTGTATTCTTTATACAAGTCCTTTAGAAAAATAAGGTATATAATTCGAGCTTATTATTAATTTTTGAACATATTCTTACATGTACCATTACCACTGGATGAGTGACGTTATGTGAATTAATCAGGTTCTTCACTTTCTCCCTTTCGGCCTTCACATCTTCGTCCCCGTTTATTCCCACCTCTGCCTCTTCACAAGGGCTTAAAACTTCTTCATTTGAACCCTAAAGTAATGTTGATTAGACTAAAAAAACTAGTTCAACTTCACTAAGTACCTTGCGAAATTTGAAGGCATCGCTAACATTTCCCCCAGTTTTCTTAATATCAACCACCCTCAGCAACAAAAACCAAAGGGGAATGTTGATCAGCATTCCAAAAAGGCAAATCCCAATTTCAAAAGTAAAATAACTGGCCAAAGTCAGTCTATCACAGGCTAAATTGACGTTACATAGCATATAGACCTTTTGGATATAGTAGAATATAGCATAGGGTATGTACATGGTGTTTGTTATAGAGAATGTGCAATGCAGTATCAGGGCTACTCTTTTACCTAAAAAAAAGGAAGTTTTTAGTAATTCCTTTGAAACAAATCCACGTGCTTACCGATATTCATTACATCGGACAACACAACAAAAATGAAAGGAAGCCATCCAACCATAGTAGCAACGTTGGGCAAAATCGATAAAGCAGACTCCGTCTTGTCGAAAATGTAACTAATGCAGGTGCAACTAAGTATCGAAGATGGACAATATATGAAAATAAGAAGACTAAATACTACTATGGCAGGCCAGTCTCTTAGTGCTGGAATGTCGAAGACCACCATTATGACCATCAAGAGGGAACAGGTGATGCCCATGATAGCCATAAGGACGATGAAGTAGGTGAGGAAATACATGGTGGTTGTGAGGCCGTTGACTCGCAATTGATTTTTGGTTCTCATCTGAAAGGTGATAAAAATTTAAAATACCAAGTAGGTTGGTCTAAGTAATCTCGAATGTATTGGAAATTTTCGATCAAATCGACCCATATCACCTCAAAATTGAGGAAAATTAGTATCCAAGATAGTCTAGTTTTTTAAATTCTCGATCGTTCTTAATCATATGAAACTTGTCTCATTTTCAACTGAATATAAAAGGTTTAAGACATCATCCTACCTCTCTGTCGTGCACCATATCGATGGCCAAACTAACAGGCACCAAAACGAAAACCATCCCCACGAAAATAGTTTGTGTAGTTGAGGCAATGTTAAATCCTCCTGCTTGAATCGTTTGCTGGAATGGTTGAGCCATAACTCTTATGGGCTCGAAGGTTTCAGTTTGGGTTCCAGCGGTCAATATCCTATAATAAATATTCATATACATATAATAATATATTATATACATATATAATATAATATATACATATAATAATTAACAAATATCAAACTGATTTTCTTATTATTACCGGTAAATACTGTTGCTAAGAAGGTTTAAAGTTACTGGTAAACTGTGCTGGAATGTATCGTTGTAAAGTATGGTAAAACTGTAATCTCCATCTTGGAATTTGTGGACATCAAAGGCAGCGATGTGAGGAGCGAATGCTAATAAAGTGGAAAAATTGCCGTCGTAAAAGTCCACTTGTCGTGCTCCAAGGAAAATTAACTGATCTGGAACAAACACCAATTTAAAGCTGAATTTCTTCTAAATCTCAGTATAACTATGTGCTAACCAACAAATTCTCGGATACTATCCCTTGATCCGTTGTGTATGGCAACAGTACTCATCTCTCCATAACTAGTTCCATTAAGCTCCAGAGATCTGCTAACATTATAATTAGTGTCGAAATACTTGTTGAAATACAAAGTGACCGCTGCACAGACTAGCGGCAGTAAGATCATAAAATAAAGTTTCTGAATATCTCTCATCATCCTCAGACACCTCAGTTTTATCAACGCAAGAATAGTTTGCAGATTATTAGGTGTGCACTCGATTTTCTCCAGACCTATTCCTGAGATTGGAGATTTTGTTTCGGAGATCACTTCCAGGCCACCGATGTCCATCGTATCGCCTCCACCTTAAAGATAATTTAACTCACTTAAAAAGTTGGTTTTGGTGTTGTATTAATACCTTTAACTTCTTGACCATTGACCATCAAGTTATTTCCCTGGTTTTGCAAACTTTGATAGCTAGTGCTTTTGCTCTGCAGGCTTAAACTCCTGCTCAAAGCTCGATTTCGCACTATCTTCGTAGAGAGATTGTCAACAGTATCATCCAATTCGTCTTCACCTTTTTCGAGGTGGAGGAATACTTCTTCTAGAGTTGTCATTGAGACTCCATAACTCGAGATTCCTAGAATAAAGAGACATTTGGTTATGATTCAATCCATATCAGGCTATAACTTCCAACAAATAATTTTTTGCTTTCTAACTATACTCTTACATATAGAACATTCTGTATATTAAGCATTTTTTATTTGTTACTAATTATGATTCATTGGCCTTTAGGTAACCTTAAACCCATCACTTTTAGATATAATCTCTGCAGATCATGCTGAAAACCTCACGCTCGCACATTAAAAGATACTTTCTTCACTCGTTCGATAAATGATTATTGCTATTTGAGATACTATTAGAGCGATGAAGGGTAAGAGTTTTCAAATATTTTAATATCTTAGATTTACTTATCACATATGCCTTACCCAATTTACTACTTTTGTTATTTATTTCCTGTTCAATGGCACTAAATAAGGAAGCAAAATGATCAGCATCATTGTGTGGTAAAATAAAACTGAGTTCACGACCATGTCTTCTTGCTTTTTCTGCTTTGGCCACATGGGACGTAACCAACCGAGCTATGGCGTGCTCTTTTGAATTTCCTAAAACACCCATTAAATTAAATTCATCACTCAATCACATCAATCGTTATTTAACCTTCTAGAACTAAAGTGAGATGATAACCAATTCCGAATTTATTTTTGAGAAACAGAGAGCTTCCACAACATCTGATGCAACCTTTCGATACAACTGCCTTCCTATCAGCTGCAAAATCGAATGTTTTGAGTACATTAATTCATGTTTTGATATAAAATTTACCCAAAATGTCTGCCTCGTCCATAAAATGAGTAGTTAGTAATATGACTTTCCCATGTCGTCGGTTCTGCAAGAGATTCCACATATGTCTTCGGGAATATGGATCTACGCCGGCCGTGGGCTCATCTAAGATTATTATCTAAAAAGAAATAAATTAATACGGAACTTTTCACTAAATGTTATACTGCTATACCTTTGGATCTCCAATGATAGCAATTCCAACCGAAAGCTTCCTTTTTTGTCCTCCACTTAAATGTATCGCACGAGTATTTGCTTTATCCACTAAATCTATATCCTGCAATGTTCTCGTAACTTCATGATCAATATTCTTAGAGGAAATTCCCTAAAATTTCTCAACTTATCATATCATCAAAATTACCGGCAAAATTAATTGCAAACCTTAACGGTAGCAAAAAACTCTAAATGTTCTCTTGGGGAGAGATTATCGAACAGAATATCATGTTGAGGGCACACTCCAGTCATGCGTCTTACTTGATCCATATCATTTTGATTTCTATAA
This sequence comes from Euwallacea similis, assembly GCF_039881205.1. NCBI lineage: Eukaryota > Metazoa > Arthropoda > Insecta > Coleoptera > Curculionidae > Euwallacea > Euwallacea similis. Next base: position 738,828 of record NC_089631.1, read on the forward strand.
CGTTGAATAACATAAATTGAGGCAAATAAATATAAAAAGAAACATTCCTACCTGACGTCGTATCCAAAGATGTAGGCAGTACCGGACGTAGGAGCAGTTAATCCAGTTAAAATGTTGAAAAGCGTAGTTTTCCCGGCTCCATTATGTCCCAAAATTGCAGTAATATGCCCTTGATAAATGCTCAAATTTATTCCGTTGACAGCTTGAACTTCTTTCTTGCGAAAACTCTGAAAATCGACTTGCAATTGCCCTAAATATTGATTTCAGGAAAGTTACCTTGAAACTTTTAAACAAATCCACAATTTTGATTGCCTCCTTTCCTTTAAGCTCTCTGGGCACTGGCTCAACGTCCGAAGATAGGCCTTCATCTCCTGCAGTTAGTGATCCAACAGAACCAACAGACTCTCCATTGCTTAGAGGAATTTTATCTGCAGGTTTGGCTTTGCACCAAAACAAGGGATTGAAGCAGAAGAATGGCGAACGTTTTACACCATATTCACCTAAGGAAAACTTGCATACATTGCCTAGAATATTGAGGAAATATTTGATCATACTAGGAACAACGCTATCCAAATAAAAGGCTATCCAGCCATAAAGCACCACATCCACAGCCATCATTATAAGACTTCCTGCAAAGGGCATATCTGGACCATTCCATATATTGGAAAGGTTCACTCCTTCTCCCGCTAAATCCATTAAAAGGGCCTAAAACATTTAGCTGTTAAACAAGTCTCACTTAATTAGGCCAATTAATAAAAATAAGGATTTTCTAATGAGACAATAATTGAGATGAAGGAAATGCCATATTAACAACGTATTGATTGCTTTAATTAGACAGTTAATGCTTTCATTCTATCGTCCATGCTATACGTCGAGAGGTTCATTAAGGCTATGCTCGCCTCAATCCTTTGAGCCATACAACTACACTCGGTTTGAAGACAGAAAAATCCGCTTAGAATTTCAATTTTAATACCTCAACTCTTTTCAAACACTTTGCCTTTAGAATCATCGGTAAAAGCAAATCCTTATTTTCATCAATTCTTTTTCATTAATGTATCTTAACCTTGTCCATAGCCAAAGCAAACCCAGCAGGGCTGATCAAAGATACCACCCACAAAGCAACAGAGCTGGAATCCCTCACAAAGACTTGAATGAAGTACAGCAAACTTAAAATCGTAACAGCGAAGTTGCCTAAAATTCCTGCGGTCTAAAATATATCCTTAAGTATAGTGAAAAGTCTTTGTTTTCATGTCTTACTCGTGATTTGTCGAAAAAGGGGGTCAACATGAACCCAAACATGATAATACTGAGGCAGTACATAAACACCAACAAGAATACCATGATGAAGCTCGTGGTGGTAAATATGTTGAGGGCAAATAAAAGGGTACAGCATATTATTGTTATTAATAGCACGAAAATGGCATAGACGATAAACCATGATAACCTAGAATTTTTTGGCTTAGTAAAAAGTTTAGGGCTGCATGTGATGGTTACCAGAACACTGAGTCATAGAGACCCATAATTTTCATTCCTTCTTTAATTTTCTTCTCCTTTTCCCCCACTATCAGGATCAATAAATAGGTAATAAACTGGGAAAGAGCCACTACGATGTATAGGGGAATTATTACTCTAACTACAAATATCCAATTTCCAGTATATGAGGCTTTAGGGAACAATTCCAAGAGGATTTTTGGAACCACCAAATTTTCCATGCCAGCATCCAACTAAAAAACACGCTTGAATTTGAACTAAATTTGGGTAAAAACATGCAACAGCGGCTTACCCTTATTTTACTGAAATCTATCAAAGCTTGTAAGGCTAAAAAACCAGAATGATAGTACTGGTTCACAGGGCAACTATCCCCCACCTCCAACCCCTCAGGCAGCACAGGGGTGGGCACTCCTGGCACATGATGCCAAAAAGCATTGTGCTCTCTACAACTTACTGGTGATCCAAATAATTGAGTAGTGGAAGGTGTCCCAAATAAATTTGGGTTTGTCCTAATTTCATACCTAAAAGGTAATTCAATTGATTGAATCAAAATTGTATTGAAATGAGCTACAAATTTACCTTAATGGGCCGTTAATAGGGTCGGATGACTGGAATATTACGGCCAATGGAATATCATTTGGTTCCATCCAGTAGGCGGTCAGAAGGTCTTCTATTGTGGGGTATACCACCCAGGCAATGGGTGGTACTTTATGGTATTGATTTTCGTTCATATTGTCCCGGAGAACGTCTATGATTCTCAGGAAGTCCTGAAAGTATCGAATTATTAAATTTTGCTTCCAATTAGTTCGATGTAGCATTTATAACTCATCTGCCCTTTTTATGGCCTTACTCAAATACGGTTCAAATATGCATCGAGCAATTTCCGAAAGTTTGCGGTTCAAAATTTAATCAAACTTGGTAAAGAAATAAATATAAATAAAACTTTGCCTTTTATTTAAAAGTTAATTCTCCTTTCAATGATTTTCAGACATCCTCATTTCAGTTTCAACTTAATGCACAAAATAATTTAAATAAATTGAAAGAATATACATACAATTTAAAGTTGTGATAATAAATTTTCCTGAATGTATAATTTTGTTAAAATTACCTGTACTTCAGTGGAATTGGGTACAACTGCTACTGTATGACTGCCATTCCTGAAATTGGCCATCAACTCTGCTGCCCCTCTGGGTTGATTTATTTCTGGAAAGTTAGGGTTTGGCACAGCAGCTTTGACGAAAAATAACACGGAGAGGGTGTATATTGGCAGAAGGACTTCCTGCAAGAGCACATCACTATACATTTATTCTATGAAAGTGGTGAACAACGACAATGATAGACAATTTCACAAACGACAAACAAAGCTGTGTAAGCTTCTAGAGAGGGAACATAAAATTTTAATCTACAAACATTTCAGATTAATTTTATGTTTAAATTTGCCAACAGTACATATTGACGTATTTCAATGCATGTACTTTCTCATGAAACATTTAATATAACAAACTATTATTCAGAATATTGAAGAAATTGAATTCCGATGTCACTTCAGTACTATAATACTAAACACTTCCTCCAAACAGCACTATTGCTTTGCTCCCGTGGGAGGAAAATGCTTTCCTCCGTTTCCTACATATCATAAATAGGTAAACATAACACCTGCTCTTTAAAAAAAACAGCACGCTCTCGAAAAATCAGATGCATACTTATGGGGAAGATGCATTTTACTTCTCCGAATATCACTTCCTATATTATACTTCCCCGCTTCAGGTCGGGACTCAAATTATTCGCAGAAGTAAAAGAAATAATTTTCCCCTCTAGTGCAAACTACTATTTAGTCACGCAGGCAACAGTGCGAGAAATGGTACTAGTAACGTTATGCACCTTTCAACCAATAGTGCAGGGCGATAATTGACAAAAGCTTGGAGCAGTGTTGTCATTTTCTGATCGAGGATATTAAATTGCCAGAAAATAACCTATGATAAGCATAATAGGGCTATTAAAAGAAATAATGCTCTAAGCCTTTCAATCGCTTTTTGAGGGTGCTAAATACATTTGAGATTGTGTAACTGTAAAGGTTAATTTTTTTAATTAATTTTGAGATACGTTTAAGAGCGTGTTTTCTTCCCCAGGGTTTTCAGAAACTTGCCAAAATCACGACGCAGGAAACTCGAGCTGTTATCGTTGTTTTTGACCCAATTTGTAAAGAAAAATTACTTAATTTTTCAGTTCCTATTCCTTTTACAAATCTCCTGTTTGGACTTCCAGGAATAAAACCCACATCTCCCTAAGCCTGGAAATTCGATAGAATATTTATACCCATAAATCCCTCCGTGTGGGTATTGTTTTCAAGTATTTCTATTCGCAACATTTAGCAGATGCATGCACGTGTTTGAACATGCTTGTATAAACACCCTTTTATCCAACTAGACTTGTAAAGATGCCGCTTCTCAGAATTTGGAACTTGCGTTTTGCTGGCTTTGTTCGCAAAGGTTTCTATTTACGTTAGGTATTGAACATGACCCAGTTTCGTATGCAAAAAGACAAGTTTATCACGCATTGATTAGTTTGTGATTAGTTTTCGTACATCGCAAGTATGTTGACAGAAAAAGTAGATTTACCAATAAGTCTCTGGAGGCTATTGGAGACTTTATTATAAAAAAGGAACCGTCAGTTAACCAAGAGCTTAGAAACCACTAAAAGAAGGCCCTACCCGCACTCCAGCTTTAAGGGTACTTATTTACTGAAGTACTCCACGTGAGACTTCCATTTCAGATGTCTATCAATTAATGCTCCTAAATATTTTCCCAAGAATCCTCCTGGATCATTAAGTTAATTTCTATTAAAACCAAGAAATTAGCTCAGATTTAGCTACCCTGATTTTTTCACTTCTACAATTTCAGAAAATCAATATCTAAATTAACTGACATTCAGCAAAATTTGGAGATAAAAGTTATACTTCGAACATTACCGCCCCAGAGCTCTAACTGTCTCTAACCCGAACTTTCCAGGGTGTCAGATTCCGAGTCTGCAGCCACAGTTCGAAGCCTAAGAACTGCAAGTTTTGCAAGTAACAACCTCGAACTTAAATTAATATTTAGATCAATTTATAGCCCAATACAAGAATTTTTGATTTCTGAATAGCAACAATTTTTTTAAGTTCAATTCAAGAATTTGTGTTTCAACTTACAGATAACGTTGCTCTTTTGTCCCGTTTTTTCAGCAAAAGGTTCCTCTTCAGCATGGCTCTCAACTGAGCAAAATAAATGAGTCTTCTCCTCTGATCGCCCATTTTGCTCCTCTCCTTTTCACTCCCTTTTTTCCAAAAACAAGAAACCTGAACGAAGTCGCTTGCTAAATGGGGAAGTTGTTGATTGATAGCGCGCTCGGAATCATACCTGGAAAAAAACGACAGGGTTCAGTTTCCTTGAAGGTGAGGGAAAATGCCAATTAGCCCTAAATAAATATAAATTAGGGCTAAAAGTCCACGATCACACAACGGGACAATTAAATATTCAAGGCTGACGTTAGGTGAGTGTAGCTTGGGAATTTGGGGCATGAAACACGGCAGGGAAACAATATATTCCTGACCTTTGCCAAATTACCTTCATAATTTCGTTTTATAAAGGATACCGGAGATAGGATGGGGTTTAAAGGGCAGCTTAAAAATAGCATGCTGGCCAGAGGAAATTATTAAGTCATTGTTAATGTTTTATTAATTCCGCATCAAAGGGGAAAAGATAGAAGTTTGGCACCGAGAAGAACCTGCAGAGGATATCTATTGTTATCTTAGATTTCCACGAATTAATAGAATAACAAGAACATAAGTTTTAAGCCATCCATGCTGTAGAACCAACTATCACCAGTAGGTTCTCGTAACTGGTCATAAAAAACATAATATTATTTAACCCGAATCCGATTTTGGTTTCCCTAAAAGTTAGCTTTATTGCAAATCTAACAGCACATTAGCAATGTTGCCTTTGATTAATGCAGAGCCCTACTTCCCGAAATGCTCGACATAGAAGAGTATGCAGACAATCATAGCAGTTTCTGAAATGTACACTTATTGCAACTATTTAATCAGGATAGGTTAAGATGGAAGCAGTAGAGTATCATGTCTTAGAAATTTCTCAATCCATGGATCTGAAACGGAAGCAGGAAACCAGAGGGAAGTTAATGGAAGTATGCACGGAGAGATAGACGGAAATATCAGAGATGGATCAAAGGGTTCATTCTAGAAAGACATGGATTACTACCTAAGCCAGGCACTCACGTGGCACGGAATTTTATACTCATGCTTGAAGAGGGCCGGTAAGTCGAAGACTGACGAGTGCTGGTTTCCAAAAAAAACGGATAATTGAGATGTCAAAAATTTGCCGATCTGAGAAAAGACCTCAGTAACATCAGCATGGAGGAATTTAACAAGGAAACCGACACGAAACTCCTATTAAAATCAGAGACACACTAGAAGGCAACTAAAAGGTATTGGGAGACAGTGATTGAGATAAAAATTGAAGAAAAGTAGATTCGCAAATAGCAACAGAGATCCTGAGAAGCAGAAAAAATATATATACATTGTGTAACATATCATCATGGGGATATTTCAGGGAGCGATAGCACGTTGTAAAATTATAGAAAATGCTAATAGATCTATGGTCGAAAACGCACAATTTTCAATGTACAGAGTGAAAAAGTTTCACTTTTTTTTTTGAGATGTTGCGCTTTTTTCGCATGTGACTTCAGTTAAATTTTTGAAATTTCGTACAAGTATTTTCTTCAAGATCCTGTACAGCAAAATATCAAAATTGTCGGTACCCATATAAAGAGTATAAGGTTTTTTTTTGGCTTATGTACTAATTTATGCTTTGTATTTTGGGAGAGGGGGGGGGGGGGGGGGGGGCTCTATATGGATTCTGATACTAAATTTAAATTCCTTCTTCAATTCTTTAGCTTTTTGGTCTCTCTCCGTATTTTCATATGTTTCACCGTTTTCGCAGAATTTGCAAAACTATTTATCAATGCCAATTAAGAAAATCCAACATACATATTCCGGTCCGTAATCTAGAATGCCATAGCTGAGTTTCAGCGGTTTTAATGTTGTTTTTATTTTTGACGTTTTACATTTACAAAAATTTAGCTCGAAGCGTACGTGACAAAAACGCGAAATATGAGAAAAAATGTGAACTTTGCCACTCTGAATTCCTATATTTTTATTGCTGCTTCGCAAACTTTTGGCATTCTTTTTAATAATGTTGTGAGATATTCATTTATCAGCTGTGTCCACTCATCCTCTAGGACGGTTTAAAGTTCATTAGAACTAGATGGAGAACAATTTTTAACTCCTCTATCTAACTCATCCTATGCCAACTCCATTGGTGAAAAATCTGGAGACTGCGATGGCCATTTCATGATTTCGATGGTTTTTGCTTCTTTTAATTTTTCTATTATAGATAACATGTGCAGAGTTTTGAAGAGTATTTGGGGTTGTTGTCTTTCTAGAAATAAACGGTGATCCTATAAGATTTAAGTCAAGGAATGACTTGCTGTCGAAGTATTTTTCAATATCCTTCTTTTTTCAAGATTTCTTCAATTTTGTAGAAAGACCCAGCTTGGTCTCCCCCGAAACTTTTCCAAACCATCACGCAGTCTCCTCCATGTTTGGCGATTGGCACTATGCACAGTTTTGATGTCCTTTCATTGCGAGATCGGTGGACGAATACTCTCCCATAGCACCCAATAATTTTAAATTTTGATTCGGCTGTCCAGAGAACTTTATTCCATTGGTCCTGGGTCCAGTCTTTGTGCCTCTTAGTCCATTGAAGTCTACTTGCCTTGTGTTTGATGGCGGTGAGCTTAGGCTTTCCTCACATCCTCGAAGACCAGCAGCACGAATGCGTTTCTTGACAATGGTTATTGAAACTGCTTTCTTCTGCCCTTCCTTAACTACTGCAGCAATTTGGGGTGCAGTGAGACACTTGGTTGAGACTCCAATGATCCTCTTAACGATGATTAGTAGTTTTAGGCCGTCAGTTTCTTTTTCTCTCATAATTTGACTCTATTTTCTTCTTTCTGACCAAAGTGCTGTGAACACCTTTGTACGATATTTTAAATTTTTTGCAATTCCCCGCTCTGAATACCGTTCTTGGTGTAAGGTACATATTACACTGCGTTTTGACATTATATAACACTTAAAAGCAAAAATATCGAGGTGTTGTTTCAATGATCTCTTAAGAACTGAAGAAAAAGCTACGGAAATCTATATGGTAAACAAAGTTTATTGGGTGTCGGGTAACGCATGAAAGGTAAAAGAAACTCCTGACACGATAACTGAAGAGAGTACCACGGAATTAGATTTGCGGTTGTTTACTTTTTTTGACGCAATAATTCTCAGAGCGATGAAACGGTGTAGCTGCATTTCTTTTTTTTGCTTTGATGATTAAAAATATTATAAGGAATCAATATAAATTAAAAAATTTTTTTTAATCTAAACGCTTCCAAATTTTTGGAGGGTAGGGTATGTTGAAGATAGTGAGTTTTTGACTACGGATCTATTACCATTTTTTTTACTATTTTGCAGAGTACTATCGCCTTCTAAAACATTTTCATGATGATATGTTACACCCTGTATATGTATACAGAGTGTAACATTTAACCTGGAATATCAAAATATCTCGAATACTAGGCATCCTATAAAGAAATGTTTAGTATCAAACTTTAATCTCTCTGAGAGGGAAATGTATTGATGCTAAAGTTGATTCCCTTCCATCTCCCGTGTGGGCGAGAGTGGGATTAACTTTTTAATTTGAAATTGCCATTTTTTACAGATTTGGACAATACGACTAAAAATAAGAAAAAATTAACTGAAATATTTTTTAAATTCATGCTAAAAGCGCTGTAATTAAGGAAATTCTATTTCTCTTTTACTTATGATTTACCGAAAGTTTGATGATATCTGCTTTAAAATTAATGAAAACCTGAATTTTTATATAGCTTTTATTTAAAGTAAATGTTCAAAATGGTGTTTTAAGGACTCTTCACATCTACGAAGTGCGTCTTCTGAAATATTGGCACAATCATTTATAATTCGCAGGATAATGTCCTCACATGTCGTTGGTATTTCGTTATAAACTTGATCTTTAAGATATCCCCACAAAAAGAAATCTGGTGCAGTAAAATCTGGAGATCCAGCAGACCAATTCACCGGACCAGATCTACCGATCCATAGACTGTTAAAATTACGATTAAGAACTTCCCGTGCTACTGCAAAAGTGCTGGAATAATATGGGCAATTATTTTCCGAAATATTCTGGTACATTTCACCATTCAAGTTGCCTTCAATTATATGGGGACCGATAAATTTACTGCCAATGATTCCTCATCATACGTTGACAGTTCAAGAACGTTGGTGCTCAACTCGTCGAAGCCAATGCAGTTTTTCCAGTAATGCATATTATGCCTATTAACTATACCGTGATTTATAAAAAGTGACTCGTCAGATAATCATACATAACGGAAATGGAGATTTTATTCTATCTGTCCAGATGCCCACTCATAAAAGTTTTAATAATTTTGAATATCTTTCTCATGGAGCTCTTCGTGTAAAAAGATATGGTAAAAATGAATCATGTGCATCCTCAGCATTTTCCACACGCTCATATGAGAAATTCCTGATAATCCTGATATTTCTCTTGTGTTCACTTGGGGATTAAAAGCCGCAGCACCTAGGACTGCAATTTGATTGCTTTCTCCACACACAGTAACTGGACGACTTCTTTTCTTCTGATTTACTGTCCCTTCATTAATAATTTTTTTAATCACACGATAGAAAGGAGTCCGGGATCGTGGCCTTTCAGGAAAACGCTGAGCATAGAAATTGACTGCATTATCTAGATGCCTACCAATTTCTCCGTACACCAAAACCATTTCGATTTTCTCTTTTACAGTCAAATACTCCATCGTGAAGCAATATTAACAACAGAATGTTTAAAAGTAGATGTTTTATTTGTTTACGTTATTGTTTACTTATCACATTTTATTACCATAGAATTTTTTTTAAGTGAAGGTTGTCATTTAAGATATGAATTGAATTTCGTTAATTACAATGTTTTCTAGCATGAATCGAAATAATTATTCGAACAATTTTTTTAAATTTTTAGCTCTATTACTCGAATCTGTAAAAAAATAGGGTTGCAATGTGAAATTAAAAAGTTAACCTTTGACTCGTCCATCGGGGGGGAATGGAGGATAATCAACTTTAGCACCAATACATTTCCCCCTCAGAGTGACTAAAGTTTAATACTAAACATTTTTTTATAGGTTGTTTAGTATTCAAAATATTTCGATATTCTTGGTTAAATGTTACACACTGTATACAGGGTAATTCACGTAACTGTTTCATTAGAAACTTTTGTACTTGTAACTAATCTAAATTTTTCATATTTGGGGGTTAAGCTAATATAGATACACTCTACTTTTTAAAAATATTTTGAAGGTCATATCACTTCCGGTTATACCGGAAGTCGAGGTCAACTTCCTTATTTCAAATGGAACACCCAGTATATTTTTGCATTTTTGGAATCTAGTGATTAAACTAATTAAATTCTTATTAGGTACTCCTATACCTAAACCTAACCATTTTAAAGATATATTGGTTTAAAAGAAAAATCTTTCTAAAACACCATTTCTATCAAATTTAAAATTCTCAGCTATTATTGAAGCTGGCTTTACGAAAATTTGCTGACATGTTAACCAGATATGGTAGATTAGGTTAATGTGAAAAGTTTTTATAAATATCATACAGGGTATCCAAAAAACCACGTCATATTTAAAGAACTTTAATAGCAAAAAAGTCGCTTATTTCAAATGGAACACCCCATATATTTTTATATGTCTAGAATCTAAATTGAATTCTGAATCGATTATTATTAAGCATCCCTATACCTAAAATGAACGCTTTTGCTCTAATTTGCGATTTTTTAATATTGTACACTAATAATTCTAAGTATCTTAGTTGGCTTTGAAAAGAACATGGCTGCTTCCTGTAACATGCGTTAATGTAATTGTCAATTTAATAAGTTCGCTCAGCAGTTTAGAATCATGAACTTTAATAATACTTATTCAAATAGTGATATTTTTAATTTATTCTTTATTCAAGGAGAGTGTAAGAAAGTTTTGAAGAGGACTTGCCGTACATTCAACGAAAGATATCCGCATCTTCCGAAAATCACAAAGAACAAATTTAGGATATTGGAATCAAATTTTTTAGGACATGGAAAAGTTAAAACTAAAAAGTTTTTTCTAGTCCCATCATAAATAAAACAATAATAAATAAAAACAAATAAAATTAAATTAAAATAAATGTTCAATGTGACCCCCATTAACTTCTAAACATTTCAAAATAATTTTTTTAACTTCATGTTGTGTCACTTTATTAACTGTAATGGGGTGAAGATCTTCAAAAGCTATCATTAATAACAATAAAAGTACAAACCTAAATCATTAGAAGCACTTCAAATAGAAAAATTCGGATTTGCATTAAAATATCCTAAAACGGTGATTTCATTGTCTTCGTTATTTATGATGGGACTAGAAAAAACTTTTTAGTTTTAACTTTTCCATGTCCTAAAAAATTTGATTCCAATATCCTAAATTTGTTCTTTGTGATTTTCGGAAGATGCGGATATCTTTCGTTGAATGTACGGCAAGTCCTCTTCAAAACTTTCTTACACTCTCCTTGAATAAAGAATAAATTAAAAATATCACTATTTGAATAAGTATTATTAAAGTTCATGATTCTAAACTGCTGAGCGAACTTATTAAATTGACAATTACATTAACGCATGTTACAGGAAGCAGCCATGTTCTTTTCAAAGCCAACTAAGATACTTAGAATTATTAGTGTACAATATTAAAAAATCGCAAATTAGAGCAAAAGCGTTCATTTTAGGTATAGGGATGCTTAATAATAATCGATTCAGAATTCAATTTAGATTCTAGACATATAAAAATATATGGGGTGTTCCATTTGAAATAAGCGACTTTTTTGCTATTAAAGTTCTTTAAATATGACGTGGTTTTTTGGATACCCTGTATGATATTTATAAAAACTTTTCACATTAACCTAATCTACCATATCTGGTTAACATGTCAGCAAATTTTCGTAAAGCCAGCTTCAATAATAGCTGAGAATTTTAAATTTGATAGAAATGGTGTTTTAGAAAGATTTTTCTTTTAAACCAATATATCTTTAAAATGGTTAGGTTTAGGTATAGGAGTACCTAATAAGAATTTAATTAGTTTAATCACTAGATTCCAAAAATGCAAAAATATACTGGGTGTTCCATTTGAAATAAGGAAGTTGACCTCGACTTCCGGTATAACCGGAAGTGATATGACCTTCAAAATATTTTTAAAAAGTAGAGTGTATCTATATTAGCTTAACCCCCAAATATGAAAAATTTAGATTAGTTACAAGTACAAAAGTTTCTAATGAAACAGTTACGTGAATCACCCTGTATATCATCTCTCATCTGAAGTAATACTTGATGGCGGTCACACAATGGAAACGGGGTGAAAGGCGAACCTATCCTTTCATAAACTTATATAGTCCATGAGCCTGCACAGTCAGGAGTGAAGCACAAAAGCAATTGAACGAACTAAATTGAGAGTAAGACAGACGGTAAAAGAAAAGACAGAAAGAAATATAAGAAAGTCCTAGTAAAGATGAAGAAGATGTACGTATTTTTTTAGAAAATGGCCAGTGTAAAAATATTAATGCCACACAACTACAAATACTTGATAAGCTCAGCCATAACTGAAGATTGTCTGAAAAAGACAAGCTAACAGAAGTTGTCCGAAGCTGAACGATTTTTGAATGCTTCAGGATTGTGTAGGTTTCAATTACATTAAGCGAAATTTAATGATCGATATAACACAGAATATTTAGCTCTGAACTACAAAATTGCAAAGAAATCAACTATTTGGAACTCTCCATTAATGAAGCACTTTATGCAATGTCGACACGTGCCTTAATTACTCACAAAAGAACTGTAATTGAGTCAAATTGAAAATAGAAAATTGAAATAGATTTTATACTGCCTGTTTATCTCAAATTATCACGCAACCTTGAAACTGCAATAACCTGCTACAATTGATTGCGATTTGCCCATAATGGTCCAATTTAAACATTCCAAATTATTGTGTCTCATTCATTCAGAAAATGTGTCTAAAACGGCGTTTAATTGGTTATTGTTCTCACGTTAAGGGACCATCATCAATTTCCATTTAAATGTGCATTTTCAAATAGGCCTCTATGAAATTTTCTAGAATTTAACACTGTTCAAATTCGGGGTAATAGGGATATTGTTCCGAGAAGGGGTGGAATTTTAAATAATTCAAACCCGATATTCAATCAATTTCCAAGCACATGACTCTATGCTGCATCGCAATAGTGCTTTAGTTAAACAATGAATACAACTTACCCAAGACCTTCGGCTTATGTAACACTGTAAAAGTCATTACAGTCTCAAAATATTAACTTTAGCGACAATACGTGAATTATTCAAAGGCATCAGCAAAATCAATTCAAATCAACTGCCCCCCATGCGGCACTGCCCTACCCCGTCCTATCCAGTTTCACTCTATTGCCCCGTGCGTCGGCCATCTTAGATTTGCCCCCTAAACCCGGATTTCGCCTGAACCGGAAATTAAGCCGGTTTTTTTTGCCAATTACCGCCGCGCTTTCGGAACAACGGAAGGGTTTTAAAAACCGAGAATTTTATACAGGAACTATCGACGTTGCTATCTGGTTCGATTCACCCCTCAACAAAGAACGAAGCAGAAATATCGGCTGACAAATGTACGTCTTTTGCGAGGGGTGAGAGGACGATGCGTCGTGACGCCGACGCCGCTCGGAATGCTGGTGTTTTGTGATACGAGGGAAAAGACAGAAGTTTTCCGTCGACACGTTCAAGATCCGAAGAGAACCAAGTGAACTTTCCAGGCTGAGTTTTCGCGTTCTGGAATACCGGAAAGCGTCGCCATATTGGCGCTAATACATGACACGTGACAGCGTCAGCGGACCCAGGAGGAAGTTCTTATTACGGCGGGTTAAACTGAAGCAAATTCTTCGTTCTCTTCCTGCTCCATTGGACTGAATAAAATGTGTTTTTCTAGATATTCTCGAGTATCTACAATAAGCGAAAATGTCGCCCTGTAAACTGCTGAAATGCACGTGTTTGACGCTAAATACCTTCAAAAATAAGAAAGGTATTTAAATGCGGGAAGCACACAGCGATGCCTCCTTGGACTATCGTTACTGGTCGTTTGAAGTCCCCCAGGAAGTCACTGCGGGTCGATAAAACCACCATTTTTTGGTGGGACTTCTTCGATGGACATCAATCTGCAAGAAGCCGTAGCTTGGTACATTAGTATAAAGGGGAGAATGACAACTCGGGACATGTTTGGCCAGTGTTTGATGTCGCTGCAGCATTTCAGTTAGAGCCCCAAGGTCCCCACATGTGAGTCCAAGTTGAGCGCTAAGAGAAAGAGATGTGGAGAGCCCTCTAGTGTTCGTATTGCAAGTCGGAACGTGATGAGTCTTGGCCAACTTGATGAAGAAAATGCTATTGCAAGGCAACCTTGCCCGACAACAGAATTCTAGGACCAGTATTATCCAGCTTCATGTCAATAGTCACAGTCCTAAGGCTGGATAAGCCCGACCCAATTCCCATTTGAAAACTTTGGGAGTGCATTTACCCGTGAAGTTTATCTTGTTAGATGGTCTGCCAACTTCCCTATGTTAAGTGAATATCTATTTATAAACAAAATAGGGGGAACGTAGTCATTTGTTCGAAAAGTGACCAAACGAAATGGAGATTAATCAATAAAATAAGGGCAAGGGCATGATAAGGTGAAAAAAGCACGTTTTTCGCCTGACTTCCACACCCTTGAAACAGGGCAAGGAAATTGACATTTGCTCATTTTTAACCATATGGCTGTTACTATAGCCACCTTTTCCCTTTATAGTGTAAATTATTTTAATTAGTCGGTTCGCTTTCAGTCACAGTGAATTAGACCCTTTGTAGCGGCTTTAAAAGGGTTGAAATTTCCGCGGCGATTTTTACCTTAGTTTTCTGTCACGCAATCATGCACGGTTTAAGTTGCTCAAAATCTGAATATGTTACTGTCCCTGGGACGCGTGCGTTGTACACGGAAGGTTTCAAATGGGCATCCAGGGGGGAATGTAAAACAAACTTTATTCATTTGAAAAGTTTAGATTTAGGGCTGCTCTAATTCCTGGTTTTTGATACCTATGACGCCATTTGGCAGCGTTGCAAAGTCGGTATCATCGTTTGTTTTACCACCTTAATTTCACTGAGCGCTTCAGTAATCACGACCAGTTAATTATAAATGAATGAGCCAACTATAAATGAATTATAAGTAAATATACATACCGCAATTATTCTCAACATTGGCACTGTAAAATATCATTATCTGTGAAACATATCGTGTTTCACTTGAAGTCACATTACATCCAAAACAAGTTGATACCGATAGCACTACGCTCAGTATGTGTGGAGTGTATAGGAATTAAGCAAATTATTTACACTTAACGATAAATCTGGGAAAAAACGGAACACATGATTTTCCCATATCCAAGACTATGCTTCGATAAAGAGGCTGTAAATACTAAATTCACAACTGGTATTCATACTATTCATACATCGGGTTTTAATTTTAGTTTAAAGTCAGTGTGAGGTTTAAAAAATCTAGGAATCGTATATGTGTAAGCAGGCATCAGAGATTATCAGCTATTTACTAAATAGAACTGGCAACCTGCCAATTTCTAATAGGCGTGTTAGGTACATACAGGGTGTACTTAAAAAATTAGACACCATCCGCGCAGTCATCTGGGTTATGTTTTAATCATCACCTAATCTCAAAACTTCTTTGGATGAGGAGGAGATATCAATAATCACTGAAAGAAGCTAGACAAATGTGTTTTATAGTATTATGATATCAAGGAAATCGACTAGTTTATAGTGATGGGGTCGGAATATTGAGTATTACGAAAACCTGTTGGATAAAACCTTGATTGATGACCCGGCTAATAATTAAATGCGCGAAGACTTTTTCTTTCATGATGATATAGTGCGTAAAGCTAGAACCTTTTGTTATCCTAATTAATATCTTGTTATTTTTGACTTGATTTATTCCCAATATCTATAACTTACCCAAATCTTATGTTGCTATATTCTCAAAGCCCTGTTTCAAAACTACTACTCACTCTCTTGCATAGTAATCAGTAGTGAATACTCAATCAAAAGCGCACACATTTCCGCACTAGTCTAAATATTTTCCCGTAAATTTCATTAAAATTTACGAACAAATCACCTAAATTCGTGTAAAAACCAACCAAAGCACTGTAGCGCGGTTATTCGTCTGCACTTCTATTGGATTTCCGCTTTAACTCTCTTTATTCAGGCTAGTTATCTCTCTGTTCCTGCAATTTACATTTTTAAAAGCGGACAATATTCTTTCCATTTGTAGCGGACTTATGTACGACGTACGATATCATAATATTAATGCTAAAATTTGCTTTACACGCATACAGATGCCTTTTTTTATATGGCCACTGAATATGAATGTGATTTAAAAATTAATGACGATTGTTATTGTACAGAGAAATTTTAAGTTTTTCATTGAAAAAATATTATTTTCTGGCCAATTCAGTAAAATAAACAATGTAAAATGAAGAAATCATTTAATAAAAAATAAATAAAACAAAAAAGTTTGCGCGACCGTGACAGGACTCGAACCTGCAATCTTCGGATCCGAAGTCCGACGCCTTATCCATTAGGCCACACGGTCTATACGCTTGCTAATTGTAAGTCGCGTCATAAACAGAATGCTAGTTTGGCGTGTTAAACATAGATGGCAGAGGCAACCAGTTATACACATTGATGACTAGCCCCGATTTTGAAATTATAATCAATACAACTAACAGGTCGATAAAGAAAGGAAGATGGAATATGAAGATGTTAATTTAGGATACTTCAGTGGCTGAACTCTTATATTATAACGTAGATATACACCAAATTTCTAAATGTGTTTCTTTTCCTCTATAAATTAAATTTAGATAGAGCTTAACGACAAGTTTTATAACATGTAAAAATCAAACATATTAAATTAAAATCATTACTACGTACAAATGAAATGCTTCTTTATAGAATTAGGTAGAATATTTTTAGGTCCCTAACCCGAACATTTACTTACAAACAAGATTTTAGTAATAAAAGAAATTAAACTGTACATATTTCTTGATGTAATGGTGAATCATAGCTTTACTTCTTACTATACAGGAAATAAGGAAAGATTGAAACTCTGGTAATATTATCACGGACCCATTTTCCATGAAACTGGTGCAATTTGATCTATGAACTGGTTCTATTTTATCATTCCTATAGAAAATATCTTGTTGGTAAGTTGCCAGGAGGTTGATATATTGGCCCTAAAACAAAAATGTATTGTACTATTAAATTGAATTTGTTGGGTCAAGCTCTCCTTTTAACATCCTTAGGGCTAATATATCAAACTCCTGGCAATATTGCGAATTAAGCTAATTTTCATAGGAACCACGAAGCTAAAGCAGATCATCGTTGCCTAATATCTTAATTACTCCATATTTATCTAAAAGACAGTTTTCCTTATTGGAAACCAAGAAGTTATAATAAATACTTTTGGAAAAGCTACATAAAATTTGTTTTCATTTACTTCAATGAAATAAAACATCTTGAGTATTCTCGGAAACTGTATAACTGTATGTGGACTGCATAGAATAGCTCTCTTCTCACTTGGGACCTATACCTCTCTCCTTATGTCCATTGGCCATTAATTCCTGCTGAGTTCTTACTTACTTCTTGTTGAGATAAAAGAAACTGAAAAAAAAATATGTTGTTCCTTTAGGTGTTCTATAGATACAATAATATAAATATAAGCTCAAACTCTGCATTTATATTACTATTCCTGTTTGCTGTACCTTGTTTCACGGTGTGTCCAACGAGTATTGTATCGATTTCCTGTCCAAAAACTTGGGAATTTATTACGTCTGTGTTTGGTTGTGGAATTGGAGGCTGCAGCTTCACAGTTAACCTTTGTATTCGTATTAACTACAGTGGCTCTCAGCAAAATTGCCTAATTAATATTTATTAAGAGCTTATCCACCACCAATATTGTAGGGTAGTTCGAATAAAATAAGAAGGATGTCAAGGAATTTCCCCTTTTTCGCTGAATAAAAACGCAATTTTCCTAGCTCTACCGCAATAAATTCTAACCCAGTGCATCTCCACAGCACTTCATTTGAAATTCAAGTCGGACAAGATCCTAGGGAATTGCAAAAACCCATATTAGTAATTTGATTACATATTTGAGTTCCTCTCATATGTGGAATTAAAAATTTAAATCTGTGAATTCCTTTCGAGTGGCAATCTTAGCTTCACTTAAGAGAACACAGTTTTTCCATTATTAAGACCAGTATTCGGTCCGATTTTACAT
Source organism: Euwallacea similis (assembly GCF_039881205.1). Lineage (NCBI taxonomy): Eukaryota > Metazoa > Arthropoda > Insecta > Coleoptera > Curculionidae > Euwallacea > Euwallacea similis. The sequence goes on from NC_089631.1 coordinate 756,870, forward strand.
GATGGAACTCCAACTCTAGTGCTTGAATAAATAATTTTCCTGAGTAAAACCGAACGTGGAACAATGTTTGTTAGTGGTAAACAGTTCTGTAAGCAAGGCACGTTCAATTAAGTTGATGGGCCAGCTCTGAGGTAAACAGACACCAAAGGAAATGTCGGTGAGAAAGAAACAGAACAAGATTCACGTTTTTCAGAACGTGGGACGAGGACGTGTTTCACCAACGGCAGATCGGCCATATCACGCCAAAATGCATATCTGGAACGCCTTTTTAATCCCCATCAAGAGATTTTTAAACTTGTGAAGGTTACAAGAACAGTCCTTTTAGCCTGTTGCAAACATAGAGTATCTCAGAAACGTTAAGAAATTTACCAACGGTGAAAAAATCGACGTATCCGTAAGAACTGCAGGAGTCCCAAGTCCCAACTCCTGCAGCACAACTTTCGGCGCCTTCGCCAACAACAGCAGCGTCAGTCGATGCTTGAACGTCCCGGTGCTTGTTCGCAATAGTCACGTGACTTCCGGTAAAATTCGAATCTTATCGTGATTTATTAATGTCGGTCACAAGTTTGTTTTGGGGGATTTAGAGCGCCTAGACGATGGATTTTTCTTGGTATTAAGGCGATATAAAGGTAAATTTGAATTATCTGTCTTTTAAATCTCTGCAACGCTTCGTGGGAAATTGTCGCTTTTGTGTATCGAAAGAGATTTATCACTACTTAAAATGCATAAAGTATGAGTGATAAAAAGGCATATAGTGTGTTTTCTCTGTGTGTATAACGGATATATGAGGTACATAAACTTTGACTAATTGCCGGATGTGAGGCGTAACACGCATGGGTTATAAACAAGATTTACAACTTTATTTCAAAGCTTTAGCCCTAATACCGCTTTTCTCTCTATCATTCCTTTCAGAAATAAATTTCTTTAAAAAATCACTATGAACGCCAAATGGCCTGAGCGGATGTTCGGCAAGAAACTCCTCAAATGCGACTCCACCAACAACTCCAATGACCTGAACGCGGTTCCCACATCGGAAATTCTGCAGAACAACGTCCAAATCACCGGAATCTACTTTAGTTTTGCCAACATTAACGCTCAAAGTGACGACTTTCTCAAGAAACTTCGCGATCTGTACGAAAAACTCAATGCCAGTTGCGCTAATGGCGATCTGGAAAAACGGCTCGAAGTGATCCAAGTGGTGATGTGGGCGCACAATGATAACTACGGTGATTTTGAGCTTAGTCATAGGGACAGTTTGTTAGGACTCCCGTGGTTCGCCATGCCTTTCAGTGAAATCAATTTAAAGGTACGTAATCTCTTTACAGCGTGTTTTGCACCTCAGCAAATGCGAATCTCCTACGCCACTGATTTCCTGACCAACAAAACTTGAAATTTTACCGTTTACGTCTAGCGACTAGTGGATAAATCGCTTCAAAATTCAGTATCGCAGGAGCTGTACGTTATTGAATTTTGGATCGTACTTGAGTGAAAAGGTACAATTTTTCAAAATCTCTTTCAGCAATTTCTTTTGATAACCCAATTCGCAGATCTTCTTTCGGATGTCGTTTTCCTCAGATACAAAAATCCTGTCCCGGACTTATTATTTTTCAAGTACAATACTGATTTTAATGATAAAAGTGAAAAACTCTACACTGAAACCGACGTCAATAAACAAAGGGTGCAGTCATCATGGGGAAAGCTCAGATAGGCCTCGGAGAAAGAAACTATGAGCAGGGAGCAAAAACTGAAGGGCAATTTTGAACTTTTTATCATAAATAATGGAACACGAGCGAATTTCGCAATAAGGAGTTTCCATCAGGCGTTATTCTACCTATTGCCGGATGAGAGAATGGGGGACCATTCTACCTCATTCTGTCGATTATTGCGCTTAGGCCCAAGTACCCCAAGCTAAACAACTCCAATAAATTTTATTTCCGTCCATTACGCCTCTTCTCCACTCATCCATAGACTTTTATCGTCCTCTATCAGGTTTTATGAAAGTAGGGTTTTCCTTTAAATGACCCATCTCTTTTAATGTGTTTGTTTGCCAAGTTTGACAAACAAACACATACATTGAGTGAGTCAATAAACCTTAATGCATTCATCAATCACAGTTTGAAGCATCTATGAATATTTGATTAGAGCTTTGAAACACAACGAGATCTGCATTGCGAAAAATGGTTCTGGATTTTAGATCTAAAGGCACATGACACGTCTTCGCTCACTTCTGACGCTTTTTGTGCCCGAGTAATACAGTTCATAGATCTTGCAGATTCCACGGGATGTTGAATAATTGTATCGTCTGCATTCGCAAGTTCATTACAGTAATTCCGTTAAATGCCTTTTGAACGTTCTTCTGGCCATGAAAACTTGCAAGTTTTAATGCTAATGTTGCTTTTAAAAGGGAATTTATTTTCCAGAATTTCCCGGTTCGCTCTTTCAGTCGCTGGAAATGTGGAAATGTTGAAACTCGGAAGTTAATTTCCCAACATAAAGCATCGTTCAGTGAAAACTTCTCACGGAGATAAATTTTTCACGTTGGTAATTTTCTTTTGCTGCAGCTATTATGACTTCTAACCTCCGTTCCTTCAAAGTGAGAAAATAACCGAGATTTATATTCGCTATTCAAGGCAATTTTTAGGTCCCTTCGCTTTTTTGTGATGGCACCTGCAAACTATAAAAGAAACCCTTATAATAAGAGAAAAAGAAACCCCAACTCTGAAGAGAAACACATAGAATGCGGGAGCAATTCCATTATTTGAGGGCAGAAACTCTAAAATATATATCAGACTGCTCAGTTCCTATTCCCGATTTTCCCTTTTCGGGCATTCTTCGTTAGCGACCTGAAAAGTTCGATGTAAATGGATTTTCTCGGAATCAATCAGAGTAAATGGCATTTTATGACGAATTCATCTGAAAAGCTCCGTGCCTGCGTTATCGGAGGGTGCTTCATCAAGAACTTGTGTATTATGAAACCCAAGTCGACCTGGCCGCATCGCCATCCGCTTTAGAGCATGATTTTCATTGTGTTTTTGTTTAACTATGAGTTTTTAGGCACTACATGTCTCGCAAACGTTTTCTGAATATAGTTTTTACACGTACATATTATTATTTCTCGATAGCAATCAACCTGGAACGGCGGTGGACTTTCCTCGTCGGTGATTTTTCTAGGGGGTAGGGAGAGGGTGATTAAAAATTTCGCACAGGGCGTCAGACTTACTAATGACGACCCTGACTTTAATTAGAGTTAAAAAGGTTTTTTACGGAACAATGTCTTTGAGACCGCGCAGTCAGGGTGATCGGAACGTGAAAATCTAGTCCATAGTTAGCTCGGCGGGCCATTTTCCCCTAATTCTGATCACACTATCGAAACATATTATTTTTCGGTTGTTCAAGCCGGATCTCCAACATTTTCGGGTCGCTTCGAACTGGAATCACATCACCGACAACTCGAAGATTTTAACGATTTCTGAGTTTTTGAAAATCTTGACTCGATCGTGAATTTCAGCCTGTTCCAAAGATCTACGAGACAACGCGCAAACGATTCACAATTGTTTGTTACAGTCGTCATGACGTGCCAAAGCTACCTTGAGCAAAAATGATGAAAAATCCAATGCGCAGAAACTCAAAACTGCATTGACAGTTGTTGGTTGTTTTTTTGCACAAAACGGTGTCTCTGAGACTGTGCACACGTGATTGTCCAGGCAGTTAATTTGGCGGCCATTTTACAAATTCCCGAATATCGGTATTGTTCTCGAAATACATCACTTTTGGTCTTTCGAGCCGGAATCATACCACTTTGATCCTACGAAAAGGATCAAACACGCTTCTGGTCACTTCTGTCCGGAAACGTATCGCCAATCGTATCCGGTTTTCTAGCAATCGTCAACCTCAAAGTCAAAATTCCAAGGTATGCGAATTGTTTACCTTCAAGCGGTAATTAAAGAATGTTTGCTTTTGCATCATCTGGCAGACTGAACGAACTCAGTCTCAAACATGTGGAGGGGGCAACGAGCCACATTTAATAAAACACATTAACAAATGAAATGCCAAAAAGTATAAATAAATATGTGTTGTTGGGTGCTCACTCAATACAAGGCGTTTTGTTTACGTTTACCCTATGTCCTTTAGTAATTAAAAGCTCAGACCAACAAATCGCCCTATTTAATGGTTGTTACTAATTTCCTCGTGATGCCATTTCAATTTCGATTCCAATTACTTTTAGAAATTAGTTGAAACCGCAGCATTTTTCAGACAAGGCTGAGCAGGAGATACCGGATAAAATCAGGAGTACCAACATTGGTACTTTTAGATAAAGATGGATCAACCGTTAGTGTATCTGCTCACGAAAGATTGGTGGAGGATCCCAATGGCACCAATTTCCCATGGAGGCCTCGGCCAGTTGATGAGGTAGTATACTGTGTAGAAACGACATACTAACTGTTTAACACATTTTTGGTGCCAAAGGTGCTGAAGGAGGTGGTTTTGCAGCCTGGAGGAATTTATTACCAGGAGCATACAAAACGTCTTCAGGGAGATGTTCGGTATATTGATCTTCCGGATGGGGTGCGGGGGTTTTACTTTTCTGCTCACTGGGTAAGTTTACACCAAGACGAACTAAACGGGATAAAGATTTGTATGGGTTTTAGTGCCCTCCTTGCAAAGCTTTTACCCCCCATCTTGCAGAGGCTTATAAGCTGATAAGGAAACGAGAGCCCAACTTTGAAATCGTTTTTGTATCCAGTGACAGGTAAGACTAACCTGAACTAACTTGAATTAACCCGTCCAGTTTTTCCGACAAAGCAATGCAATATTCTATGAGCAACTCAAATTAAAGCGATCTTTAAGTAATGAAACTCAGTAGAATGCAAAACTTAAAAATTGCAAAGCTCTTTCATACTCCATTTCCCTTATCCCGGGTTGATTACCGGGTTTCACTCCAAGACTCCTAAAGGACAATTTATCGAAATGGCGTTGCCATGTATACGCTGTCGGACCGCTATTCTTAGTGGGCAAAATAAAGGAAATTATGCCACTTAGTCCGACTTTGCAGGGAAGTTTGGAGCCAAATGAGCGGAAGTTTAATTTCAGGCCAGTTGGGTTATTAGGCTTCAAGGGCAACGAGTTTCTTGTATTAGACAAAAACTTCCAACCGAAGCATCATTTGAGCACTGAGCTCGATTCGAGTTTAGATAGTTTCAAAATTTATCAAAAACCATCTATCATCTTCAACACGGTAATGACATTATTACTATAAAAGCGCAAGCTCTCCAATAATCCTATCTCGTTTTACTAAGCTTTTAACGCCTCATTGTGCCTAAACCCTCATCACAACAAGATACTCGTCTAATATCAAGCAGAGCGCCATGCTAATCTTGCTGAGACCGAGTAAATTTCAATCTTTTTAGGAAAACGAGGTCTTCGACACTGAGAACATCCCCACAAGCAAATCAAGAGGGGAAATGCAAATTTCCAATACCCCAGAGTTAGAGACGGTTTCAAGAATGTGAAGCTGCCAATAATAAAATGAATCCCCATGTACACCCTCCACCGCCCCCAAATTTAATCTAAATACAAATTGGAGTCTTGAACAGTTTGGTGCTCTGTTATTTGATAAGGAGCAATGAGATCGAGGGTTAATGAGGCAAGAAATCTCTAAATTGGGTCTTCAAGAGCAGTGTCACAAAATGCCAAAGTCATTTTAAAATTTTCGAGGTTTTCCCCTCGAAGCTTCATTGCATTCACCAGATTAGAAACACTAATTAACTTTATTAATGCCCCCTAATTAAAATAGGGACATTTTCAGTGAGTAGCGTCACTTGGGGTGGAGAATAAAGGGTGAGTGCCTCTAAACCTCGAATCAAAATAAGCCAGTAATATTCTACACTGCAGGATGAGATTAAAGTTTTAATTGAGGCACGTTTGAGACGTTCCATGCTCCCCGAGCAGGGCTATTTGGTTTAATCAATTGTTAAATTAAATCCTGGAGAAATTTTCTGATTTGGACTAGAATTGGGAGCAATTTTCCGTCTCGAAAAACTTCCATTGTCCCAGGCCTTTGTTGCTATGACGTAAGAAAATAAGAAAAACAAACCGAATAGGGCATAAAAATAGCTGGTTAATATAAATGAGCTGGAAACGTTTAATTTGTTAAGGGAAACGACTTTGTCTGATTAAAGTTTGAACGGAGCAACAAAACTAGACGCCAGTGGAATACGAATTGAAATGGGCGCCGGTTTATGGGCAAACTAGTCTGGGGTTGTTACTGGAGAAACAAGTTTGTTAAAAATACTCTAAAGTTAATTTTTCTCCTAACTCCTTAATACTCACCGAAAAATCTTCATTTTAAAATGATGGATTACGCGATCATTGAAAAAGAAAAGTAGAAGAACCGCAGCTGTACAAACCCTCTTCTGTTATTGTAGTAATTAATTTACCTTTCTATTTCTTCTTATCCACTTTTGTAGCTAAAGTTTCCGTTCTATTTTGGTGTAGAGGCATGTTGTTCATTTCTCTCTCTCTTTCTTCCTCCCCCGCTTTCTCGGTACATCCTCCTATCATCTAATTGTCATACCCCCCCTCAGACCAAACATCAAAACGACGTCTATTGTTGGCCTTGCAGTGTACGTCAGTGAAGTCATTTTGGCGTCTGCAACACATTTCCAGATTCAATAATGCATCCGGCTCCAATAGGTGCACATAACTTAACTGGGCAACGACCCCAAAAACCATACATAAACTACTCGGAAATTCTATTTGCCAGCCCGATTCATAACTTTATGACTTCATTACCCTTACACGCGGTATTAAATTTTTTTACTGGATAAACGCCCTGCATTTTTATGGCCCTTATCGGGCACTGCAGTAGGGCCGACGGTAGTCCAAAGACGTAATCGTAAAATTTTATATTCCAACATGTAGCAAAGAGTATTTCATACTGATTTAGTACACAGTATCGGTAAACGTTCAAACACATGATTCTTTACGGGCCAGTTCTTTGATTCCTTGATCAATTTTATGGCTATAGATCTGATTATTGGCTGATCTCTATGCATTGAAAAATTATCAATTTTTCCCATGGAAAAGTTGATAACTCTCTCTTATTATTTCCATGAAATCAGGGCCGGTATTATCAAGTTCGGCGCCCTGGGCGAAATTTTTAATCACCACCACCCTACCCGAAGAAAAACCGCCCCCTTCCCTGGTCTATGGCCTGGTCTTTGGCCGTCGCCCAACCTCCCCCTTCATAAAGCCAGTATTGCATGGAATTTGTATTTCTGGCAAACTTGTCATCACTCGAACAATTTGCCCCTAAGGCACTCTTCAGCTTTACCAAAACTTTCGGAACTTCTCGTTCATTTAATCTTAAATTTACCAGCTTTTACATTCAGTGCCGAACTTCCGAAATCTTGGATCCCACGTGGTGTCACCATCCGAGTTTAATGAGCTTTCAGGCCGCACCTAAAGTGACGGCATTATGGAAAGGGTGGCATTTCGGAGGGAGCAACGAGACTGTTATAGCATCCCGCGTATCCATGGGAACGGGGGTGGAAATGCATGTATCAGGACGCTTCATAAAGAATTCTGCAACGAGGATAATTAGATTCCTCTTATTAGGGATAACGCGCCACCGCATAAACAACAGTGTTTTGTCTCTCCATTGGAGAGGCAAACATGTTATTACTTTATGTACTTAAAACAGCAATAAAGGGGATGGAAATATAAAATGGTGATGGGCTAATAGACCTTCTGGCACTCGAAAACTTTCAATAGTCGAATGATTTTACGAATTCTCTATTTGAATAGTATAAATCATCAGGATCATCATGAGATCGTTAGGAATTTATACCCCAATTTGAATAACTCCAGATATTTTCTTCGAGAATTGAAGCGCATCCTTCACATATATGAATACATTTCATCCTAATAGTGTATAATATAGTTGGGAACCTTATCTTTTGCCATGGAAAGCTCAAGTGGGTAATATGTAATGTGATTTTATCTAAAACAACTCCGATGTGTAGGGGAATAGGGAAATGTTACCGCGCCTCAAAGTTATATGAGTCATAAAACAGTAAATTATGAGGACTAGTCGCATATAATAATGATGACATATGACTTTTTTACAAGTAGTTTCACTGAAGCAATTAACTAAATATGTTTAGGGAGATATTCATGGAAAATAATCACACGTATTTAATAACCAAAAAGCGTTAAAAAGTTGAAATGGATAATTTTTTTAACAAAAACTATCCCACTGACAAATATCTATGTTGAATAATTAACAGCGTGAAATATTACCCCCCAATTATTTGCCTCCGGACCTTTCGTGATTCCATAAATTCGCCCCCGACTGATTAACGGGCGGTTTTCAGCCCTTCTGGTTACAATTTATTTGTCTTTGTATGAAGCTTTGTCACGCCTCGGCTCCTTTAAAGCTGCAACACAAATAAAGCTTGAGAATGTAGAGCAATCCAATTTTCTGAGCCATGTGCCAAAATTTCCCATTTGGTGAACTAAATCAAGAACATACACAGGGTGTTCGTAAAGCCACGCATAAATTCATTTTTTCTGGAGAATGAAATTTTTCAGAAAAATCCTTGAACGCGTCAATTTTGTTTAAAAAAAAGTGCTTTCTATGACATATCAGTGACGTCAGCCGTAAACAAAATATAACGTCATCGATAATTGTTTTAAATGACTACCCCCGATTTTCTTCACGGAATGTCAAAATACGTCATTTCTACTTTATGACTATGCAAAATTATTGGTATGTTGCATAACAAAAATTTCGAGAAAATGAAGTTTTAAATTTGAAAATAAACTACTGCATTATGGTTATAAAATGTTTAAAGTGAAAACCATTTTGAATTTGACAGTATCCTAAGCCGTCAATAAATTCCTGTTAGGCTCTCTGTAAAATCTCCGGTGCAATGTTATTGCACTGAGTTTTTATCCTGTCTTTCAGATCTTCAATGCAGCCCGGTTTACTTTTATACACTACATTATTCGGATGACCCCAGAGAAAATAATTCGATGGACTGAGGTCTGGAGACCTCGCAGGTCACTTGATGGTACCACGTCTTCCAATCCATCTATTTGGAAATATCCGGTTAAGATATTCATCCAAAATAAAATGTACACGAAAAATCTATTATTATTTATAATTTTTTTTGCCTCGTGTAATACATTTATTCAATAAACAAGGCACTCAAGGGACTGTTTTCGATTTACAACAAAAAATATTCGCATCATGTTAACTTATATGAAGTAGTTTATTTTCAAATTTTGAATTTTATTTTCTCGAATTTTTTTGTTATATAACATACTAATCATTTTGCATAAGCATAAAATAGAAATGATGTACTTTCACATTCCTTGATAAAAATCGGGGGTTGTCGTTTAAAAAAATCATCGATAAAGTCATATTTGGTATAGGGCTGACGGCACTAACACAAACAATATGTCATAGAAAGCACTTTTTCTAAACAAAATTAACGTGTTCGAAGATTTTTTTAAAAACATTTTTGAGAAAAAATGAATTTATGCATAACTTTACGAGTATAAGCTTTACAGTATAAACAAACGTTCAAAGCTCAGAAACGCCCCAAAGAGACTTCTCATTGACTTAATGAACACAACATTATCCCTTCAACCCCTGCTAGTTTACTGCCCAATACCCTCATAAATTGAACGCCTAAATTTTTGTGAAAGTGCCTTTTCTCTCCCTTCGCTTATCAGAAAAGCAGATGCTACCTCCTTTTTCCGTCCAATAACTTTATGGGTCGCTTCAAGGAAAATGGCTAAAGTGATGGAGAAACTCCGATTACAGGCCCCTCAGCTGATTTATTGCCACCTTAATTGCATCACAGAGTTAACTCAGCACTTTCATAATTTAAATGCTGTAGGACATTTCGCGTCTCCGTTTCCCTCTCACTGCCAAATTCACTTAAGACTTTAATCGTGCCTCTGTCACATCTTGCTGGAAATAAGCTCCCTGCTGGAACTCCTATAGAATAAGGGACCATAAAGACCTCTTTTAGGGCTACAGCCGCATAAATTTGCCATACACCTAGCTGTGCTTTCATTATTTAAAACATTTTTCAGGAGCGCAGAATCTTATGGTGCTTACGTGGAAACGATGCCCTGGTTATCGGTGCCCTTCCAGCAGGCCTCTGTCAGGGCCGAATTGGCTCAGTTGTACGGGATAAGGGGGATACCCACGTTGCTGTTACTGGACAGTAATGGGCACGTTATTACTATGGATGCTCGGTCCGAGATTGTTGAGGATCCTTTAGCACAGGCAAGATTGAAATTCTATTATCTCTCTATTATCACACTAAACTGGTTCCAGAACTTTCCCTGGAAACCTCGAGCAGTGAATATACTCACAGACAGATTTTTAACTAAGCTCCATGATTTTCCTGCCATAGTCTTATTTGTCGGTATGTACACAAATATCGAAGAAGTTGCCTTTGCAGTTTCAAACTTGTTGTAGATTCCGAAGAAACTGAGATGCAATTTGCTGAATCAGTACTAATCCCTGCTGCTACCAATTACTACAAAATGAATAATATCAACATTTCCGCCATTCCCGAAGATCGCCTCTTCTCCACTTGCGACCAAGACGATTATTTCCTGCAGTTTTTAGTAGGGACTGATAATGAGTCAACAGACATCTTGAGAGATCTTATTGGTACTTTATCATTACATGAAAAACATTTCATTATTGTTGACTCAATTTTAGGTTTAGACGATGTGATTCCACTATTGGTAGCCGTTGATATTCCCAATAGAAGGTTTGCGACCATGGATTATGGTACTGAAATCACAGCAGAAGCAGTTAGTGATTTTATGAGGAAATTTCAGTTGAATGACTTAAATTTCCGAGTTATTAATGAGGAAGGGGTTGAAAATGCGGAGCATTTGTAAAATGAGTAAAGGCCATACTTACCGATTTATAACACATTCTCGGAGGAAATCGTCGATGGTTTGGAAACAAGTTTTATTCTTGTTTGCTGTAGAATTTAAATCTTTCTTAAATCAAGTGCAATAATATAAAATAAAAATAATACAACAAAATATTATTAGTATTTTCAAAATATAGGAGTATAGAATTAATAACTTATTGAATATGTGGTAGTAATGAATATTTGTATGAAACAACAGAAGATTTCGCTAGATTATAGTACTGAAAAGACAGTTTTAAAAATTATTTTCATTGATGTATTAAATCGTTTAGTTCACTATTTTAGTGTTACCATTTTGGTCGAAGTAATACGGTGATATAAATAGCAGTAGTATATTGTAATAAAGTAATTGATCAATTTTGAGATGTAGATATTTCATGCTATTTTATACATAAATACCTAATTGGAATATAGTTACATAAATTATACATATACATATAGTATAGTATAAGTAGTGATAGATTGCATCAGCAGTATCTAGTGTTATTGTAATAGTTTAAGGTGATATTAACCAAAATAAAATATCTGTTTATTGCACATAATAGAAGCACGTATGAGCAATGAATGTCTATTATCTGTGACAGTAATTTTCAACAATGTATTTGTGCTCATTTTCAACGATTTTTCAAAATTGTTTCCTGGTCTTAATCCTTTCCTGTATAAAAAGGGGTATTTTTTCTTTCACCGTTATATCAAGAAAGACGTTAAAATTTATATTCTTTTTCTTAACGAAATATTAATTATAATCAAATGAAAATATTCTATGTATAAGTAAACATTTTATATATGTTGAATTAATACCTTAATATTTTAATGCAAAATATCTTATTTTCATAACTCGTAAAAGTTATCTATAGTCTCAATTTAAATATAATATAAATTTAACAGATACATTACATTTTCCCAAAAAAATAAGTTGTGTGGATTGCCACTACACAATAAGTTATTTCAGTATTTCTGCCGAAAATGACATGTTTGCTAGTTGAAAACAATTGAATTCGTATCAACCGTATCAAACGTATTTTATATCAACCAAATATAATTCATTCTTAATAGTAAACAAAATTGATGAATTAACAATCAAGAAGTAAATTAAAATCGACCGCACCTCTTCCTCCCCGTGTACTTTGAGTCTGCTCTGACGTCTCTTCCCTGTCTGCGCCTCCTTTCTTTCTTTTCTTTAATCCAGTTTTTGACGCTCTTCAGTGGTTTTCCCTTTTGATTTTTCACCTTGTCTCTTTTAGTGTAATTTACCGCTAAGCAGGAAAAAAAATTAAATGTTTTTTAATGTCAAAAAAAGAAATAGAAAATATAGCTCAAACTCAGAAAAATGTAAATATTATTGATCTCATGGGTACGTCTAGTTTTACTGAGGGATGAGTATAAAGTCGGCAAAATAAAAGAACTGTCAGGTGTGGGGTTCGAACCCACGCTCCCTTTCGAGAACCAGAGCTTAAATCTGGCGCCTTAGACCGCTCGGCCAACCTGACTTGTGTCTAAGGGCACATATGTGTCTATGAGAGCCAAAAAGGGATAGCAAATTGATCGGTCCATATGTACGAGGGAGAATTCAAACTTAAAAGAAGTCCTTTGATAGCAAAGACTTCATTTTGGTTCATCCGGTTTTTTTAACGTTATTCGCATCAGTCGTGTCAGGAAACTGTAGAAGCTTCAATTACCAAAAGCGACAATAATCAAAAGGATATTTTTAGTTCCTACCTTCTCCAGCTCCTTCAGACCCCAACCCTGCAGGCAAAGGCACACTGCCTCCAGTCATTAAAACTAGAAAATACTTCTTGGCTTTAGTGGAATTAGGGAAATCCACTACAACTCCGCCATAAAAACCTGCTTTCATGGCTTGGGTTGTAACCAGTTCCATTTGTTCCCCATTTTCTGGATAAAATTGAAGTACTGCCCTAGCTGACCTGCTCTATAAAAGATTATTCCATTTTGTGGGGTTTGATGGAAATTTTATTTGCACACTTACTAAACAGGCATATAATGAACTAAAAAATTTATACAATCTTTGGACAGGTCGGTGGTGTGATTTATCTGCGTTACACAGCCATTGCAGAGCTGATATTGAAATTGCACCATCGAAGGCACCTGAGAGATGTTAAATTTTATAAAAAATTATTTGAAGTTTATAGGAAATTAAAATAATTTTACCAGCTTTGAAAGGGCATCCTTGACCCATGTCAACTAAAATTAAATCTCCGTCTACTTCTCTTTCCACTGCTACATCTATAACAGGAAAGACTTAATGTAGAATTACATGTTCAAAATTTTTTTAAAAAGATGCTTCAATGGGGATTTATAAGTTCAATTTTATTCATATAGGCCACAAGAAAAATATATCTTTTATTATTCACCAAGTAATTTCTGTATCTATCTGTCCCTTTTCAGGATAATTCTAAGAGCTTTGATCACTGATTCTATAAACATATGTGAAAGTGAAAAGAAAGCCTTGGCAACACTCATTAGTAAAAAAATCTAATTCCCACTCTCATGTTTTATAGAATAGGGTCCCTGAGGCCTTGTAAATGAATAACTGATCTCAGCAAATAAATAGCTTACCCAGCATTGCTGTTGATATGTCCATGCCCACCCAAAAATGTCCATTTGCCTCTAAGACGCTACCACTTAAACCTGATCCACACCCAATATCTAAGATGAAATGTGAACTATCTTCAGGCAAAACTAGCAATTCAATGGCCCTTTCAGACATCTGCTCTTGGATTTCCATAATTCTAGAACTAACAAAAAATAACATTTACTAGGTTTTTGCATTTTTTAACTATGTATCTTGAACTATGTGTATTGGTCTTAAAACCAATACGCATTTATGGTGAATATCTAAAATATGTGAAACCCTCTGAAGTTCCTCTTCTCAATCGCTTAGGAGTGACAGATTATTTGGCAGGGTACTCAATTTCCGATATCTGTGTGGTATATTTTGATTAGTTACACAGATTCCTTTTTTCATTGTGATATGATCAAAATAATGCAATAAGGATTAAAACGAACTTACTTCTGTGTGTATTTCTTGGCTTCAACTTCATTGTAAAACTGTGAAGAAAGGTACCACTTAATGTAAAGTTGTTGTAATTAAAATTTACACTTACTATTTCTGGGGGAGCTAAATGTTCTGGTCGTGACATGTTTCGTTAGTCGACCTTTTCTTTTTCTTCTTAAAATATGATTTAATTTAAAATGATTTCGTAAACATAAACATGATCATTGAATATAACCTCAAAAAAGCACATGTTTGTTTGACTGATCATCGCTCCACTGGAAAAAAATTGTTTATATACATTTCAATGCATCAACCTACTTAATTGGACATGGGTTTTGCAATGTAATTTTAGAACGCTTCTGCCTGCCTATGCGGGTGTAGCTCGTGTGTAGACTACACGAACAATGTAAACAAATTGTTTTTATTTATTCTAGTTCAAAAAACGAAATGCACATGCACTACTTTTCCTCATATTATGAAAACAAGCCATTGACAATTTGTTCAAAATTTATTTTTGTTAAAAAAAAAATTAATGAAAAATAATACAACTATTAAAATGCAAACCCCTTTGACAAGACGTTTGACATCGACACTCAGATCTTTAAGTTGAAAATGGCAACGTTGGTTAAAAGCTCGATGTAGCCTCCCTTGCGTCTTGCTTTCTTTTGTAACTTTTTATGTTGCTTTGCAAGCAGATTGTAATTAATTGATTTAGTATTTAACCATTTAAACGAAAGAGTATTTCCCTGCTATTCTAAAGATCCATATAAGCTCCAGGTGTTTTGGTGATATTGCACACACCATAGTTGTGTGTTTGCTTTGGTGTCCTAAGATTAAAACCCATTGAAGGTAAAATCGCCGGAACTAAGATCATTCGGTTGCCCTTTGAAGGACCATTGTAGGTGTTTCACTAGTTAATTATCAGCTGATAGTGTGTAACATCTAGAGGCAGCCATGTCCTATCCAGGGAGACCTCCTATGATGCCTGGCTTACCTATGTATGCGATGCCCATTGGGGCTCCTCCTACAGCTTTGATGGGTGCCGTTATGCCTATGCCTCCGGTAAGTGGAATGTCTAAGAGTATGTACTGTTCGATTTGAAAATGTTTTTTTTTTAGTTGTGTTCGGCTATCTCTAGAAGTATTTGAATTTTTTTAATTTTCATGTTAACATATATTTAAACAGAATGGCTTTAAAATATGTACCTGTGTTCCCATTGAACCAACATTCTATCATATTTACAGAGATAGCAATGCTTAAGTGCCAAATTTGGAGTTCCCTATATGTTATATTATGTATTTATATACCACACCCTACTGAAACAGAGCAATACATTTATGTATTCGAGAAGGCAAACATAGTCATTTTAGCAGCTCTATAATTTCTAATTAATTAAAAAATATTCTGTGGAGAAAATAAATAATTTTTATTCTTCAATGGATTCATGCAGATTTATGTCATGAAGGTTTGATGAGATTCAGTTTCAGTCCAAGCATTTTTATATTTTGCCAAGCATCCTAGATGGAGAAATTGATTGTAAAATATTCATTTAACTCTAGAATTTAATAGTTGAATCTAAAAAAAACGTATTTTTTCAGATGCAGGTAGCTGGTGCCACCCAAATCAGAGCATTTCCCAAACTTAACCCCAATAGACATGAGCCAAAAAGAGAAGGTCCAGCAGTTACTGTGTTTGTTGGTAAGTTCTGACTACCCATTTCTGTTGGCCGTTACTTAATTAAATACCCTCAAATTTCTCTCTTTCACATTTATGGAAATATTTTATTTATTATTTTAGCTAAAAACTTGATTGGTTCATCATATTACCATTTTCTGACTTTGTGTTTGGCTGTCATAAGTACTTAATTGGAATTTTACAGGAAATATAACTGAAAGAGCTCCTGATTTAATGATAAGGCAAATCTTAGCAGCATGTGGTCATGTTCTCAGTTGGAAAAAAGTAAAAGCCTTCGGCTTTTGTGAATTAGCAGGCCCTGATGCGGGTTTACGTGCAGTACGTCTTTTGCATGATTTGATGGTGTATGACAAGCGGCTAGTGGCTAAAGTTGATGCTAAAACTCAGGCGGTGTTAGATGAATATAAAGGTATTGAGTGATTTTTCAATAAATGGGAATTTAACTTGAAAGATGAGTTCATTTGAAGCTGAACGTAGAAAGCGTCAAAGACCCTCCTCACCTCTACAAGATGAACAAGAAGATGAGGAATTAGATGAAGAGACTCTGTATTTTGATGCTCTTTCCAGAGAGAGAATTAAACAAATCCTGGTTGAATACCAGGAAGAGATGAAGAACTACGATCACAAGAAAGATGGTTAGTGTATTTATGTTATATTAAATTGGTGTTTCACGGGTTAATTGTTCAGTTATGACAGCCTGGAATAAAGTTCTTGCTGAAGCAGAAGTGGAGGAAGAAAAACGGGATCTAATTAGCCGGGAGATCGGAAAATTTAGAGAGATAATGAAGGTAAGCAAGAGAATTTGCAGTTTTTCTCCTGGGCGATATTACTTCCATTCCCTTTTAGTAAAAAAATGTAGGTACACATTTTCAATAATCATGAGTCTCTAGTCATTTGAAACGGGTGTGTGGCATTTTTTTACTGAACTACCACTATTTGTTAGTTAGACAGGAATCTGACTAACAAAGAGTTTGTAGATGATGTTACCATCAACTTAAATTATATTATAACTAGAGATAAGTTTGCGCTTATGTCGTTGTTGAAACCGAACAGGCATGGAAAAGCGCGGCGCAGTCTCCGCCCGGGTAGTCAGCCGCTGGTGAGTAAGAAAGAATCTGAAAATCAATAAGCAATTTCCTAAAATTATTGGAATATAAGATTATTTATATATTTTTTATGTGGCATATTATGTATTGTTTTTCATTTTTCTAGGTTATCTGGGGTTTCAAATTTCTGGAATGTAAATTGTTTTATTTTTCTCTTTTTATACAGTTTTTGTTTATTGAAATTGGATATATTTGGGATATAAATAAGAACTAGAAAAACAATAATAATTGAAAAATTTGCTGTGGTTTGAATTTTTTCAGATATATATATGTTTTTCTTAGCTTTATAGCTACATTTACTTGAACTGATTACAGAAGATTTTGCCTTTTCAACACTTATTTTTCAGTGTATTGTTTTGCAAGTAATAATATGCCACTTGGGGCCAAACTATTGAAGTTCAGTTTGTAAGTTGTCACTAGTCAATGATCGGTCGCCATGAAAACTCATGTCAATTCATCAGTTTCCATGGAAATTAAACTTCCGAAAAAATTCATAGAATTCCAATAATTTGGCTCTTAATCTGTTTTTGTCAAGCACAAGAAACAATATAAAATGTTGTTCTAACTTGAAAGTTGTTACTTATGCTTTGGCATTCGCTCGTTTATTTGTAATAAGTCTGACGCCGAGTGTTTTACTCTGGAATGCTGGATTTGGTTCATAGTTTGTGCTGCTAAAAAGTACGGATTTCTAGAAATTAGTTATTTTATATACGGAATATTATTATGTGTAAGTCTTTATATGAATTCTTAATAGATTTCCATCTAACAGACCAAAATCTATGGCATAGAATTCATTCTTTTTTCAGGAGATCAATGGCATCATTTTTGAAAACAAGAATTAACTCGCTGTCAGGCTTAAAAGATCCAAATAAATGGCAATGCGAGAGAGAACTATACAGCAAGTATTTGCCTTGACTTTGATGTGAATATCATATCCCAAATTAGATTTTCACAGAACTAAATATGAGGTTTTTTGCTGTTGACTTAATTGGTTTTTTTCGTTCATTTAACTCATTTTCACTAAATAGGAAATTGTTTCCTTTGACGCAAATCAGATTTTAGCCATTATTATCTCAGCCACTGGATTCTACATTAGCATTCGCAAGCAGATGAATATCATATCAGATTTTCCTATCAAGTTGAAAATAACTTTTAACACACGCGTTTACGGTTATGGGTTATTCTAATGAAGCAAGGGATGGCGTAAAGAGTATAGGACTTCTCGCAAAGGGATTTGTTACAAGCTTTCGGAAAGTGAACTTTTTGTCCTGACTCTGTCACACCAGGTGGTAAAACTAGTACAGAAAGGGGTAGCAAGTAAGCGACCTTGTATCTCGTAGCCTAAAACAGATATAATAATATTAATTTATAGAATTGAGCAAGAAGATTAATTAGATGTATTTTTTGAGGACAATAATTTCAAGATATTAACGTCACCAACAGAACTTCGACTTATTTTTAAAATCATCCATTTTTTTCATTCGGGTATCTCTGCATTCTAGTTCTGCTCAATAGGTTGGGGGCCAAGTCCTATGTCCGCGTTCAGGTTTTAATTTTTAAAGCTGTTAGAAACTTGACACCTTTGTTAAAATTCCGAATACGTAAGCCGTTTTGTATCAGTATGTTTTTAATATCTGCATTGGGATATTTTTTCTAAAGTCGGACCTTTTGCTATCCAAACACGACCAATGTAGGAGAATCATATAGAACATTTTGGTTTAATATGTGGTTTTGATTGCAGTCCACGGGTGACGAATTCAGGCATCGGTACGACAATAAGGCCGACTCTTTCGACTGTTCTTGTTCTACTGTGACATTTTATAACATGTTAAACAGGCGCGGATAGCTTTTAATGCGGGGCCAAATGCGCTGTCGGTCTACTTTAGCTGGAACCTCATGCGAAAAGAAAACCCTTATAATTTTTAATAAATCGCGGAAACAGAAGGATCCTAAAAGTACTTCAATCATCTCTCCCTAATATGTCAACAATGCAAAGTTGAACAGCCCTACAGAGTGAAACACTCGTTGTTCTCTGAAATTAGTTAGTATTAGAACTGTAACTGCTATCCGTATTTGTAAGTTACGGGTACGTGGTTTTAAATGTACAATTTCACCCGGCGGTAATCACGTTTCACCAGTTCTGAAGAAAATCCAACCTTGTGCAACGGTAATCGACGCTATAGGATCCCTTTGTCTTCATATTTCTGTAAGTAAGTCTCTTTTGAAAGTTGTCTTTAGGGGTTAAGATAAGGACCATTTATATATTCAGAGGTTTGCCTTACTATTGTTACTCCCGTTTGCCCACTGATTGTGTTCGTAACACAACAATTAATTATCAAATTTTATTCAATTTGTGTTTATACTTGTGACGACCTATAGGGTAGTGTCAATTTTTATTTGGCTTTTTCAGGGACGTTACCGCTATCCATTTAGATGGCGGCAGTCGAAGAACGGATTTTTTCCTTAAAACGTTATATTGTATGAATGATGGTAAAATCTAAGTTTTGAGCTTGTGCAGTTGCGCCTCAATCGTTACGCCATCTCAAAATTGTCGCGTGAGATTTACCTTTAACTACAAGTCTTTCCTTAAAATTTCCTCAAAAAAATTATATGTTACAAAGAAATTAACTAAATGATGTAAAATAAATAATAAAAATACAAAATAGAAATTTGCAAGGAATTCTGCTTTACGGTAAGCATTTAATGTGCTGCAGATACAGCTACAAGTATTTTACCGACCGATCATACACGTTCATAAATCTATTTTTTTGCTTCATCTAGTAAATATATCTCAGTTATCAACGGCAAATCTATAACGCAACTCCACAAGTTCAATACTTAGACTACATGAGCTTCAATTTGACATTTAAAAATAAATTTGCTGAACATTTCCTCAAGATTTCACTTATTTCGCTTTCTTTTTAGAAACAAGAGGAGGAGCGGGAAGTGAAAAAGAAGGAGAGAAATCGTGAGCTAGAAAAATCCCCCTCACGCTCCCCTACTCCTAAACGCAGAGAAAAGGACGACCGGAAGAAGAGAAGATCCCGATCCAGGTACGTGTTAAGTATTTATTGAGAGAGTTTGTACTAATTTGAGCAAAAATGGCCAGTTCCAAAACTCATGAGCGAAGCCGTGAGAGGGACAGGGAACGCGAACGTGAGCGCGAACGCGAAAGGGAGAGAGAACGCGAGAGGGAACGCGAAAGGGAGAGGGAGCGTGAACGTGACCGGGAAAGGGAGCGTGAGAAGGAAAAAGAGAGGGATAGGGAAAGGGAGCGTACCGATAAGCTTAGCACTAAGGAGCTTCTGCGCGAAAAAGAGATGGAAGAAGAAGCCAAGGAGAAGAAAAAGGCCGAGAGGAGGGCTAGGGAGAAAGAGGCAGCCTATCAAGAAAGGCTTAGGTATGTCTTCTTTTTCTAGCAGTTAAGAAGGTAATTAGAATAATGGGGCATACTAAAAAATTAAATTAAGTGATACATGTAAAAATCGATGAAAACGGCATTTTAAATTCGCATTCGAAGCTCACTGTGAAGCAGAACACATGACCAATCAGTTTTTTAGCCTGATTGTTCGGTTAACAAGAGCAATGCCCTTTTTTACGCTTTATGCTTGGAAAGATACTTCGTACTGAACTTATAACAATATTGCTAATCTCATGCATTGTGCTCAGACTGTGGGAGAATAGAGAAAAAAGAAAAACCAAAGAGTACGAGAAGGAAAGGGAGCGAGAGCGAGTGAAGGAAGAGGAACGCGAACGCGATGCCAAACGATTGAAGGAGTTTTTAGAGGATTACGATGACGAGAGAGACGACGTTAAATATTACAAGTAACACCTTATTAATTATTATAAAACATTCAACTGACTGATTATTATTAGGGGCAGAGAGCTTCAAAAGCGAGTTGCAGAACGACTCAAAGAAGCAGAATCGGACACTAAGGACCGATTGAAGGAAAAAGAAGAAATTGAGGAATTGAGAAGGCGTATATTTGCTGAGGAACACGACGACCCAAATGAAGCATTTGAAAAGGTCCCATATTTTCAATTGTAGTGAAAAAGCATTTAATAATTGTTTTAGGCCATGAAAGAACGCGAAGACCAGTATAAGCCAAAACTCTTAATTGATGTCAATTTGGAGCATTGGAAACAAAAGGAACGCGAGAAAGAGAGAGAATTAGAAAGGCAGCGGGCGCGGGAAAGGGAGAAACAACGGGAAATTGAGAGAGATAGGCGTCACAGGGAAGAAAGGGAGAAATATGTGGTAGCTCAAGCTGCTAAGGAGTTGGAAGCAGTGGAGGCCGAACCTATCGATAGTGACAGTGATATGGATACCAATCACTACAGCCCGCCCCTGCCGCCTGAGCCAGAACCTGAATCTCCATCAAACGACACCCCAGATCGCACTGCACAGGTGAAAGATTTTTCTGTAATTACATCATTTTAATAAGCAAATTATATGTTTCAGTGGACTCAAGTTCAAGCTCCAGATGAAGACTCGCGGCAGTCATTCTCGTCACCAATAGACACCTCACAACAACAACCAATTTCCGGCACTGGAATGAAGATTACCCTTTCCAAACCTATCGTTTTAAATAGCGCCCATTCCCCTACACAGGTAAATTTAGAAGATATTAAAATATAAATTTAACTCTCATTACTTCATCGATTTTTAGGGCAGACTGAATGATTCACGCAAGAAAAAACTAGATCTCAGGGACATATTCAATCCTGATGAGGACGACACCACCACTCAAGTTAAAAAGCGAAAATTAGTTCCCTTAGACTATAACGATGATAAAAAGACGAAAAAAGACAAGGAGATGGCTGAAAAGAAAGTAGACGAGGCCAAATCTCAGGAAGAGAAACGTAAACACATCAAAACTCTAATAGAAAAAATACCCACGGAAAAAGAAGCGTTGTTCGCTTATAAACTGGACTGGTCACAAATAGACAATGGTCTAATGGAGAAGAAAATACGTCCATGGATCAACAAGAAAATTATAGAATACATCGGGGAACCTGAGCCGACCTTAGTAGACTTTATTTGCAACAAGGTACTCGCGGGTTCCTTGCCTCAGACTATTTTAGAAGATGTACAAATGGTCAGTTTATCTCGACGATTGTTGAGACAAATATTGATGATTTGTTAATTTTTTTTAGGTTTTAGATGAAGAAGCAGAAGTATTTGTCGTTAAAATGTGGCGACTGCTGATTTATGAAGTAGAAGCCAAGAAGCTAGGGCTTGTTAAGTAACGTCTTTAAGATGTGTGCGTTGAATATTGTATTTATATTATTGGCAAGTTGTGTTTAAGTTATGAGTTTACTTTTCTTATTGTACGATTTGGAAATAAAGGATACTCGATATTAGGAGTTGTGGTTGAGTTTTGAAGGATTTTCTAGGGTTCTATTTTGATACATGAATCTTCTTTGATGTATGGTCTGTTTATAACAATAACATGTCCATTAGGTACAAATTCTTGTATTACAAGGCAGATAAATCCCATTGAAGTAGCTCTGCAGATTGAATGTGTTGAAAGTAAAATCCATTAGTAAAAAAATATTCACTTAATTACACTTTTTATACAATTACTTATCCTTAAAACGCTATAAATTATTTAGGTATTCTCCATTTATTAATTAATTGGATTTCCCGATTTTCTTGCAACTACGAGACGTGTTTGTTAGGTGCTTCTAATAACAGGGTGTATCAGTCAAACGACTGTAAATTCATAATATGCTTCATCAAAGTATTAAGGCAATGGTCACATTTTTGTGGTTTTAAAAATTAAGTAGTATTTCTTAATCATACAATGCTGCTATATGGGTCCTTAATACACGTACAGTTTAACGTTCATGTCATAACATAATTACATATTTGGTATAAGTCATTAACGACGAAAACGATTAATTCAGTAGTGCTGCCAGCGCATCAAAGAATCTCGTCCTATCCTTAGCGTGCATTACAATATCTGCAAAGACCATTAAAAAAATAAGTACACTTTTCATGTTATTTTAAAACTTACATGATGTATCCAAATAATCACAGTTTACTTCACAATTCATTTTCTCCGCAACTTGCTCAAAGGCTTTTCCAAAAAAACTGTTAACAAAATTATAATAAGATCTGTAAAATGCTATAAACAAATCTTACTTTTTTGGCGAATTTTCACAAACAGGCGGAATTCCCAGCAACAAACACGTACCTCGCTCCACATCCTTGGGTGCAGACACTATTAGTGGCAATGTGGGGGCTTTCCTATTTTTTGACATCGAGACGTATGCTTTTAAAATGAACTGCGCTAAGAGCGATAATATGTGCAAATGGGAAAACATGTACCAATCAAGGCAACCCTAGAAATATTTTCTATCCATTTTCATTCTATCTGAAAATAACCAAATTCTACCTCTTGTATCACATAATAAACAAACGGTCCGGCGTTTATAATTTGTTTCATGTCTAGGGCACTTTGGACGGTTTTGAACAGGGTTTTAACAATTATTTTTGCCCTTTCCAAGGCAGCTTTTATGACCTCAATTTTTGACCTTGATAAGCAATCCAAAGCTTGGTTAAATAATTCCTCTGGTTTCTTATCCCTAGGCTATAAGGCAACATTTTTATACTTGTTAATGGTTAAATTTGAAACTTACTGATGCTTCTAAAACGGCAAGAAGGGCAAATACTATATCAGAGGCGCAAAACTTATTCCTATAACCGTACTGCAGTATGAAAGATGTAAATTCTATATCCTGTAGATTATACTTTTCTGCTAGTTTTTCTAGAGATCCATGGAATTCTTTTCGTAGCTGAAGGTCCATAGATGTAAAGTGCTGCCTACTTTGTGCAAGTGGGAGTCTATAATCAGCACACAAACCAAAATAGCCAGAGAAACAAAAAAAAAAAATCACTTACCCCATCTCAGCTAAAAGTTGATAGATTTTCTTGTCGCCTTTTAACGTCCACAATTTCAGCCTTACAGCAGTAAACATAGAATATTTTAAACTGTGCTCAACTGTCCAATGGCGATACAAAGTTAACCTCAAGTCTTTTTCAAATAAAATTTTCAGTGATGTTTGTACTTCTGTATCATAGGTCCTATTTTGAAGTCTCTTGCAATGACTTCTTAAAGTTTCTTTAAATAATTTGTTAATATTGGTCAATCAATCTGGAAACACTACATACCCATTTCAATGGTGTATTGCGAGTTTTCTATTTTTCCCAGTAACAACTGCTCTGTTAGTGCCACTATTGCCAACCAAAGTAAGTCTTTATCCTCTTTATTTAATTTCCAAGCAAAATCAAACATAAATATGGCACTCTAAAATGAAAACTGTGATTTCTACAATAATTCTTGCACTGGGATAACTTACTGCCCGGGCATAGTAAGTAAACTGAGAGTATTCAAACAATACTTTATTCTTATTTTCCTCCCATAGTCTTTTTTCTCTGCGCTTCATAATTTCCTCCTCATCTAACCTTCTCCTTTTCGCCGCTCTGCCTTCCTCATCGCTCTCTTCCTCTTTATCTTCCTCTGACTCAGACTAAAAACTTCACAATGTAAGCTCCAAATCTCTTATTACACATAAATCTAAACCTCTCTAAAAACATCATAAAATGCAGGTACTAAAGCTTCTTCTTCTTCTCCACTTAACAGCCGCACTTGTTCTGAAGAATATATGTTACACAAGTCTATAGGTCTATGACTGTCTAATATAAAAAACACAATATCGTCCTCAGCATTAAGCTCTTCGGCTATGTCAATAGTCCCCCCACAATTGATTAAAACAAAATATTTGACGTCTTCACTGTTCTCAAGGAATGCTTGTTTAATGTCCTCTTTGCCTTGGACTATGGCTAAAGTATAGAGTATGTTGCGGTATCTTAGGAGAGACTGGAGGATTTTGCAAGCACAAATACCATCAATATCATAGTGGACCATTAAAAATATTCTCTGAAAAATGCAATTTTTATTTGTCTAGTTGGGTGGGAAAATCAAGCAGCTTGAATAAGGCAATTTGAGACACTTTCTGTGGATTGTTTAGCTAAATTGTTTAAATATTTAACTTGCATTTCAAGGATTCAACTACAAGTATATTAATATGAATGGATAATGGGTTATGCACATTCCAAATGAACGTAGGCCAATTGGTATTGGGGTTTTACTTACTTTTCCTGATAAAAACTCGAAAAACTCCTTTTTTATATCGTTTACATACATGATAATAAAATATTATATTTTTAACATTATAACAACCCTTTAATATAAAATGTGTGACCGCCAATTTCGTGTTCAACAGAAACCGTTTTGAAAAGGCATGTTATACTCATGTCAATGCCACACATTTGAACTGTCTGTCAGCTGTCGGTCTTAAAAAATTTAACAAAGGCAAGCAGTGTAAAAGAAGCGATTTTAGAACAAGTGGGGGGAAGACTCGAAATATAAAAAATACGTTTGCTCAGTCGTCTATGCAATCCATCGGCCTTAGGCACGGCATCTTTCAAAGAAAAAGAAATTTAACATTATTATATTTAAATGGTTTTAAGATAAATATTTCAATGCACTAACTTTAATCGATCGATTCGTGTCGAGCAAGCTCGGGATCGGGTGCACATTATGTTCGACCCCTTTTTATAATGACGTCTTGAGCTGTCATAAATGTCAATGTTTTTCCGTTTAGTTGTGTACATGTGGGGTTCTTTTCCCGAATTTTTGAACAGTTTGTAATCAAAATAAAATTTTTCTTAAAAAATTTAGTTCAGATAAAAGTAATACCACAATATCGCGAATATGGCTCAGTCGGTTCCTCATTCGATTGATCCCAGGGCTCGTGAGTTGATACCAAAATCAAAAATTCTTGTTGTTGGTGCTGGTGGAATTGGATGTGAGGTTCTGAAGAATTTGGCCCTTTCGGGGTTCCAAGATATCGAAATCGTGAGTATTTTATGGCCAGTTGTGTATTGCAGTTTATAAAATATACCTCAGAATTAATAAAACTTCCGGACCATGACAACATAGATTTGGTAGTGAAGGGTAGACTCTCATTGAACTTTTGTATGCCAAAGGTCCTTAATACATCTTGGAGATGCCTCAAAATAATAATTATAACAATAAA
Organism: Euwallacea similis; assembly: GCF_039881205.1. Lineage (NCBI taxonomy): Eukaryota > Metazoa > Arthropoda > Insecta > Coleoptera > Curculionidae > Euwallacea > Euwallacea similis. The sequence continues at coordinate 782,765 of NC_089631.1, forward strand.
ATTCCTTAATAAAAGGAAAACAAAATACTTTGCCTTAACTTAATCAACAAACATGCTTTCAAATTGCCCTATTTATGATAAAAATTCATATACAGAAGTGGCCATGTAATGTGTGTGTTTGCATGATGTCAAATGTGGCAAACCCAAGAAGCATCTTTTTATGTCTTTTTGCACTATAACATTTTTTGGTGTATCTCCATTTGAGTCCCAAAAGCAAATCCCACCCTTAGATATTTTTTCTCAGTGAGCCTCTGGCCAAAAACAAAATATTTCACAGAATAATAATTCCTAAGGACATTTGTCCTACAAAATAATTCTTCTAGATTGATTTGGACACAATAGATGTGAGCAATTTAAACCGCCAATTTCTCTTCAGAAAAGAACATGTTGGCAAACCCAAAGCTGTTGTGGCAAGAGAGAGTATTTTGGCCAACAACCCTGATGTTAAAATTAAGGCATATCATGATAGTGTATTGAGGTAAAAATTAAAGGTTTGTCATAGAATTAACTAACATAATTAGTCATAATTTTTAGTTCTGGATATGGAGTTACTTTTTTCAAAAGGTTCAATTTAGTCTTAAATGCACTTGACAATAGAACTGCAAGAAACCATGTAAACAGAATGTGCTTAGCAGCAGATGTACCTTTAATAGAGTCTGGTACTTCTGGATACTCAGGGCAAGTTGAATTGATTAAAAAAGGTGTTACTCAATGCTATGAGTGCCAACCCAAACCCCCACAAAGGACTTTCCCAGGATGCACTATCAGAAACACCCCATCTGAGCCAGTGCATTGTATAGTTTGGTCTAAACACTTGTTCAAGTATGATGTTTGCCACTAACATGTAGTTTAGCATTGGTAATTTTGAATAAATATTTTAGTCAGTTATTTGGTGAAGATGATCCAGACCAGGATGTATCTCCAGATACTGAAGACCCAGAGGCTAAAGTTGATGGAGGAAATAGTTTGACTGAGAGTGGAAATGTAAAGAGGGTTTCAACCAGGCAGTGGACACAGGAAATTGACTATGATCCAGAGAAGCTGTTTGATAAATTTTTCTTGGATGATATTAAATATTTACTGAGTATGGGTAAGTGTTATTAAATTTTAATTTATTGTGAAGAAAATTATAAGCAAGATAAATAAGTTTTATATATTAATAGCAAGAGGGAAATGAATAGGATCATGTGGTGTAAAAGTGAGTGCTGTAAACTAAGCATTTAAACTATATATACAAATTACTACATCAATTTTGACAACTTTCAAGCTTATACTAGTTGTTTCATAAAAAACGAGCAAAGCTATAACTTAATTATTTTTGCACAAATTGTGATGAATTAAATAGCAAATAAAATGATATTGTCTAGACTACTAAATAAATTCAAAGTTAATTTTTTTTAACCCAATTTTTGCTTCAGATGTCAATTTCAGAATTTACATAGAATTTCACGTTTGTTAAATATTTTTTTAAACTGAAAAAAATTGAAAAATTTGTATGATGTCAGTTATACATATAGTTATTTGTATTGTCATGGGTCCATCTGTGTTGTGCAAATATACTTGGTGCAATGGACAAGTAGAGCTCCCAATCAGGCCCAGCAAGAAGGGATAGGATAAACTACTCTTAACCATTGAAACCCCATCATTTTTTGTCATAATTTTCTGTGAGCAATTATGCTACAGGTTTAATAATTGTAAATTAATTCTTTAGTGCAATAGAAATAATTATTAGTATTATTATTGACGACAATTATCAAGTGTTAGTTTCAGTTGAAATTATTTAAAAATGAATAGTAAATTTACAGATATACTTGAAGCATATTTCTAAAGCAATAAGAACTCCGATGAAGCAGTACGTCTTTATTTTGCTCTTTTTCCTAATAAAGAAGTACCTAATCATAATAAATTTAAACGTTTAGAAAATAACTTACTGTGTTATGAATCTTTTAAAAAGCTATTTGTAATATACAAGTCAAAGTATTAGTACTCAAAGAAATAAAATTTTTCATTTTTCTTTTTTTTTCAGTTAAAAATTGTTTTAACATTAACTTGTCATGCATCATCAAATTGAGAAAAACATTTTCTATCAAAAAATGTGAAAAATACAAGGTTCTACTTAAAATTCTGAAGTTGACACCTGAAGCAGAAGAACTGGCGATGAAAAAATCAACTTTGACATTATTTAGTTCTCTGAACAATATCATTTTACTGAGTTTGTCGTTCATCAAAATCCATTCATAAATAAATGATTTATAGCTTCGTCCGTTTTTTATGAGACACCATGTATGTATTAGATGTTTTCTAAAAGGCGGTTCCTTTCCAAGTTTTAGAAGCTAGCAATAAAAATTGTATTTTTCTTAAGAAACTTTTGGTTAAAAAAATCCATGTTTTCCTAGAAAACTTATGGAAAAAACGAACTCCTCCTAAACCGCTCTCATGGAAAGAAGCCGAAACACTAGTTGGAGATAAGAAAAACGAGGAAACAGATACTGTAAGATCAAGAGATATGGAGGTTTGGTCAATAGCAAAATGTGCAGAGGTATTCGCTGATAGCGTGTGTGTGCTGAAAAAAGAACTAGCCAACAAAGACTTCCTAGTTTGGGACAAAGATGACAAGCCTGCCATGGACTTTGTTACGGCCTGCGCCAATATTCGGGCATACATTTTTTTAATCCCTCAAAATTCCAAATTCCAAGTAAAATGTATGTGGTAAAACATTTATATCTCCCTAGTGTTATGGCTTTTAACATGATTTTCAGCTATCGCCGGCAACATAATTCCAGCAATCGCCACTGCAAACGCCATAATTGCGGGTCTCGTAGTGCTGTACGCGTTCAGGGTTTTAATTGACGAGTTTGAGCAGTGTCCCTCGATATATTTAAGACAGAAATCTGTCCATTCCAAGTTTGTTTTAGCGGCTGATAAACAATTATCAAAGGTAACTTACGGCAGTAAAGGAATTTGTGAAGAAATTAGTTTTAATGTTTTAAGGCTAATCCCAATTGTTATGTATGCAGTCCCATGCCGTTTGTTAACGTCTTTGTGAGCGTTAAAAACATGACTGTAAAAGAATTTGAGTCTGAAGTTCTCAAAAAGCACCTTAACATGGTGGCTCCAGACGTGGTTTTAGACGGCAAAGGAGTGGTGGTGATCTCATCTGAGGAAGGAGAAACTGAAGCAAGTTTGACTCTCTCATAAATCAACGGAGTATTAATTGTTTCTTACAGGCAAACAACGATAAATTTCTCTCTCAACTCGGCATAGTTGATGGCAGCATTCTAAAGTGTGACGACTTCCTTCAAAACTACGAACTAACAGTTGCAGTCAACAATTACGAGGCGGAAACCAAAGAAGATCCCCTGTTTAAGGTTGTTGCTAACCCAGAAGAATTGAAAGCGAAAGAGGCGAAAAATGGCAAGGAAAACGGTGCTTCTGATAGCAACAAGGAGCTGGAAAGTGATGAAGATGATCTGATGGTGGTGGATGAAATGAATGATGACCCACAGGAAGGATCCTCTAGTAAAAAGAGAAAGTTGAATCAAGATAGTGATGATGATATTGTGGAAGTTGTAATCCCTACGCCCATGTAATCTTTGTCAGGGCATATTACTGTAATAGTTATCCTAATATATGCGGAAAACGATATTTTACCGCACGTTCGCAGGAAAACGGTATTTTCTATCCACAGATAGATTAAAACAAAGATTAATCAGTATATGTATTAATTTTGCATTGAAAAATAAAGATTTCTGTTCCTAAATGGGTATTATGAATGTTTTATTTCAGTTAAAACGGCTTTAAAAATGTAGGTGTAAAAATAGGAGAGTAAAATTTCATGGAAATTTAAGCAAATTGATAGCCTGTCTAATTTAGCAGTTGACTTTTTTGTCAAAATACATTTCTGACAAATAGCGCGGTATCATAGTCGGAAAATCATCACTCAAGCGAGTCATCAAGTCATCAGTGATCTTACACATAGTTCCTTTTATATAGTTGCATGCAATAGATCTTCGAACCACGTAAAAAACCTTTATGGTTTAATTCACCTCTTGTCAGGAAATATTGTCGACGATACATCAATTGCAACATTATATTTATATTATAATTCTGGTTTCAGGCAGAGTAACTACAGCCCATTCATTACACAATCGCATCGGAGTAGGGTCTCTATTTACCTTCTAATTCCCATGTTCCGCCACAGGCAGTACAGCGTATTGCCAGTATCTAAACATTGCTATTTAGTTAGAGCCTCTATTCGCATTAAATTTGAGCAGGAGTGGCATAATTTAGAAGAGCATTTTTTACAAGTGCGAATTCGTAGGAGATTTTCTAATTATGATAAAAATGCCGGCCTAAATCCTAATGGTTGATTTAAACTAAGAATGTGTTGTATCTGTAAGTAAAATCCATCATTTTGTGCTACTGGGGAAAACGAGGAAATTGTGTGGTGGATTGAAAAGAACTAAACACAATACACTCTCGGCAGGTATTTAAATTTGTGCCACATTGGGTTCAATCAGACTACAAATCTTTTGAGAAAACTTGGGGAAATATTAGATAAATAAACATAATTCATCCTTTTTCAACCGAGAGTTGGCGTGGATAGCATCAAATATAAGTATCCTTGACCCTCATTGTTAGGAAGAATATAGCTTATTACCTACATCTAGTGCGGCCTTATGGGGGGACGACGTTGGGTGACGGCCTAGGGCAGAGGACTTTTTGATCGGTCGGGAGTTTTTCATGGGAATGGGGAGGCGGTGGTTAAAAATTTTGCCTAGGGCAGTAGACAGGCCTACATCCTTGAACTATTGTAAATAAACCAAAATTCGTTTTTTCACAATGTTTTAAAAGAAATTGAACATAAAATCGTGCATTTTTGCCCCGAATCCGGATAAATTGTAAAACTTCTTGGCTCTCTTATATCGACCTCTGGAACTTCATTAGCACTTCCATGAGGAGCGAACGGCATACAAAAACCGTATCTCCGTTACACGTACCCGGTTTATTTTCTTTGTGAGTCCTGTTCTAATCTGTTGTAAGTATTTCATAGTCACGTTTCACCGACAATGCATTGGATAGATTTAGCTCGGAAAGATTAATTACACGGATTTTGGTTTATGTTGTTACCACCTTTTTTGCTGGCGTCGAATCTGTATGGGGTTAATAGGCTTAACGACCTTTTGCATAATGATGGGCATTTTCGGGACGTTCTAGGCGTTTTTTAAGAACTTAATCTGAGTAATATGTAACAATTTTGGAAAACTTGATGGTTTCATCAGGCATGTGTGTTTACAAAGAATCAGTACTGGTCTTATGGGAGGACGAGGTTGGGCGACAGCCCAGGACGACAGACTTTCTTCCTGGTCGGTGGCTTTTCTTAGGGCAGGGGGAGAGGGGGATAAATTAAAAATTTTGATTAAGGCGTCAGACTTGTTAAGACGGGCCCTGCAAAGTATGTACACTCACACGCGCATGTCCGAAGACATGTGTAACCACGGAAAGATGTCATCAGTTCAGCCTATTGTGGAAATACCCGGTTTCCCTAATTTCGGAGATGAGTAGGGGTATCCACAAAGCGGAAGAGTTTAGTCGAAGGCCAATTTCCGAAAATTCCCTCGAAGTCTAATGGCGAAGTTTCTCTTGTTCACTACCTTCTGGTACAGACGAGAGCGATAGGTTCTTAACGTTAATATCGGTCGACATCGCTAATTCGCCCTAATTGACTCAATCATCAATTATCAAGTCATCTTATACGGCACTTAGAAACTGGATGTTGTGTGCGCCCCTTCAGGGGCGGCGCTCTCAGGATATGTCTGATCAGACAGCGCTTCGCCAGTCACACGGCGGACACTGTCGAAGCGACGCGAGACACCGCTTACCGTGAAAGCTCCCGAGCGAGCTTTCGTCTTCTTTTTGAACTCGGCTAACTATGGGACATTGAGATTTTTTACTTAAAAAATCATGGTTTCTTCGAACGTGTTGCTCCTGCTTTTGGCTCTGGCTGTGGGCCAGGGTTTGTGCATTAGCGAAAATTTCCTGAAAATGTTTGAAGGGCAACAGACCCCGGTGGATCCGTGTTACGACGAAGAGCGTCCTCGAAGGTGCATTCCGGACTTCGTCAATGCAGCCTTCGGGGTCCCTGTCAAGGCTTCTTCCACGTGCGGAGTGCACAACCCTGTGCATTATTGCGAATCCCCGGAGCCTGGGGCCACCCCCCAATGCCACCTTTGTGATGACCATCAAGCGCGCTATAGATTTCCTTCAGTGCACTTGACGGACTTGAACAACCCCAATAACGTGACTTGCTGGAGGAGCGACCCTCTTCCTCCCGTAACCTCCATAGATGCCCCCCCTGATAATGTAACTCTGACTTTGAGCTTGGGGAAGAAGTATGAGCTCACATATGTGAGCCTACAATTCTGCCCTTTGACTCCCAAACCGGATTCGATAGCTATCTTTAAGAGCATGGATTACGGGAAGACTTGGCAGCCTTTTCAGTTCTATTCGAGTCAGTGTCGAAGAGTTTACGGAAGGCCCAACAGGGCTACTATAACAAAATCTAATGAGCAGGAGGCTCGGTGCACTGACGCTCATCGCTACACGGGGGGTGACTCTTTTGGGTTTGGTCAAATCTCTAGAATTGCCTTCAGCACCCTTGAGGGACGCCCTAGTGCTCTGGACTTCGACAACTCCCCGGTTCTTCAGGACTGGGTCACTGCTACCGACATCAAGGTGGTCTTTAACAGGCTGCACATGCCAGTGGAGGATATCTCTGATGATTTGGACCTCCTGGTGGATGAAAACATGTACAACAAGCAGCGCTTTGAGGAGGAGAACTTGACTCGCGAACCTTCAGTGCAGCTGGTTAACGAGATGCAGGTTTTGGACAACGAGCCCGCTCCCACAAATAGCAAAGTTGGGGTGGACATGACCTCTAATGGGATACACGGGTACCATCAAGTGACCCATCAATACGCCGTGGCGGATTTTGCAGTGGGGGGTCGTTGCAAGTGCAATGGTCATGCGAGCCGTTGTGTGACCGGTCGGGATGGACAATTAGCTTGTGAATGTAAACATAACACTGCCGGAAGGGATTGTGAACGATGTAAACCCTTTCATTTTGATCGGCCCTGGGGAAGGGCCACTGCACGGGACGCCAATGAATGCAAAGGTAAGTCGTAGTTTGCAGGCAATGGGGAATTAAACTAGAAGATATAAGCAACAGGCACATTATACTCTCATAAAATTAGCATTGTAGATAGTAGGGGCTGAGTTAATCGAAAAGCTGCTTATACAGGGTGTCCGTTTCTGGAGTTCGGCTGGATTGCGCAGTTTGGCAGTCGTGAGGCGGGACGCAAAAGTCTTCAGAAATGTCCTCGTTAGTTCAAATTGTGGTTTGTCTTCGCAATTTTTTCATTCATTGAAATTGTCACGTAAATCCAGTTTTTTCGGGCAGTTGCTTTGGGTAAAAAAATCTCGGGACGCTATTTCATTTCCTGCATCTTAAGGGCTTGAAAGCCGGTCTCAATCAGCATTAAATCTCGATAAAACTGAGAAAGACCGATTAAATTTGGCATGCAAAGTGGCGTTTAACTTTTTCAGAACAAGACGGTGGTGTGGGCATTTATTTTATTGAAATAAATTAGCACCACCGGGCACCACCGTCTTGAGTGCTTTAATTCGAAAACGTCATGAATATTAATGTGCGTCAACCGCTGAATTTTTATTAATGACCGTTTATTCTTTTGTCGTTTTATTACCGCCAATAAATCGATGCCCCGCACGAAGTAATCTATGGTCAGTCCGATCATCACTGGTCCAGTGGTGTGTCTTGTTTTACTCGCGCCTACCCAGATTTTCCAGTAAACCTCGGACATGTAGGTAGATCATCCAAAATTAAAACTGCCACTGCTGGGATTTACTCTCTCCATGGAATCGAAATGGTGGCATTGGGTACTGAAAGTGATGCTAAAGTGAACGTTCTTTGCTGCGCCCCTGGGTTCTGGTTTTCGGATACCTCGTAAGCCATTATCACCCAGTTGCTCTTCGCGCAAAAACCAGCCGCTTTTTAAGTCTCATCTCAAATATCCCCCGGCACACATCGTTCGAATAAAGGATTGGAGGTTTCAATCCAACTTGCAATTTCTTTCAGAGGTCTCCGATGTAGTGGCGCGACTCGATAGCAAACAATCCACGGCAAGTCTCCATGCCAGTCAAAGCTCTGGCTGCTTTCCATCGAGGAATTCCCAGTGAAATTTTTATCACAATTATTGCACCTCCGCTACATCTACGAAGTCGACATCTTTATGGTGCGTGCCTATGAATATATCATCTAGATATAAAGTCTTTAGGTGCACTCGTTTCGTTTATAAAACAGGGATCACGTCCTGGAAATGGCTTTTCAACCGAATTCCCCATCCAAAGCTCATTATATCCAATCCGAGTTTAAAATAGTAAGGAGCTCATGGAGCTTCGAGTAACAGGATCGGAGCGGAAAGCCCCATTCTTCGGGTAAGCTGCTCATTACCGAAATGTCACATTTTATTATGGAGAACGATGAAATTAAAAATCACTTTAAATGGGATTTTGTTCCATCGGCTTTCGGAATTTTGGACTATGTTGCTCAATAAGAGTTAGCTCGGATTTGGACTGACTCTGCGAGTTTTCCCTAGATATTATGGTTGCCTTCCGAGTAAAGAACAGAATTCAGAACTAGTATCGGGGGCTAGATTGGGCACCGGCCAAGGGCGACAGATCAAGAAAGCCTTTTTTTGGGAGAAGGGCCCCCTTCCCCCAAGTGGGCCCTTCCTGGCGGGGAGGGGGATATTAAACATTTCGCTCAGGGCTCCAAGCTTGCTAAGGCCAGTCCTGTTCAGAATGATTACAAGTCCAATACGTTTTGTAGGATTTTGTTCAAAAACAACGTATCTCTTATTTAATCCTTTCAAATTCCTTTTAAGACATAATATCTCCAAGATATGATTTTGCTCAATTGGACGGCATTCCCCACTTTCCCCTGTTGATATAAAGATATGATATGATTGCCTTTGAAACGAATAAATGTTCGCTCAAGACCACTTTGGCTATATTATCTGCAAGACAAACAACTTAAAATGGGCCAATCTTCCGCATAATTATCTAGTTTGAGCTTCATTATTCCATAAGAACAAATATTGATGTCTTAGACATTTGTCCGATCTCTTCTCGGCTCTCTTTGACTCTAAGAAATTGTGTCTTGCAATGGTACAATATGTATTATCTGGCAATTTCTTAAAAATTAGTTGTAGGAACGTAAGTACCCATCTAATGTGGGCAATGCTCCTTAGCGAAACCGGCTATCTCCGTGGAGCGTATAACTCGCAGCACCAAAGTAGCCATAAATTTATATCAGTTTTATTATTAGAGATAGATAAGTTCCCGCAGTGTCGTCTCCGACTTAACTGAAAGGAACAGTTAAGATAACTTGAAATTTATTAACTGACACTCCGGTGTGGAAGTCAATTTTACGTCTACCAAACTTATTGGTGTCCATATCTCCTTAATTGCCTTGTCGCTATTAGATATCTATAATTCCATTTTATTAGGAGCATTTTCGATGAAGGGATACGTTAAAAAGCAAAGGGGTTCCGCAATTTTCAAAAACCGGAATTTACACGAATTAACTAAGACCGAAATGGCCTCGTCGAAATCCGAATTTGACACTCTCAGAATGTCTCTAGATTGTTTTTATTGGGCGGAGTAGTTTCAGCTGCTCAAAATGATAAATTTTAAATATTTTCAACAACCTTTTAAAGATGGCCTCCGAACTTACCCGATTTAGTGCTCATTGACGAACGGAAAAACTGAGAGGAGTAAACATGAGGTTAAAGTCAGTGCTCTAGCCAAGTCCTTCCCACTCACGAGGTGTTCTGTTACCAATGGGAAACTATGGAAATAAAGTGCCTAGAGAGTCTCTAATAAATTCAAAAGTTAATTAATTTGAATGAAAAAACAAAGCCGCATCGACCGATCATTCTAGATTAGAATAATAGTTTTGGATGGCATCTAATTTAAATCTAAACAGCTACCGGAAGGGAACAATCAAATCAGTGTAGATAATTTATTCATGCCCAAAACACTTTGTTGACATTAATATGGCATTTAAACCCACCGTAAAGTCTTTCGGGTGAGTTATCGCGGTAATTTTGTTTGAGTTAGATTTTGCTTATTGTTAGATTTGGTGTTTTCGTAGGAGCGATGGTTTGGTAACGGGCTTGAACGTATGCCTAAATATTCAATGGATCTTTCATATTGAAATCCCAAAGACATTAATCTCGTTCCAAACTTCCCAGGGAATAAAGACCTAACCCAGGCAGAAATGTCATTTTTTGGACCTCTTTACCGGCCATTTGCCTTACTGACAAACGATCTGCACAAATAAAGACCCGGGAACAGGTAGCTTACCAATTATTTAATAGCAGCCTGACCTTTGCTTGCAAGATTAGTGGAGTAGCACACATATGGCATGGGTGGATATAAATTATGGTATTGTCATGTCAGAGAACCACGGGACGGTTCTACCTGCCTTGAAATTCATTCACAAAATATGGAGTCATAAGAGGCCAAACGCTTGATGGAGTCCTAGAATTTGTTCTCGTAGTTTCTCATTCCTAGCAAAGTGAATTATTAACTAACGGGGTCTTAGTAACTTTAATGGTTTAGCGACAGCCGTTAAGATCTGATTTCCAATTATTTTAATACAGCGAATTTATCACTAACACTCCTAGCTGCCTATTGAATACATCTGTACCCCATGCCACCTAATCCTGATTAATGGTCATCAATAATATTAGCATAAATACTCGAAAGATCTTGTTTTCCATGTAAGCAACACGCTTTATCGTCTGAAATATTTCAGAACAACCTAAACGATGCACTTCTACGCCATACATTGTGGGTTATAGGATTTTTTGCGATAAAAGTCAAGTGAAATAGATGCATTTGAAACTGTGCCAAGCTGCAGTGGCCATCACGTCGTGAAATAGCTTATTGTGTTGAAAACCCGACGATCTTTTTCCATTACTTCCACCCAGATCTCCATTGATGTGTGGATTGAAATGTGCCATAATGCGCGTTTACACGGCCGTAATAATAATTCATTACCCTCGTGAGATAAGGCCGAGATTTTATTTTACAATATTTGCTCCACTCGTTAACTTCTGGTTTTCTCTAATTACATTAGTTTAGTGATAATTAAATTTACTAAGTTCTCCTACCGTTAAGCAACTATTTATTATGGCAACTATGTTAAGTGATATTACTTCCTTTCAGACGTATACGGGAGTCTTGTACGCTTTCGTGTAGTTGTCATATGCTTTAAGTTCCTATTAAATTATTACGTGCGTTTGTGTCCAGCACATGAGGTAAGAAAAATCTTAGCCGATACAAAACTCTAAAGACCAAAGCATTCTAAAAATACCAGTGGAAACATGCCTATTAAGTCCCGTTAGCTTCTGAAATATAAAAATATTATTCTTCCCATACCTAGTATGTTTATTTGGTCTAGAGCAGCTTTACAGCGGACTTCAGCTTCTGGAAAACCATAAATCTTTATTTAATGTAAATATGGTTTAACCTTGTTGTATTGACGTACCTATGATAGGACCAAACATTTATTTTATTAGCTTGCTTAAGTGATTCAGCACACTGCGAGCGACACGAATTTACAGTATCGGACAAAATCAAATTAACTATCAGCAAATGTTAACATTCGCATATTAATCTAAAAACTATTGTAGAATTAATGGATTTCAAAATTTTTTTGAAAAGTCCTTCTGTATTTTTTGGCTCTTATTTTTTTTTTTCAGGATTTCCAAAAGATTCTCAATTGAATCCAAATCCGGAGACTGTGCAGGCCACTTCAGAACACACATTTTTAAAATGATTTTACAATTTTTGAAGTGCTTTCCCATGCTTAAAAATGTATGAGAATGGCATTTCTAATATATTCCAGTGCATGAAATGACTCATTTTCCCAATAATTCTATGTATAGAACCCATAACCCAACCAGTGAAAACCCCCCAAACCATGACATTATCACCACCGTGCTTCACGGTTCTAAAAACGTATTTAGATTCAAGCCTTTTCCCAATTGGTCGATGAATATATTGAGATTCTTCAATACCGATCAAATTGAACTTGCTTTCATCACTAAACAACACTTTTTTCTAATTCTTTATACACCAATGAATATTAAGCGTTGCAAACATTAGCCTAGCACTCCTTGTTTTTCTTTGAGAGAAGCATTTTCCCGCTGGTCGATGGACACTAAATTCAAAATGTAATCAGACATCTCTGGACAGTTCGAGAAGACAGGCCAATATCACCTAATTCTCAGCAAATATTAGGTGTAGCCATCCGAGGGTTTGCCTTGATTGACATTTTTATTTTTCTATCAAGTCTCACAGAGCTTTTTCGAGGTATACCGTCTCGTTTTAAATTAGACATAGTCCCCCGAAGACGGGAACTTTTTATTGTAAAGGATATATCAATTCTTTTGATACATTAAATTGCTCACGTATCAATTTCTGTGATCGTTCTTTTTCCTAAGCTTCATTATTTTTTTAAGTCAATGGACAAATGTATTCCGGATGGCATTTTGCACAACAAATATTATAAAATTGGAAAGATAATATCTCAATAAAGTACCTCTGCGTGATAAAATTACTATAGTCAATTGAATTTTGTCGCCTTCCCCATCTGCCAAAACTGACAAGTCTTTTATTAAAAAAAGATATTTAAGTGATTCGGGTAAAAACAAAAAATAACAACAAAACGCATTTGTATGCATTCTAATCAGTGCCGGCCTTAACAAGCATGGCGCCCTGGGTGAAATTTTTAATTCCCTTGTCCCTCTTACCCCTAAGGAAAACCACCGACCAAGAAAGTCCGCTGCCTTGGGCCGTCACCCAACCTCCCCCCATTAGGTCGCTACTGATTTTAATATACATGCATTTTTAAATTTTCGATTTATTTCTCACTTTTCGAACAAAATTATTATAGTCAATTTCATTTTATCCGATGCTATAAGTTTTTACGATTTATCGGTGACTCGAAATGCCCAAGAGGGGCATTTTTGGAGGGTTCTCCATTAAGCATATAAAGTTGCGTCAAGAATTACCTTGTCTGGATTGGCCGATGATTCCATCGACGAACGCTTTGAGCCAGGGCTGGCCTTACTAAGTCTGACGCCCTGGGCGAAATTTTTAATCCCCCCCCTTGTCACCCAAGAAAAACCGTTTACCTGGAAAGTTTGTCGCACTACCTCGCCCCCCTCCCCCTTAAAGTCGGTACTGCCTTAAATGAGATCTCAACGCCTGCCAATTTAAGCTCCACGAGCTCCATATGCTATAGCGAACATTCTCTTGTTTGATATCCAATATCTCATTTTTCATAAACTAGAAGAAAATAAGCAATAAAATCATCACTTCTGCGAAGCCCATAAAGATTAACAATATGCATCTCTAATTATTAAACATTTACTGATCATAAAGTCGAGACAATAACCATACGGCACGTAAATAGGTTATTATTTGTCTAGACAGTGAACGCATATAGAAATTATTGAAGTTCTGGGTACATTCTCTAAGTGCGAAATCTTTATTGCTGCACTTAAGCAATCAATGGCAGATGACATTTCCCTTTGAGGCAATCGCCGCTGATACTTTCTAATTTGATTCTAAACAAATATAAGATTTTGGTGCTGAGGAATGCATAATGTACCCAGATTATCCTCCACAAAGACTGTTTCTTTCTCTCTCTCCCACCGAGCACCTTAATTACTCTTGTTTTCTTTAATGAAGATTTCAATCAGCATCTCTAACTTACCTAATTAACCCATCCTGACCAGATAAGCTGCCCACTTAATGGTCTACTCCCAGCGTAGTCTAAAATGGTAGTCTGCGACGTCCCACGAAGCCCAAATCCTCGTCTATTCCCACACATTCTTGTCAAAAACGTCGATGAATGTTAACAGATTTTCCTACTTTAATCAGTTTCCTGCAATCAAGCTACCTATGTTTTCTCCACAATCATCAATCTTCGGTTTTATCTCTAAAAATAAAGTGTTACTATAATGCACCAATGAGCAGTGTCGGCTTTATGGGGGGGCGCGGTTGGACAATGGCCTAGGGCGCCAGACTTGGTAAAGCCGGCCCTGCCTGTGAGACAAAAGCCGCTGAGAATCAATAAATAATCTAAAGATTATTCAGGGAAAAAGTTGCAAGCTTCAGGACATGATGTATTGCTTTAATTAACTGTTTAACATATTAAGTTTTTAACACGTTATTAACATCACTGACACTAATTAAGTGTTAGACTACGTGAAAGATAAACGAAAGGAATATTGGGGCATTTTTATAGGGAGCTCGTAAATTTGTCATTTCTCATACTAGGAGAGATTGATGGTTTTCTTTGTCGTTGGTTATTTGTCAGTTTTATTTTTCTCCAGGAAAGTTTTGTCCCTCAATTTTTCTTTTATTGCTCTCTATCCACGCCATAGGCACCAGACAGTTCCTCAGGCGCGATCTTCAGTGACTTCGCGAAGCGCTTTCAAGCTCCGACCACACTCATAATAACTCCAATTTCTTTGGTTTTTTCTTTGCAGCAAGGCCGGCTTTAGCAAGTTTGACCACTGTGCGAAATTTTTAATCGCCGCCCCTCTACTCCCAAGAGGAACCGCCAACCAGGAAAGTCGGCCGCCCTGGGTCGTCATTTCAATTTCACTTTTTCTTCAGCAAATCCGACGTTTCTACGTTCAGCAGTCACCATCAACTTTGTATTTTGTTGTAAGAAAAACCGCCGACCAGAACCCCCCCCCCCCCCCCCCCCGGTCGGTATTGCTTTGCCGTTAATTGTTCTTTCTGTTGCAAGAAGTATAGTACCCGTTCCCATTGCCACCGATTGCAATTCTCCATAATGCGTTCAACAATAATGTGACACAAAAAAGGGGAACGAAAATGCATTTAAATAATTGAACCTCAGGCTTTAATGGCGCATTTGAATGGAAATTCGGTCGCTATTCTGTTTTGTAAATTTGCGGGAAGAGTTATCAAATAATAACGAAGGGAACAAACGTGGTCAATTTTCCCGTTTTGTATTATTTTTTCCCCATGGTGGGCCCATCGAGGAGACCGAGGGGGGGGGGGGGGCAGGATCTAACCGTATTAAGTTCAGGAGTGACACCACTTGGCCTCATACTGATGATTTTTTTCTAAGAATTTCCTGAAGAAACGCAAACATCTCTCGTTAGTTGGGGCATTACTGCTAACACGAAGGTTGACATTGTCTGGGTTACTTTCCTTCTCGTCTCTCCGTCAACAGGCCAAAATCATTTTGCAGCCCAATTTCTTTTTACTGACCAAGTTGGTTCAGGTTGGTAGCTTTATTGCCGATTAACACCCCAAAAACTCACTACAAGTTTGCAGTCTTACCGTTAATCAACATCCAAAAATTCACCCCCATTCTTGAGTCTGGGAAGCCGAAGCTAACCGCAAACCGATGCCATTTTAACGCCATTTCCAGGGAAGGGTTCAGTCCCGTAGAACCCACGTCTGCATCTGGCCCCAAGTTGGTAGCCCAACTGTCCGTTAATATCTTTAGGATCTTCGTGGGGTTTCAGCCGCGCGACCTGAGCGCCTTTGCAGCATTTAATTGTTGCTATAATTCTTCATGTTCAGTTTGTAAAATCGTATGTTTAATATGCCAGATTTTCCCGCTGATTATTTTTAACCGAAAACTAAATTAGCTCCATCATTCATAGGCGCCCAAAACACCGCCAAATCGGTCCCGAAATAGCCCATGTCTCGTCGGACTATTCATCTGAAGGTACTTAGACGCCTAGTTAAAAGTAAATCTCTAAAGACTTGAATAAACAATTAACTATTTGTGTAACAGTTTTCCCTTGATTTATTGGACGCATTTAAAAGTTAATCATTCCGAGCAGTTCGCATACTTTCCCAAGTTAAATAAATAAATCACTGGCTTGTGGACCCTCTGGATGTATCTGGAAGGCGCCTAACGAGCTATAAGTATTCGCAAATAAATTATAACTTTTTGGCAAATGCAATTCATAATTGATATCTCGTGGATGTTTGTTGTACTCATAGAAACCTCAGCCAGTTATTGTCTCTGTCGAGTTCAAAATTCAATTAGGGACCATAAATTTAAAACGAGGTTAATATGCTAAGGCTAAAGCGCGATTCTGGATCGTTACAGACTGGCAATAATGCCCAATATTTAACAGACATCTGTTGTGTGGACTGGACCAGGATAATTAGGTCGTCAATGTAATATGCATTACTCAGGTCATTGTAGCTATAGCAGAACTGAACAAAGCTATAAAAGGCGTTTCTCTTCATCTGCATCGGCGATACAAGGGACCGTAAAGAAACAAAGTGCCTCAATAAAATTGTCGAATGAGTCCCGCATATCCTGTTGCATTATGTATTTGTTATTTTAATCCTCGGATGGATTAGTGTAGTTATTACACCGTAGTTTATTCAGCTATACCAACACAAACATTATTGAAGAACTCGACAAATATTTATTTTTTAAATTGTCGGGGAGGCGATAAGTTGTCTCTTAGACTGGCTTGCTGATGGTACCAAAGATGGTACGTCTGGTCCTCGAGTGTTGAAAAGTGAAGAGCCATCGTAGACGACCTTTGAGAGTCTTCGACGTGCATGAATTAACGGAGATCCAAAAATCTCCCATAATAGCGACGCTTATTAACAATAGTGCTGGAGCTGGTAATAACCAAAACAACGTTCAGGTGCACCCATAGAAGCATTTACTTCTTGATAAGCCATAATAAATGTACGGTCTAGTTTGATGATTGGAAATCGTAATTGATACCGCGGAACACGTTTGAGGAGTAATAACAGAAATACAGTCAGGCACAAAAGTATTCGTGCGGCATTTAAATTGCTAGTATTAGAAGAATTTGAGGATTGCTATTGAGAATTACCATGCATATGCAATATGTGAGATGGTCCAAGCGATCTCCTTTATCGTAATTTAATCCTTAAATCCGAATTCATGTATAATGTAACGCACCCTTATGTTACGCCTATGCACAGGGGGTCTCAAACTCGACGTCTCTATATCTATTTTATGGAAACCGAAAGTAATATGAACATTTTTAACTGTGGATCTTCAATGGGGTTGGATGATCTGTATTTCGACCTGAAGAAGTTCAGTTCTAAAATATCGGAGGAATGAGTTATGACGTCATCAATGATATTTTTCCCAGAAACATACCCAAATTCTAACAAAATTATATTGATCTTTTTGTTCACACAACTTTTGTTAAAGAATTTTTTTTCTTATGTGTTATCGTTTAAAAATTATACGCAACAACGTCCTGGGAATTATCGCAAAAATACCAGACCAGCCTTGATTTATTCCTATATCTACATAGTTTGTTAAACTTCGTATTGTGCAGCAATACCTAAATAACACGTTCGGACAAAACTAAATTGGCATGAACAAGCCTGTGCAGTGGCCAGGAAATTCCCCTGATTTAACTTCTATGGACTTTTTCTGTGGAGATTTCTTAAAAATAAAATTTATAAAATCCTTTCGAGAATTTTGGAATACACAAAGAAGAAAATAAGAGCTGTTAAAAATATTACGAACAGCTAGTAAGACAAAAATTAGGCGATGACTTCAAATGTGACTTGCAGGAAGGGAAAGTCATATTACAAATATGTTAAATTAAATATAATATTTGTTTTGTTCCTTTTTATTATTTAGTTTTATAAAAACTAATTTATTGTTGTTTGTTTAGTTCATGTTGTAAAATTAAATATATCTCCGATAATTCCTAGGACGTTTTTGCTTATAACTTTTAAACGTTAACACATAAAAAAAATTTATTTAACAAAAGTTGTATGGAAAAGTAGGATCAATATAATTTAATCAGAACTTCGGTATGTTTCTGGGAAAAATATCATTGATTACGTCATAACTCGTTACTCCGACACTTTAGAAATTAATTTTTCGGGTCGAAATGGAGGTTATCGAATTCCATTGAAGACCCATAATCTCAATTTTCCATATTACTTTTCGTTTCCATAAAGTAGATATAAGGGCATCGAGTTTGAGACTACCTGTACAATGAGGGACAAAAGTATTGACACATCTAATAATAAAATTATCTTTTCGACATTTATCTTCCACAGAAAAGGAAAAATTTGCAAAATACATTATTTTTATTTAATTTAGAATGCACAAACACTAAAATTTTACAGTGCATATAAGTCAAGGGCCAAGAAACGACGATTTACGAGCGAAAAATAATTGTAAACTTAAACGAGAGTGTAAATTTCATTCGGTTATTGCTAATATAGTAAAGAAGAGCTACTTTACAAATACGAAGTGTAATAAAGAGGTTTCAAAAAAGACGATAACTGCCTAAATAAATCTCGAATTGGGCGATCTAGAATACTGTCTGCTAGGGAAGTGAGAAAGGTAGTAAAAAATACAACTCAATCGTCGAACAAGTGTTTTAGAAATTGCTGCTACATTACAAGAAGAAGATAATAAAGATATTAGCTCTACAATGGTACGCAGGATTGGTCATCGTGCTGGGTAAAAAGCTAGAGCAGCCAGAAATATACCTTATGACAGCACAATAAATTCGAAGAAGCGTTTAAACTTTGCCAAGAAACACAGTGATCGGAATAATGATTTTTGGGATAAAATATTATTTTTCGATGGAAGAAAATTCAAAATTTTTCAATCTGCAGGTCAGGTGTGTGCTTGGAGAAGAGCTACCACAGAAGTGGTAAGGTTTTAGTGTGGGGGTGTATGGCTTCTAGTGGGTTTGGAAATCTTGCATTTATTGATAGTGTAATTAATAAAATTGTTTATTTGAATATTCTAAAAAATAATTTAAAGTAGAGCCCTGAAAATGCCAATTAGGACTCGGATTCTATTTCTAATGTAACAATGATTCGAAACATACAGCTCATGTTGTAAAGCAATGCATTCTATATAACACTCTTCATTCTAGCGCAAACCCTTTCGAAAATATTACGAAAAAATCATCTTCAGAGTTCCCCTTTTAAGAGGTTTTAGCTCCTTTAAGAAGCAATTTTTGGGGTATGTTTATAAGAACTATTTTTTAATTATTTTAATCTCTAGAATCACCTCCCAAAATATTTTAACGTTATTTCCGGACACCCTGTAGATATCTTTAAAGCATAACACTTGATGACTATACATATAGTAAGATTGATCTTCTATTGGGATGTTGCAGTTATACCGATTTAATAAAGCGTTGATCTACTTAAACTCTAGTTCATATCAAGAAAAGGAGTGAAAGTTATGCTACGTATATTGCCCAAAAAATGGTGATGTACATAGGCGTAACAAGGGTACATTAAATTATATATGAATTCTGATTTTATGTTTAGTGATTAAATTACAATAAAGGAGATCATCTGGACAATCTCACATGTTGCATATGCCATTTTTCAATTACAATCCCTTACCTATAACGTTTGTATGCCTACACTATACTAAAGTATAACGTTTGTTATACCAACAGTTTAAATAGTGTACCAATACTTCTGTGCCTGTATATTATATACATATGTGCATATTTGACGATTCATGTCAGCAGAACGTAATGGTGAGTTTTTTATGGGTTTATTTGAATGCCCCATTTTGCAACAAACCGGCAAATGGGCCATTGTTGTATAACGCTATTCAGACCTTATTGTTTTTGGCCTGAAAAACACGTTTTTGTGTAAAGAAGTAATTGAATAGAAAATGCGAAGTATGTGCTTATGTTAGTTGAAAGATTTACCAAGCACCGACGCAACAGAGATCCGTAAAACGGGATTTAAAAACAGCGAGGATGTTCCTTCCAGTGAATTACGAAAAAACCGCAAGAAGGCCTTCTGGGCATAGCACCCATAGACCAGTGGCTCGAATTGTTTGGAATGAATTTTCATACATAACGGACCCACGAAGACTTCTCAGAAGATCAGTGAGCTTTTTAAGAATCTCCATAGTCGCTCATACTAATTCTAGTCGAAATTGTCCATATATGGCGGTCGCTCCTTATGGGTCTAAACATATAAGGTGTAACATATCATCATGGAGGTATTTCAGGGAGCAATAGGACTCTACAAAAGAATAAAAAAATGCTAATAGCCCCATGGTTAAAACCGCACTATTTTCAACATACAGGGTGGTGAAGTTTCACATTTTTTCTCATAATTTACGTTTTTCCCACGTATGCCTTGAGTTAAGTTTTTTAAATGATTTTTTTTAAATCAAAACAAAATTATTAAAAGGACTGAAATTCAGCTATGGCACCTTAGATTATAGACCGGAATATGTACATTGGGTTTTCTAAATTTGCATCGATAGACATTTTTTCAAATTCTATAAAAACGGTGAAAAATATGAAAACAGTGCAAGAGGCCAAAAAGCTGAGGAATCGAAGAAGAAATTTGAATTAAATATAAGAATTTATGCAGAGAGTTCAAAAAACAGATACAAGGCATAAAATAGTATATGACCCAAAAAACATAACACGCTGTATATGGCAACCGACGATTATCATTTTTTGTTGTAGTGGGTCTTAAAGGAAATAGGTGTATGAAATTTCAAAAATTTTACTCAAGGCATACGTGAGAGAAAATGTGAAAGTTTGCCACCCACATATAATGAAAATGGCGCGTTTTTGACCACGGGTCTATTAACATTTTTTAATATTTTGCAGACTACTACTGCCCCCTGAAATATCTTTATCATAATACGTCGTACACTTTATTTTGAAGTGAAGAAAGTTGAGGAAGAAGCCCCTCAAAATAATGTCAACAATTAAAATTAAAATTGAGGACCTCTGCTGTGTTTCTAAGACAGCTTAATCAAAGAACCCTAAATACCTGAGGGCCCTTTTAGATGCAGAAAGAAATAATTAAACATGCATTAGTATGCAAATGAAGGTCGTCGCCGATGCAATTAATGTAATTAAAATTAATTCCAACGACACCTTAACGACTGCTGGTTTTAATTACGTGCCAACAACTTATTTTAATTATCAAAAATGTATCATGTCGCCTGTCGCTTTCAGATTTTATCGATTTTCTTCATTTGTATGCCATTTAAATTCTTTCCTTTTTTCCCTTTATTTCGTATACGTTATGTGTTCCCACAGTAGTGACGATAACACGGACTGGATAAGGTGTGGAATTTCCAAGAATTGAGGAATGGAAAGGGAGTGAGCTTGTTTGAAATTTCTTCGACAGGAACAGGCATGAGGGCAATTAAACCGCATTATGGCTGCTCATCAAATGTGTGAAGAGATAACTCTCAACCGGCAAGAGCAGATTTATCGACTGTTTTACTGCAAAGCTGACGACCTTTTGGAATTATAAATAACTGAAACTTATACTTAATTTCGTGAGGTCCAATGCCATATCGCGCTTTAGCGTCACATCTGGCATGGGCCAATATTTCACTCAAAAGTGGTGTCCAACAAGTGCTTCGACAAATAACTAAGTTCAAACTAACCGAGGCGTCGACTAGCTGTGTCAACAGATGTTAATATATGTGCCACACTAATTGGTACTTCACAATAAATTAGAGGAAATATTTGGAGGTACGACAGCTAAGAATGGTTATGGACTTTTAATGCACCAATAAACCGAGGAAAAAATGCATGCATATTTATGAAGAAATGCCACGGTTAAGTGGATAGTGGTTGGGATGACTGATGTGACGTATCGACTTAAAGTGCCGTATAAATTGGTTTGGTTTATGGAAAGTTCATGCAGTGGCTGGAAGCGCCTAAAATAACCCGAATAGATTTTTATCTCAATCTTCACTTTCTTGACGAAGCTCGTAACAACGACGCGGGTACCATACGTGGAAAAGTACCTGGTAGGTTGTAATCAGCTTTATAGCACCGGCCATAATAAGAGCTCTCGATGGCCTGTGCAGCGCACTTTCGTATAATTATAATCTGGTTGCCCAATTTTCTTCAACCTGCTTGAATTGGGCTCACCCACAGAGCTCGCTAACCACGCCTATTTGTTGAACAAGTTAATTATAAATTAGTGGAGGTGACCGCACTTTTGCACGGTGGAGCTACAAGGAATGAGTCGATTCAGAGGTAGATCCCCATCCGTCTACAGAGACCACGAAGTTGGTAGACATTAGTAGAGAGATAAGCTACAAGACATCCTATGGTCACGCCGTGCCGCACCATGATGATCTTTTGAAATCCACAGAGCGTCCGGTTGAAATGGAATTTGAAGAAGCGCGAACAAATTTCCTTTAGGGGCTGAACCTCTGTTGCCCCACTTTACTCTGGACATAGAAAAACCAAGAAGTGGAGGCGGATAATGTAAAGAATTTTGCCGGCGTTAAAACGGAAACTAGAGTCGTAATGCATACGAAGCAGGCAAGCACTGGCGGTGTGAAGCTGAAAAACCAGCGCCGATTTTAATCAAATAACCATCTAAACCAATCAGCAAATAAAAACCGTTCTCAAGTAATCGCGTTTAAAAAGAAATAACCGGCCAGATGGTCGTCATTTTCTGATACGTGATTGGATTGTTACTTACAATAAAATTAGAGCGTTAAATTGTTACGAGGGCCGGTTCTGGTTATGTCCAAGGCAAAAAACGGGCAGGACGACAAATGATGGGTACGACCCGATGTTTTATAGATTCTTCACACATATAAGGCTACATAACTTTCGATGCTACCTGGAGATATACGGTCACAATGTCCAGTTGAATTTTATTATTGTAATTTGTCGGTCTCGGAAAAAACCTGCCCTCGTGCATACTATACGATTTCGGAAAATGGTTCTCACACGTGTGACGCGCAGCAAATTGGTACCTCAAACAGGAGGTGTAATTTTATGCAACCTTAACAGATTTTTATTGGTCGAAGTGCTTGGATTCGACATAATTGATCGCTCTTGAATGAAATGCAAGTGCTTAAGTTTCTTGCGTTCTTGCTTAATGGCCATAAATATTCCGCTAGCGCTGCGCAAATTCACTGGGAATAGGAAAGGGCTACTTTATTGGCTATTTATTACGTCGATGGGTGGATCAATTAAATTTACTACTCGCGGAATGCAATTAGTGCAAAAGCGTAATTTCCTATAGCCGTCTAATTACTTTTCACATTGCCACTTTGTATTGCGAGGCAGGATGCACTGCGCCGTGCACAACAACAATTCTTGCAGACACGCACGCAAACAGATTGCGTCACATATCGCACCAATTCACAATTTCAAACAGTTCGTCTCTTTATTTGGACTAGCAATTAGTCTGCACCCCAATACGTATTAACCTCTCCGGGTTAGATGTGGACGAGTAAGGGGTGTGTTTATCGTTAAACCTATATATGTGCAGTTTCCCTCTTTGTTTATCCAACCATTTTCTCAATCTATAAATTTGTATTGATTGAGTCGGCAGGTTTGATGTTCAATTCCGTTATGGGATGGATATCTTCAGCGATCTTCATAACGCACCCTAAGATTCGATATTTGTGTGCTTTATCATCGGTGTTACATGAAGGAAAAAAGTCGCATTGGGAAGAGTTTCAATTAAAGCCCGTAGCACGCTTCACATTTTCCGACTTGTTCAGTGTGTCGTGATGAGAATTCGTTTTACTCTTTGTTTCTGTTTCCATTCCTTTCGATCTTTCTATCACTTACGTAATGCCTAATATCTCAAGAAATACAGCAAGTTTCTCACCAAGTTTTTCCCCGCACGCAAGCTGTAATACATCTCTCCTCATTCCATCAGCTTGCAAAGATTAAAACACATTTTTTTCTGAAACTTCTTATAAAAGCACGGAAAAGCTATTATCTGAAACCTAATATAAGTCGGAATAAGACAGGTATTCTCATAGGTAATCAAACAGTCAGTAGTTTGGGTATTTCTTATTTCAAATGTGAACACTAAAGTTAAGTCTACCAATTAGTTTGCCTACTTGGTATAATCGTGTAAAACAATACTAACCATAACAGACACATTTGGTAATTGATTCCCGGTCTTTAGAGATATAAAAGTCATTTGAAGTTTATTGGATTTATCTGAAGAAGCCTGTAATGTGAACTGGTCGTAGTGGGAATTCGTCGTGATTAAATGCATTGTCTCTTAGCTTGTTTAATCTAGTATATGCCTTTTCCTGTCGTTTCTCTATAAGAAATATTTAAATTTCGTTTGGATTTCTACGTCGATAAAAAGAAGCTGCTGAGAAATCTAAAATATCTTCTCCAAGTTGATCGCAAGCAGGGCATGAATCCAGATTTCTGCCTTCCTTTGTCGTGGGTTCATGTATTATTTTGCCATTCCCCACACGTAAATTGTAGTGGTTTGGTCCTAAAGCAGTCACCTACTAGTCTAAATTCAGATTTATTTTAGTTTTTTCTAGTATCGGCGCCACTCTAATTTTGTCTATTTAAACCCTTATTTGCCACCACTATTCGTATCGAAGATGTGACCCAAAACGAATATTAACTGCCACATATGATATAGCCATCTTTTTCTGGCACATGCAATTAAATAATGACGGCAGATATAACGTGTGTGCACGTCAACTTACTACCAGGGCTTACTTTTTTACTTTGTGTTGCAGGATCAATAGACAACTTTCGTCTTCCTGTGAGCCTATTTATTAAACTAAGATGGCATATGATGCGGAATAGGTGGCGCTGAGTATGATTTGATGACAGTGGGACAGTGGTGGCAAATGAGAAATTTACCGGTAAAAGAGCAGCTATTTTTTTCTTATACGTGGTGCCACTATTTACGCGTTATGGAAAACGGGGATCGATCTTCTGATTTGGAACATTAGGCATAAGGAGTTTTCTACAGAGGAGTAAAGGTTGAGCATGAAAACCTCCAGAATCCGGCTGGTGTAGTCTAATTTCAGTCCTTCCGTAGGCCGCCGTTTACTTTTAACAGCAGTGACATCATCGACGTAAACAACTTTTCTTTTTCTCTTGTTTCTCGTGACTTAAACATCAGTTTGAGGCCTCCCACAAATAGACTGACTAGGTCTCAGTCTAATTGGTCTCCGGAGAAAAATCGAAACCCGTAAAACCGAGATAATCCTAGGCCATGTATCTATGTCATCAAAACTAACTCAAACAGCCCATGTCTAAGCCATATTGCTCGCCCATACATAAAATAAACCGCTTTAAGGATATCGTGGGGTGAAGTCGGTCGTAACTCGTACGAGGCATAATTGAGGAAAGCCGGTCTCCGGACTGGGTGTTTTATAGACAAATTACTGTTACGCCGATTTCAGGGCCCATTAAAACGCCTACTGAAGGTCTCACAGCTTTAAATTGGTTTCTATGGGGATTTACAGGTGCTTACCGGACCCGTCTCGAACCAAACCATTTTTACATTGTGGTCGGGATGTGACAAAAACCATTCTAACTATGGCGAGGTTGGGTGGTCAAAATGTACCATTTCATGTAGGCTTGACAGCTGAGCATTCGCTTATTTAAATATTTCATGCACAAGCATATGTGGAAAATTTATAGGCTATTTCCTCATAGGAAAACCTGTATAAGATGCATGAATATTGCGCGGGCATGGGGAGATCGACATAAATTTCTTCCAGCAACAGAGTCGGCTGTAAGACCAAACCTATACTTAGCATGCAATTTTCCTTAAATGTCCGATTGCTTCAAATTATACCTTTAGGAACGTCTTCAAAGTCTTCATTACTAGAGCTAATAGCGGTATTCACCGTTCATTTATCAAGGTGTTACATTTGACAGTATGGATCATTTGTGGTCATCAATAGAAGATTAAGAGGCAAGGTCGAGTAGACTATCGAAAACGATCATTAATCTTGCATGATCCAGACATAGAAAAGAAGTGTCTCATTTGGCCTTTAAGCTTTTCGTTGGGTGTCTCAAGAGCCCACGATTTAAGGCAATTTTTGAGGCCTTGTTGATGTCCAGATTACTAATTTTTTTAGGGATTGAACTTTGGAAACTTCAAACACGCTATAGTTATTCCTCTACAAGCACGACGTCTATGGAGAGGATGAATCTGCCCTAGTTACGAGATCTATTCAAATTGCCTGGAAATTTCAACCGACACATTTGTTCGCACAAAGTTATCCCACATCTAAACCCGTCTGGATACAACACAACCGTAAATTGCCACTTGTTAAATCGGTGGTATTTTATCTCTCAAGCCAGTTATTGCGGTCTGGCGCATGGGCCTTTGTTATCTCAAGCAGATAAGCAAAAAATATGGAGGTCTCTAAATTGGACATGTGTATTCGTTAGCTCCATCCCCTTTATGCCCCTAAATGGGCCAATGAATCATAATTTAACTTGATCGATTTAACAAATTTTCATGTCACAATTCTGTACTGAAACTCAATTCTATTCCTAGATCGTGCATCTTCGATGCTCCATTACTCATTGCCAAGTGAGTATATTTACCAAAACCAGAAAGTTGGCTTTCGTAAATACATAAACGTTCATATCACTTTAATCTTTCATTAAATCAGTAAATTATAGTGACAACCTGTGCCCATATGGCCGTAATGAAACGGCATTTTAAGTCGAGCGAAATATCACAATTTGTCGACTACATTTCGTGTTAAATGCAAATAAGTGTATTATTACAATTTTAAATCCTTATGGGTTCGCACACACCTTAGAGGAAGTCGTGTTGCATTTGGTTTAAGGAGTTTTTGTGCGTCTTGGGGACGTGTAGGTTTTGCAATGCTGAAAGTCAGCTACAAACCGAAGTTGTAGTATGTCAATTGCATTAGCA
Source organism: Euwallacea similis (assembly GCF_039881205.1). Taxonomy (NCBI): domain Eukaryota; kingdom Metazoa; phylum Arthropoda; class Insecta; order Coleoptera; family Curculionidae; genus Euwallacea; species Euwallacea similis. The sequence continues at coordinate 809,597 of NC_089631.1, forward strand.
TTAGGAAATGGCTTAGAAACTGAAGATGGAATGTACTTGGATAATGCCGAAACTGGAATTCATTTGGTTGAAGGATGTGCATAGGTACATGAGTTCAGGTAGAGACCATTTGCAGTCGAACTACACCCATCAATAGAGCCTACCTAAACTAACCTTTTTTTGTTAATAAGAGATCCAACACATGGTTTTTTCTACACGATTCTATGCTGCGACTTCCTTCTCCTTCGCTCGTCACTTTCCTTGCTCCTCATAACTCTCTCCAACATCAGTGTTATGGCTGCCCAGTACTTCTCGTCCTCTATCATAAGTTCCTGCATATTGTCCTTCGTCAGCCCTCCGTTACACGTGTGTCCCGCTTGTCTTTTTCTCGTTTGAAATCTTGGACAGACAAAGACTGTGTGCTCGGGACTGCCCACGCTGTCACAAAACCAACACAGGTTGCTCCTCGTCTTCTCAATCCTGCTCAGGATGTCGCAAAGGTCCAGTGCCCGTTTTTTGCCTGGGTGACATGGTAGTTCACCGCTTCAAACTCCATGTTCTTTCACTTCTTGATGTCCCTTTTAAAGCACTTCGCAAAAACCTCGTACGAGTCCCATTTTTCCTGCCACTTTCGGAACAGCGACTCCCTGGCTTGGTCATGGCCGCTTGTCCATTTTTGTGAATCTTGGCTCGCTCCTCGATCAACAAAAATAGTTCTGTAGTCTGACGCGATGCTTATTGCTAGCCTGCGATTAACCCTTTCCACTTTTTGTGAGTGTCTCTGGCTCCACAGACTTATTTCTAGATCGAAGTCGCATACAGGACGACAGATATTACCACATCCGCTAACAGTCTCCTCTTACCCATTGGGTATCCACCCATGTTTGGCATGAGTCTCGCAAGCAGGTTCATCCTCTGCCCGCGCCTGCTCATCCCGTATCCATATCCGCCCCAAACTCACCCTGAGGTACTTGACCTTATTCAGACCTCACAAACACCTGGTCACACAGGCCCAACTGCGTTGCTCGTACGTTTCACCTTCCCGTCAACAGCACCGACTTAAACCAACCTTTTTTTATAGAGAAGGAAATCTTCATAGGTACCAGGCCTATTAGTCTGACGATCGATTCATCCCTCAGAAGGGGGATACTTACTTACTGAAATCTCCCCTCTTTGCCATGCTTTCATCTGGGATCGCCGTCGGGCATTTCTTCAGTTGATGATCAGGTTTTTCTTCTCTCGTCCGTTAATTTCTTTAAAACACTTTCGACTGCTTTTATTGCCTCTCTATAAGAGGATTCCCGCCCGTTTTGATTGGAGAAGGTTTAAACTAACCTGAACTAACCTGAACTACGCACGTCAATAGAGTCTAGAAATAATGGTGAAAAATCGCCAAAATTATTCATTGCCGCATGACAGCAGTTTTTTTGTTAGTGAAGTGCGGGATCAAGTGAATATTTAAAGATTGGTCAGTTGGGAGTTAGTTCAGTGGATTATGGCAAGATGAAATTTAACAGAACAAGAAATGGACAGGGTTGTTGGGATGCTTGAGAGTGACGCAACCAAACAACATGTTGCTGCTCATTTACAAACCCCTCAAAGTATGATTAGTAGATTTTGGAATCAATTTCACAAAAAGTGTACGTGAGAGGCACTTGGGTCGGACAAGACTAACAATCCCAATTCAAGATCATTTTATAATTTTTCAAACCAGAAGATAGACTTCTAACAGCATCCCAGTTTGCATCTGAATTACTACTTGCACATGTGTGACGAGTAGTACTCAGACGGTCAGAATGCATTTGCATGAATCCAATCTTCATACTAAACGCCCACACAGAGTGAAAATCGAGAAAAGTCGCGTGGTGTGATTAACACTTGAATTAAACAAATGAACAATGGAGCACAGTTCTGTTTTTCGATTAATTTTTGTTTGGTCTTCGTCCGGATATGGCGTGAACCTGGAATGGAAGAACGTCTGCAAACTCCTCAATATACAGTTATCGTAGGAGAACAGTTATGGTTTTGAGATGGGGTTACTATTGACGATTGAACTGATCGTCCTTCTTTGGAGCGATTTTTAAATGCCATTAACTATCGTAATAGAATTCTTCATCCTGCAGTGATTCCCTATGCAGGAGCCGTCGGACGAAGTTTCACGTCTATGAAAGATGATTTTCGCTCACATACCGCACGCGTAGTCCAAAATTTCTTAACTGAAAAATCTATGAATGTTTTGCCCTGACCCGAGCAATTTCCAGATTTAGACCCCATCGTGTACGGCTGGGATATGATTCAGCTAGGGGTTCTACACGAAAATTCGACTTTCAATACATGTGAGCAGTTCATTTTATTTTTACAAAGAGAGTGGACAGCAATTGATCACAACGATGAACAATGATGCAGAGCCTTACTAACAATAGAGGAGGCCACACTAATTATTAATTTTTTGTGTGAAATTTATTGGTTTTTGCAATAATGGATGATTATTTTTACAGATTTGTTAAATTTCAATTTTTCTGGAACCTAGATTTTAATTGACTTATGACACATGCTAGAAACACTACATATACAATACCACCCATAAAGTCGGAACATTATGGAATTTTGTTTACTTATGTGTTTGAGTGAAGTTTGATTTTGCCTTCAGGTTGTGCTTCACAAATGATGAAAAATGACATGCAAATTGAAAAAGAAATGACTATAATAACCAAATAATAATTTTTTTTACATATATTCAAAATCTACCATTATTTTTCAAAATTTTGAAAAATCACAAAGAAAAAAGTTTCCTCAATCCTGATTTTCTATCCTGATACCAATTTTTAACTTTCTTGGATGACTTTAATTTTTAAAAACTTTTGCATTTCAGAATTTTCGATGTATTCAAATCGGTCAGCAACCTTGTAAGAATAATTATAGTATATGAAAGTAATTGTCTCGATCAATATTCATTAGTTAAAAAATAATAAATAACGAAATAAAAAAAGGTGAAAATTATTTTTAACAATTGCTCTAATATTTGCCAATATTTTATGTATGTACGTAATAGTGGACTATTAATAACCTTTAATTAAATTATGTTTTTGTGTGTCTTCTTCTTCTTCTATAAACCTTCTTTATTGAATGCTTGATGGCTTGCGAACTTATATTTAAAATACATTCTCGAATAACTCTCCCGAGATGATCGACATCGTAAAAAAGGTTTTTGTTTATAAACGTTTTGTTTCAGAAACCCCCATAATTTAAAGTCCACTGGGATCAAATCAGGTGACTTAGGTGGCCAAATTTGTTGAAGGAAGTTTCGCGCATTAATAATATTTGATAAGGAAACTCAAAACTTTCTTCTCTTTTACCTTCAAACCAAAAAGAAAAATCCAGTCTCATGTCGAAATCACCTTCTTTCAAGGTGTTTGTAAATTTTGACTTGTATGGATGGAATTTATTTCCATGTAGAATGCGTCTTACACTCTCGCGCTTAACACCTGTTCTTTCGGAAATGTCTTGAATACTTGTTTTCCTGACGTCGACCATATCCAGACGTACTTGTAATTCTGCATCTTCAGTGTTGTGTGATCGCTTATGAGGCTTTATGAAATTATTATCTACTGAAGCAGTTAACTTAAACTTAATTATTACCTTAGTGACCGTTGATTGTTCCTAAATGTCGAGCATTAAAGGTAGCAGCCACTTCTCGGTGAGGTGTATTTTCTCCACAAATCACCACAATTTCTCTTGAAGAGATAGCATACTGATTACGATAATTTGACACCCTATAACTTAGTAATTTATTGACATGGAAAAATGGTTTTCTTGGTAACTGTCGTTCAAATGTTTTCACAATCCTCTTATAAGTTTTGAAGTTCGGTTTCGCGTACAAATGATATCTGCTTGGAGAAGGATATGTAATAGCCATTCAATACATAATATAGCGATTTTACACTGATATTTATTTATGTATCTAATTTTGTGTCATTTAACTTTATAAAAATACCACCATAAGGTAACCTGAAACATTTTCTTTATAAACTGGATCAACTTTGCATTAAGGCATACTTAGCGCCTTTAATGAATTTTACATTTTCTTTACAAAGATCTATTTATCACAACTTTAACTAATACATATTCATTCAGACGATTACTTTGATGTACTATCATTATTCATACAAGGTTGCTGACCAATTTGAATACCTGGGAAATGCAGAAATATAAAAAAAAATTAATGAAAGGCGTCCGAGAAAGTTGAAAATTGGCATATGGGAAAAAAATTTAAAAATAAAACTTTTTCCTTTGGGATTTTTCAAAATTTTGAAAAGTGATGGCACATTTTAGTATTTTTGAAAAAAAACTGCTATTTGATAGTTATAGATAGTCATTTGTTTCTCGATGTGTATGTCATTTCTCATGATTTGTGAAGCACAACCCGAAGGTAAAGTCAAAATTTACTCAAATTCATAAGTAAAAAATTTCTCGTATCATGCGGATTTTATGGGTGACACTGTGTATTCTTAAATATCTGTACTACATAAGTACTAGATATACATATGTTTATATAAGAATTTTTGGTTTTTGTACGGAAATAAATAATTTGTTGTGATTTTTCGTCATTATCGCCAAACTCCGTTGAAGTGTGTACCCTTTTTGCATTTTTTTGCGTCCTGTATAATAGCCCGTCATACCTCATTTGAAAGTTATTTCCATTCTATGCTTAAGAACATTATGACTAAAAGTTATTACAGAAATTGCTCCTATATGAGTTCTTGGAATAATCGTGAGCTGGATATGTAGGTCGACCACTACCAGAGGGACGTAAAGCGAATAAACAACTGCGGAACTATCACTTTTTCTGTGAACATTTTATTGAAAGATGTGGTGAGACTCATCGCGAACCCGAAAGTTTATCAGAAATTGGCCACTAAGAACATTAAATTGCTTTTAACTGTGGATGATTACCTTCAGATGGTAACTTTCTTCATCTCGAATCATAAGTCTGTTCGAATACTTCAGAAGTAATTAATGGCGAACAAAAGTGAATCTTTCCCAAATGAACGAATAATTCACGCCAGAAAAATCTATTAGAGAAGACCGATAAATTACAACTTTAGTCATGAATGGCCTTTTTAACGAATTAAGTTTCATGTAATTAACAACCTACAGAGTCGACATAAAGCGAAATAATTTGCTCCACGGTGTAATTGCATTGTGCACGTTTTGCCTTTTATGATTGCATTTTGTAAATGCAAATGGTGACCTGAGCGCCGCAATGATTCTTTAATGAACCATCTGCTATAAACACACTTGTTTCATCTCCTAATTTAAAAAATTACATTTTTCTCGTCTCTAGCTCGTCGGTAGGGATGTGGCCATTAAATTGCCAAGGCGGTGCATCGTAAGTAATGCATGACGAGCTTCAGTGAAAGTGATTTAATTACGAGGCGTGTTAAATTACATACAAGTTTCTCGATGCCCAAACATGACTACAGTTTATCTACTCGTAGATATCGAGATAGTCTTAAATGAAACGGAGACGGTTAATATCGAATATTATTAATACATGAGATAACAATTTGTTCGTAACCATCAGATTAGGTCGGAACAGCTTGACGCACCTTTTCGATATCGAGTTCTTGTCCGAAGTTATTGAGATTGAATTAACTTCGCGTAAAATTAATTTTTAACAATGAAGAACAGTGATGTAACATCTAAACACGTCTGTAGATATTTTCTTCCTCGTCTAACTGTAACGAGCTTTTGTATAATTTTGTTCGAGGTGGCATGTTCAAATTAAGTTCGATGGCCAGTGAAAATCTCCGCGCTGTGATGGAATATTCATGGATGTTGATGTGATTTGCAGCAAAGCCCTTTGTTTAATACATTTTTTTGAGGAGACAAATTGACTTTTTTTTCGCATGAAGTGGAATCTCTCAAGGGACCGGGCGTCGTCTTCTGGCGATCGGGTTTTCCAGATGTTTTCATCCAGTTTTTCACATAGTTTTCCTCAATTTTCTACTTTAGTTAATTTTTTGCCCTCTTGTTGTGTCCGGCGTCTCTCTTGTTTTACCCCACGGCGACCGAGTCGTGCGAGACGTCTTGCCGCACGACCCGGCCGCCCAGATTTTTTAATACTGTTCTTCGCATTGCTTTCCTCGATTTCCTTCTTTAAGTCATTATTTGCTCTTATGTTTTGTTCGGTGGCTCCCTCGTTTTACCCCACGGCGACCGGGTCGTGCGAGACGTCTTGCCGCACGACCCAGCCGTCCAGAAGTTTCAATTCAGTTTTTCGCACAGCTTTTCCCAGTTTCCTTCTTTAGATCATTTTTTGCTCTTCGGTTTCATCAAATTAGACTTGGCTTGTCCCGAATTACCTTCTGCCTGGGCAATTTCTTGAACAGCTCGGATGATTTCAAGCGTTAGTGAGTACCGTGAAAAGATGCCACGCCTCTGTAATTCGGTCCCTAGGTATTTATCCCCAAACTGCACCAGGATGACAACAAAACAAGGATTATTCCCTGAAAATAAATCGATGGCGCGTGTAGTGTAACACGCGTAAACGGCCCGTGTAATTGTCTACATTGTCCACTGGATATTATTAATCTCCATAGGCGCACCCCGTTCTAGAATATTCCAATTTATGTAAACCTGAGGCAACGTTATCATTACTCAATTAATCCGAGTGGAAATTTGCATAAGTAGCTATCCGAAAAAGCTCGTCAACGAGATCGTTAGCATTTTACTGCTCTATTCGGAATAGCTGCGTACTCCGCTCCACTGCACTTCTGAGAACATTCTACAGAAGCAACAACCAGCAACAAAATAATATTCTACTAATTAATTGGCCAATAAATGTCAATCATTCGCGATAGACCATTAAGATTATCATTCGCGTCTAATGGAGAGTGTGCCGTTGTTGATTTGTGTCTCCTCATTAGCCGGCCATATCATCCTGCATGAATAAACAATTTTCGAAAAACTCTTCATACATTTGTAAGCAAATTAATCAGCGGAAAACAAGCCCGAAGAATCTGAAAATAACTAATGACATTGGAACTGCTTTATTGGACAAGACAACAAATTTATTCGTGTAAAATTAGATTGTCGGTCTGTTTATTTTCGGACTTGTCGTTCCTCCATTTTGTTTATTTAAAGTCAAATGCCGGCCGAGCAATAATTTATACGCGTCGTTGTGGACAGGCATTGCGTACACTGAGCAGGTATGCATGATATTTTAGATAATCTATTGCCATCAAAACACGAGTTTAACTTTGAAATAGGGCTTTTTATTTCCATGCGATATAAATTTCACAGATCATAAAGTCTGGATTTATTGGCTCCTTATTGCTCGTGTGCTGGTTATTTTAAATCACCGTGAGCTATAAAGTGCATTAAACTCAAATACTTGTTAACCCCCTGTAGGCACGGGCTGCGGCTGTAATTTAACTAAAAGTCATTTCTGATGAATCGCATTGTTTATCAGTGGTGTTTTGTCCAAGCGCAAAAGTTTGTTTGGGTTCGAATTTAGCGACTTCAACCACAGACGAACGACAATTCTAAAAGCTTAGCGCAGACTTGCGATTTTCAGTCGTGCGACTAAAAAATCGCAATCGCAGGTGCGCGTGTACAGGGTGAGGCGTAACCGAACCGACACAAAGCAGGTGCGTGTGGGGGATCTCAAAATATGACGATTTGTTGATTTTTTTCTACGGTTAATGGTTGGGGAGATATTGACCTCCGGAGTTAGCTTGTAAAAACGGCATATTTCAGTAATGCATCATCGCACCGCAATCAAATTTGGAATATGTTTTATCTCATGAATATCTTTAATTGGTAGAAATGTGAAATCATTAGATGCTCAATAAGAGTTGGATTGGGGGTAAGCTAAGGTCTAAAAAGTTGGGATCTTTTTATCCGTAAAGTAACTAACAAACGGACGATACCGTTTAATAGCAAGTTTAATTCTGCAATTTTTATTCCCCTTCGAAATTTGTCGAAAACCTTATCATTTTTGATAAAATCGCGGTTTTGTTGAAAAGAACCAAGCCGAATTTAAAGGGATTTAAAAGGATTTAAAAAAACGATGCGGTTTTTGACTGGTAAGCTATTTGTAATTTGCCAAAATCCTTGCCAGTTTTTTTAAATGTGGCATTACATTAGCGCAATTTCTTTTTCATTCGTTTATTTTTATTTACAAGCCAATTTCGAAGGTCAATATCTCCTCAACTATTAACCGTATAAAAAATTCTACAAATCGTCATATTTTGAGGTCCTCTACATGCACCTGTTCTGTGTCCCTGTAGAAGCAAAAACCTGTATGTGCAGTTGCAACTTTTTGTCGCACAACAAAATAGAATTCGAAGAGATAGGTGCTGCAGTGGTTCTTACTCTTTTTTACCGGAAAAAAGCAAATGCGTTATTGGGTATCCAATTGTGAGCAGCAGATTGCTAAAAGGACAGTTTCATACACTCCATCACGAGCTAACAGAGTACCCTCGAAAATTCTTGCAGTTTTATCGTATGAGCGCAAATAGTTTTAATCAACTGCTTGGACTATAATTTACCAAAACATTAGATGGAGGAAGGCTGTATTAGAAGAGGAAGGGTTGCCCCTTTAGTTCTTTATTATAAAGTGCAGGTCTGTTTTATATCACTAGTACTAATTGTTCACTATCGATAGCATTCAAAATGAAATCCGGGTGTTTCGACATTATTATTATCCCATAGGTGAAATTCAAATTTAAATTCACTTTGGCGGCCGAAGCATCAGAAAATGTTAAAGCTGCGATTAAAAAACAGCAAATGCAGGTCTATGCGAGTATGAATGTTTGATTTTAACTTGCGACAGTCGATTCGCAGGAAGAATAGAGTGAGTTGCGACTTTTTAATCGCAAGTGCGCGCATCTGTGTTTAAAAATGTCTTTCGTTTTTGCGACTAAACCACCAGACGATCGAAAATCGCAAGTGCGCGCTAACCCTAAGACCGGGAAGGAGGTCTCGTCAAGGCGGTGCTTTCCGCCCTTCTACAGATCCATATCCGAAACCCGAAACAGGATGTCGACCTCCATTTGGAAGCCCAATTGGGCTCACGAGAGCGCGCATATCAATTAGCACCTCATCATATAAGTTTCTCTAAATACGAATCTATGCCCGTATGCAAACAACAACCACGTGTACGCATACTATCGATAGCCTGCCACCTCAAATCACACACTTAAAGACCCCCATTGACCATTAAAAATGACCTCTAAGCATTTTCTGTTATTCTTTGGTCACTATATCTTCACCCACACACAATCGGTTGAAACGAACCCATAGATCTTAGCCTGAGATAAACCGCGAAGATAAACAATAATATGACAGGTGAAAATTTATTTAGTATTACAATCAAATGATTTATTGATTGATCGGGAATGCAATAAGTTGAAATAAAGTGGCCGTGGTGGGATTGGAGAGCTTTCTTCGGTTGTGGGATGCGCGCTTCATATGTGTGCTCAGTAATTATTGCTGTTGGGCGGCAAGTAGCAACGTCTAATGAGGTCAGCGGTGTAACAGTTTCTCTCTTCCTTGATTCGACAAGACTTTTTCATTGCTCGAAACAGCTCATTCAGTCAATGTAACAAGAAATCAGCGTAAACATTGCTCATTGAAGCATTTTAAGCAGTTCCATCGTTAACACACGTCGTAATTGGCCTAATCGATTACATAACGTCTTGGGCCGTGGAGTAATGAAGGCATACGTACGCACATGTGATCCCGTGATCTATTTATACATTTTCCGACATTCAGAAATGCTTCCGCATAGTCAAGTTACAGTTTACCACACTAATCGAGCTGTTAACAAAATAACACAGATTTCAAGTCGGTAATTGCTCATAAAATCCCAATCTAAAACAAACTAAGGTACTTGTTAGGAATGAATGGTCGAATGGTTGATTGACGTCGATTTCAATTGCAAATAAGTTCCCAAAATAAATCCTTCTTCTTTGAAATTACCGATGAGCTAAGTATGATGACGAAGATTATTGAAAATTGAGGGAAAGGGGCGAAAAATGGATTCAACAGGGAACAACTCATTCCGTTTGTTTTAACAAATTTTATCCCGATGGTCATCAATTAGCGTTCATTAGACGTTAACAAGGAGTTTTAATCTGTTATGGGCATAAAAAGTAAAATTAATCCTACCCGACATTAATATCTCGTAAGTAGCGACCGAGGAACAATTTGAGCCAATACTTGGACCATTATTTTCCCAAGCCGAAATTGCCCCACGTACGAAAAACGGTTGTTCTTTTTCTTTGTGCCCCAATTTAGTCGCCGCCAATGATCTGGACCATGTGTTGCAAATTGTGCTGTGTTGGCTTAAATCCCGTAAAAGTGTAATTGCGATTCTCGCTTGAACGGATCTTATTATTATACGGACGAACAAGGGTGTTTACAATGGGTGAGCTTTATTTCGTTTTAAGGAAATCTCCCCGATGGGATTTAAAGTGGGGTCACAGACATACAAAAACCCTCTTGGGTTTGCTGAGGAAACGTTTTTGACGTTTTGCCCTTTTTGCTTCAAGTCCCATCTGGGTTAACGATGCAAAACAAAAATACGTCAAAAACGAGCTAAGAACTTTCCATTGCCGTGGCAAGTTTATGTTAACTCGATTCTTCCTAGACAAAGAGATCTGATGGACTAAACGTGCATCCAAAGCACTGACTAAAACGACTACTCTTTGTGTGTTAAATCACCTTCTAAAGACCGGAACATCTGCGTAAGCTCGCAAATTTGCTTTCATGCCCCTGGGTCCGAATGACGTGTACACAGAGCAGTTTTAACATAATTATTTCAATATAAGCAAGGGGATTTACGTGATTTTCCCGTTCAGGGCAAACAGTGGCGGTGCTTTAGGAGTCACCCAAAGTTTACTCAATATTCAAATCGCTGGGGACTCCACTTTTTTAACGAATAATAATAATAATAATAAAAATATCGCAAATCGAAACGAAGTGGCATTTTCAATTCTTTTGCGGTGATATTCCTGAATTTGGAGAGTAGAAAGTTTCCCGGAATTCACGTCAAAGTCAATTTAATCAACTTAGTCGAGGCACACGCAATATCAGTAAAGACACGTCACTTTCAGTCAATTCTGAGGACGGTGACCCTTATAGGAATGGTGTCCGGTAGGTGTAGAAACCTTTATGTTTCATTTTACATTTCAACCGTACTGGTTACGCTGAACCATGCATTGGTGATTGCACTAGTGCAACCTTTAACTAACGAAGTTGCACCGGTGTAAACTTGCCAAAATTATCAACAATTTTCGTTACCCTTGTTCGTTTTTGGTTTTTGTGCCAATTTTGCAGATTTTCTCCAAATGCAGATGGGTTAATCTATCACTGGTCATCATTCCTATCGCAAACACCTTAGAGACTGTCATATCTAAGAAATAATGCAAAACCTAAACAGTAGTGTTACTAATCTTTATTTCTTGTTTCAGGTAATTATGCTCATATAACAGAAGATATTAAGTCACTTATGGTAAGTAATTCTATCTTAAGTGAGGAGATTATGTGTTGAATTAATTGGAGACAAGAATGTTGGTTTTTCTTGCTCCGGCTATTAATAATTCCTCTTTTTGCCCGGCGATTCTCTTATTAAGTATTTAATCATTTTAAAACCGGCACGGATGGCTGTAATAATTCTGTCTCCGCCATTTAAGGAGGATTAAGCCTGCAAAAAAAAACCGAATAACTTTCAACGCTACATGAGCCGATCCGCAATGTTCACGTCAAAGCTGAACAAATGGGAGCATATTGCGAGACAATCCGATTGCATTCAAAATGCAAATGGCCCGAAGAATTGAATACATCCCTCCAATTTGTCACCTTCACCTTCGTGATAAGAGGGTCTTTCCGACTTTCGGATCTGTGCAAATTGTTTTATCAAAGCTACGGTGTTTCGGGAACGATATAGTAGGAAGGATTTGTTGGGATAGAAATAATTTTTCTACTTCAGAACGCCCTTTTGGAATATAAAAAGAGAAGATTTGATCGAGTTATAAAAGGAGGAGCAGCGTTTTACGGCCCTGAAAGTGTGCAAGCAACAAAACTGAACTAGAGGTACCAGATTGGAGGCAAGTTCAAACATACTTAACTGCTTCTGTACATGTTTTTGTATTTCATTAAATTGCGCTTTCCCTTAATGATTTTACGGCACTGTCGGAATAGCATAGGGAGCGTATTATGTTATTGGAATAATATGTCATGTAGAACAACAGCGCAAACTGTTGCCTTTTCAATTAACGGGGAACAAACACACCCCCATTGTGCTCACACCGTCTCCATTGTGGCGAATCATTACCACGCACCCCATTGCAAGCACTTTGAGTACGTAAACCTAGAGATTTACCTCACTGGGAAAACTCTCTCTTCATATTCATTTATCCCGAAAATTAATACCTCGACTTCGAATTTATTAACAGCCTCCTAAATCGTGGATGTATCGTTACTTAACCCATTTGTCTGCAGAAATTATAACTGAAGATAAGCCGGCAAACAGCCAGCAAAACTGTTGTTCCCCGATAATCCATCTTTTTTGTCTGCACGACATATATTACACCCACGGCATTTTAAGAGCACCACTTTGCATATCGTTAATCGATTCCGTGAAACTCAAGAGCCTCGTCGGTGCCGAAGACATTGGTGTGTATCTTTGATGACTGTCATCCAATCGTAGCAAATAGGTTTCTAGTTCATATATTTGCTTCGTGTTAAATTAGAGCCATGGAAAGAATAGATGCGAAATTGAGGAGAATGTTTGTAAATTGCGTGTAGCAAAAATTGAATCATTAGGATTCCGATGTTCCAAATACATGATGAGTAACTTCATTCATTCTCGTTTACTTGAGCAAATATGAACGAATCGAATCAAACGTGACGGTTTCACGATTATTCTGCTATTAACATTTGACGGTCTACTTCCTTAACTTATAACAAGACTTCATAACAACAATCGAGGAACTTTCCGTATTATTTATACATATGGAGGTTGATCATTTTAAAACTTACAATAGCTATATCTGGGGAACAAAAAGAGGTATCAAAAATTCCTCGAACTAATTTCTGTAATGTCGAGGGGGATCCAAAATAATGTATTAACCAATCCGTTCCCACTTACCCCTTCATCCTCAGCCACCCCAAGTAAATAATGTTAAATAGCAACCCCCTGCTTGTAATACCCTATCTTAAAAAATTTGATCAAGTAGTTTTCTATTGATTAAGGAAAATCTAATTGAAATGTATTACCGTTTAATTTATTCATTATTAATTTAATAAATGCTGAAATTCATTTATATTAGTGTCCCGGTAGCAATCTTAAAACTCTTAGGTTAGATTTTAAAACCTTTTGTTACGTCTGCGGTCTTTATTATTAACCGCACAAACAAAAACTTTAAAAATGCGTTGTTTACGTTTTTAAGGTTGTTATTATTTTTTACCGTAAGTTTTGTTTCGTAAAGCAAAACTGAAAAGTTAGACCTGTAAAAACCGAAACGTAAAAACACAAACAACGCATTTTAAAATTTCTTGTTTGTGCGGTTAAGAATAAAGACTGCAGACGTAACAAAAAACTTTAAAATGTCTAAGAGTTTTAAGATTGCTATCGAGGCACTAATATGAATTATTTTCAGCGTTTATTAAATTAATAATGAATAAATTAAATAGTAATACATTTCAATTAGATTTTCCTTTATCAACTGAAAATTATTTGAACAAACTTAGCTTTGTAGAGTATCACCGAAAAACATTTTTTGAGAGCTTTAAGTTAAGGTATTGCAAATGGGGGATTGCCGTTTAAGATTATTTAATTTGTGTGGCTGGGGATGAGGAAATAACTGAAGACGGATTGGTTAATACATCATTTTGGTTCCCCCTCGATATTATAGAAATTAGTTCAAGGAATTGTTGATATCTTTTTTGTTCCCCATATATAGTCATTGTAAGATTTCAAATTGTCACCCTGTATATGGTCTTGTTTTTTGTATCGAGGAAAATATTCTAAAAACACCTGGTATAATGTTTGGATAGTTAGTGTAGGATTCCCCGGGCGCTTACTCGCTAAACACCTCAGGCTTCCATCCCTGCAACCTGCAATAATCTGAAACTGTTCCTGAGGATTGGATAGATGTTTTGTTCTAGTCCGGCGTTCTTTTTCTTTGACCATCGCAGAAATGGTATTGCTGCAGCGACCGACTGTGTTTTGCATTCCAACATCTCGTTGAAGAGGGATGTTGCAGTCAGGTTATCTATCCATTCGACTAGGATGTCTCTTTGATTTTGGAATAGCGGACAGTGCTCTGCAATGTGTGCGAGAGTTCCCGCATTTTGGGCTGGTTTTCCCAATTCTATGTCTACAGCTTTTGAAGCTACCATGATTGCTGAGCGGCTGACTTAGACAGTAACTTAGGCGTCTATGTTCACACGACGTCCACAAATTTAGGTCAGAAATCAATCCCTTGGTCGATTGGCTTTTGTCCGCCAGTTGTGTCCATTGTATCTACCATTTCTGGATAGTTCTTCGCCTGACCCATCGCCTGTCTGCCTCCGCGGCCGGAGGAAGAGCACTAGGGTTGGTGCGCTCTTCCAGGAGGAGATCGATTGGTGAAGTTTCTCCTAAGACTTGGGTTGCTTCTAAGGATATCGTGCGATACGCACATACGACCCACATCAGATCTTTCCTTTGGATGCTCACCAGCATTTGTGCATACTTTTTTACTGTCACTAAGTCTCCCTGAATGGGGGCAGTATAGAGGATGGTCAATTCGATTACCCCGTAGAGTATTTGTCGTTTCAAGGCCCATTGATCGTCGGCATTGGCCTCTGAAGTTGGCCTAGCTTGTTTAAGCTGCTTTGGCAGCGGTCTATGGCGTGCTGCGCAGTCTACATATCTTCTCCGTATTGAACTACATATATGGTCTGATATGATCAGTGATGTAACTACACTAAGTTAAGAGTATTTGGAACTGCATCAATGATAAAACTCTGAAGAGAAAGTAATTATGCCTCAGTTTATCACAGCTTTTTGTCAAGCTAAATGGAAAAAAAGCAGTTATAAATTGGCTCGAAATTATTCAGGACAGTTTGGAATTAAAACATTTTTCTTTTAAGTTTTCACCCTTTCTGCTGTCTACGACCCGACTTCTTGCGCTTCTTGGGGAAATATAATTAACGCCCCTTAAGAGGGGAAAAATCTAACCTTCAGTCCTCTTGAATACCGATGAAATATGTCAGCGATAAGCTTTTTGAGAAAAATCGCGTAATATGGCCCATCAGTAAAATGTAATAATTACGAAACTATTGATGTCGAACATTTGGAATTTAATATTCCGTCAGTGCAATGCACGAACCAAACGCAATTAAAAATTCATAATAGAATAATGGAATTGCCGTTCATTTTGATTTAAACGAACAATTAGGCAAATCGCATTATAAAACGTTGTGCGAGGTAGCGGAAAATTTGTGTTAATAGCGGATAATGCGCTCAAAGGCGGATCCATTCTCGAGACGAAACGTATAATTTCAAGTGAACAAGCTTAAATTCTCAGATTTGTCACGTTTTTTTCTCGGTAAGGCTCCTTAAAGTTAAAAGTTCGCTGCAGGGGCCGAACCGATGCAAATCGTGAAAATGCAAATATCGTATTAATATTTATACGGCGATGATTTCTATCTGCGCTCGCAAAACAAATAAATAAGCCATATGATATCATAGCAAACGGCCGGTGTGTGTTCACAAGAAATGTTCAATTCGTGGTTGGTAAGAGAGCACGATTAACATCGGGGCGCACGTTGCGATTTTTCAGAAAAGTTAAATTTACGGTAGCCGCAGTACCGGCAATGCAAATCAGATTTCCTCAACGGTACTCTACACATCGAATTATTTTGGCATTTTTGCCGAAGGTGTCTGTGGAACGCCGTTATGATTGAAAACAATTCAATGATGAAAACGATATCGACGGCCGCTGGACCAAGCTAAAAATGATAATCGGGCTGAGATTTCCGTGTTGAAACTGAAAAGTAGCTCGCCAGGAGAGTGACGTAACGACGATGCCGTAAAGTAAATCTGTTATTCAATATTCTTATGCAACAATCTGCTCTTTTTTCGTTTATTCTATTTGGGAATAACGCCTCACACACAAGTAGGGCTGGTGCTATTCTCAGTTAAAATTGAGGATAATTTTCATCCTTTTCTGGGGGCTCGGACGAACATCGAATAATATCACTAGCAACAAAATTTTAGTTAAAAACTTAGAAAATGTATTGATGTAGACGATCGACATTTTGGGAACTTACTTTAGTTAATTTCCTGTCATTTTCAAGGTACACGTAACTCTCCTTTCAACTAAGGATTCAGTGGGCAAATTTAAGTATTCATATTCCATATTTTTCTTAAATATTATATTTTCTTCAAATTCCCTTCTCTTTTAGTACATTTTCTTTAAATTCCATTTGCTGTACACGATAATATTTACTCTTTGAATGAATATTTTTGTATTGATATTTAAGAAACGAAAACAAAAACATACCAAACAAATTTTCTAAAAATTATAACTCTGGGAAGTCAAAAAAGGATTCGTACACACACAATACAGCAATTATAATTTCAATCGAAGAAACAATAATTATTAGAATTAATATATTGTAAGCATGCCTTTAGCATTAATGATTGCTTGAAGTCTTCTGAGCATTGATTACGCATCGAAAATTTAGATTTTGTTAAAATAATGTCGCTATTCGATCTTTTCGAACGCTGCTTAGCACTTTCGATTTTCAGTCCATTTGCTGTGATTATTGTGCTGTTATTGACCATTCCATAATAATAATTGTTGTTGTACAAACGAACCTCGAAAAATTTTAAAAACATGTTTACAAAGTCTGAAAAAAATACCTCTTGTAGGAATACTTCACGTGTACGAATATTTTTTGGCTTTCCACTATCATATTTTTAAAAAAATTTGTTTATTATATAATTGTATTTGTCTCTTACCAATATAAAAATATTCATTTACATATTACATATCACTGTGTAATAGTAAATTGAATTTAAAGAAAACAGAGGGTGTTTCAGAAAGGTTCTGCCAAACTTAAGGAAGTTATAGGGGATATTGTGGTGAACACTTTTTGCATAGAAACTCCTAGTCAAAAATGAGCCGTTTTAGCTCCCGAGCTATTTTTGTTCAAAAGACTTCAATATTCTACTTAAGTGGATAGAATAAAACAAACATAATATACACTTTTTGTGCCCTGACACAAGTTTATTAATTGTATTCTGAAACTCGATGTTGTTGAAATTTGATTTTAATCGTAATCGTAGCAAATTAAGTACTTCAAATTCGTTTGGTCCAATTTACGTTTCGAACGTGTTAGGTGGCCAGCGTGAAGTGCCGATTTGAGCCTGTTGGTTTTTTCCTCTTGGGTTATATCGAGTGTTGCGTTTGTTGTATGAAACTCCTGTATCCACCCAAGAGGAACTGTTGGGGGAAATTATGATCTTTTTCGTGCAGTAAGATCTTAAAACGGGTGCGCGATTCAACGATTCAAAAAATAAATTTATGTAACCAAGTTGGATATAACCAACCTGAGTCTAACAAGCTAGATATAGGAATAAATCAAGACTAGTCTAATTTTTCTGGATATTTTTTGCGACAATTCTTAGGACGTTGTTGCATATAACTTTTAAATGATAACACATAAAAAAAAAATTCTTTAACAAAAGTTGTGTGCAAATATAGGATTAACATAATTTTGTCAGAATTTGGGTTTGATTTCTATCATTGATAACGTCATAACTCATTATTCCGACGCTTTAGAAATGAACTTCTTCAGGTCAAAATGAAGGTCATCAAACCCCATAGAAACCTTACAGTTAAAATTTTTCATATTCCTTTTCGTTTCCATAGATTAGGTATAAGTGCATCGAGTTTGAGATATTCTGTACATACGCTTAATATAAGGGTACATTACATTGTACATGAATTCAATTTTATATTTAATGATTAAATTACAATAATGGAGATCATTTGGACCATTTCACATGTTGCACATGTCAATTTTCAATTACAGTACTCAAGTACCCGTTACACTGGCAATGTAAATGGTGTACAAATACTTTTGTGACTGACCGTAAACCGTCCTATTTTACTAATAAATCTCGTTTTGCGCATTGTCTCTTAACATTAAAATCTTTTGGTATTTTCGCCAAAGATGGGGAAAAATAAACCGCTGCAAATAATCGATTATAATTCATCGCATCGAAGGTCTCTGGACTTCGCTAATATAGTGTGCCGAGCTACAATTTCTGAATTGGAGATAAAAGTACAGAGCCCGCCAGGTAACTCAAAATGATTAACACTTCATCATTGCAACTCTTCCTCTTCTACAATTTCTATAAACAAGTTATGACAAAATTGTCTTCCCATGGCAATGCGCCACTTACATACACAACAACCAGCTCCAAATGATTTCCTATTCCTTCGTAGAAATTTAATCGAGTTCGGCCCATTTTCTAAGTTGAAAATGTACATAGACGAAATGGAAATGAACTGGATTTTACAGGCGATGTGTCATAAATTCGTAACTATGGGGACATTGAAAACAGGCAGGAAAGTGCTTGTATCTGCATATTCCCATCACATTTCATTCCTATTCAGCCAGGAGTTCCTCCAAAACAACTTATGTTAACATAAAATTTGCAAGAGGTCGTAAAACAAGCATTGTATGGGCCTAATATTTATCTAATAAACGTACCGAAACGCTAAACAGACCGTATTATAAACCAAAGACGGGCTGAAAAGTGTTGTATTAATGGTTTTTCAGATATAATACAACGGTTTTAGTATCTCAAAATAATTTTATAACCCTCCTGGTTATCGTCAATTTAGAACTTTAATGAGGAAGTGTCTTTGCCGTGTTTAGTAAACATCCAATCACCTTTCAAAATATATCAACTGTTGCCTAATAGGATTGATTAGCTCGGATAAGAACTTAGCTGAAGGCATTGCCATAACATGTGATAAGGCCTTGAATTTTTTCTTGATTGATGTGAACAAATTACATTTCCAGTTGCCCACCACAAAGCTTATTAGTTTCGCTCTTATTATATAGACTCTTAATTTATATGTAAGAAAAAACGGCGATTCCGCCTAATCAGCTTTGTTATCTGAGCGAGACAATTAAGATTCTCCTTAATCGGAAGTCACAATTAATATAGCAGATAATGGTGACTATGTATGAAACATAAATAATCATTAAGAAGTGCCACTTTGAAGTGGAATTACTTCAAAACTGGTACTAATTTACCCTCAAGCTTCAAGTTCATTAGGCAAATTACCGCAGAACCTCACCAGTGCTTAAACTTACAGAACCAAAGAATCAATAGAGATTTGCAAAGTCATATGCCTAAAAGCTTTTCACTGACTTTTGAGCTGCGCCTCTGCCTATCAGCATTATTCGAGCAATTAACCAGGAAAATGAGCTCTTCAAAGAGAATCTTTTAGCAAAAATTAAAAAGATAGTGAGGCAAATGTAGCGTCAAGACCAACAGGTTTAATATGCCTTTGATATTATTAAAATTTAAGCTTCCTTCAATAGGCGCCACTGCTGATGGAATCGAGAAGCGAAAAGTTAACTCGATAAACGGTGAAATTGGGTTAAACTCATTACTGCCAGGACCAAATGGGGCTTAACTTTTTAAAGGATCACGTTGAAACTTACTGAAATCGTGTCACGCAACTTCTTTAAAAAATAAATTCAAAATGCATCAATCAATCACTTATTCTCTTCAAATCTGAAATTAAATCATATCTAACCAATTTGCAAAAGCTCCAATTACCATACCTACATATGAATAAATTTACCAGACAATATTTTCACAAGACCCAGTATAGTGTTGTCCTCATCGTCATCGTAGACTGGTTTATTAAATCCAACGAGCCCATTAACTCATTACCTTAAATCTTATTTAATACCTGCAAAGTGTTATCCTTATACGTAACTGTCGCAATCGCGTTTTCGAGATATAAATCTCGCGTTTTACGTGCACTAGTTTCGTATGTACTGAATAAAGATTTTTGACATATTTGGAAAAAATTGAGGATTTATTCGAGCAACAGGTCCGTATTAATTAGATCATTAAAGAAGTTTTTAAAAGGTCAAAACGCGTAAATGTTCATGGAAGTAGATTTAAAGAGATCAATATAAAAGTGACAAAGTGGCGACTTTCGATTCTTGTGGTAATAAGAGAAATTGCCGATTCTAGTTGTGTTTGAGAGATGTATTTAATTGATTGAAAGTAACTGCGAAAGTGAAAATGCTGATACTAAACACTTCATTATGGATTTTAGGTGAGTCTTCTTAATTGAGGAAGATTTCTTCGAAAATACCTTAACCATTGTATTAAACTATACAGGGGTTTTCATAATAGTATGTAAAAAACTCAGAGGTTTAACGTTATGGAAAATATTTAACATATCTTTTCACAGAAATATGAAACATTCAGAAAATGTTTTTTATTTGTAAAGAAACCAGTGACGTATAAAAGTTTCCGTTTAAAATGTTCAGGGTCACATAAATGGGGACGCCACTGTTTTACAGGATATGCCACCCCTTCGCCAATTTGGCAAGATTAAAAAATTTGCTAGGTTTATCATGCATGTAAAGATCGTAAATTATCCGCAATGTTTAGGGATATTTCCATTTTTGGCTTAATTTTTTTTAAACGTATTCAAGAGTCATTTTTTACTACGTTTATAAAAATATAACTGCTTTAATCCAATTTTAGCATGTTAGTAGACAATTCGAACATTTTTCCCTTAATGTCTACTCCTATATCCAAAAATTAAACGTTCAGTCGTCAATAGTTTTTTTTTTATTTTCTTGCGGCAAACCAATCAATAATTTTTAGTTTTATACGTTTAAGTCGATTAGTATTTATTAACAATGCAGCAAAGACATTTGACAAGAGAAGAAATGATTAGAGCAGTGGATCCTCTGGACGGAGGCATGTGGCAAACTCAGATTACCGTGGGAATGGGTACTACTTTAGGCGTGATATCATGACTTTATGGACGGTATTGAGAAGAAGGTGATGTGACAGAAAGGAACCAGGGTCAAGCTCGAATTATAACCTTTCCTACAACTATAACAGCTTCAGAACTGTGAATTACGTTCCAACAACTACATAATGTTGATGTTTTGGCTGATACTGCGTGTTGTAGGTTACATAAAAACAACTTGCATAGCTGTCGACCTTTAAGAATTTAACCGTTATCATGGGGTAATCGAACAGTATGATTTTTGTGAGCACATGAACATTTTGCATGGCGAGATGAAAATTCGGCAAATGTGCTCGTCACTGATGAATCCCGGTTTGGAATTTATCCTGGCTCCAGAAAGGTTCGCATGTGAAAAGAACTTAACAGTGCAAACCGTTTCCGCAATGTTCAGGAAGTGCACTCTTTTCAATAGGAAACAATTATGGTCTGAGAAGGAATCAGTATCGGGGCAAGAATCTATCTCATTCTGTTGGAGAACTTTTTGACTGGCAGATCATATGTGAATCAGATGCTGGAACCTGCTGTGGTTCCATATGCAGGAGCTATTGGCCCTAACTTTGTTTACATACTTGATAATTCTAAATCACACACCTCAAGAGTTGCAATGGAATATTTGGAGAACAATAATGTCAACGTGTTACCATGGCCAGTACAATCCCCGGATCTAAACCCTATTGAGCACATCGGAGATATGCTTCAAAGAAGAGTTCTTCATATGGACAGGTCAAGATATGGTAGAAAAACTCTTTTTTAGCGCTTCAAGGGGCATGGAATGAGATACATCAACCGAATATCAATGATCTTATTCTGAGCACGTCAAGATGATGCCGAATAGTTTTAAATATTCGAGAAGAGCATATTAATTATTGAGCTATCGGAATGTTTTTCCTTTTGAAAATGAAATTTTTTACAATTTGTGCTGTTGTTGCATTCCTCTAAAAATCAATTTTACAATTTCATAATAAAAAACATAAAATTGAAAATTAAATGTAATTTATAAACATATTTTTAAAATAACCCTAGACATTGCGGTTGTGTGTATTTCAAAATCCGCTTTGCATGTTCATTAATTTTTAAGACCAACTTGAACGAACTTTAAAAATTATTGCTTTTACGTCTCTCTACAAAGCCGAAATTTAATCTCTCAAGGACCTAGATTTAACTGTTTATATTCGATACATCCCTTTTTCGACTTTGGGCCCCCGTTCCTCAATTGGATTGACTTAACCCGAGAGTTCGGTTTTCCTTCCCCCAGGACAAGAATCCGGGATCTCCATTAGAGACAATAACATTGTGTTTGCCGAGCATCAGGCCGAGTATATTAAAATCTATTGATTTCTCTTGGGTAAACATTACGCAATTTCATCCAGAGTTTTTCACCCACTACGAATATTATAGAAGAATCCGTGCCAAAATTATGGCTTGTAATTTAAACTAGAAAGGCATAAAAGACATTAGCTATATTCTACCCACATGCGATACCTATAACCATATCTGTTTGAGTTGGAAAATGCTTGAACAAATAATTATTAATTCAAACTACCTTAGAGCCGGTATTATGGCCATTATCCTTGGGCATTATTTGCTTTGCATAGTTACAGTGAAATTATGACTATCATCGGAAAATATACTTACTTGAAACAACTTAAAATAAACATTGCAGCTATTTTGTTTGAACGAAGAGTTCATTAGAACCATGAAACTGTCCGATGGAGCTTAAAGTGAAATTACAAGGAAAGCTGTGAGGAAAATTTTGATTAGACTTTGAAACGGATCAAAGATCGAATTAAGAGATTTAAAGAGATGTTGAGTGGGAGGTATGGTACGTGCGCTGTAAGAGCATGTTAACCATTAATGCTGTGAATAACTACCCTCCAGGAGAAATTTGAAGTGTTGAGTTTTCATTAACTTTCAGATATCGTAATCCGAAGAATTAAAGCCTCTCTTTAAGCAATTCCGGAATTTATTGACACAGTTCAAACAACACTGTCCCATCGCGGCATGTGCTCGCCGAGGTACCACAACACTCTCGTGTACGAATCAAAGTTTTATATGTTTTCATGGTGGTCTACATAAACCCATGTTGTTAATTGCTTGCTCACCGTTTTTGTCACTTCCACGAACAGGTAAACATGGATTATGGTACGCAGGTACTGTGCAGTCGCTGTTACTAGTGAGGTGCGGAAAGTGGATGTTTACGACTCTGATACTCGTTTCGCACAATGAAGGTGAGGCCTTGGGAGAGCTCAATCTTAGTCGATATGATGAGGATGATAAATGAAGCTTGTGATATCGATATACAATTTCGAAATAGCGGCTAATTGATTAAGGCATTCGAGGAAAAACAACGAGTGAAGATTCATAACACGTTTTAACGCATTACCTTGAATGATTTATTGTATTGATTAATATTGAATACTAACAAATTCAAGGCCAAAAACATGGAAAAAATCCGAAATCAATCAGTCAAGGACAACGTTCTTAGGCTCCAATTAAATTGAAACAAGCTCGCTAATGTACTTTAAAACCGGAGAGCTTTGATTAAGCTTTTAAGTCCTAAGGCTCAAGATCAACTGCGCCCGATATTGTGCACTTGAACAGAGATTGATTTTCACAGATTGGTCGGACAGACACGATTTAGAGTTGACCATTGAACATTCTTCATCTTCCGGCATGTTTATCGGGTTGTCTCGTGTAAGAACCCATTCAGCTAGCAACGGTGTCGTTTTTTCGCCTGGATAAGTAATTTCTGTGACTTCCAGGCGCACGATTGCGGTCGATTGCAGAATAAAGACGTCATTTTATACTCAATTTGATAAATTAAAACACAATGGCGTTTTCCGTTCCGCTCTGGTAAAAGGCTTATTTCTGTTCGTTTGGTTCTGGTGTTTCACATTAAATTTGACAGAAGGAAAAGGTTAAGAAGCCACTTTTTTCGCAGGGTTGAATCGATTCGAAATTTGATATCGATAAGATGCTATGAGCTTTAAAAATTAAGCCTGAAACACAATAATTGAAATTAAGTGCCTTTGGGGGAGGTGTAGGTATCAGGGACATCTCCGATAAGTGCAGACTACAGATTTGACTTTTCGATCCCACTTCCCAGTACAATTCAGGAGAACAGTTAGAATCACTAAAAAACCCAAAAATCTTCACCCAAATGGTAAAAGGAGGATCTTAATCGTTCGTCTGTGATTCCGATAAGTCAAGGAATTCGCCAAAGCTTAAAATTTTCTTTCCCATCCGGAATTTAACTTTTTGTGTCTGGTTTAAGAATAAGATTCTCCATCACTTGTTTCTATTTATTAGTACATCTTCTAAGTTTCCCTAGACATATATCATGTATGTATACAGGGTGGGCCATCGAAAACTTTCAAGCGAAATTTTCTATCTTATGATGTAGAAAACACGAAAGCGCTCGGACCCGTCAGCTTTAACTTCAACAGGGTCATGTTCTTTTTGTGTATTCATTTTCCCAAGTTTTACCTCTAAGTGAGGGTGACTTTTACCCTAAAAATGTTAAATGAAAAGGAGTGTCATGTTATAAATAATTTTAAAGGGCATTAAATTGCCCTTTTAATGCCAACTTATTATTTAATTTTGGATGATCAGTTCTTGGGAAATTAAGATTTAAAAGCGATGTTATCAATTTCACTTACCAATTACTATTTCAATTTATTAAATGTTAAAAATGACCACTACCGCCCTCCACAGAGTAGTGGAAACATTGTTCAAAGTGCTCTCTGACATTATTGAGCATTTTTGGAATTATAGGATTACATTCGTGGACAATACGTTGCCGCAAAGCAATTCGAGTTGTGTCACATAAATTTTTGAGTTTAAATAGTCCCATAAAAAAAGTCAAACGGAAATGAATATGGGTAACGTACAGGCCATTCAGTAGGTCCTGTTCTCCTAATCCATCGTTGAGGAAATCTAAAAACTGTTTTACCGGATCGCGTAGTGCGGAGGAGTCCAACCTTGTAAAAAATAATATCTTCGGCACGGTGACGATTATTTTGCTCAATTATTTGTGTTGATGCTGGGCCAATGACATTTTCTAGTAAATGCAAATATTTCTCCGTTGAGATTTTCAGGTAAAAAGAATGTGCCAGCGATATGATAGCCAAAAATTTCTAGCCAAACGTTTAGTTTTTTTGGATGTTGGGTGTAAACTTCACGAACAAGTCTGGGATTGTTGAACGATCAATCAATGACGGTGAATTTCGCCATTTAGGAAAAAGAAACACTCGTAAGGAAAACAAATTTTATAAAGATATTCTTGATTGTTAATAATTCGTTCACTAATGATCACACATCATTCCAAAAGTCAATCCTTATCATCTTCGTTTAGTTCTTAGACTAACTTAATTTTATAAAAGTGAAATCTATGTAACTTTAGTACTGTCTGGATAGTTGTACGACGAATAGTTGGTATGTCTGTTAATCTTCTAATGCTTAGGGACGGTTCCATTATGATGTGTCCCAAAACAGTTCTTTCAACCGCTTCCGTTCTTGATGGCTTTTGAATAACTTTTTTTTGTTTTCCACATATCCAGTTTCTCGAAATTTTGCAACCAGACTACACACAAAAGTGTGATGCACGTGTTTAACAGGATGTTGTTGGTTAAATAAATTTGCAGCCTCCCTGATCCAATCACTGTTTCGACAAAAACAGCGAAATAACTATTACTTTTTTTTTATAGTGTAAACCACTGTAAAAGAAGCGGTAGTGTTTATAGAACTAAATAACTTAACTAGTTAAAAGTGTTCAGATAGGAATAATGAAATGTTTTCGACTTATTTACTGAAAACATTCCATATCAATTTTGTTACATTTTGAAGATAACGTCGCTTTTAAACCTTAATTTCTCAAGAACTGATCGTCCAAAATTAAAAAATAAGAGGGCATTGAAAAAGCAATTGACAATTCTTTAAAATGATTGTTAACAGGATACTCCTTTCTATTTAAGATTTTTAGGGTGAAAATCATCCCCGCATAGGGGTCAAATCTGGGAAAATGATTACACCATAGAAATATAGCTCCCTTGAAATTAAAGTTGACGAGTTTGAGCGTTTTTGTCTTTTCTACATCATAAGACAGAAAACTTGAGTGGGCCACCCTGTATCTCGAATACTTCGTGCTTCACTCGTTTACATCGCAAATGGTCTACTCCTCTCCCAGGCTCAAAATCATGTGATCTTTGACCCACTCTACGTCCCCGTTTTACGACCAATATTCCCTAAACTCTACATGCCGCAAATCTAAAAGCTCAACTTAATTCAAGCTTTCAGCTGAAACCCGACGCCACATTACACTTTCGGTTCCTTAATAGTTAATATGTCGAACTAATGTTTTGTCTCGGAAAGCCCATTTTGTTGGTGACCAATGCGCACTTCGGTTTCACATTTCGTAGGGGAATCCGCCGTTTTTTAATTATTTTAATCCTGCAAAGCCATGCTAAAAGCGACGTCATTAGCAGAAATCCCTCGAGTATTTGCGGCCATTTGTTCAGTTCCGTCATTAATCTTTTTTGTAATCTACGGTATGTTATTATATTTATGTGCGTCTCTAACGACATGTCCGTCAGTTAAGGAAAACTCTCCTTAATTAGAAGTATTGATTTCTGGAAAAATGCCCTTTTACGCATAAAGTCCCCGGTAATTAGAATTCCACTGAACAGTGTCTTGTAACAACTCATCAGCAAACATTTTGCGTAATAATTTG
The DNA here is from genome assembly GCF_039881205.1 of Euwallacea similis. Taxonomy (NCBI): domain Eukaryota; kingdom Metazoa; phylum Arthropoda; class Insecta; order Coleoptera; family Curculionidae; genus Euwallacea; species Euwallacea similis. The sequence continues at coordinate 836,393 of NC_089631.1, forward strand.
TCGCTGGACGCTAATTTCATAATAACAACCAACTTTTACGACTTCGTCTATAAATATTCAAAAAGTGCCTTCAAGAGTACATTGAAAGCTCGGCTGTAAAACGTTATTTACGACTGGTGTTGGTTATTCCTTGTATAAGAGCTTACGCCCATCCTCTCAATATTACAATCACCAGGGCTTAGATAAGTACCAAACAGAGGGGGATCTGTATATTGTACGTCACTCAGCAATGTGCTTAAATTAAAAACTTGCAACTGAATGAGATTCACTTGGCAAATGTCCTCTGTAACGAATTATATCTTGTACTTAAGCTGCCAACTGAGGGGACGAAGAAAAATAGGAACAAGATAACATGACGAACTGTGACGAAGCACAATCTGATGCCTTTTGATTAGCCCTATTTTGTCGACCCTGTTTTACTTGTCATGCTTCAAATGATACTGTGGTATTTGATGTCCATAGAAGGCAGTGACGTAGAGTACTTCGTCGTCAAACTTGAAAAACCCCAACTAGATTCTCAGTTTTAGGAAATATCGACATTCCTAATTTATCTAGCGTTCAACAGTTTTTCTCACTTCCAAAATAATTTCAGACCTTGACTTCGCAGACGACTCAGTTGTGAGTTACAAGTACGCGAAATCTAGATTTTTAAAGTTTCAAAAGGGTTCCAGTGGTTGGAAGTTCTTAAAAGTCTGATTTCGCGAAGAGGCGAGAGGTTTTTCTTATCTTCAAAAAAGCACCGATAAACTTCCATTTAAGCTTGGATTTCTTCGAGGTTTTAAGTGTATTAAATCCCGACACGTATTAAAATTTATAGGAACTTCGGGAGATATTTCTGGCCCAAGAGAATTCTATAAACTTCGCACTGGCTTTGCACTCACAGAAGATTTGCGATATTTTGCCTTCATAGTTTCAATATCTTGAACTGTCAGGAGGTTTTGGCCAGCTCTAAACTTTGATTTTGGGTTACAGAAGATTTTCAGTGATTTAATTCTCTAGAATCGCAACTCCTCGAAGTCTCGAAACATTTCTTGTAGCTCCAGTACACTTACACATACATATAAGCTGCAAGATGAACTCGGCTTGGAAAGAGGTCAGAATCTAATTTTTTACAAAGTTTAGCAGCAACGTAAAAAATCTTAACAGTCCAAACAGTAGGTAAGTGAATGGTTGTTTTTTTTTTTTTATATAGTCGATAATTGCGCTTTACGGCATTCAATAGTAAATTTCTCAATAACTGTGGAGCTTAGGGGTAGTCAAAAATTTGCAACAAGGACTAAATTTCTATTATGGATTCGATGTTTTGCTTTTTGTTCGAAAACATTCTACGCCTATGTCTCGTAGTAATTCCAGCAGCAACAAAATAGGGGGGAGATACAAATATTGCTACACCCCCTGGATTAATCCAGTAAGCAGTAAGGGTTAATTTATTTCGGATTCCCATTAAGTTGGGGCGACATTTCTTTTATTATTCAAACTTAAGCTGTGGAACGCTTGTTTCGTTATTTATTGGATCAGTTTATTTAATTTTCCGCCTGCACTGCACCGATGATAACAAAAGGTTGTTATTTAATTGATCCCTCGGCATTTTAGTGCTGAAATAGGAAAGTTTACTCTAATGTGGTAGTTAGTTTACTGAATTATTAATTAATCAAAAAATAATAAAATTGAAATAAAGTCTGAAATTTTTTCCTCTCACTCAATCGATTCGGCGAGCTTTGTAATAACACACGAATCGGTTTATGAAATTTCCATTAATTTTTAAAACACTTGACTTCCTTGAAACTTATTTGAACATGGCTTTAAATGAATTTGTCCCAAATTACTTCTTCAATTCTCTTGAACTCTTGTGTGTAGATTAATATACAATATTATGTAAATGTACAATACAATGTAATGTATATCAACATGCAATAGGACACAATGAATTGATTTGAGCCAAAAAACCGTTACCCTGATTTGACCTACCTCGTATCTCTCTAGATAATCGAGATCTTAATAAGGAGGTCGTAAAACGGGCACCCTGTATAACATCAAAATATAAAGTAAGTTTGTCGCCCTACCACATAGAAATCCCAAAAAAAAGTCCTCTATTACAAACTTTAGAAAACACAATCATTAAATAATCTAAACTTTACTACAGAATAACAAGGAAAACACTGAAAATATCGCACTAATACATTATAAAATGAAAAAACAAAATTAAGTAAGGACGCGAATATAATGGGGAGCAATAAGGCATATAACACATTATGTATTATATTTGCGGCCATAGCGAAAAATTTACAGCGTTTAACCGAAAACTCGAGTTGAGTCGGAACTCAGGCAAGTACAAAAAGGGCGTATGTAGAAAATTGAATTAACTCGGGCTTACACGTTAAGTGGAGGAATGGCATATTTCATTAGAAGTCCGGAAAATGGCATTTTCCCATGTGCGCGTGACCAATTCTCGCGTGTGAAGCGAAGCCGAACTCGGGAAGTCATTCAAACACGAGAATAGTAGGTATATTTTATTACGAGTCTGGAAAATGCATTACCAACGTGTAATGAACAATACTTTTCATTATTAGACTCTGGACGCGATAAGCAATATCTCGAAATGAGTTACGTGACGGTTTTTTGATGAATTTTTGACTGAACTAACTCGAACTAACTGGGAAATACTAATTTCCAGTGCCGTATCATGGAAAATAAATTTCGGGGCGTAAGGGATGTATTAATACTTTTCTTTAATAGACTCTGAATTTTAGCAAGGGTCCGAAAAAATGGCAGTTTTGCGTGCGCGGTATATTTTTCCGTGCGCGGTGTATTTTTCCGTGCGCGGTGTATTTTTCCGTGCACGGTGTATTATTCCGAGCCATTACGAGGAAGAGAAAATAACTCAGAAATCGTGTTTCCTTTTTACGTGTCCGTAGGGTTATTTAATTTTGCAAGAAAATTATCTAAACATGTTTCTAAAAATACAATATGCCAGCATTGTTTATGTCTGGCAAAAGTATTCGTTTAAATTCTTAGTTTAGAGTTGCATTAACCCGTTATCAACTTATCGTGTCCTTTTCCAGCTTGCGAATGCAATCAACATGCCAGAAGATGCAGATTCAATATGGAACTGTACAAGCTCTCTGCCAGAACTTCAGGGGGAGTTTGCCTTAAATGTCGGCACTACACTGCCGGGCGACACTGCCACTATTGCAAAGAGGGATTCTATAGAGACCCTACCAAAGCCATTATTCATCGAAAAGCATGTAAACGTAAGTATGTGTGATAGTCTCTTCCTGTTGTGTAAAATTTTTAAGATTTACATCGGCTGTAGAAATGAACCTGAAGAAATTAACGGCTGGAGGCGATTAGAAACAACACGGATCCTTAATGGTGTTAAATTGCAATCCATATCATATCAGTTTCCCTCCATCTGACGCGTTTGGTAAAAGGTATATTTACTGTGAAAATGAACCGTTACAGACGTTAAGAACGCCCAACCTTTCGAATTTACGGATAATGTAAATAAATTATCGCTTTTTTTGAGATTCTTAAGTACAACAGACAATAAAACGTGCAAAACTAGTATAAATTACAAATAAATCCTCTGATTTATTGTGTGACAGCGTTTGATAATAGCGTGGCCGTTTTCTCAGGCGAGTGGGATGGCAGATGCTGGCATCTCAAATTAATTAGGAAAGGCATAAATTATAATCGCCATTATTGCGAAATTATTTAAATTGTTTTCGAACTTTCGCAGTCCAACTCAATTTAAACGAGAAGTTATTTATCATGAGGAAAGTGGAGCTGCAACACTGCGTTTTGGGAAAGTTCCCGAAATGTACTTACAGCACGTAGCTGGATAACTTTCATAAACACACAAATATTCATAATTATTCTGATAAAAAACGGCTCCTTAAAACAGGTATTCACTTGCCATTTACCACCCAGCACGATAAAATATGGACTCGTTCCTGGTATGCTCATACTGAGTGATTCCAGTTTAATATATTATCTTACTTAAACCTTTTTTACGTTATTCTGACCTTATAAGAAAGCGAAGTGCGATTTCTTATCTGGGACTGCTCGCGGTAATTTATTAAAACAAGTGATCGAGATCTGATTAATTTAATAAAACCATTAGTATGGATCTTTTTGCCTTTACTTATTTATGAAAGCAAAAGCCGTAAGTTGTACGCTGAGATATACGAAAAATCGCGTAAATCTTGGTATGATGACTGTTTTGCAGCTTTTGCACTTCGTCGCACTTTTATTTCATCATTTATTTGCGTACTCGTTATAAGTCACGAAATTCCCAGTCCGTACCTGCCCATCGTCGAAGCACTGCTCCCCCTTACTGGGCATTAACACGGAAGATAACTTAATTAATAAATTATACTACGTCTTTATATGTGGTCTGTAAGGATGATTGATCGGTCGAAACTTCTTGAACGAGGTGATGTATCGATAGTAGACCGAAAATCCTCCTAGTAATGGTATGTAATGAGGACGCGAAGGAGTGCTTTGACGGCCATTATTGAGATTATGCGCGCTTATTTGATCTCGGAAAAGTTGGAAAAACTAAATGTAAAATAATACTAACCTGAACAACTGCAGTTCGAAAGAGAATCTTGCGAACACTTTAAGGTCAACAAAGTCATTCGATATGAGGCACTAAAAACTAAAGAAAAATCTCTAACTTTAATGTTAAAACTTTCATTTGCACGACTATTCGTATCGATCGATGACTCGAGTTAATGTCAAATAATGCTGTCTATAACCATCATTGACTAATAGACCCTCTTAAACGAAGACAGAAGAGCTAACGTACGTGTCAATTGAATCCAGATTCTCCTTCATCAATTAGCGCGGCAGGATTTATGCTATAGCTTTGGTTTTCGACGAATTTCACGTGATAAAAAAAGAGGGCTATATCATGCGGGAGCTAGTGGCGCTGAATGTGATTTGACAGCACTTGCGCAGCGATAGAGGGGGGGAGGCATTTGCCGAATCTTCGAAAACAATGTACAGGGTGTTCCAAAAAGTGTGTGCCAAATTTAAGGAGGTTATAAAAGACATTGCGGTGAATAATTTTTGCATAGAAACTGATGGTTGGAGTCATTTTTGCTGCAAACAGTGAAAGGTTTCGATGTTTAACTCATTTTTATTAAAGATAACGCAAAAAATATATAATAAAGGTTCAAAATAACCCAACATGGTTACATAAATTTGTTCTTTGAATAATTGAATTGCACACCCATTGTAAGATCTTGTTGCACGAAAAGGGAGGCTGCCATCAGTCTTCCCAACAGTTGCTCTTGGGTGGTTGTAGGAGTTTCATACACCAACGATTTGATATAATTCCAGAGGACAAAAACCAACGGGCTTAAATCGGAACTTCGTGCTGGTTCCCTGAGAGGTCTGTAACGTAAAGTGGACCAAACGAATGGGAAGTACTTACTATGGTTGCGATTACGATTAAAATTAATTTTCAACAACATTGAGTTTAGAAATGCAATTGACAGACTTGCATCAGGAGACAAAAAAATGTTTTTTTTGTCGTTTTTGTTCTAGTCACTTAAGTTGAATATCGAAGTCTTTTGAACAAAAATGACTTTAGAGCCAAAACGATTCACTTGTGACTAGAAGTTTCTATGCAAAAATTGTTTGCCACAATGTCCTCTATAACCTCCATAAATTTGCTAAAACTTTTTGGAACACCCTGTATATTCAAACACGTACATATTTCCAAACAATGGCGGCTACAGGTTGAAATCAAAGTTGCACGAAAGTTTGCAGTAAAACTGAAGATTACAATTTAACCGTGGGTAAGTTACACAAACCTTAGCCAATGAGATTTACAGAGACAGCGAAAGCCGCCTCCAAATTATGCCATAAAAGTAATAAAATTCCAGCAACAGCATTTCATTGCACCGTTTAACGTTTTATCAGATTAAGTTACAAGAAGTAATTAAAGCCTTGAAATAGCGACCAGAAAGTTAATAAATATGGCGAGAAATGCGGCACGAGGAAATAGTTTTCTTTAAATTAACGGTTGAGTTTTCTAAGCATCACTTGTTTAACTTTTAAATTAAGTTTTTAACTTAAATGTTTATGTCGACTGGTCTGGTTATTGAAGCAGTTTGTCGGGAGGGCGCGTCGACACTTGAAGGATGGTCGATCACATCTTAATGAGTCTAATGGCGAAACGAAGAAAAAGAACACAGAGAAAGTACTGTTAAGTTCTTATTATAGATAAACATCATGTCGCTGCTCTTGGGGCGATTTCCATACAAAAGCCAATTTACAGCTCATTTATCTCCATAAGCTAATGATAAATGATTTAATTAAAAAAACGTATTGATTTAACTCCCATTTTCTTTGTTTCATCCCTGGTTTGAGAAAGTTCAGTATCCTCTTTGCTTTCTAATTTATTTCCCAGACTTGGTAATCTCTGCAATCTATTAGGAACAAAATATATTTCCTTAACCTACCCCTGGAGCTTCGGAGAGTTCTTTTAATGGTAATTTTCCAATTAACGAGGTAATTTCCGAGACTTTACGACTTGGAGGTGGCTTGGAATGCACAAAAATTCGCACCCAATCTTGCGCTCACCTTCCATTATCAACTGCCCACAAAGGGGAGCATTAAGACTAATGATTTATGAGATTCCGATCTGATTAGCCTCTAGAGATTTTTATCGAGCTTCGTATTAATAATCAAACTAGATATATCCGACGGAGGTTATGTATTATGTGGCATGCCAGGAATGAAACGGGCATGATGAATCGGTGCTTGAAATTCTAGTGAACCGGGGGCCAAATTCCTTTTAGCTGCAATAATATCAATATTCAGTTAGATTCGATTTCAATTTAAATCCGCTTGTTATAGATTTTCCGATGCGTAGCCCATGTTGGGTTTAAAGGCCGCCAAAGGTGACTGTTGAATTCGACATGTTCGATATGAAGAAGGAAATGCGAGTAAACAAGTTCGCTCCGGAAAAAGGCACATATAAACGATTCGAAACTCTTTATCGGGCTCATTATTTCTGCCGGTTCTAACAGTTATTGGACCGTAAAAGTGGCAAAGCAAAGATACTTTTCAGATTCGAATCGGCGAACATGTTTAGGTCGAATTTATTACTTCCCGCCAAGTGCTTGTTTCAGGTAATAAACTTGTTACAGGCAGTTCTCTCAGATTTTGCGACCACTGGAGAATTGTGATTAAATTTTCACGAGCTGTTAGAATCGTTAAGATCGTCAGAAGGAGTGTCATCTATTGGCCTAAAGTCATGAGGCCATGAAACTAGCCATATAGTTATGAAATCGAAGAAGTAGTGTTTTTATGGGAACTTCCAGACGAGCAGCTTCGCAACCAGAAAGGCGATGTAAAGCGGTTTCTAAGCAACGTACTTTTTGCTAAACAATTAAGATGAACAACCGACTTGACCTGGCTCCTCTTGGTTCGCCGTTTTTGTCCACTCTTCCATGCTGAAACATGCCACATCCTCGTGTGTGGTGTACAGTCCGAACCTATCCGGTATAATGCAACACGAAGAATACAGCTATTCGACAAATGAAATATGTAGATTAGTATCGTTTTGACGGGTCTCATTTGAAACGGTCTTGAGAGCTACTCTTATGCAACGTTTGTTTGTTTTTAAGCAGGGTCATTGCATGAATTTGACCACCGTTCTCGAATTACGTAACAAAGCCAACTTCCGCACTTATTATTATTTCAACTCGATGACAAACCGCTTTAAGTGGTTGTGATTTTGACAAATTCTATTAGTTCTGCAAACCCGTAAATCACCTTTGAAACGCGCTCCATTTCGTGCATTAAAACAAATTTGAAATGTTTAAATCCAAAGGCCTGACTGTCGAGTATGTAGGTCACATTGCAAGTGCATTTCTTAACAACATTAATCTCAACTGTAACATACTGCGGATAACATATTGTTGGTGTTTTGATACCTTGACGGTTTAGTAAATATCGCACCATAAATAGTAGTGCTTCGGCCAACACGGAATTGTTTAATAACTCGGCCATCTGCTGCAAACTAAAAGAAGATTTTGCAAAAATAAAACCTAAAAACCATTACTTACTTTGGTTGAAAATGCCACCGATTTGCGACAATAACTAATGATGGCACGAGCTTTGAGAACGGGAAAGACGTATTTATCTTACGGCATTAGAATGAAGAAATGGGTTATTTATGCTCTTGTCTCCCGAAAGGCCAGATTTGGGAGCTGGTGATTAAACATTCCCCAGCACGGCTGACCTTTAAGGTTAATTCAGTACTGCATATTATCTTAAAATAATATTCCATTAATCTTCATAAAAACCAAGCATTAGGATTAAGCCCCATTTTCATGCTTATGAATATGTATTGATTTATTAAATTCGGATTAGCACCACTTAGTATTAATAAAGTGGGCTTGTTAGTGTTGGATTGATGGATGGGTGCATATACCATGTAATAATATACAAGTTTTCCCAATTTATTTATGTAAATATCAGCCAACACTTGCGGAAGGTCGATAAAATATTGCTTCCTATTCGCAGTTTGACTTTCTTCTGAGAAATTCGTGGATTTGGGAATCGTCGAGCAGGATCTAAAACCCAGTGCGTCAATCGTGTTTAAAATTATGTTTAAAATCATGTTTAAAAAGCTCCAATTTTGTTTAAAAGATTGATTGTTTGATTAAATTTGCAAATTGGTATTGTGCAGCTTCAGGATTTAATCGTTTACTTTCAGCACATCGGCGTTTCTGGGAATGAGAATGTTTACTCAAACTACTACTGTGGGGTGCGCCCCCGTAAGGGGTACAAACCAAAGCCTTATTTAACTTGAACTGACGTTATCATGGTGAGATGCTATTAAGTTTGCCTCAAACCTCAAAAACTACTCGACTTGGATAATCCTTATACGAGAATTTCCCTATTATTTTGAATGAGAAGTGCATCTTTCAACAATTTGCAAAGCAGATTAGAAATTGTGATAGCTCTTTAGTTCCTGAGATACAGGGCCAATTTAATTCCTATTTTTTTATTTTTTTTATTTAGAAAGTGCCCCTAAATGGCGATTTGCAACTCTTCAACGGAGCTGTTTAAAAATGCAACACAAAACACGGCAATTCTTTCAAGTTAACCCGATCGAATTTACGATAAACTGGGTGTTTTCAAGAATTTAAGGAATTCGGTGGCTTTTATGGAGCCTCTACTTTCAAGTTAACCGCCTGTCTCGGCCAAGGCCCGAATAAACAACATCGTTATTTGTTGACCAGAGACGCTTTCGAAGCTGCACCAGATTTGCATACGCATTTAGTACTGGTCCTCGGTCTCTTGTTGCATTATTAGTGAAGGGAGCATTTCAATGCGAGATATTGTAGATACCAGTTTTCAAAATCCCATCGGTACTTAAAGCGAATTTGTGGCTCCCTCCATAAAAGTAACATTGTTGCTTTTACTGTTAAAACTCTCATTTGCCATCACTGTGCTAATGTCATGAAGTCAGATTTAGCGCCACCTACGCTGTATCATATAGCCGTCTTAACGTAGGCTCTGGATGCAATTGACATGTATGTTGCAACTTCGATCTTCATTTATCAGAATGTATTAGAAAAAGATATATATATATTATATACTCCATACCAGCTAATCATCTCCTATGAAGCAGTTAATATTGACTCGTAGGGCGAGGCGAATAGTGGTAGGAAATTAGAGTTTAGACAGACAAAATCAGATATTTTAAAGTGAAGATTTAATGAATTATTCAGAAGAAAAACAGAATTCCAAAATTTCGAAAGTATACATATTCTGAAAATTCCTACTGGTGCTTCAAAGTTCTTTTGCAGCATTTTAATATTTTAATTTTTTAGCACCAGTTATTAACTAACTTGAACTAACCATAATTAAAGCAAGCATTTAATATGTTATCCTTTTTCTTTCTAATTGGTGTACTAAAATTTACTGTCTTCAATGAGCATAAATCCAGATAAAACACCGTTAAAACACAACTTTAAAGCCCGCTCTACCGTTTCGGAGCATTATTCACTAGAAAACTATAAAATTGAAGATTTATAATCACGAGGGAATTTTGCGAAACTTTGCCCAAGAACAAAATCGGTTATTCACCAAGTTTTAAGTAACTCCATAGAAAAAAAACACAAGCTCTTCTTGCGGAGATAATAAAGTTCCGTAAAAGCTAGTCTGGAACGTTCTTTACTTGCAAACGCCCTTTTTTCATCAAAGGATGGTATATTGCGGCTCCCAAACAAAGTCAGATCTGAAACCAATGGCGTAACATTGAGACACAAAGATCCTTAAAGCCATGCATTCCTCCGTTGTTGGGATCATTAAAAAATTATGCACAACCGTGCATGCAATCTGTCTAGTTAAAATTATAGTAAATGCGCTTGCAAGATAATTTTCATAGAAACAACGAAATCGGTTTGGAACGTTGGTCAATTTCTTTATCTTCCTGACAATTAACTTCTTGATAAAGTTATCAGAACTTTGAAAGATTCCCATTAATATTGTGAAGAAATATGAATTGTAGTAAATTTTATCTAGATCGTAATACGCTACTGTCCTTCGAATGAGCCAATAAGGCGTAACCAAACATCGGATACGCATACGAGGCCCCTGAGGCCACGTTCCTGAGTGGTCACTGATAAGGGTTGTTCTCCACAACTCCCTGCTCGGTGTCTGGTAATAACAACTTTTCCCCCGAGGAGAAATTCGCTCTAACAATATCGCCCGACGTTTATCTGCTTCAATTAGCAGATCCTGAATGCGATTTTGATATTTGTCTCGATTAGTTGGGAGGGTTATTTGCACGATCTTATCCTGTTTGGAGAAGTTACGGAGCAAAGAGTAAGTGATAAGTTCACCAGGTTTGAGGAAAAATACGGCAAAAACATTATAGAGTTTCGAATATTTCTGCTCCCCCAAGCACGCCACTGATTTTTGTTCAATGACGCATCTTCATTCTACTGGAAAAATACTACTAAAACCACTAAGGCAATTGTTTTTTGTTTCGAATTTTGGGATTGAATTAAATTCTTTTCCGTCTAAACACAATCCTGGACAATCAATCCCTAACAATTCTTTAGCAAATTTTTAAAACTTTGCAACGCAAGTTAAAAGTTTGAAGTCGGCAAAGCTGAACTTCTCATTTCGACAACAACAGACCAAGGAAAATTGCACTGACACCGTCGAGTTTTGCTTATTGACCAACACGAAAGTACAAGAAATATTTGAACTTTGCTCCGATATTTCTTGAATTGAATTGTTGGTCTTTGACGAAGACAGACAAGAAAACAACAACAAAGAAAATATCAAAATAGAGGGAACCTGAATTTTTAACAACATTCAAACAACAATCGAGATCAAGACAAACAAAAAATCAAGAACTGCTATGATAATTCACGAATGAGTTGTGCATGAAACTCGCCATCCACGTCATAGAGGGTCATCATGGGGGGAGCATACCATGCCGTAATGCAAGGTCCCTGGCCAGGATTAGGTATCAAATTGGGTCGCATTTTGCCATCGGGCTTAAACGAGTTTGCTGGAAAACTGCAGAATTAAAAATATGGGGCACATTGCAAATTCATAAATGGAGACGCAACCGAAAGCAGCATATTACAAGCGGGACAAATTGCTCTCGAACATCCCCCGTCTGTTTTGTAATCCTGAATCATCAAGACGGGTTGGGGTCACCCATTATTTTAGTTACACGAAAAGAAACAGAGTCCTTTGTTTTCGGATGTTGTGACGCTTTTGTGCCGTTCCTGGCATAATTTTGCCATTTACTCAGTTAGGGAACTACTATCAACAATTTTTCAACTGACACAGCGCTTTTTCGTGTAAAACCGCATCAGCTCGTCTGTTTCCCTCAACATTTGGCGTTTCTCAGTCAAATCAGCAATTTCGCTCATATTTGAAGGTCCAAGATGTGACTACTTTAACGTTAGCGTAGCTATCAACAAAATGGTCCGAAATTCCCTATTGTTATCGCGAAAAGCGTTGAAAGCATTCTCTTTTGCAGCTTTTATCAGTCGGACATCTGCAAGGCACCCCGTTAGCGGTCTTTTTAAAGCTAAATTATACGGCTTTGTGGCATAAAGCAATCTGATAATTCCATCATAAAATAACGTGTATGCGAACAAATTTGTGCACATTTTCTGCATTCTGGTGCCGAGTTACTGGAAATGTGCATGGAATGACCTTTCGTGTCTCGTTATGGAACATTCATGCCGACAATTATATCATTACACTTTACAGCGTTGTAAATGGAAGAGACGGTTATAGCGACACTTTGTGCAATAGCAGCTAAGAGCTACACAGGAATAAGCCATTGAATATGTCTGAAAAGACATTTAAATCGATATCCTGTCCTAAGATTAAAGTTGAACGGGGAAGGCGGTCAAGGAGAGGGGGACAGAAAGAGATCTTCAACATCTGCAGTTTTTATCGTGGAGTTCCCTACTGGGGTTGCTGATAACTGTCTGGTTCCGCGATGCAGCTCCACCGAGGAATGTTCCTCTCATTAGTGTCCGGTTTCTGCAAAACGACGCATAAAACGCGCTGCGAATCGTTCCTTTCTTCCTATACATGTAACTATCATCACAAGAGATCAGAATTGTTTAATTACATTTCGTACGGGGGCGACAGAAACAGTATATCATCGTTAAAATCCGAACCGTATTGGAAAGCACACCCACACGACGCTTTAAGACAAGAAAATGCTACATTGAGGGGATATTCCAAATCAAACGAAAAATATGTTGTTTTCATGGCTTACGAATCGTATTAAATTTCAGTTCTGCGTCATCTCATATCTCACTGCAACTATTGACAAATTCGTCTTTCTCACTGATGCCCAAATCCGATAGCTAAACCTTCAGAAGGGCAGCAAAGGAGCTTAAACAGTTCAATGCTCAGAACTACTGGAGAAGGCGCAGCTTTAAAGAAGTTTCTGTTCGTGATCACAGATACTTATTACTACAGCTTACTCACGATAATTTAGATTTTGTCCTCCTTCCTCTGCAGAACTCACCCACTGTGACTCACCTATTTGAAATCATTAAACCAGTAGGCGATAAATTACAGCAACCATCAATACCGCATTGTTACACAGCAAACCCTATGAAAACATAATGAACGCGTACCTATAATTACAGGGTAATTAAAAGTCGCTATGCATTTGTTCTGGCTCGCGGAGGGAGACCGCGCCCAAAATTAATATCAAACATTAATGAATGGTTGCGTTTTAATTAAGAAATCTTTTTGGGTGCAAATTTAATAATGGGCCACACAAGCAATCGAGTTACAGCTTAATGAATGTTGTATCCGGTCTTCACCGCATGTAGAAGATAATCTTCTTGGGCTTCTTCATTTTCATCTTCTTATAGTGCTTCTCCTTCTGTGAGCTTAGAAAAGTCTAGTTTTTTTTTTCTGGAAGAAGACTGCGTCGTCTCCGTATTACCTCTTTTTTTTCACTAGAGATGGAAATTTTCATTGGTACCAGGTAGGTGGTCTGGTGTTCTTTCGACCGGGGTATGTGGGATTCGTTCTGTGGGGAACGCCTACCCACTAAAACCCCCCCTCTACGCCACGTTTCCGCTTGGAACCGCCGTTAGGCGTCACTTCAAGCTGTGGCAGCTCTCTCTTCTTGGTTTTCATATCTCAATTCTCAATTATTTTTGTTCTTTCATCTCTCTCCTTCTCAATTATAACTTCCCTAACATAGCTGCTGACTCTCGCCTATCTATTCGCACTCTTCACCATTTCCGCCGGAGTGTCCCAGAAATATTGGTACAAATTGGTATAGGGGGAACAGCGTTCAAAAATAATGTAATTAAACTGAACATATCTTATACAAGACTTGTTTCTTTTCGATATAGAGGGTGTAAAAATTTTAAAAAATGTTTTGTAAATTATCGTTAAATCTTACGTTTTGCAAGTTTTTGAGATGAAATTTTGCACAGGGGGGTTTTTGGATGCGACAAATCTATCTAAGATGCCTATTTTTAAATAGCGTATAAGTGACGCCACCTACGCCGTATACATATTTGGAAAAACTAACATAACTTTTCAAGTAAACCACGTAGCTTAATTTTTTGTGTAGATTTGGAAAGAGTAGACTCTTTTACAAAGAAAATGTATACTACAGAAAAGTGCGTATCTCTAACGGTTCTTGAAATATTTGCAAGCACACTTTCCGGCGCATACACAATAGCACGAGTTCGCTGATAGCAAGCTATTAAAGCGGCGCCGTTCTTAAAATGCTATGAAAAAAATGTATTTCTATGATGTGTAAAAAACTTGTCATAGAAATATTATAAATTGATATCTTGATTTGTTATTTAGTTTTTTTATTATTTTTTAAATTTATTTTATTAAAATTAAACGGAAGCTTACCTAATTTACTTCAATACTTAAATAATAAAAAGAAAAATAAAATTACTCTAAAGTAAATTTTCAAAATGTTAGCCACTCGCATCAAAACACTTCTAAGGTAAAACTTTGTCTCACCCTGAAAAGAGTTCCGTTTTTATTTCTAGTCTGGTTGACCCCTTCCTGAATATTACTCCACAGTTCTTCTTTGCTGTTAAGTATGTTCTTGTATGTTAATGTTACTCTATGCATGTTACCCCTTTGTGCAAAATTTCATCTCAAAAACTTACAAAATGTAAGATTTATCAACAATTTACAACTTTTTAAAATTTTAATACCCTGTAGATTGAACAAGAACAAGTTTCGTATAAGATATATTCAACTTAATCGCATTATTTTTTAACGCTGTTTCACCCCATACTAATTTATATCAACTTTTCGGGGACACCCTGTATTTATTCCGTTCCTAAGCTTCTTTGTATGATTTTGCGATCTTGAACTATGAAGCATAGTATGCTCCATTGTGTCTTGTAATACCAACTCTCCATACATGGATCTTTGCCTATTCTGTGCAAGTATTGTCCAAAGCATTCATGTCTTGTTAACAACTGCGTCAAAAAGAGATCAATCTCGCAGTGTTACCTACTAATCGGCACTTCCACCTGTGGGATTAATGACCTTGCCCATACTGCTAGCCTCATCTTTAAAGTCCACATTCTCTATCATATACTTATTGCATGCACTCTCGCTTCCATTCTTGCTTCTCTTCTCCTATTATGAATTTCGGTCCTCTCTGCGATTAAAACGTCAACCGCTATAATCCCCGCAATTACCTGAAAAGACTGTTAATGCCGCTTTTCTTTGTTTTTTTTAAAAATTTTTATCTTTTCTTATATTGGTCGTATTTAATCAGTTCTCTCCATACCGCGCGGCATACAAGATCACCGATTGCAAAATGCCAGCCAGAATCTTTCTTTTTGTTAATTTCAACGCTGACTAATTTGGCATCCTTCTGTATATTGCAGTAGTTAATTTGGCTGTTTTCTCTTTTAGATAATCGGTGTGACACGCAAATCTCCAGCCTTCGTCGAACATCGCTCCCAGATACTTTAAGGATATTTTCGTTTTGATTTCCTTCCATGACGCGTTAGTTTTTCACTATTTTATCCTTCTTTTTTTCTACATTCTTCTCTGCCATCCACTCAGTGATTATCTGAATACAGATCTCTGTTTTACGCTCGAGTTCTCATGTCTTCCTGTTACCTTGGGAACAACTTGCCAGGACCCCCGCAGAATGATCGTTTCAGTTCTGGAGTCGAATACGATTGATCATCAGGCATTCAGTTATCTATTTTTTCTGTCTGCATGCAGGGAAACCTTTAGGAACTGGTACATTCGGATACGTGAAAAGTGGAAAAAATTCGGTTCTTTCATGATTTTCTGTGAATGTACACATAACAAGCGCAGATAGCAGTCGCGAAAATAATTGCTGACACATGTCATTGTTATTGTCAATTTGTGTTTTTCCATCATTGTCGTGTCATTGTTGTGTCACTATCATTTTCAATATTTGATTGGAAACAAATGAATGATCGAAATGATGAAATAAGCAATTCCTATAGAATGGAAACTTTCTGTCAAGTTTATTTTATTTCACTGGCATCTTTATATGGTAAACGATAAAACTTTAAAAAAAATCATTAGAGGCTCATTCATTTTGCTGCTTATAAACTGAAAAACTGGAAGAGCGTCCTGGATTTATAATATATCCCAGAACAATCTAGATATCCATAAATTAAATATGCAAAACCACTTCTCCCAACAAGCAAGAAGGTACAGCAGCTAAGTTAAATTGAAATTACGAGTGAAGTGTATTATTTCTCATAAAGTGACAACGTAATCCTTTAATAAAAGTAAAAGCTTTCAATTTGGGAACTTCTGGATTCTCCAGGGATCTCCCTGTAGAAATAGTCCTCGGAATCTTGTATTTCAATGAATTTATTCATCGAACGGATGGACGATTTTATTAGTTGAAAGCGTCCTTTTTTGCTTCTATACGTTGTCTAATCCTTTCGAAATTAAATTCTATTCAGGTCAAACTCATCGGATTCGATTTACCGGTACAAACTGAATTTAACCCAACGAACGTCTTGCTAGTGGCAACATTCTCAAAACACAGAATTCGAATTCTCCTTGGAGTGCCACAATTGAAATTGGAGGTTTAAAATTGGCCCGCAAAGTTGAAAACTTCTGATGTTCGACCTTAGCTTTTGTAAACGCACTCGGAATTGTTGGAAAGCTCGAAAACGGTGTAAACTGACCATTAAGGATATGTCCAAAGACGTTGTAGTAGAGTAAACAAGAGTTCAATTACGAATTTCTCGAGATTTCAGTATCAGGAAATGGGCATGTCTACGAGTAGAAGGGTCAAGATCCCCATTGGCATTTTCTGAAATTAAATCGCCCATTGAAGGAACCATATAAGAATAAAATGGCATTTTTACTGCCCGTGGCAAATATAAATTCATATTTTCATGGGCGGGTTGCCCAGTATTATATCGCTCCAAGTCGTGGCCCCTTATTATTTGTTGTTGGCCGCAGCCTGGAAGCTACTTCATTTTTGGCCCCTTTCTCGAATTGGCTATTTTCATTTGAGAGCTTTTACCCGCCAAATATGGCAAGAGGAAATAGGGAAATGTTTTCGTTTGTTATTTACGAGCGCTGGTTTGTTATTCAGATGCACCGTGAAGCGGCCAAATCAAAATCCCAATCTTTGCCCAAGGGGCTCTAGACGCAGTGGCGCAGCCATTCTCAAAATCTAAAGTGTGATTCTAGGAAAAATTCATCATTCAGAATTGAATACTATGAGCCCTGGTTATTGTTTCGCCCACACCTGGGCTTCTAAACTAATCCGCGAGTCGTGTGTCCCTTCACGGCCCAATCTATCAACGAACGCCTCTGTCGTCACTTCCGAGGCAGGGGGCGGTCAGTAAGATCGTTTGTCCCATCTCACAGAGTGACACACTTATGCGCCATACAAAGGCTCTATGTTTATTAAGTAGCTCCTTTAATGCACCAACATCTCTTTAACCAGAGACGTACCATTTGGGTTTCTCTAAAGGTTCGCATATACGTACATTTTGCCTGCAACTCCAGAATTGTAGAAAAAAGTTTTGTGTTGACTGAGTGGTTCCTTAAAGGTACCAACATCTCTTTCAGAAAAGACGTAGCGTTTAGGTTTCTCTGAAGGTTCACATATACGTACATTTTGCTTGCGACTCTAGAATTGCATAAAAAAGTTTTGCGTTGACTGAGCGGTTCCTTAAACTTACCAACGTCTCTTTCAGAAGATACGTATCATTTAGGTTTCTCTAAAGGTTCACATACACACACATCTTGCCTGCTACTTCAGAATTGTACAAAAAGATCTGTGTTGACTCAGTGTCTCCTTGAACGTACCAACGTCTCTTTCAGAAGCGACGTACCATTTAAGTTTCTCTAAAGGTTCCCATACACCTACCTTTCGCCTGCAATTCCAGGAGTACAATCAATAAATTGGGCGCAATTTATACAAGATATCTGTGCTCATTGGGTGGCTCCTTAAATTCCCCAACATCTCTTTCACCGCTGTTTATTTCGAAGCTTGTTAGCCTGGATCGCTAGAGTAACAAGTAAGTCGTACTCTAATAATTCAAGGAAAATCTCCTCTTTGGGAACATTCATGACCTGAATATCTGCATTTCTTTTATGGCTTTTTTAGAACAAAACCCTTACACCATGCGAACGCAATATTCCATAGTCTTGTTAGCCTTAAGGGCCCTCAAATCGATTCATATTTACATAGGCTTCCTTTTACGTCAATATTTGATCATTATTATTATCCTCTCAAAGGCAGTGGATTTTTATTTCCTTTGCCGTATGTTTCGGAGAAATGGCATTCTACACAACTAGACAAATTGAGGAAGGGAGATCTTATAATTTTCTCTTTTTTCTCTAGAATTGAGCACATTGTAGCAGATGGTCGTAGGCGAGAGGTGAGGCAAATGGTAAAATATTACAAAATATATTACGTGATAAATTACTACAAGGCAAACATAATGCACTACGACGTTTGATTTATACGAATTTATTTACTTGAAATTTTATTGTAATACCTTCGCGAGTGCCTTTCACGCTTGGTCATTGCTGCCGTAGAGGATATGTGGAATTCTGCTAAATCTACATTTACATCACACATTTAACAAGTGGCAGATTTTAAAACATAAACAATAATAAGGCGAACGCAGCTGCTACGGTCGAAGCACGTTCTGATGTTGTCACCACTTCACGTACAATGCATAATGACACGAATGTTCATGAATGCTTTGTTCATTCAACGAAATAGCGCAATTTGCGCCCTTCGGGACGATCCCAAAGTGAACTTGGCCGAAGACGCATCGGCCTTAACGGTACCAAAATCGTTTCCAATTAGGCCTCGGCAACAATGGTTGATGGCGATAAATATTGCTGAACCAATTTCTGAAAGCTCTATGCAAAGATAAATAATCCGTAAAGTCATTGGAAAGCTGATTTATTCCTTACTAGTCGTGCTAAAGTGCGAACACCCACTGGTACGACTTATGGCCCGAGATGAATGGAAATGAAGATTTTATTGTAAGTTGGTTGAATGAATGAAATATAACCCGCGTAATGGTTGTTCGAAGCAAATCGGTTTGGTATTTTTTTCCAAGTGCAGGCGCGTTACTGCGACTAAGTAAAAATTTAATTTGAAGCAAATAAACGCCAACCCCGGCGACGCATCTTTCGAAAATTTCCAATAAACCCGGTCTCTAGACACATAAAAAGCAATTCCAACGGTAATATCACATAGACGCGGGAATAAAATTTCTAGAGTCAGCTCTAACCATATACGACATAACTTTTGAGCATTCACTCCGCCTATTTGGAATCGAAATTAAAATCTTCGGTGCCGCATTGAAGCTTTCTCTTGCATTTCAACAGCCCATTTGCAAGTGCTTGTGCGTATCATAACATTCTCGCTAATACATCAGCGGCCTTCAATTTAATTTTCAATACCGGTCCATAATTTGCAATCATCCAACACCCAAACGAATGGGTCCGATCCGAATAAAAATGCTCATAAATTCCCATTATGAGTTTGGAGATGAGGGTCAAGTGAGGGCGTATTTAGATCTCGATATTTAGACATATTGCTTGCAGATTTGATATAAAGGCAGGGCCGGCATTAGCAAGTCTGGCGCCTTGGGCGACATTGTTAACCCGCCCCATAAGGCCGGAATTGATTCTAATGTGCACATACAGGTGCCGCAAAAGCTTGTGTCGTTTTTTCATTACAAGGAAAGAGTAAAGCAAACGATCATTTTAAATACTATTTATTAATCAAGGAAATCACCTTCACTCTCTAAAACCTTTTCCCAACGTAACTCAAAAATAAAAACTTCGAAAATAATTTCTTTTACTAAAATCAGCTGGTTCGGATAAAAGAAATGTTTCATGGCTGTTTCCAAGGTGTTGCGGTCCGAGAACCTTTTACCCTTCAGACTGTTGTCCACTTTAAACTGGTAATAGTCGGAAGGGGACAAATCAGGAGAATAGGGCGAATGAGGTACAGTTGCCCGATCAATCGCTAACAGTTTTTCCGGTGTGATCTTTGCCGTATGAGGTCGAGCGTTACCTTAAAGGAGTGACGGGCCTTTTCGATTAAAAAGAGCCGGCTGAAATTCACGCAATTATTCGTGGATTCTATCAACTATAGATGTGTACGTATCTGCTATAATTGATTCATTTTGATTATAGAGCTCAAAGTGAACAATATCCTTAAGAGCCTAAAAAGAGTTAGCAAAACAGTTGGCAAAACGTCCTTTAGGTGTAAATTCTTCTAAGGAAATATTTTTGGAAGTTCGTTTTCAGAGAGCCATTGGTAAGACCGTCTTGAGTTCACATATAAAGTCCATTTTTCATCACGAGTGATGATCCTATCAAAAAATGGTTTATTTTTTAGTCTAAACAAAAGAGAATACGCGATGGACAAGCGATTCAACCGATTGTGGCCGGTCAGATTGTGAAGAATTCACTTATCCAGGTTTTGCGTCTAACCAGTTTGTTGAAGGTGATTTCTGATGGTTGTTTCTGAAATACCCAACTGTGTGGCTATTTCTGCATAAGTTTGGCGTGGATCGGCCTCAATGATTTCGGCCAATGCACCATTATCGACAACTTCCAGTCTTCCACTTCGAGGTTCATCCATGTGGGATTTATCTCCGTTACGAAATTTCGGGAACCAAAATTGCATCTTCTAATCTGAGGAGGCGTTCTCCTCAAACACCTGGCGCAGTTTACGTGCTGCCTCTATGGCTTTCAGGCCTAGTTAATATTCGTAAAGTAAAACTGAACGAATGTGCGTCTCTAGGATGATCATTATAATAATGTTCCTTCGAACTCAGAATATCAACTGGTTTAAGTTCAAATGCCCTTCTTTGCTAACAAAACAAACATCTATTAATCCTAAACCAACCTGGTTTATTTGTCATAATGGTATAGAATTTGGAGGTGTGTAGACATGGGATTAAAAAAAAGTCTTGTATTCCTAAATTTTCAGTTTAGTTCTCACGTTTAAAGCAAAATTATTAAGTCAATTTAATTTTGTCCGATGCTGTAAGCTCTTACAATTTATTGGTAATTCAAAACGCCCAGGAGGTGAATTTTTGAAAAGTTCTTCGTTAAGCGTATGAAGTTCCGTCCAGAATTACCCTGTCTGGATTAGCCCATAATTCCATTGAAGAATACCTTGTCTTGGATCAAGACCAGCCTTAGCAGACCTGACGCCCTAGGCGATGCCGCCTCCTAAGAAAGCCACCAACCAGAAAAGCACCCCCCCCCCCTTTACCTCTTGAGGACGGTACTGTATGAAAAGGTAATGTGTGTCCAAAAGTAATGGGACCTGTTTGCTGCGTGAAAAACACCGTTACACCCGAAATTCTAATATCACTAAGATAAGGGCTTTGTTCTAGTCTAGCCGTCTTAAAGCTTGGCGAAGCTACCCCCCAGGGCAAAGATAGCGCGTTTGCCGCCAGGAAATCTCCTCATTTCCCCTAACTATAGAAAAAACCTAATTTACGACCTCGTAAATAAATTAAATGGCATTTTGTGCTCGTCACCCAACACCCGGGGAGCGTATTAACATTTTCTTATTAATATTTACCCATTTCCGAGGAACTTAGTCTGGCCCTAGCGGCGTGAATTACTGCGCAAATAGCGGATAAACGGCCCTATATTTCACGACACATTACGACACGCTCAACACTCTGTTGGTTTATCGCCTTGTTTATCTTTCAGTTTATCTCCTAGTTGTGATTTAGGGTTCTCGGCTTTGTCGACCAGCTCAAATAACAATTTCAACTTGTTACAGCCTGCGATTGCCATCCCATTGGAGCTTCAGGGAAGACCTGCAATCAAGCTACTGGACAATGTCCATGCAAGGACGGAGTGGTGGGAATCAACTGCAATAGATGCGCGAAGGGGTATCAGCAGAGCAGGTCACACATTGCGCCCTGCATAAGTAAGTTTTTGGGATTTTCTTTGCGCGGAACGGTACCTATGACGATTTTAGAAATCCCCGTGGTTCAAATGATGGCGACCGAAGAAGACGATGACGGCTATCCAGAAGAAGACCCCGATGCACCTGCCAATGGCGGTAAGTCTTTAGTTCGCTGCGCCCTGTTAGATGGCACGACCTCATTAAAAAGTTTTAGCCCGGAGACATACATTATACATGACCAATTACGTAGAAAGAATCGCAAGGAAAGTTTCCCGCAGTGTAATAAATGCAGCCAGGCCTGAGGAAAAGTTTATGATTAAGTCGATATTTTATTCTTCTTGTTTCAATGTGGAATTGGCCCTGCTTTGCGTGTTCAAATTTGAAGAGACTTATTGGTTTTGATTCGGGTTTATTGCTTACGGAGCACTGTCACAATATTACCGACCTTTGTTAAGAGCGAAATTGTAAAATTCGATGCAAGTTGGATCAAGTTTCTCAGGATTGGCGAGGCAAGTTTTAGAAGAGAAATTTTTTTGGAAAATGCAGAAAATAGTTAAAATTTGGTTTAAATATGCAATGCAAACCCTGAAAAAACATGACCGGCCAAATTTTTTTTGTTCAGAAACAGCATAATAATACGGCTCCATTTTCGTCCTACCAGGAACTTTATACTGAAATTTATTACTTACACTTCAGACTTATCTTCTCCTCTAAATTGGACCGAAATGGCAATTTTTGGCGTAAAATGATCGTAAAATGAATAAGGGGGCACCATAAGAGACTTGTAGAGAGAGAAAGGGGTCTGAACGTACCCCTATAGACAAAAGTACAGTTTAGATCAATACATTTTCCGAATGTTGGATCAAAAAGGCGTTATTCCCGAATAAGATAAAAAATCATGAGATTCCTGACAATGGTGAATGTAACAATATTGGAATAATAAGGAGAAAACGTATTGTTTTTCTTTAACTGGCATTTTCCCAAATGGAATAAGAGAAAAAAGGGCTGATCTTTGCGTAAAATTGTTGGATAACCCATTTCCTCTACAACTTGATCATAATAATTAATTTCTCACATACGCCACTGATCTGGCGAGCTGTAGTATTCTCCATGTTGAATGCAGAAATTGCAGTTCGAACATTATTTTGAGAGGCCCAGAGGCCTTTGATGGGACGATGCGACTTTCGGCAAAAACACCAAAACCATCCAATGTTTAGCGACATCACTTCGGCAATGCAATGCAATACAATACATCGTTTTAGAGGAAACTTAATTGTTTTTCAATGCATTTGCCAATTTATAGGATGTTCTATTTAAACAATTTCTCATCCGCTCACTCATTTCATGTAAGTAACAATTTCCCAGCCCTGTCCAGGCTCATCTACTAATAAACCCCTGCGATTTTCTCTCATCGAATACCGTGCAAACACATTGCGAACTTAAAAGGAACACCGGGCAGGCAAATTGAGCCCATCATTTGCGCTTTATTTTTAATAAATCCGGACTGAAGCTGTTTACGCCCTAACAAGTTGGGGCTGCGGAATAATTCTCCCCTCACAAACAAATACCCTCCTCCGAGTTAATTATATCAAAGATGTTCGCCGGGGCCGGAGGCAAATCAGCGGAGGAACCAGCGATCCGCGAGATCCCTCCATCGTTGAGTAATTTCAATAAGTTTTCCAATCTAAGCATGGCGGAAACGGATTTTTTTACTCAGAGAGGGGATTTTCCTGTCGATTGAACTGTTGTTTCCAATTTTCTCTTAAGTCTCGTTTGTACTTAGAGCTGGGCACTAAAAGTTAATCCGAATTAAAAATAATAACAATAAAGTCCATGCAGATACATGAGCCCGCAATACATCATTCTAAATGAGATTTATATTTAAAGCAGACTGACGAGCTCCGTTGGTTAACTTAATAAAAGTGACTGTTCCCTTGGAAAAACTCTGGATCCCTCCAGCTTTAGCAAATAAAGAGATTTCCCAAAACAAACGGTTCTTGCTTACCGACGAGACAGTTTTATTTCTTTGCTCATTCCCTCCATAAACCGTAACTCAATTTAGAGCTTTAATTGAATTAGATGATTCTGTTCCAATGATTCTGAGTCTAATGATTCTGAATTCCAATTTAGCTCGGTTCCGGTCAAGATTATCCACTGTAGTTTCAATATTTCTGTTATCTTAGATATTCCCGTCACCATATTGTCAAGGACGCTAATTTCCTTTGTGCATATAAGCAATGAAGATCCTACTCCTGCTGAATATTCAAATTCCTTTTTCAAGCTGAGATAACATAATTTTGTCACGGACTAAACACAAAAGCTGCAAATTGAGAGCTCTAAAATAATGTAATAATTTTAAAGAAAAATTGTGAATAAAGATATGAAACTATAATCAATTTTCCGGGTGCTCGCAGAGGGGTTGGCCTGCCGAGGAACGATAAGAGCGATTTATTGAGGTAGAGTTTTAAACTGACGTTGAGGCCGCAACTTATATGTTTTCGAATTACTTTCAGAATACTAACTGAACAGACATGAGCTAGGACGGAAGACAATTTTTCCAAAATATTTTGTTCGATCTTTAATTTCGAATTGAAGAGTGCCAGAATCGCATCCAAAATTAAATTTAATGTTAAATTTCTTTTTTTGCCGTTTCCAGATCACTGTGGGAAATGCAAAGCCGCCACCAAAAGGTTGAACCTGAACAAATACTGCAAACGAGATTACGGTAAGTGCGCATATTTCATACCAAATATTTTTTCCAATGTGGAAAAACAGCAATAAAATCCGCTCAGCTCGTTAACTAATTCGCGAATAATTAAATTTCTCTTCGGTCTTTGAAAATCCTCCTGTTTGTTTAATAAAATTAATTCAGCATAAAACTATTATATTGCAGCAGGAGCGCTTTGTTCCCGATTTAACAGCCAGGGGTTAAATACCGTTTCGCGTGCTTTTCATCTTTAATTTTTCATTAAAACATGAGAGTGAAATGTTAATATTCAAATTAATTGCATTTGCAAAGTCAGGGATACGTGTCGTGCCTCACCCCTAAAAAGTGTACCTAATAGCTTTAAACATTTACGAGAAAAGAAATTTGTTTATGTCCAGAATGGCCAGACACAGGACGTCCAGAAATCTAGAAAATTGGAAATTTACATTCCGATAACATCTTTTGAAGTCGTGGTTTATAACTATTACAACCTGAGCAACGATCCACGGCGCCCAACTTTCATCTCCACCTACTTAATAACTGCAATTTTCCAGACTCGAAAATAAATATTTAATTTCCCGAATAGTCGGAAAGGTGTATTTGTTTTTTGATTAAATATATGAAGAGGCTTCCAAGTATTTTACAAAGCCGGTGATTCGGAAACGATACAGTTAAATTACTTGGAATAAAGCTTAAACGCGGAGAAAGACGCTTTCCAGAACACGTATCCATCTGATTGCATGAGGAATCGTCTAAGTACGGTGCTTTCCAGCGATAATGGCGAAGGTGCTGTCGCAAATCGACAACAACGACGAGCACACGAAGGGATGGGCGCGATTCATGATCAACGTGGAAAACATCTACAAGAAGTCCAGAGATTCTCGCATCCGGAAGGGGACGATGCCCATGTTGGTTCCGATGGCCGATCTAAATTGTAAATGTCCGAAAATTAAGTCGAATAGGTAAGCTAACGTTTAATTGAACTTTCAAAAATACCCGTTCTCCGATCCCAAGCACCACGCCACATTTTCCACATTCAAATCCTTGATGAACCCTTGTAAAACCATTCACTTAATGGCGAATACTTTGGCCCAGTTATGAACTTTAGCCCCTGATTTCCAAGACTTAATAAAACGAAACTTCCAAAGAGGCCAATTTACTAGATTAATTGACGCGATTAATATCAATAAACGCGCTGTCATTTTCCTCAATACAGCTCTCTATGGCACAGAGGGCATTTTAATTTATGTAAATCTGTGCGCATTTCACGTCGACTGGTGTTGTTGAAATGAATAAATTACAGGGAATTACCGAGCCATTTTGTTTGAACCTGTAAACGCTGATTTGTAATTCGCGAATGAATGAAGCCTGCATTTATAAAATGCGCGAAAAGAATTTTGGACCGTTGAAGAACATGACTTTTCCATTTCCTTCAGGTCTTATCTCTTCTTGGGCCGCGAGAAGGACGATTCTCCAGGAGGAATAGTGACCGGAAGCCTGGGGGTGACGCAACGCTCTATCGTCATCGAATGGCGTGACGAATGGGACCAGCGTATGCGCAGGTTCCGACGTAGGTCAAGGAAATGCAAATAATTTCCCCAATTTTGTATGAAGTACTAAATGTTGCGCGCCAACGGTTTCGCTGTGATTTAATTTACGTTATTTAGTTATGTGCTAGTCAAGATTAAGCAGGCGCAGACCTTCAATTGACCCCAATTTGTCTTAGTTTCAGTCAAAATTAACCACAGCAGTTTCAATATTTCTATTGCCATTCCCAACGTCATTTTGTCAAGAACGCTGACTCGCCTTGCGCACCTAAGCATTGAACACTCTGCCCCTGCTTAATTTTCAAGCTCCTTTTGGAACACGCAGTATTGGAAAAGAGCATTTAAGCATAATACAGGGCCTTGGTTACTTATTACCGTCAAAAATGCACTGTACCAAATGCATTTTCTCCCGGATTCAACCACTGACTTAGTTCGAATTTGTAATTTTGTAAATATGTTTTAATTTATCCCCGACAACTGCAGTTAAATAGTGATTACTTTGTATTATTTATTTATTTTTTCGTTAGCTATGTGCGTGAGTGTATGCGAGCAAGTAAGTCATTACCCATAAGGATGAAAGTTCAGCTTTGTACCTCGAAGGTTTTACTAATACAGAGTGTACCGCTGAAAACTTTGTTCCCGGCTTATTTTGAACTACGATAGAAATATTAGGAATTGCCACAACATATCGATTATGCTTTCGAGGGGGGGAGATTTTTGCGTTAAGTGTAGATTCACCAAAACAGCCCCCTTCGCGAGGGTGCATGCGCCTTCAAAATCTCAAATGGTAGTATAGATGGAGTGACCCCTCATTTAGAAGGATTTTTCATTCTCATTGTCAGCATGTATTTTTTAAAATTTTAGATCACCTATTAAATAATAAACTAACGTAATTCACAAATTTTAAAGTAGATACGGGCTGGGCAAATTATAATGAGGTTCGAGTTGGCTAGATTTAAAACCGTCCCACTTTCAATTTATCAAATTTGCATTAACAGCTACTCATTTTTTCTGTTTTTTTCTGGCTCTGGAAAACATATCCCAAGGTTGTTCTATAGGGTTCATATCAGGCGACAAAGCAGGCCAATCTAAACGATTGATTCCCTCTCTTTCCAGGCAGTCATTTACTGACACAGTACGATGAGAACGGGCATTGTCGTCCATAAACACAAATCTGTCACCAACAATTCTTCGCCATAATTTAATACATAAATTCAGGATGTTCCTAATGTATCTATCGCCAGTTATTGTCCCTTGAACATGAACTAAGTCGGTGCGTTCATTGGATATTATACTAGCCCAAAACATGGCCCTTCCTCCCGCAAGAGGAGGCACGGGGCGAGCGTGGGCAAGTTAAACAGCTTTTGTTGGCTCTCTCTAAACTCGAATTCGGCAGCTATCATTTACCAGATAAATTTTGATCTCATCAGAAAAAAGAACAAAATTCTAAAATCCTTCGGGTAAGAGTATGTACTGTCCAGCCTACAACAATCGATAAAGTCTGTGTTGATACTGTAGTCGAGGAACTCTTATTAGTCGATGACATCGCAAACCAGATTGAATGATTCGTCTTCTTAGCGTTGGATAAGAAATAGCAACTCTAAATGCATGTCTAACTTCCCTCAGATGCTCCTGCATTGCCGTAGTAGGATTTCGCCGCATTGTTAAGTGTATACAGGGTGCACCAACGACAACGAAACAGAGATGTTTTCTCAGTTGATGAAAAAGTTATGAAAAATCCTCGGACACGTCAATTTTAATATGGAGGGGGAAGGTTTTTTTATTAGCAAACGACGGTGATTTTCTTCACTCCTTAGGCAGGGGAAAAATCTCCTCCAAAATTTAAATGACAACGGGGGTTGAATGATACATAAAATTAAAGGTTTTTTGAAGGGTTTTGTGGTGATGCCAAAATTTCTTACGTTGAAACAACAGTTAACAAGTAAATCGTTTATTTCTGTATAAACACTACTATGATATATAAAGCGGAAAAACATCTAAATTAATTGTTCAAAATGCTGTCCGTTAACTTCCTGACAGTAAAACAAATTTGCTTCGAAACGCTGGTGCATCTTCTAGAGTATTTCGGGGCTTATTTGGCGGCATTCATGGACGATGCGTTCTCGCAATAGTTCCATGGTATACGGGGGGGCATAAACTTTAGACTTGAGATAATCCCCAAAAAAATCTAATGGGTTCAAATCTGGGGACTTTGGGGGGTCAAGGAAATCACCGTCGATTTCTAATAAAAAACCTTCCCCCACCATATTAAAGTTGACGTGTTCGAGAGTTTTTGCATAACTTCTTCATTAATCAAGAAAACAGCTCTGTTTCGTTTTCGTTGGCGCACCCTGTATAGCGATTTAACTTTTGGTCAGTAAGACGCCTACGGCCACTTCTAGGTCTATCTCGCACAGAGTTTGACTCTAAATAGCAATTCTACATGCGGTAGACGTCGCTTTCAAAAACGTCTATTTGCTCAGCTCTAAACCTCTGCCAATCTCCTTCCACTAAAGCCATTGTTCTTGCACGATCAATTCGTGGTATCATTTAGCGATTCATAGTGTTGCTTTGAATTCTAAAAATGGTACTAGGCCGTACCATCAAAATAAACCACGAATTCTGTATACAAGGTGATTTCAAAGTTGAGTTATCCTTTCACCAGCGAATGGGCCTTCAAAAAATAAGGTTTGTTTTCCTTTGACGCTTTTTCGAAATATCAACATCAACGGAGATGCAAGGTGCCAAAATATTTAAAAAATTAAAGTGTATTAATAATTGTCAAACCACTTGAGATAATTTAAAAACAAATGTAGATGTTAATAGCTACGTGGGTGGGAAATTCTTCGATAAATAAAATTATTTTTGAGTTTCCAATGGCGTGCGTATAAAAAAGTTGTTTAATATTTTTGAAAAAAAATGGAAACCGATAAATGGATGTGTCGCGCTCAACTATGCGTAGAACAAAATGGAGTTCATTTTGAACATATTATTTAAGTTAAATTAAATTTTGATTTTGATTTTCATATTCAACTTCAAATTAAACTTGTTTCTGGTAAAAATCATTGAAGTGATAGTTCCAATGCAATTTGAGTATCACTAACACCTATAAAATTGTGTTTAATTACCTCAAATGATTTGGCAATTATTAATAAATTTTAATTTAAAAAAAACTTTGACACCCTGTATCTCCGTTGATGTTGATATTTCGAAAAAGCGCCAAAGGAAAAAACGACTTATTTGTTGAAGCCCTCTTCGCTGATGAAAGGATAACTCCAACTTTGGAATCATTCTGTATAACAAAAAAAAAATTGTTTATTGATACAGAAAGGGTACCATTGTTAATGATAAATAATAAATAAGAAAAGAACAAAAAAATTCTTATGGCCAATTCTTTTAAATCAGAAAAGTCAGGCGATACATAACTTTGGAAACTTAATATATATCTAAAATTGAAAAAAAGTTACATACTAGGAATGAGAATTAAAAACCCTTTCAAATAAGGTGTCACTCGACCTACAGTGTCATTTGAAATTCTAAAGTTGAATGCACTCGCGCGAGGGGGGCTGTTTTGGTGAATCTGCATTTAACACTAAAATGTCCCCCCCCCTCGAAGACATAATCGATATGTTGTGGCAATTTCTAATATTTTGATCGTAGGTAAAAACAAGCCGGGTGAGAAGTTTTACTGGTAAACCCTGTATGATTTATAGTTCTTATCTGGATATCTGTTTACTTTCAAAATAAACTTGAATTTTTGTGTATTTATTTTCTGCACTTGAGGAGCGAGTGGGAATGGCTGTAAATGAAGATGATAACTGAGACTGTACAGTATTACAAAAATAATAACTATCGCTAAAATGTATCAATAAAATATTCCATAATCTGTTACAATTTACTAGAATTGGATACTTCGTGTAACATTAACTAGTTCCTAGAGGCTATAATAATGATTAATCTAAATGTTAATATATCTTCTAAAAGTTTTAATTAAAACTGTCAGAGCCTGAGCTGTAGAGGCTCTAACTGTTTTAAGCAGAACCCACAATAACCTAATATAGAGATTAGTGTTTGGTGTTTACATATCAAACTATTTAACGTGTTGTAGCAATATCATGTCCTTGTCTTTTTCTAAAATTATCTAGAAGATACAGTAATGTTGCCATTATTAATGATATTATTATTTATTGCCACGATTTCTTTTATTGCGTACGATTTTTCTTAAAATAAGGAACAATAGAGGACAATTTTATTAAGGAATAACGTTGTTAAAGAATGACATAAGACTATGCTTGATCCAGTCGAAAAATGAGCATTTTTATGATTACAACAACATTCTCCCTAAAGTTGTTAGATCGATAAAAAGGAATTAGTCACAGTTATGATAAAACTACTATCAATACATTTATTATTATTAATTGTAAATTTTTTGTGTACCTAATAAAAATTGTGTAATAAAATAAAAGTATGTAAATTGAAGTTTCACGCGTATATCTGGTTGAATTCCCTCCGATGGCATGAAAAATGCGAGAACCAACACTTAAGTTTTAAACAGCAAATTCTTGTAACTTCCGATTTACATTATTACTCATATTTTTTCCCACCCTATTTTCGTCCACAGCAAGCCGCCTTGAGATAAAATGTTCGCTAAAACACTTGGAACTTAGAAAATTACGCTTTTATCTAGATAGCCCTGTTCTAATAAAGGGTCCGCCAAGATGAACTCAGGAAAATAACTGCAAATTATAAATGCAAAGAATATCGATTCAATCCAATTTATTGTTTAATTTTGAATACTAATCTATACCATTTATGTAGGAAAAATAATATCATTCAAATGTTCACCACGACTTGTTTTACAGACGTCAATATGATGGTCGAAATTTTCGACATTTTCCAACGTGGTCACTTTAATTGCATTTATCTCGGCAATGATGTTATTTTTAAGGTCTTGTATGGTAGCTGGAAGACTGGCGCACACTTTACTTTTCAAAAATCCCCACAAAAAAAAGTCGAGAGGTGTCAAATCGCATGAGCGAGCGGGCCAAGACACATTTCCATTTCGCGAAATTATACGTTCACCAAATTTCCACTGCAACAACTAAATGTTTGCATACTGTGTTGTGTGGCATGTCGCACTGTCTTCTTGGAAGTAAAGGTTCTTTATATCGATACGATTAATTTTTGGAAAAAATACTCAGTTATCGTGGTACGGTATCGATCAGAATTCACAGTAACCGCATTTCCATCATCATTTTCAAAGAAATAAGGAGCGATGATTCCTTTCGAGCGCAATCCGCACCAAACAGTTACTTTTGGAGGATGCATCGATGGTTCTCGATATTCTCTAAGATTCTCATTGACCCAAATGCGAGAATTTTGCTTATTTACCGTCCCATTTAACGTGAAACGCGCTTCAACGCTAAAGATGATTTTCGATGAAAAAGTGGCATCAATTGCACGATCTTTAATGAGCCAATCCGAGAAAACGCGACGCGGGTAAAATGATCAGCTAGATTGGGTTCTTGTGTTAATTGAATTTTGTATACATATAAACTCAAGTCTTCATACATAATACCGCGTAAACTGGTGGATTAAATGCCAAATTCTAGCGATCGATGAGTTATACTCAATTTTAGATTTTCCTTGACACTTTCTTTCACAGCAGCGGTATTTTCTGGTGTACGAACACTTTTTCGTCTGCGAGTCTTTGACAGATCACTAATCGAACCAGTTGACTCAAATTTTTGCACTAAACGACCGATTGTGCCCCGATTCGGACGGTTATGTCGACCGAGAAAATCACGTATTGCGCAAAATGTATTTTTTTCATGTTTGCACCATTTTTATGGTGCTTTTGAATAACTTTCATTCGTTGTTCAATCGTATACGACTCCACAGCGATAAATGACAAACATTCAACTACCAAAATGACATATAGTTGATAAAAAAAAACAAAAGAACGTCTCTGTCAAATTGACATTTACTTTCCTGCACCACATTTAATGGACCCTTTCACACATGAATTTCTGCGTTAATGGACAAATCCATTAACGCAGAAATTCCCTATTATCGTTTGGCAAAAATTTAGTATTAATATTTTGTTGCTCCCATTCTTTTATAGAAAAAAATTATAATCAACCTTTTTTGTTGAAAAAAATGCTTAGAGCTTGTTTTTATTATAATTTAAAATCAGTTTATTACATTAATTTTTTTTTTTTTTGACTATGTTGTTTTAACTTTTTGACACTACAATACTACTTTTTTTTTTCAACAATGGCCAAAGGCAAATCATGTTCATTCGATTTGAGAAGCAGCATTGTTTATTTTTACAAACAAGAAACATTGCAAAAAGATATTTCTATCAGCCTAAATATTCCAAAAAATACTGCATTGCGTATTGTTAAACAGTTTAGAGCCTACGGTCATGTTATCCCGGGAAAAGGTACAGGCAGGCCTAAAAAAACCACCGGGCGAATGGATAAAAAAAATTATCAGCACTGCCATCAGTGATCCGTTTCTTTCATCATCAAAGATCTTGAAAAAAATAGAGATAAATGGACATTCAGAAATACCATCGAGAACCATCAAAAAAAGCTATTAGAAAGTGGCCTAAGATCTTACCGTTTAGCAAGAAAACCGCTGTTACAGAAGAAAAACATCAAAGCATGGTTACAATTTGTACTCATTACACTCATTGCAACTCATTACACAATCCAAGATTGGAAAAAAGTTCTTTTTAGTGATAAATCCAGATACAACCTTATTTCCTGTGACGGTATAGTCCACGTAAGGCGTCCAAAAGGCCAAAGACTAAACAAAAAATATGTTAAACCTAAACATGGTGGGGCAAGTGTACTAGTTTGGGGATACTTTTCTTAGTATGACACGACCCCCATTAATCGTATTGTTAGAAAAATAAATAGATTCATATATAAGGATGTATTGAGAAATATAATAGAACCTTATTCACGTATATCATTGTCAGTCAACTTGATTTTCCATCACAATAATGATCTCAAACATTTTGCAAAACTAGTGAAAGAGTGGTTAAAACAAGAACGAGTGTATACCGTGAAGCCTGCCCAAAGTCCCGATTTAAATCCAATCGAGAATTTATGGGATCTCGTAGATCGTATGACTCGAACGGGGAAGCCCGTTAGAAATGGAAATGAACTGTTTGAAAGGTTCGCACAAGCCTGGCATCAAGTTGATTGGCAACTAATTGAAGAATTAATAGAATCAATACCTAGGAGGATGGTAAAAGTGATCAGGGCAAAGGGATATCACATCAATTACTAAAGCTTTTTTAGTTCCTGTTTTTAACGATGAGATTTTCTATTAAATTAATTACGTTCCAACAATTTTGCTCAGTTATTATTTGATTTTTTGTTATAAACGTAGTTTTGTAAGAAGCATTTTTTTATTTTGTTGTGATTAAAGTATCTTTATTAAGAATAAAATTACAATAAAAAAAAACTTGATGGTATGGAAAAAGCTCCAAGTATTTTGGCCAATACTGTACATCCGAATACTGAATCAAACACTGCAATTTATCTTGTCCTAAAATAAGATCTTATTCATTATACAACATTTCAAGAGTACCTGACTGATATCTAACAAATTGCAATAAGTTGCTGTTTAATTATAACATAAGTGAACTTATCAGTGTACGGATATAGGCGAGAGATCAGAGTGAAGATATTAGCACACGTTTATGTGTCGTAATCTCAAATATTACTTATCTTTCTCTGAACACTTGTGATATTGGTAATGACCTATGGATATTGAACCTTTGTTAATTAATCGTATGATTACTTCCAAAGCTGCTATTGCGTAACTCCTTAAACCCGGTTATTAGTTTGGAATTTTCCTAAAGCTGAAGAAAAACCAGAGACGCACACATACAATTCTCCCAAATTCGAGGAAATCTTGCACACCTTAGAACTTTGATTACAGTGAAAGCACTCAAAAATATATTTATGTACTTGTAGCAATCACACCCAGCCATTTAGAAAATCAAATACACTTAATGTTGCACTGTTAATGATTAATGGGGAAACTAATGCAGCCTATTAGTTTTACACAGGGCCGGCTTCTGGTGTGACAGTGCTCTGGATGAAGTGTTTAATCACCTCCCCCTTATCCCCAAGAAAAACCGCGGACCATAGAAATTCGTCGCTTCGCCTGGTCCGACGCGCTGGGCCGTCGCCCAACTTCACCCCCCTCCCCCGACCCCTCTAACCTATTAGGCCGGTACTGATTTTAATATCACGTATGCGAGTACTATTTTAAGCGGTACTTATTTTTAGAGAAAAGTGTATTATTTGCACTTCCCATTTCAAAATTCAGGGTCATTTCGATGTATTTTTAAATTACACGCCTTGTATTTATTACATGTGCATATAATGCCGGTGACTGATAGGTAATCAATCAATCAATCAACCGAATTCTATACAATTTCGCTTTCCACTGAAGGCGACCTACATTCACTCATTTCATTCACAGCCTGCCATTTCATCCCCTAAATTGTATTCCTGGAAAAGTGACTCAGCTAACACCCAGTTTTTTTCAAAAAAATTGTTTTCCTCTTGCATATTAGATGCGCTGTGACCTCGCTCCGACATTTCAGCCGCAACTCGTCTGAGTTTTCACAGAACCCGTGCCAAATCGTCAGTTTGAATTTTTATATTTAAACCGTAAGACGTACTGCAAATTCCGTTAATTGATGATGTAACAAATCGACAATGTAGATCGTCATTGCCAGTCCACGCGGCTTTATCTAAAATCATGTTTATTCTGTGACGCCATCGTCCACCAAAATTGAAATGAGCATCCCCTAGTCAAAGGCATTATTCAACGAAATTGTTGATTGTCGAAATCAGTTTTATTGTTCCTTTCTCAAATCCGACGTTTCGATATTCGGCAACCATCATCAATTTTGTTTTCTCTTATGGGCGCCATCTTGATTTTTCACATTTTTAACTCCATTTTTTTTATTACGATAATGCGTCACCTGCTTCGGTCCCACGCTCTGGTGCAAATGTTTTTACTCATCCAAAACACGTGTAATTACCATTATTTAGCGATTTTAATTTCAAGTCCCTACAAAAGAAAATTGGAAAATTGGGGATATGGGGAAATGGGGATATATATTCAACCGAATTTTTGCCAAACAGCCGAGAAAGAAAACCGCACGCCTAGGGCAGAAGCATTCACTGAACACTTCCCTTAGTCGTCCGGAGAAGCATTTGTGTCCATTAGGGGAGTTTCTTCTGTTGTCCCAACTCTCTAAACTCTAACTCGCTGGCTGAGGGCTGATGGACAGAGAAAGAAATACTAAGCAAATTTTTCGAAGTTTTCAAATTTTTTTAATTAACATAGCTAGAAGAAGCGCGTAAAAGACTTAAATGTTATTGATCCATATTGTTGAGTTTTTGAAAAACCTTGAGTAAACTTCAATAACCTCGATCAACCTCAATAGGATTTTTTTAAGATCAGATGCATAAGGACAGTAAATGGCCAAACAAATCCCTCTTACTTCATTATACCTTTCGAAACAAGCCACTTAAACCACTTACGTACCTTTGATACCGCTTTATGACCTATGAGTTTTCAATTCTAGGTACAATTCAAACAACTGATAAAAATTAGTGCTTATACCAATAACGTGGAAACAATTTTTCGATAAGTAACACATATAAAAGCCCCGCTTGAGATTATTTCAGGTACAGAGTATTGGTTTCCGTAAGAGTTAATAACAAACCTTCAAAAATGGTTCAATTAGATGGAACTTATGAGTGTGTCTCTGAGAAGAATTATTTGGAATATTTGAAGTCTCTTGGTAAGCCAACGTTTAATCTCAAAGATCGTTTCATCTAAATTTATTTCTTTAAAGGTCTTTCTGATGAAATTGCTCAAAAACAGGCAGCAATAAAGGTTCCAGTCAAGATTAAAGTTGTACCTGGAGTTTCCGTTACTGCGGCATATGGAGACAATGAAGTTACTTTTGAATTGGGAAAGGAAGTGAAGCACACCCTCTCATTGGGACACACCGTCAAGGTAGTTCGAATTTTTCCATTGCGTGTGAATGTTATAGTAATTTTTCTTTGCAGACCACTGCTGACATCAATGGAGACACCATTACCTTCAAAACTAAATTAAATGAAGATGGGTCCTTATCTGAAGAGAAGGTGTTGAAGGTCACTGACAGTGGCCTTACCGCGGTAAGTTTCATTGCTTAATGCAAAGGTTTTTTTTAAATGTTTTATTTAATTATCTAGACCTCCACTAATTCCAAGGGAGTGAAATATGTTCGCAACTACAAGAGGGCTTGAACTTGAATTTAGAGCGTAGAATATTAAGATTTTTGCTACTATAATTTTTTTAAATAAAGCTCAGATTTTTCGATATTATGATGTTTATTTTATTCTCCAATACGCCAGGGAGTTGAACAAGAAACTCCATTGTGCAGATGAATCGACCCTATATGCAGGAGCAAGAAAAAAATTATTTAAACCGTCTTTAAACACCAACTTTTCAATATAGGAGTTACATGCAAGTTACGAGGGGCTTTCAGTAAGTATGTAAGAACTGTATTTAAAGGAATATTTCGCAAGTACGAGTTTGAGAATTTATAAACATATCTAAAAAGACCGGTTAATGAATGTTTTTAAAACACACAGCCAATTTTTATAATTATTATTCCAATTTCTTTAATTTTCAATCGGAGAACTTTTGAATATGAAGCGATATATCTGTTCTCTTAGATTCCACTCCATTTTCAAAGCATTTAGCATAGGCAACCAAATATACACAATGCAAAATGTAATCAATATTTAAAACGTTAAATTGCTATAGCTGTTAAGTTGACGGTGGAATATTACCAAATAATCAGATATAAGTTATGAACAGTGATATTATTATTTGTTTCTTTGAATAATGACATAATAGGGATATCCTATTTATGGTAAATTTGTGTTCTAAGAGTTCTCACTTCAGTTCGGACATATCATACGACGAAATCGCTTTAAAAGGGAAATGTCATTTTCAACGATATTTTTGTGACATAACCTATCTTTTTTATTTTTCCTTTCTCTACCTTTCCTAATTTGGAAACATTCTTTAAAATCTTCTGAAAGGTTTATTTTATTGGAAAAATGTCTGGAAATAGTGGGAAAGGCACGTTTCAACCCGTGAGTATTTAAATTAAAATAAACAAGGGTTGTCTGTTTTGCTACAGAGCTTTTATAAACCCTACAGGACTCAGATGTACACATTTCATACGAGGACCAGCAGAAAATCAACATTTTTGCCAGGTTAAACGCTAAACTTGAAGACCTGAAAGATGAGGCTAAAGTCAAGGAGGTAAGAAATCAACCTAACTGTGTTTTAAGACATCTTCTAGTATGCATCAATAATAATATGTCACTGATACATTAAAAAATACTAGCTAGCATAACACACTAGTTAATATTTAGCTGCTGTGTTGTTCATCATTTTTTTGCCACTACATACCTGCAAATTTTATCTGATAAAACACCCTATTTTTCAGAATGATCTTAAAAGTATCGAAGACGCCTGCGATGAAATATCTCTCTTTGATGATGATGAGCTAATTCCTTATCTAGTAGGAGAGGTTTTCATTTGTCAAAACCTTGAAGCAACTCAGGTTTGTACCTACAAAAATGACTAAAAACCTTTATTAATGTTTGTTATTAGAAATCACTTGAAGAGGCCAAAGAGAAAATAACTCAGGAAATCTTTGCATTAAAGACTAAGTGTGAGGGAATCAAAGATCAAATGTCTGAATTGAAGGGCCATCTGTATGGCAAGTTTGGCAGCCACATCAATCTTGAAGCAGATGAGTAGAAATTAAGATTTGTTTAATTGAGGACATTTTTCCATATTTTATTGGATAGTTATTTATAATAAATGCAGATTGGTTTAATGAAATTGCTGTTATGATTCCTCATTCCATTCTAAATCTACATTCTCCTAGAGAAACGCTCTGAATAAACGGAAATTAACTACAGTTCCATTTAAAGTTTTAGCCTCATATCTTTGATATGCCACAGAAAACATCCAGAGAACTTCTTTGTCAGTATTTCTATATGGCACAACCTACAAATTCAAAATTTGTCACTGCACTCTTACCATGCTTTTATATTAGACCTTTAGACCACTGGGAAATTGCATAGTTTTCTTATCATTAGCTATAAGTTCAAAATTTTCCCTTTTATATGCAGTATTTGGATTCCATTTCAATAACTCAACATCAGTTAAAAGGGAAAAGTAAATGTTTCCATATTGATCAATAGCCTCAGTAACAGATTGTTGATTTCTCTTGTCTTTATAGGTCTAAAAGATGAATTTTGTGCAAATTTAAAGGCAAGAAATTAAACAATCTACATGAAATAAATGCGGAGATCCGTAAGGGACTGCAAAGTTGCTACGGTTCTTCAAGTCCTTAACATAAACCCAGGATTCGTTGATATTGGACATGGCATGGTAGTGCAACTTTCTTTTACAGAGACCATGTGAAGGAGGACTGAGGGCCACTGTGATTATGCCATCTGCGAATACAAAACTATCACCTAAAAAAAAATTAGTATTAACATTGATAATACCAATCAAAACAGCAACAATCATCTAAATTTCGAATCAGATGGAATCCCAGATATAAAAATGGAAAGATTCTTTGGATTACTAATAAGTTATCACAACCTCCTATTGTGTAAACATTGTAATTCGGATCTGGATCAAAACTGCGATCTTGCACCCTCCAAGACGTATTTTGCTTCAAACTGTACACTAGCATGGACGGTGCATTGGTGTCCGCCACATAAACCCAAGTATTTTCGCAACGATTCTTAAAACTCTCTATTTCAGCCATAGGTGAAATAAACCATGAAACGTTAAGATACTGGTCGTAAGGTACTTCGTATTTGTAAAGCAACTCATCCTACAAATTTTTTTTTAATGTGATGTTTTCCATTTTTAAGGATGTTCTCACTGTTCTTAAATCAAATGCTAAAAGCTGGGGAGGGCACACAAAACTGTCTCCAACGATTCCATTATCGGCTATCCAGAGTCGATTGCATTCATCAGCCTACAACCCACCAAAATGTTACTAAACAGTGAAATTATTTTTGAGTAATACTTACCCACACTCTAAATACTGACACAATGCGGTGGTAGCGACAATTTTCAGGATTCAGTTGCCATGACCATGATGGATAAGGGTCAATAACAGGGTTTCCATCCCTAGTTTCATTTGTGATTGTTCCAAACGTTGCAGGTACACCGCTGGAAGTCAACTTAGGAGTAGTGATGAAGATTCTTTCACGATTTGTAGATGCTGTAAATATGGGATGATTGAGAACTATCAAATCAAATTTTTAGAGATTATTCAGTGCAATAAGAAAAGACGTTTGAGTATAAGAACCCATGTACGGAAATGTCTTCCTAAGGCGCTATGGCCTTATGATGCTTAAGATGTTAGATGCAAAAATGTGTTTTATTGAGTTTAACTATGTTTCATTTTAAATAGAGTCTTAGGTAGACATTTTCGGATATGGATCTTTATATTCAACTGTCTTCTATTGTTGAACTGAATAAGCCCTAGAAGCTTGATTACACAAGCTGAATCACTACGCACAGGTTTTTATGTTTTCAATTTACAGCTGGTAGTCTGGCGAAAAAAATGTTATAATAATGTATTAGGTACCACTTACCATCAAATGTGTATTGAGCATCCATAGTTTGGATTTTCCCTACGTTAAATGACCCATTAGCAATAGCTTCACTGCGTTCTGCTTCGTTTCTGAATTTATATTCGATCTGTTTCCATTGGTAGATTAATTCAAAATTGTATTTTTTTTTACTACATTCAAATCCTTGATAGAGTAGGGCCAGTATCAATAGGTAACCTGTAGAAAAGCAGTACTTTACATGCCGTAATTGAGAACTGATGGTACTGACCATATAAAAAACTAACACAGCTTAACTTCATTGTCTGATAGTCTCTCATTAGTAAACTGCATTAGACAATTTTTGCTATTACTATACAAGTCGTAGCTTCCTACTACTTATAAAACGATATTTTTAAAAAGATTCCTTAACTGCTTGTAGATTTTTTATTTATGAGTTCTGTTAAAATTTGGTGATAACGGAAAAGCCTTTGTCAATTATAATAATTAAATTCACAAAAATCCATAAATATTAACATTTCTGTGGTTTTACTAAAAATAAAGCGGTATATGTAGTATCAAAGTTTG
Organism: Euwallacea similis; assembly: GCF_039881205.1. Classification (NCBI taxonomy): domain Eukaryota; kingdom Metazoa; phylum Arthropoda; class Insecta; order Coleoptera; family Curculionidae; genus Euwallacea; species Euwallacea similis. The sequence goes on from NC_089631.1 coordinate 876,869, forward strand.
ACGTAACACGAGTTCCATGAAAATATTTAGTACTTTAAAACACTTAAAAAATTACTTACATTAATTTTATCTTTACTACATTGGAAAATAGCACAAATGGGTTGCAATTTCAGCAAACAGGCCCCAGTATTTTTGTTATTAGAATACCTAATTATTATTCTAATTATATATACTGCAAACACTACACTTCCTCTTAGGGCGAGTACATCAACTTCCTAGCAATTTTACCTGGAAAATAATTTCCATGTAAATAATGTTTATGACTAATCTAGTCTTTTCTGTACTTAAAAATACTTTAAAAAAAATGCTGATGTGCTTGCAACGCGTATATTACAGTTAAGTGATAAGGCATATCCTTACAGACAAATAACGTGCATTTATAGGTTGATACACTATAATTCTAGGAAAAACAGCCTAAAATTTGTAACACTTCCATTCAAATTCTGAGTATAATATCTCTGATATGCAGTAGAGAACAACCATAGAGCCTCAGTTTTACTATGCTTATACGGCGAAACCTGGAATAGTCACATAATTTACCTACTGCTTACTCATTTTCAGAAATTTTTACTTTCACCTTTAATCCACTGGGAAACTGCATAGTTTCCTTATTACTGGCAACAACCTCAAAGTTATCAGGCCTATAGAGTCTCTTTGAATCCCACCTCAAGATCTGTACAGAGTGTAGATGAGAAAAATACAAATTCCCATTGCGGTCAAAGGTTTCTGAGGCTGACTGCTGATTTCTACCTTTGGCAAATGTCTTGAAATTTTTTGAGTCAGTTATTAATCTCATTCAACATGTTATATTAAACTTACATAAAATAAACTGGATTGACCATAAGGCACCTGAAAATTGTCAGAATTTTTTAAATCTCCAGTGTTTACTCTGGATTCCTTATCATTTGCCAGAGAATGATAGAACAGCTCTCTGTGTCCAAGATCAGGATGAGGGTTTAGAGCAAGGGCAAATAATCCATCGTCAATATCGACTTTAGAGCCTGCAATATCGAAGTGTAGGAACTCGGTTTTATTTCTGAAGGAGTCATCTAGAGCTCTCCAAGAAGAGTTCTTTTTAAGGGTGTAGATTAGTAAGCTAGGAGTGACGCAGTCAGCTACATAAACCCAGCTATTTTCACATGAATTTTTGGTGTCTTCCACTTCGACCACCAACGTGATGTACCATGAGGTAGAGCTGTATTGGTCATCAGGAATTTCGTATCTATGCATTAATTTATCCTGCAAAATTATTGTTTATTGTTAACTTCTTCTGCAGAAGTTGACTTACCGTATCCAAATCAAAAGCCAGTAGCTGAGGTTTGCAGGTAAATTTATCTCCAATAATTCCATTATCGATAATCCAAAGTTTATTGCACTCATCTACCTATTGTATAATCGATCTAAGCAAAATATTGATAAGTAAATTAAGTCCTTACCCAAACTCTAAAAACTGAAATCAGCCTGTTATATTTACATTCTTCCGGGTTAATATGCCAAGACCAGGATGGGTATGGTTCAATCACTGGATTACCATCTCTAACCTCATTAGAAATGACTCCTAATGTTGCAGGGTATCCCACGTCTTCCCTAGGTGTTGTAATGAATATTCTTTCTCTGCTAGTTTTGGCTGTAAAAGGAAATTTGCCCATTGTGTTGTGATGTGCGTGTGTGATTTACCATTGAAGGTGTATTGGGCGTCGATGGGTTGAAGCTTTCCGACATTAAATGTCCCATTTTCAATGGCCTGTGAGCGCTCCTCTTCGTTTGCAAATTTGAATTCGATCTGCTTCCATTCATGCACGAGTTTCCAGTTGGGTTTGTGGGCTTTGCCAATGGGAGAGTTGTAGAATAGGATCAGCGAAACCGTATAGAAAATGAAACCTAAATAAATAAAAATTATATGGATTATTTTAATTTAACCCTTAAATTGTGCAAGAGGACTTACTCATCTTTTCTATGTAACAGGACAAATACTTATGTAATTTTGTATCGTTGATTCAAACAATTATCCACTATACCCTGGTGCAGATGCGCGTATTAGGAATGACTGTTGCCATTTCACTGCTAAATTACTTGCAAGTAGTTAAAGAGAAACCTTTGTTATCTCATACCTTTGGCAATTATTTAAGTTGAGGGAGTAACAAACTCATCATTTGGTTTCTGACTTAATGATGCTAATAGTCAAAGAGACGTTAAATCTACTGGGGGAAGAGGGAAAAATTTCATTTTTTACTATGTTGAATTCAGAATGTTTTTCCTATAAAACGCTACCTTTTTTCAGTCTTATTTTATTCCAGACTCAGTAGTAATTTCGTTTAAGCTACATTTCTAAGCTCCGGTTCTTCCCTAAAATTGCAAATGAAATAATTCACTATCATAACATGTATCAAAATATCTCTGTAAGGATCGGTTGTTCAATGCCCAGTTAAGGAGTAATAGTTAATAACTAACTGGTAGATGAAGTATTATTCAAATTAAAGTTAAAGCTTAACTATTGATTGATGTAAGAACAGAGGTATCTTGAGTCACCCCTTGGAAATTTGAACCACCACATTTTCACACTTCGACTTCTTTCGCTGGCCAAGAACTTGCGAATCCATGTTTATTTGAAAAATCTATCTTACATTATATTATTAGGCGTCTCCTGGCATTCGATAGAGAACCCTATTTTAAGTAAATGAATAGTAAATAAGTCGTATAAACATGCGGTAAAAAATCCTTAGTTTTTGAGATGCAGAACGTCAAATTTCAAAGCGTTTTTAGTATTTCCATATAGCTTCTGTAATTTTAAAGATAATTTACTCAAAAATCTGTAACAGTCCGCATGATTAACTCAGTCATTAAATTAGTCGATTCATTTTACAACAAAGGACCATTTTTCTCTTCAACTGCAAAGTCTTCACTGAAGACCTCTTATGTACACCTTCACTGTCCATGCATAACCATTGGAAAATTTATAACATGCCTTTGCTTAAAATACATGTCACTTTATATGATTAATAGTAAACCTATATGCCATCAACATTTAAATCTGAAGAAGTGATACCAAAACTTAGCATCTTCACTTGATACTCCAAATACTATCGAAGTATCTCTTCAGCATCTCCAACCATCTTGGCAATAACAGAAAAAAGAACAATAAAATCCGTCTAACAAGAACAATTATCAGAGTGGGAATAATTTCTACTCCTTTTGCATCGCGTGATTTCGGTAGGGGTACCGTTTACAAGTCCAGCGCTCCATCTGGTACCGCTTCAGTCGGCCTGAGTACCCGGTCCACTAACATCAAGAATTGCAATCTAATTCGCCTTAATCGCATAATAATCGGCTCTAGTGGTCCAAAATTTGCTAAATTTTCCGTTGATTAAGAAGCAACGATGGAGGAGAAGCAAGTACCCGAATCTTTGGCTTCGGTTACCATCAAACCGGACTATCCTCCTTCTGAATATTGTGCTTCAGAACCACCACCAGTAAGTACCAATTCGTCTTTGTCTTGTGTTTATTAGACGCTTGTTCTGGTTTCTTGTCTCTGAAGGTGATTGTGCATTTACTTTGAAGTACTGTCTTAGGTGGCATGGAACGTAAAATTATGGTTTATTCGCGAGTGAAATAATTTAATTTAGAAAGCAGTAGTACAGAAGTAGTACCATGGCCAGATCTAATTGTAAATTAATAACCATTTTATGGATATGTCATTGAGGCTAATAAATTTGATGGCAAAGGTGCAATTATAGATTTCACCATCAGGCTCATGTTCGGGAATGTTCTAGTTTCTAAGCCGTTAATGTACTCAATTTAGAGCGGATGTGAGACAAACAACTTCCACCAATTTAGCATTTTGAACCGAATAAATGTACGGTTAATTTTAATTATTTTACAGAAATAGGCCTGTGATTTTCCATTTAATACCGAGACGACTAAATATGGACAAAATTGTAATTGAGGTCCATTTAAAGTTTGTATAATAAGAATTGTTTTTTTTTTTTTTTAATTTCTGAGCTCAATGGGAAATTCCTAAATAATTGTTTTGAAAGACAATCTATGAAAACCAACATTTTGCATGAGATAGAGTCAAATATAACTAAAACCCAAGAGAGGATCTGAAACTCACTAGAAATTAAAGTTGAGTTTATTCAGGACTCACAAAACCTCACGAACCTGATCAAATTGTATGCAAATAATACGTTCTGTAAAGGATCTTTTTGGCTTACTGACTCCCACAATTTCATAAATGTTCCTCTAAATTTGTCTTCATTAGTTGAGAATTCGAAAAATTGGGACCCAGTCATTACCATCATCAGGATGTAGCAGTTTTCTTACTATGCTAAGATTCGCAAGATCTATTTATGCCGTTCATTACTTTTAATTCTAGTTTAAGATCATTTAAGTCATCCTCTGGAGGTTTAAATAAAGAACTATATGCTCAACTTTATCATTCTCGGATCTGCGGCCGCTAAGGTCTGCCTCTAGTTGAACTATTCATTCTATCGTTGCACCCTCTTAGGATTATGTCAAAAAAACTGTCATTCCTCATCCAGTGAAAAGGGGAATTTTGGTTATTTTTTGTCTTCGACACAGCATCGCACTGCTCGATCTCACCTCCGGCTCGGATTTTTTTCTTCACAATAACCGAAACTTTTACTTAAATTCAATTTCCAATCACAATCCAAGAATGCTACTCACTGATCGTGTGACTTCGGAGATCCGAACGTAAACGACACGATCTTCCTGGTATTGTCAAATAAAATCGAATTTTAAGAGTGCGATTTTTAACAATTTCTAACTGGGCACAATCCCGTATGAACACTCATTGGGTTTCTATTTAATTAACCTTCAACTACCCACAAACTTTTCGAAATTTTGTCCATGTTTTCAGTCGAAATTTAATAATTTTCGCGAGCTAAACGGGAGCGAACTCAAATACGTCATTAACGCTGACAACCGAAGCATTATGATTTTATTTCCAAAGCCTTCTTAACAAAAAGCGGCGCTCCCTTGTGACGACGAATTTTTATAAAACCACATGATGATTTGTCTTGATTTCTTTGAACTGAACGAAAGTCCCGTAATTTCAAAACCTTTCAAGGGATTTTACTGCATTTAATTAAATTGCTACTGAAATATTGAACTTTAACCCTTCGTTACACGGGCGGGTGATTTTTTACACGTTTTCACGAGTGAGGCCTGTTAGGATCATTTCAATATATGATATGTTTTTAAAATTTTGAAATGTAAAAAAACTGATGTAAACATTATTTCTTCCACTTCTTAGCTTGTCTTAACTAAATTTGAGAAAAGAATATTTTTATTTGGTTCCAGAATTATGTGTCACTTATTGATGTACATTTTTAGCATCACATATTTTAAACGTTATTATTACTGAAAAAAAGAAACATGATGGAAAAGAAACATGGTCAAATAAAATATATTATTTGAAGAAGTGTATATCTAATATTATAGCAAATTTAAAATGGACATGAAAACTTTTTTCAGACAGAAAATGCAACACCGCAAAGTACTCAAATGAAAATACCGATTATTCCATAACGCAGTCAACACAAGATGCGATAATGGCCTACATACATAGCCAGCTTTTGCAAACGTTGCAAAAGTACCGTGTTTTGCATCTTTTGCAACATTTGCGATATCCTTTTTTATTTGGTGATGGATCTGGTTGATCTTCTAGTACTACTTCACCATATTTTTTTGCCATCTGGCGCGTACTTCTGGGCAAGTTCTTGCTAGCTGCTCTGATAGCCGCATTTTTTTCACCAGTTCCAGTCCTAAGGATTTAAGATATAGTCTCCAGTTTTTTGCACATGTTAGCTGGATTACTATGTCGAAATATGACGAACGGTGCGGTAATTTAGCCATAATCTTTGAATATGTGCTTATAAAAAAATTTACCACTTTGCACGGGTGAGGCCTGTGGGGACACCGATTGATATTGTTTTACGAAAATTTCAGTGAACTTATGTCACCAGGTAAATGAAAGGTACCTGGAACGTGAACAGTTTAGTTTAAACAATTTCAGACTTATAGCTAAATTTAATTTTTACTTGGACTGATAGGCCTCACCAGTGAAACGAAAGGTTAATGTTTCCCTGGTGTGCCGTACAGGGGAAGAAAGGAACGAGCGCGAAAAATTCAAATTTCTAGTTAGTGCTAATGTGCCCAAAAAAGTTTTCCCTTATGAATTTAGGTGAATAAAAGGGTTGGTAAAGCAATCGCAGAGAGAGAAGATGAGAAAGCAACAAGTTGTAGCTATTAAAATACTGTGAAATCTTAGAATCGGATTACTTTATATTGTTTGTAATAGGTTTTGGAATAGCAAACTCAGGAATAACTTACGAAGTAATTTATTTCACTGTTGAATACTGCACCTCAATCAAGTTTACAAAAATGAACAACTCGGTTAACGAAGTACACGTCAACGCGACCATTCAGCCGAGAAAGAGTTTATAAGTTTTGTATAGCTCTAAAGTACTACAACGAGGGCCAACACATATAGGCGTACCGCGGCTAAAAGGCATTTATCGGCTAATTTGCTGTAGATATCTTTAAAGCGTAACACTTAGATGACTATATAGTAAGATTGATCTTCTCTTGGGGTGTTGCATTTATACCGATTTAAGAAAACGTGGATGTATTTAAACTGTAGGTCTCATAAAGAACGGGGGTTTATTATACAAGGCAACCATTATTCGAGGTTAATTGGTACTAAAAATTTAGCCATGCCGGGTATATTGCCAAAAAAATAGTAACACACATAGGCGTACCATAGCGGTACATTGCAAGTTTAATCTCTGCTTTCTTGAGGGGTATCACTGTTCTTTGTAGAGCAAGAAAAAAAAAGGCCGATTTAAAACAGATGCGCCATTTGTGTACATAACATTTTCCTAACAACTATTTTTAAACTAATTCACGATTTAACAACATTTCTAAAACTTCAGATTCTCACACTCAATAACGCACGTATGCACTCGATTTAAATGTAAATCACGTACTCCCAAATAATCAAAACCAGCGGAAAATTCGATACATTGACCCTATGTCATTGATATAAACAATAATACATGAAGTTATTAACTTGGAAAAATAGTCAACATTCCAAGAATCCATTACCTCGTTATCTCAATGATTTTTTTACCGCATAGCTAGTCAATTTTAACAAGTCTAAGGACAGATTGCGAACGTGCTGTCAACTTTAACTGCCAGCTAGTTTTCGTTAACATACATCCAGACTGTTGGTCAGATTCTCAGTTTCTCGGCTTCGTCAGGTTAATCCCTCCGTCCATAATTACCCAACGACATGAAACATTCCGAATTTACTCAATTGAATAATTACTAATTATTATTAAAAGTAATCACGTGCATTTCCTTTTAGCAACAAGACCCACAACCAGCAGTTTACCATTCACTTAAAACCCCACTAATATCTAGTTTTAAAAACGATCGGACCTTCTATTGTGGACGTTACGTAATGCATAGTTATTCTGAAACGCTCATTATTAACATTTTTTAATATTTATTTGCGTAGTTGTTCTCTTTCCACATATCCACGCTAATCATTGCCTGATTGCCGCAGATCCTGTTTGGAGGTGGTCGGCTCGATAATTTAAATGATGTTCTCTATTGTTTCATTTGGATGAACGGCGTGAAAAATTGGCTAGAGGTTGTCTGAAGCACGAGATTACAAGCAATTGAAATGGTTTAAAAATCTGAATAATGTGCCCCCCGAAAAACGGAAAAAATCTACACAACATTGGTGCCTCTAATAGCTTCTGGGCGTAATTTTTTTTTGTCAAGCTATACATTAATACTGCTTTGTCCTCAATCAATTTCGCATCTAATAGCAAAGTATGATTATTTCTTTTTTAAGTATTTGCCTTGAAGTACACTCAATTACTTTTTTGTTCCACAAGACCGAAGAACAATTCTGATCCGCGTTTTAACTATTTCCATATTCATTGTGCTGAAGTCCTTGGTGATTGCTACCACAAATCTGCAGAATAATTACTAAGAACAATACATTTTATGCCATACAAGTGGGCGTTTTTGCCAACTGACTAGAAGCACATACAACCGAGAATCCCCACAGACTTTTCGTTGCCACGTAAATGTTGATAATGAGCAAAACATTTCTTCAAATGTTCAAGTTAGTTCAGGGAATTTCAACTGATTTCAGAAATCGTCGCCTGAATTTCGGAGAAATCATTTGAGTTTTGCAATACTTTATTATTACGCGTTACTTTCTGAGATGTGTGTGAAAATGGTTGGAAATCCATTTTCACTCATTCACCTGGTTCGGGTTAATGCAGGTTAGTTCAGGTTAATTTTTGAGTGTATCTATTTAACTTAGAATTACTGCATTTTGATCAATTTTGTAGACGTTTCCGCGTGAACGGTGTTAATCACCTGTTGTTTTTGCTGTATTTCTGGATCATAAATTTGGAAGCTTCCAATTTCCATAAATCCGCGGGATTCCGAGTTTTAAGTTATGTAAGTTTTTGGATACTCTGAAATATAGATTTGTTTAAATTGGTTGTCGTACATCGAACCGCTTAGATTTTCAACTTAATTCTTGTAACAGCTACATTGAATGTGCCCATTCTGCTAAACGTCTTGATCAATCCATCACAGTTTGAGTCACACATACTTCACATTCGTAAGCCGTTTGCGCAACTAATAAATCGTTAAACTAATGATTATTATTATAATAATTCCGATAAGTCGCCAGGCAAGGAAGTTACACTATGTAATGGTAATTTTTAATAGCTAATTTGAATGCGAAAGTAGGTTCTTGCAACGGCATAGGCATAGAAAGACTGGCGAATTAATTTATTCGAGAACACGTACTGCAAATAGAAAAGCTTCATTAGCTTTTATATACCTATGTACGTCTCATTTACTTTACCGTTGATTTGTTAGTATTGCCAATATGTACTATATATGTGATTATTACTGCAGCAACCTCAACCAGCAGTTTCGACTAAAATTGTACTTGTTAGTTTCTCTCGTGGCATAAAAAAAATTAAAAACACAATGAAGACCTCTCATATTTGTTGTTATTTGTTAATTGAAGCCATGAGAAATTTCGGGTCATGATCCGAACAACGAACTCGCCAACTTTCTATTTCACAGCGCATCTTCCTTAGCGAACTTTTCATTATCTACTTATTACATAGGAAGCACATACGTACAGTGTAATAGGTTGTTAATAGTCATCTTCATTATTTATGGACGTTGATACCTGCATAATAATAATAATTGAAATTTCTATTTCGACATTTCCTCCGTTCTGCTTTACTTTGGCTAAAGCCTCGCACCGACTTGCTATCTCTTCTCTTACAGTATTTTATTAGATGATCTTAAACACTGTTGACCTTTTTTCGGTGGCAAACGCCTATGCGATGGTATTTATACGAGTAAAAATGTTTATGAAAAAATAATAATAAAACTTGTTGGCACAATCCTACACGTAACCTTCACAGTTAAACATTGAAGTTATTGGTTTTGTAATTATCATTTATGTGTTAGTTAGACATGTTTCGTGCCCACTAATTGCTCTTTTGCACCTGAATGTCTTCTTGTGTTAATGCCCCATATGTGCTAATGCATCCTTTGTAATAGAAAAAGACTTATAGATAGTTTGGAGTTTTCCAAATTTCGTTTAATCATACCACTCAAGAATTACTTTCCTCCTGAGGGGTGCCAAATATTGGAGCTTTTTAGGTCAAAGTTTTGAAATTTTGTTTTCGCACTTTTAAGGGCGATAAACCAATGAAAAACCCACAAGTAACTTCTCCTTAAAAAATAAAGGGATGGTCTCACTTCGAAGCAAAAAACTACCTCAAACTACCACTGTTGTATTGCATGGTTATGAAGTACGTTTTCTCACAGTTGAACAACAAATTAATAAAAACGACAAGTACATGGTCCATTAGAGCACTAATCGGCAACAATGTCATCATCGTCCCACTGTTGCCAATGAATGCTCCACTTTTCACAACTGCTAATAGTATGATTCATTTTTTATTTACCTATTAGTTGGAAAAATCGCATATGCACACCTATTTTACGCTCTCCAATTTTCATAAAAATATTTAATGCCAAAGCGGACTTAGCAGGAAAAAACTAAAAAATAATAATTTTGTATCACCTCATATATCACACAGGAAGCAGAAACAGACTCATGATCAACTTTTTCGTGAAAATCATCCACAAATTCACCTCCTGAATTCTTTACATACTATTATGAAACACCTCATTTGTATCCCACATATTACATTCCAAGTTTTAATCCCCAAATAATCTTGTTATAGAAAACTTAAAATATGCCAGTAGGGCATTGATGTAGCTTTTGGAGCCTGAAGGATTATCTACTCCTCAAAAAAGGATTTTCTCCCGAATGAGTCTTGATAATTAATAAATAGAAACGCAAACTTTCACTGTCTTTGTGCACAAATTTGCATGGAAAAATATCCTGATTGGGTATGATTAGTCACTGCATTAATCAATCTAAAAAGAGCAGCACCTCGTCTTTTGTATGGTGATACAATTAGTTTTGTTTGTTTTTCACCTCTCACTGACAATAATAATAATTAATCGGTCGATAGAAAGTTCTAGAATCCAATTTAAATATGTTTCCAATTGCGCGTCCACATCTGAATCATTATTGAGAAACGACCGAAAAAAATTAATTGAAACTGAAAGTACCTAAGTTGGTTGCACGATTTGCTTAGCTGATCGTAGAACACCGTACCTAGTACTGGATCTAATTTTAAACGTGTTTATTTCCACGCAATTATCGCATAGTTTTTACCTTAATGAAGAGACTCAAATAGTTATTTTTTATATCTATGGTGGCTAGTCGTTATGAGATGTCAGCAGTGTTTACATTGGTTTAATATATCTTCATAAATAGTTTAATGCTTATGTAATATTCTATACATATATTAATGTATATAACTTTGAACCTTAAAAGATTCATTTAAAATCAAACTTATAACATTGTCTTGAAACATCAAATTACTTTGTTTGCAATAAATATTATTACTATCTTCTCTGGATATCAGACACCCCTGCAGTATACAACGAATAACATCAATATTGTCACATGTGGGAATGGATATATTGTATGTATGCATTAAAAGCACTCTCGACCATGTAACACCATAATGGTATATTAAGTATTAAGAACAATAAGAAAGTTTTATTGGTCGAAGACAAAGCTTGAAGGCTGAGCTTAGTGAAGCCTTCAATTTATCTAAGACGAGTAAAATTGCTTGTAATATTCTTTGTAAAACCATAACCACATAATGATAATGTATAAAACAAATACCATAGGCAATCAAAAATAAATAGATTCTACAAAAAGGCTCCTAAATAGATATTTGTTCTTGCTGTCTACTTATTAGGTGACTAGCATGAGATATCCATTTTAACTGTGGATTCAAATATACCTCAAGAAACTCGGCCAGTTCCAAATCTATAAAGTCAACCCACCTCATAGTCTGGAGGAATGGCACTTTGTTACACATTCTATGAGAATATTCCATAGTAGGAAGAACTTACTGAGAGGATCTACACCCCAATGGGGAAACATAAATTGGAATATCGCACGGTTCTAATGTTGTACACTATTCTGGTCCTGGTCCTGGGAGGGCTTGCTTGAAGAGACGTGACGACACCTTGGAAATTTAGGCATATAATTATTACCCCCAAATATGATTTACAACTATTTTAACTAAATTTTAGTTATGAATAAAGTAATAATAACAATCTTCTCGCAAAAGTCAAAACAAAAATTTTTGAGGTTATAATTGCTCACAGGAATGAAACATCTGGGAAAATTCTGTCTCTCTCTGACTTGTACCACTCGGGAATCCGAGGCAAGGATAGGCACATAATTTGATCGATTCGACTCCAAAGATCATTCCTGTATTACACATAGTGACGTCCTTCTCTGGCTATCGTTGCCACATTTTCGTACTCTGTTTCACTTACGGTGACAGGCTGACCCACTTTCATTCAGGGCTATCTCTTTATTAAATAAGACATTCCCTTTAACTAGAGTTAAAACTCTTGACGGTGGAATGCTTGGAATGTGTACCAATTCGGGAATTCCGGATATAACCGGTTCTTGCAAGCACTATTATTATTTTTATTAAAGGAACGTGACCTTCAGAATTTTCAAGGGCATTTAGAAATAAGTTTAAATTAAGTTTTACAGAAAACGAAAAGAGATAAATATATAAAACGTTATATCATTAGAATCAGTTTAAAGAGGGCTAGCTGATGGGCGTATAAAATATACATGTTCCGTTACAAGAACTTAGGCTTGAATTTTTACAGGGTGTTACATATCGTTATGGAGATATTTCAGGGAATGGCAGTACCTTGAAAAATATTTTTTTTAAATGCTAATAGACCCATAACTAAAAACTTACCATTTTTGATATACAGGATGGCACATTTTCAACAGTTTTATAATTTTGTTTTCGTTTAGACCTGTTTTTATTTTAAGAAATTTGGTGAAATGTTATGAGCTACTTCAGATAGTTACCAACTGAACTGGATGACAATTTTTTCCCCAAGTTCTTTTACATTCGTAATTTGCATCGATAAATATTTTTGTAAAAACCAAAGAATTGAAGAGGGAATTTAAATTTGGTATCAGATTTCGTGCAGGGTGTTCCAAAAGAGATACAAAGCATACAATAGTATATGACCCAAAAAAACTTAACGCTTTGTATATGACTATCGTCGATTTTGGCATTTTGTTGTAGAGTGTCTTAAAGAAAATAGGTGCACGAAATTTAAAGATTTTAATTAATTCATCATACGTGAAAAAAATGTGAAATATGAGGAAAAAATGTATAAATTTACCGCTCTGTATATCGAAAATGGTGCGTTTTTGACCATGGATCTATTAGCATTTTTTTACTATTTTGCCTCTTGAAATATCTCCATGATACGTTACACCCTGTATATTAAAATTATGAAGACTAAAATTATTATAAATACCACAATAAAATTATTAATTATTATCCCCCTGGCGTGCTATAAAAAAAGTTCAACTTCAGCTTAGTGAGGGAAGCGAAATCCCCCAATAATACAAGTGTATACAAAATAGCATTTCCTAATAAGCTTCATACACTATTTATTCAAACAAATTCGTGCATTTTATTTCCTTGGCTTTAGGTAACCAACTTGTTAGGTACATGCTGATACGGTACGACTTACGTAAATACTCGCCAAAGGAGTGGCAGCAAAGTGCCCAAAACCGGCATCGTTAATTGGGAAAGCTCCTATAGTTCAGTGACCGCTTTAAGGAAATGCGAAATATGCTTCTTTCTGAAATTTTGTTATTCGAGATGAGAACTTATTGGAAGCAAATTAGTTAAGCCATCATTTATGAAGTAGCTCTATAAGTGGTACTGTGCTATAATCAAAGAGAAAATGCAGGAATGTTGAACATTATCCTCTTGTGCCTGATGAGATTTAAACTGCCCAAGAGAAATAGAAAACAAGAGGTACTTGTAGAAAAAATAATAGTGATCACGCAATTTTTAATAATAGTACCATGGACTAGAACTTAAAGCTAATTACGGTGAGGTACCCTGAAACTTTCGACCGGAACAAGTGTCCTTGTTCAGCCATTATTTTTATAAATCAAACACTGCTGGAACAAAGCCGAACTAATTGCGTTCATTATTTTCAAAGTTCTTGCATTCAAAGGTAATTGATTACATGGGATTGGCAGGGTGTGAATTACCATTACATTAAAATACAAGAAGAATGTATTTTATCACAAAAACGAGGATCCTTTTTTACTTTTTACTGGTGTCTAAATGCGGTTCATTTCATAACTAGTTACACAATGAAAGCAGATACGTTAATTCCATAACTCAGTTAACAAATAGCTCTGTCGACAATAACGGTCCATATCTGAACATATACGTACAAATTTATGCCAATTTGTGATGGCTTACCCATCAGACGGCAAAATTAGAAAAAAAACATAATTTTTATGTAACTAGTGTAATATTTCTTTGAATTGTAATTCTCCTACCTGATTAAATAAATAGTTATCGTATCACTTATCAAACCCCTCGGGAAGAGCCACTGCTTTGAAACAAAAAAAATTGGTTTGATACAAAAAGTTTCAAATTCCTATTAAAGTCAGTGGCGCCCCTTTTTATTTAAATTGTTCAAACTTTCAAAAGGAGTCATCTCGAGCGGCAAAGTTTTTCCTTAAATCTACATTATTTTTCTAGCAAAATATTTTAGATTTGTACTAGAATTCTCGGGGTCTCAAAATCTTATTAAAGTCAGTGGCGTCCCTTGCTTCCGAGCCTGCCTTGGAAATTCCAAAAAAGGCACCAATCTGAATAAGAATTCGCTGTATTATAGTCATACACATTTCAGAGAGTTTTCCCTAATTTAACGTAGCAAACCCATGAAAATCTACACAATGCACGAATTTGATCCTGGCTCAACCGCATCCTTTACAGCCATGTTACATGAGAAAATGTTAAAGTTACCTAACTCACCTAAACACGTCGAAGATACTACACTAAAGTAAAATTGGCCATTAAATTTATCATTTGCAAAAAGTTAAGTACCGTTTACGGTTAACTAAAAATTACGTAATTGATTTGAGTCTTTCTTTGAGCAAAGAATTGTTTGGATACAAATCAGTATCAGTTTTATGGGGAGGACAGTTTGGGCGAAGGCCCAGGGCGATGGGCTTTCCTGGTCGGTGGTTTTCCTTGGAGGTAGAGGGCGGTGATAAAAAATTTATTTAAATTATTTGTATTAGGGCCAAGGCCGGCCCTAATACAAATAATCGATTTAAGAGATATCAAATTCTTTCGGATTCGGATTATTCAAATCCCAAACAAGGTTACATTAGAAATTTCCAGCTGGTCTCAAAATGCTCCTAAGAATAAACGATCGAACCAGCTACTTTTAACATCAATTCCTAATTTGGTAACAACACAGCACCTCTCAAAAGCTGCAGAATCCTGAACAATGTTAGCATTGCATACTAATATAAGTATCACACATACTGATAATCTAACCTGAGTTCATAGAAAAACCACAAGCGGTTGTTGGTCTTTTAATGGGTTTTACGAAACCTCTGGGATTTCACATCATTTATGCGAAGGCCACTTTAAACATTCGTCAAGATGTGACTTCGTGAGCTAACTAAGAATAAATATGCACTTGTAGCGTATAAACAAGTCTTTGTTCCTTTTTTCCTAATGGGTTATGCAATATCTGTTTGCGAATTATACTGAGTGTTTGCAAGGTTACTTCTTGTTTCATTTTTATTATTTTTCGTTTCAGGCCTATCACAAACATAAGAGCTCAGCAGTACAGGTGGCCAAGATTATCGCAGTTACAGTGGTCGTAGTGTCCTTCGTGTTGGGAATTTTCATTTTGGCCTCTGCGTATGTGACTGCCACTGCTTCCTGCAGGCAACTGGAGCAAGATTTGGAGCTTCTGGGAGAAGTCGCGGACAGATTTGATAATTCCAACTTGCCCCAGCCCGAAGCTCTGAAACAGGTGAGATTTTTTGAGATCAAGTCAGCTTCTGTGGTGTAGAGTGATCATTAATGAATGCTGATAAAGTAACAAAATTAATGAAGAAACTTCCAAGTCAACCTATGCAGCAGAATGTCATCAAATAAAATGTTTGCAGATGAAAAACTAGTGAGGACTGAAATTAATTTAAAAAAAAAACAACAAAATATGATGAGAAATTTGTGAACTAACGTGAGTAAATTGACGCTTAGGCTTCGCCACATAAGACTCCACATAAGATGTACAGGAAAGGGACAATCATATTTTTTGAGCTGGATACGAGAAATTTGTGGCAAAAGCGGCTAAAACTTGAAAAAAGAAGAAATATAGCAAATGCTAGAACTTGCACCTAAATCTAAAAGTCCAAGCAAAATTCACTTTTAAGCCGCGAAGTTGATCAAAATTTCTGCTTGCAGCGACTTCTTGAAAACAACTTGTGATCATTATCATCAATATCTTGGAAAACTCGGAAGACCTGATTTACTTTTGGCTTGCATCTATGCCTTGGCCTTAACCGACATGGTCAATATCCTACGTAAAGCGCTCTGCGCAATTTTATCCAAAACAGGTAATTAAAGGTCATCAACATTCGCGTTATGGGACCTGTGTGTGTACCCAAATTCCCAAATTGAATTATTAGAACCTATAATAACAGCAAAGAAAAGTCTCTGTCAACAACTCATTGAACGAAACCGCTCATATCCGTTTCGAATATAATTTATTAGCGAAATGAATCATGAGGCAGCAAGTTAGTCTATGCTCCTGTAAAGCACCTACTGTATTTATATCATTTCGCTTTGATATGTATCACGGAGCTCAAGGGCAAATGTCTATCATGCATACGGACAAACAGGTTTTTAGTCCTTTTTCGCTTCTGTTTTCCTGTACTTTTCAGACATTTGTCGGACATTCTCATATCTTCACTTTCTTGTCCTATGTTAAGCTGAGACATACATGCTCGTCATTTTCAAGTCGCCAACAACATTCAAATAACATCTTTTGGTTTGGTTGCGCTGGTTTAAAAGCCTTCGGGGCACACTAATTCGCTCGAAGTGTGCCACTTATCAAATCTAGATTTCAGGAAATTTCACAGGTTAAACGGGTAAAATAGCGAATTTAAAACTGTGCTTATATAAGCAATAAATGCTGTGAATTTATAAACACCTATTAATTAATGCTGTTTTACAAGTATATTGAAGGTCAAAACTCCATTAGCAAGTTAGCGGCAGAACGTCGCTTGTAGTCAAGCAATCATTTAGTTGACCTTTAGAACCGATTCTATGGTCCGGAGATGGCAAATCTTGGTTTACGTATTAAATCAACCTGAAATTAAATGTGTTGTAGACACCTTCTATCTGCATACAAGCAGGTTGCCGCTTTGATCAATTTATGTTGGTCTCAACTCGTTAAAAGCTAATTTGACCAATTTTTCTGGTTTGATATCGGTCACTTGAACTAACAAACTGTGGCAAAATTTCTCGTAAATCTGCCTTGCTGGCGATTTTTTCACGCTTTCCGGCACAGCCAGTTAAATTACATTTAACACAGGATGATTAGCGAAAATCCATCAAGATTTCACCAACGTTCCGATAAAAACTTCAGGTCTATCGAAACCGGCTTAGGTTGGGTTAGCCGCAGAAGAATACCACGTCCCTGGTTGCGTAATCTTTGATTGAATTTTTGTAGACTTCCTCGGTGAGCGAACTTTCTCAATAGTACTGAAATAACATCAACAATAATAATAACAAATCGTCACGTTCGAATTGTTTATAGCAGAGTTAATAATTTCACACTTCCTGAATTTCGGCATGCCATTTGCTTTAGCTTCAAAAATTGGAAAAACACATTTCTTTGCAGCAGGATGAAGTCATTTGTGTCAGCAAACAACAATCTTCAAGGTTCTTTCGAAGGAAGTGAAACTGGTTCGGCAACAATTGATTCTGATCTTGCTTGCAAGCATTAGATGTGCTTTATTTGCTCCGAATCATAAAGAACGGACTGTGCTGACATTGAGGCATACACGCAAGACATTTTTAAACAAAGATTAGCAATGATAGATCTCGCCAAGACGCCTGCAGACCTTGTAATGCGATTATAAATTGGTTGGTTAACCTACTAAATGGTTGTTTGTGCAGGAAAAAATAAGTTACTTAACTGAGACAGTGGCTCCAATCAAAGATTTCAATGAGAACAACAAAGGACATTGAATGATAATAATGGTTATTATAGAGGCAATAACGATCAGGTCCGTAAATGGAGGAAAGGGGGCAAAATGCTCCAGATAGGAAAATGTTTTGAAGCAAATAGACAGAAAAGCAATGCAATATGGTTTTAAGGGAGTTTTGGACGATTATTCTACAGTCAAGAGACTTCTTTTGAAGTCGTTTTTTCTTTTCTTCATGGCGCTCTTTGCGAAAACAGGATTTTTGATATTTTCACCACACTGCAAGACTGGAAAAAAATACGAAAATTCAAGTGGCGCTTTTAAGAAAAAATAAAGTCGAAGATGGTTGTCGAAAATCAAAAGGTGGAGAATAACGGAAATCATCAAATGAACGTATTCACACTTGTAAAACGTTTTTCCAAAATTTCAGTTTTTTTCTAACATCTTCGAAACTAACCGGAATTTTTCGAATTTTAAAACGGCATATTGCTGAACTTCAAATTGTGCAACTTTGCCCCGATTTAACCGACCTTGTGCTTTTCATGGTTACCGAGATTCTCATGATTGAAGTCCAAAAACGGACACCTTATATGCATTCAAGCCTTCATTTTAAACGCTGCATATAAATTTAGGTCGTTGAATGATCAAGATGCACCTTTTAGGGCTGGGATGATCATCGTGTTCCTTCCAACATTGGAAAATCGAGCCTGGAACTAAAAATTCATGTTAAAAGTACATAAATACAAAAAAAAACAGGATTAGACAATATTTTTATTGTTGCCTTTTACCATAACCAGGGCCACCCTCGGCAAGTCTGGCGCCCTGGGCGGAATTTTCAACCATCGCCCCCTCTCCTCCAAGAAAAACCGCCGACCAAAAAAGTGTGCTGACTTTCCTGGTCTGTGGTCCTTGGTCGTCGCCCAATCTCACCTTCCCGTAAGGCCGGTGCTGATCGCAACATTCGGAAACCCCCTTACTGAACCCCAACCCCGCCCAAAGTACTTAGCATTGCTGCAATAGTGCTGAAGAAGTGAATTTATCTATTGCCGTCGTCAAGTGAATAATAAAACATATTGTCCCTGGGGGTCTCTCCAAATTTGCCATAATCGCCCGATGGGTGTCACACTTCATTAGTATTCTTCCTCGTCTTCGGTTTGATTATAAATTGCAGCCATTAGTACAGTTTCGCGTGCAATGAAGATCCACGCCTGCAACGAACATTTTCACGATTGAAGGAACCAGTCGAGGTGAAAGCGAGAGGTCTTTGCTCTGCAACTCGAAATCGGGTCAAACGTTGCTACCAGCTGATGGCCTCAGGACATACAGGGCCTTACAATGTAGGCGAAACGTGATTTATCGACGAATACGGTCATAGGATTATCAGTACAAAACAAAGAGATCTTTAGAAGCTGTAAGAAGAAGACGGAGTCTCGTCTTGCAGTCTCTCGCAGCATTGAAGATTAATGAGGTGTTGGTGTGCAAAAGCAGCTAGTGTCAAACTAATTACAAGGCTGTTAGTAGTAATTAGGTACCATGGAGTTTAAATTACAGGCGTGAGTGAATGACAGACCTTTGATGCACTATTATGCAGCTTAGTTTCTCACGAGCGGCGCTTTGTTAACTCTTCTTAATTTAGCGAAAATTCTCTTCAGTTTTATTGCGTTAAATATTAACTTTCCACCTACATAACAAAAAGTGAAATCATGCTGTTTGACGCCGCTAAATGCGCTTTCATCGTCGATACTAGTAAGTGGGCTGTTATACTCCCCACCCCAAAAATACCCCATTTGGCACTTGTTCCCAATCCATATCCATATCCATATCCAGACCCCCAGGTGTCTATCTAGCCCCAATCATCGCCAAAAAATCCACTGCATTAATCTTTTCGTCTCACCCAAACCATTGGAAAAACTTTTAAGCAAAGGCATCGAAAACCTTCTCAAATCCCCAGGTACCTACCTGGGGAAAATTAAAGAAATTTATTCCGAAATGATTTTTTATTTCCCCAAAAAAGTTACTTTGCACAACATATGACGAGTTGGAGGAAGACGTTTAGGTGCATCTTTTGTTAGAAAATTGTTACTCCAATGTAGGCAACTGAATGTAACCAAATGTAACGGTACCAAGCGCGAACCTATGCGGGAACCGAAAATGCACGAGAAAAAACGTTTCGGTTTTATTCTGCGATTCGCAATTGAAATCGAAAATTTAAAAACTAATTTCATTTTGCAAACTCGATTCGACCTTGGGTGCCGGGACAGTTTTGCTTCGTGTATCATCGTTTATGTGCTTTTTAAATTGGTGCCGCAAAATGTTGTCCACCGGCGTGGACTTTGATCACCACTTGCACAATATGTTTTAAATGACAGGGACAGAAAAAGTGTCCCTTTTAGCTATTTCGGCTTTGTTCGTTCTTTTATTTTTATATACGGCTTGGTTTGGTTGCATTAAAAGTATTACTTCATTATCGTTTTTGCATTCTTAACAACACAATAAAATGAGTAATAGCAGCGAAGGTATATCGATATTTTTAGGTTCCATTTCTAATGAAAGTGAAAACACTTCGATTGATTTAAAAATTGCATAGCTGCGAATAAAACAACAGAAACTTAAAGACAGCGTTAAAAAAATTAAAATTCGAATTATAGAGCAAATGAAAAAGTTACAAGGATTAGAACAAGAATTAGATAATGTAATTTTAAATATTAGTAATTTGGAAAATATGCGAAGTATGGGATCAAGCGGCTAAACTTACAAATATTTTTTAATTATTTTGATAGATATACGGACTCGAAGAAGAGAAAAGTCCTATTAGGGCGCTTTGTGCCCGTATATTTAATACCTTTTAATGCAACCAATGCTAGTCTCAAGTCTAGAAAAATGCAAAGAGGAAGGTATTATAATTAATTAATAAAATACAGTGAAACGATGGGTCATAGTAACGCTGCAAAAATAAGATTGCATAAGTTAAAGGTCATCCATGGATAATCAAATAAATTATTTATTAGCTGAAAAATAAAACTTAAAATAAAGTTTTAGAATTTTTTAAAAGTATTTTGTTACTTTTAAGAAAGTAGCGAAGTACTAGAATTATAAGGGTGTGCTGCGCACGGTTCCAAGCCCAAGTAATTCAAGTTGTCTAGGTATCGTAGCCAAATTTAATAAAGGTAAAACCCATTTATCTTTTTTGTCAATAAACAATTCAATGGGCAAAAACATCTTACCCGTTCTGCCCTGTTTAATCATAATATCCGTAGCTATACCAGAAACCATAATCGTTGATCAGTTCGGTATTTTTTCTTTCTACTAACTATTATTGTTGGCGATACTTGTTCGTCATTTTCATATTCATGTATCGAATTTGTGCACGGAGGAAACAATTCAGGACTTTGTTCGCGAAATGTCTTATATCGAACTTTTCCCATTGCCTGTTTGTTCAAATAATTAAAATTTAATACCCCAATTTTATCGATTCTAACAGTTTCATTGTATAGTATCATAGCATAGCTTAAATATTTTCTAGCAAGTTCTTGTTCCGTCATATTGCTGTATAGCATTGCACCCATTAATGAACCTAAACTAGGCGATACAGAAATGGAAGCCTTGGTTCTTGGATGCACCCTAGGGCGCTCCTCTCCCGTATTTGAAAACAACCACACTTTGCGTTTAACCTTTTAGAGTCCATTATTAATTGTATTGTTTTGTTATATGTATTTATTTCTACAAAATATTTTTTATATTCAATTTAACTCAACAATAGCCCCAAGGTAAAGTATCTATCATTCCGTCTTCTTTATTCAATATCATTATTTTATCATATTCAAATTTAAATTCTTTTATTACGTTTTTATTAACCAATGTTTTATTATTAACATTTCTAGTTATCATGTTATAGCTTAGTTTTATTTTGTCAATTTCTTTATCCAAAATTTGTTCCATGGTCTTATGATTTAATTTTTGAGAATTTACATAATTTACAGTAAATCCTTTAATTTTCATCACTCTCTTTTTCAATTTTGTATCATAAGAATAACTTTTTGGTCCTGTGCTTACCCAATCATTGCCATAATCGTCATTGCTAAACTCGTCAGTCCACTCATCATGCATACAACTTGTTTTAACAGTATTAGTGCCATCATTAATATAAATTATACTATCTGTATCATAATATATAATACCACTGCTTCGCCCAATTGATCTAACATATCATACAACCTAAGTCTGGCATTAGATGTTGTAAATGCTGCTATAAAAACATTAGTTGTTAAGCTGTTTTCAACAAATATATTTTTGTACTTGTAAATTACTTGAATCATGTCATCATTTATGAAGTTAGTATTGCTTACTTCAAGCTTATCATCTAATAAAATTTCATACCAACATTTAGCGTCAGTAATATATTCGCTTTTAGATGCATTTTTCCCTTGTCCAAATTTTCCCCAAAGAGAATTTAAACAAATTTTTGCAACTGCTCTTTTTTCTGGATTTGGGATAATATTTTCTTTATCTAAATCTAAGTCTAAATGTTTCTTTGCAGCTGATATATCATCTTCTATCAATTTATAATCATCTTTCCAAGAGCTCGTTTCCAGTTTAATGTTTATGAAATCTTTAACGTATCCTTTAAAAATATTATTACTTTTCTTTTTAAAATGCCAAACTTCATATATTTTCAGAATTTTATAACCCTTTTCTATTACCTTGTTTACTTCATCTGTTGTCCATGTGCCAATAAGAGAACGTTCATCTTCACTATGGCAACATTTTTCACACTTCTCCTTGAAACATTGCGAACACAACGTAAATATCAATTTTTCCCCTTTTATAGGCAGCACTGGATGATATAGTTTTCTTGAGGGCAAAATTTGGCATTTAATAAGGCCGTACCAATATGTTTTGAATGATTTTGGTTTGAATATTTTTATAAGATGACCTACAGGATAATAATCAAAGTATTGAACGGAAGGATACAGACTGCAAACATCTATCTACTTTAATATTTTTGCTTTAACTTTTAATTTACAAGCATTAGTTCTTCCTCCATAAAATGCATCGCATGGGTTTAAAGGTTCTACCACGCGAAGTGTTTTATTTAAAGCATTTTTATAGTCTTTTGACTTTAGTTATTTACATTCCCACATTTGTACAAGTTTATATCCCACATCTGTGATTTGCTTGTTTCTTTCTTTCGTTTTTTCATACAAATCATCCATAGTTTCTTTATTCACTGCATTGAAAATATCTTCTTGATAACATTTTGTGCAGCCGTGCCAAAAGCATCCGTGATACTAATAAACGGTATTTGTGGTTTTATTAAACCCATCTACTTTTGCTCCACAAATAGTAACCTCACTCCCGTTTAATGCGTGTTGTACATTTTTCAAAGTATTGAGCTAAGTAATGGATCCCTTACTGAAAGCTTCTTTTTTGGTGTCTTTAATAACAGATGTTGTATTTTCTTGTAGATATTTGGACCTATAGATTGCCATACATACTGCTATCGTGATATATTGAAATGGATCGATGTTTGCTATTTCTAAAAATTGTTTTCGCAATTCTAAACAACTTTTCCGTAAAATATCTACATCAGAATTACAATACTCGACTAACTCTTTTTGAAAGTCAAACACATAATTTTCTTTCACCCGATCAGTATGCCATTCTAGAAATTTTTTCCTAGCTTCTTTTTTCGTTGTACTAGGGCCATAATATTTAGCATCAAGAATTGAACCGATGTAGTTTAGATTTTTTTAACGTTGAACAAATGAGGAAAGTATCCTTTTTTCAATTCGGCAAGAGCAAAAGTTTTCGGAAAATCAGAAAGGGCAGAAGCAACAAAATTATGAATGTCAATAATTTTCATTTTTGGACCTACTTCGAGCATCATTATTTTAGTTCCATTATAAATTGTATAAGGCTTTAAAGAATTCTCAACGCAAAATTGTGAATCATAAGCTTTAGTGTTGTGTGCAATAACTGTATAACCTGCATGCTTTTTGGAAATGAGCCAAGTACAAAATTTTTTATTTATTTTAAAAGTGTGCCTAGTGCCATTTAAATAATGTGAAATTACGCAATTGGCTTCATGGATGCCCGTTTCTTGTTGAGCTTCGTAATCAAACCATATGTATTTTTCCGTATAAGTACAAGACTTACTTTTTTGTCAGCTTCTCCATTGCAAATACAAGGCTGTTTACAAATACCACCCTTTTGCATTTTTTACTGCATGTAACATGCGTGCAATGCAGTGTTGTTATAAAATTTATTACAATTGAAGCACTTTCCTGAACCACAATTATGGTATTTTTCCCTGATACGAATTTTATTACATTCCAACCATTTGTAAACTTTCGAACAAACACTTTTGTAATTTTCAAAACATTGTTCGTTATAAAAATATCTGTTGCATTCCTTGCAGTATATTTTATTTTTGTCTGACTTATCGTGTTGAAGTTTTTTACACATTATACAAACGTTGTTTTTCTTATTTTTCTCACAATTGTGTTTCTTATTTTAGTAAGGTGTATCGCACTTTTTGCAATAGTATGAAGTAGCATAGAAATCTGACATACTATTAATTATATCGAAGTGGTTACCGTTCTTATATAGATTTTTAGTCTCTTTCTTTTCTCCCGAATATATTACAATATTAAAATTTTCGGCACAAATAATTTTCATTTGAATATCTAGCAACTCCCCCGTGTTTTTAATATATTCGAGTGTAAAACCATCTTCGTTAGAATCCTTTAGTTTTTGGCATAATACTTTTGTTAAATCAGACTGTAATTTTTTTCCATCTCTTATACTTCTTACGTCACGATTGATTAATTCTCTTCCTAAAATATTGGTTTTGCGATAAGTAAGAGCTGTTATTATAGCCCTTGGACAACATAAATTATCGTTGTTTTTAATTTGCGTAATACTTCTTTTTGTTCTTTTATCTTCCACTATTATATAATTTATAATTTTTGAATATCCATTTATTTTCTTCAGTCCCTGGCCTCTAGGATTATTAACAACTTGAATATGAAAAGTAGTTTTATTTATATTGACACTTTGATTGGACGATAAATTTTTTTCTATAAAGTTCAATAACATTCCAGCATTAGGTTTCTTCTGGTAGCCTGTAGATATAGGTTAAAAAAAGTCATAATTCAAAACTATTATATTCATTAAATCATCTTTTTGGAAGTTGGTTTTTTGCATTACAACTTTTATAATGTTATTAATAATTTTTCTTAAAGCGGCCATCATTTTAAATATGGCTTCGTCCAAACAATTATTTTCGTCATCAAAATCGAACGGCACATTTGCATTTCTTCTTCTTAAGTCTTTTATTTTATCAAGTATTATTTTGTAACCCATAAACCAAGTTGAAAATTTCTTATTATATTTGTATTTATTTTCTACTATTGTATACACTTCTTTTTGTGCTTTAAAATAGTCATCTCTGAAAGGAAAAACGTCTTTTAATTGTACTTCTTTTTCGGTTGTTGTGGTTTTGGGAGATTTCTCTTTAAATAAAGTGTTACTAAAATTGAAAACGTGATGTAGTTTTCTATATTTTGGTTCCTTAAGTGTATTTTGATTTAAAGTTAAAAAACGATTGTGCTTTAGAGCCTTGAGATGACGTGTAAAATTTGAAATGCTGTAATCATGATTACAGTTATCGCAATGTTTAACTTTTGGAGCTGTTCCTTTCATGTGTTGTTTAGATTTAATATGTCGTGTCCAATTCGATTTGGTAATGACAGTATTACACTTACTGCATTGCACAGTATTATTATAGTTATCGGTATGTTTCGTTTTTATGGCGTGCCTAGTTTGAATTTCTTACTTCAAGATTACACAGTTAAGATTATTCACAATGCTTAACTTTTTTATGTATATTATTTTTTTCATTTATTTTAGTGGTGGAGCTTTTTGCAGTGTCATCAAGAACGGTTTATGAACCTGCGCAAAGCGCACTGCGGTTATGGTGCTTCATCTTGTTATTTATCATATTTATTATATAAAAAAATATTTTTTCAAATTTTTTTTATATCTTAATATTTTAAGAGATTTACAATATCTCTTAAAATACAGTGCGGTGAGATAACTTAAAGACGAAACTGTTCTTTAAAACTTTCGAGTAAATAATGATTGCCTGAAATTTTAAAATACACAATTAATTCTTTTTTAATGGAATCATCAAGCACAGGCTTTTTATCTAGAACCCAATACCATCGATTTTGTGTTTAAATTTTCTAAATAAAGAGGTAGGTAATGTTTGGTATAGTGAGACGTTTTCCTAGTTTAATTTATCTTGAGAGTCATCAATAAATTGTGGAGAAAGTTTTTGATACTGAGATACACTATTCCAATTTAGTTTGTGCGCTCATTTCCTCAAAAAATTTTCAGAAAGATTTTTTGTAGTACATATTTCATTCCAATGAACTAAGTCTGAAAATTCTTCAATAAATGGTTCCGAGAGATTTTGTTGTATGGATACCCACTGCCAATCAACCCTGTCTTTGAATTTTCGTATAAATGTTTCTCTTAATTTTTGGTATATCGAAATTCGTTTCCAATTAATTTTATGTTGAAAATCCTCTATAAAAGCCTCAGATAGCTTCATTTCATTAATTCAATTTCATGTGTGGTTGCCTAAAGAGCATAATCTATACTAGGCTAACTTGAGTACATATTTGGTATCAGTGTAGAATTTTACTAAAGATTGTATACTTTTTCCTTGAATTCTATTATAATCATAATCAGAAACAAATATAAATGGTACCGAAGGAGGTAAAAACATAATATTGAAATTAAATACACGATCTTATAATTCATGTTGCTATTCATTTATAACAAATATTTTATTTTTGCAAAAATTTAAGACATCACTAGTAAATGGTTTTCCTTTCGATAAGTAGTACAAAACAAGTAAACATAGATGACCACACATTGGCGGATCCGAAAAGTGTTGAATTCTATCGGAATTGTAATCTAAATTATCTTTGCCTAAATATTTAATCAGTTGGAGAGGTGGCTTCGCATCACTGTGAAAATCAAAATAATATTTACAACTTTTAGTTTTAGTAACCATAAGCGACCTAATGACTACCGTTTTCATAATTATTTTTTAAATTTAGAATGTGACATTCATTTACTTCAGGATAAACAGGAAGTTCGTCTTTCATATAAACTCCTCTAAAATGTTTTAAATTAAATTTTTTAGCTAGTAATGTTATGTCTAAATTAGTAAGTGGTTTTATTGTGTTTTTTTGTGAGGCATTTTTCGACTTCTTTTTATTCCCGCTCCAACATTTAAATGTTTTACATATGATTCTAAATCTTCCATTTTTTTATTATGCCTTTTCTGTTCTTCCAACGTTTATCTTTTGCATTTACTGCCGCTGAAGCAATCGAAGCTCCACCATCCAAAAGCGCACCTAAAGCTCCTAAACCAGCGAAAACTAAAGGGAGAAATCCACCGGTATGATTAACTTTAAGTTGTTCATAAGAAATGTCCATTTCTAAACCATTTTTTTCAGTTTTGCATTTTTCCAATTTTTTGTTTGTTTATCAGTTAATATTAGTTCATGTTTTCCGTTCACAAGTTGCTTATACTGTAGTCGCACTGTAACGTTATCTTGCCTTTTATAGACCCGTTTGATTTTTTGTATTTGAGGATCAGTTAATGTAATTTTTGTTGTATTAGTTATTTATTATAACCAAAATGAATAATTAATGCAATTTATTTAATAAAATCCCCAGCTTCAGCATTCTGCTCTTTAAAATTTTAATCTCATTCCAAAATATCATTTTGCTTTCATAGCATTTGTCGCGACCCATGTCCACGACTTTTCATTCGTATCAGCGTCTGGTGCTGCAACACTTTCTCAAGCCTTATCTTCAAGTATTTGGTCCGCTTTATGTCTTTGTTTTGTATCTTTGTGATCCCTATAAAATATGTCATGTTCCTTTGCTGCTTCGTCCAATTTGTTTATGGGTTTATCGTTTCTTTTTAAACGTTTCTCGAGTTTTATACCCGGCCTTAAATGTGAATAACTTTGGTGCGTGTAGTTCGATTGGTAAGTTGTTTAACAAGTCCTTAAAAAGTCCCGAACCCCCTTTTAATGATCTTCTAGGAAGACTAGGCACAATTCTTATTAAATATTGTAAACTTTTTGGTGTATCTATGATATTTTCGAGTGAATTTTTAATGAACTGAATTATGCCTAACTTTTCATTATGAAAATTGTTATTGCCAGCTTGTTCTTGTGCATATATGTATTCCAATCTTTTCAGACAACTCATTCAAATTATTGACGTATTTATATTCTATCTTATTTTCATTGTATTTTAAGATACCTTTACCAGTATATTCGGTTTTATTTTCTTCTCTTTTTAAAGAATGGTAAAAGTTTTTTATAAGTACATTATATTTTTGTCCGCCACTTGATTTTGGCTTATTAGTCGTTTTATCGTTATTTTGATAAATACTATCGGTTGAAAATAGCATTCTTTTATAAGTTTCTAAATCATCTGTCGTATACAGATCAACATTAGGTGCTGCTGTATAAGTTAGTAATCTCCATAAACCTCTGGTCCCCTCGTACGTTTTGTCGTCTAATATTATGTTATCATAATTAAAATTGATAGTTTTATTATCTGTTTTATGAATCTTACTGTCTTCATCGTACCATATGCCAAATGTTGAATCATTTGTTCTTGGTAAATATTCTTTTGCAATTGGACCTAATGTTGTGAATTTCTTTTCTACGCTTGGAGATATTACAGCTGGTGTTGTAGGCTGTGGTACATCCAATTGTAACGGTGAAGATAATAACAATAATTTTTTATGTGATAATTTTCTAATGTCTGCATCAGTCTGTTGTACCCCTTCTTTAATTTTCTCTACAGTGTTTTCAACTTTTTCTAAAGCAGATGTAATAGGTCCGTACATTTTCTCCTTAACTTCGTCGTACAGTAATTCATTTATTTTAGTTCATTTAAATTTTTGCATTAATTCGTTTTTCTGTTTATCGAGTTGTTTAGGATCTACAGCATGATCCTTTTTCTGTGCAGTCTTCTTCTCTGGTGAAGTTTCCATAAAATTTTCCTCGTTTTCAGAAATTTCTTTCTTCTTTTCGTTTGTGTTGCGCTGTATTTTTTTTCTTTTGCCTTTTTGAATTTTAATCATAGCTGCGTTTCTACCTTTTTCAGCTCTTTCTCTTCTTTTGCATTCATGTCTTTATTATTAGAAAATATTTTTTAACCTACATAAACCTCTAAACATAACGTTATGTTTCCTCATAATAACATAATTAAATGTTAAACATTATATTTAACACAACATGTTACTCTATTTACATAATCTAATATGCTACTATTCGTGTTCGTCAATGTTTTGGAATTTATTCCTATATTTTTCTTTAAAAATCTTTTTTGTTAAATCTATAGATAGAAAACCAAAATCCTCTTTCCAACATAAATTACAAATTTCTTAGAATTTGGAAAATGGCATATCAGAACCTATAAAGTTGTTGTAAATTTTATTAGTGTAATGATTATTCTGTTTAAAAATGCAAATAAAATTCAAATTGTTTCTAATAGCTTTAAAATCGATCAACGTGTAACATTGACTTAAATATATACAGGATATATTTTTTGTTCTACCTCTAGTATAAAATGATTTAATAGTTACTTGATTTTCTAAAATACAATCGTCGAAAATAATTAGACTGTTAGGAGAACAATCATCAACCGAAATAATTTCCTCGCAGTTATTATAAAAATGTGCTACTTTTTCTCCTTCAGATATTTCAGTGTCTCGATAAATTTTTTGTACTATTTGGTATATCGGTTGTTCGATAGATTTAGCAAAAATCTATAAATGTTTAAATGACAACCAATTCTTAGTAATTAAATTCTACAATAAAGTAGTTTTTCCATTTCTGGATGCTCCTATAATTAAGCATTTAATTGGTTGAGAAAACAATGTGTCGTGTTTGTCCTGTTTTTCAAATGGAAATGCACTTACTAAATATTTTTCCTTAAATTTATTCATATTTCTAATTTTTTTCTGCTTTGTTTTAACGAAAATAATATTTATAGAAATAAAATAGAAAAAATGCCATTCATAAAAATATCCGGAAATTCTTCTAATCTAAATCTAAGATTTGAACATTCTTTAATTTTGAAACCTGACAAGGTATGTAAACTTGGGTTGGTGAAAATAATTCTCAGCGGTGTTACCACACAAAAAATTAAAAATTTTAAATTTCAATATCAGTTAGAACTTGACGAAAAAAAAACTCCATACAAGAATATTTGAAATTAATGATATATATTCAATTCATAATCTGAAATTACTTTATGTTAAATGTTTGGAGGAAGTTGTTGATGTAGCTAAAGCCAGTTTACAAAAAACAAATAAAGAAATACCAAATTGACTCGAAAATTTTGATTACTCAAAAGTGAAATTAGATGTAAATTATGTAGGAGATATGTGTTCTTTAAGTTTTCAAACACCTTTACAAATAAAAATTGTAGAATCAGGAAATTTTTGTGAAGTACTTGGTTTAAAAGCGACAAATAATTTACATTTCTTGCACAATCAACCATATGTTTGTCATTACAATCCTACATTTTTAAAACCATTAGATGTGCTCGAAATACATTTTAACATTTCCGAATTTAGTTATGCTAATCATGAGTCAAATCAACACTTGCACAACGCTCATGAGCTATTATATACCTGTTACACTTACGTTACACGATTATATTGTTAATGTTTCGGTAATGTCATAAAATTTTTATTTTAATATTAATAAATAAATATTAAAATGAATCCCGAACAAAAATTTAAAATTTACGAACTAGTTGAATGCGAAAAGTGTTCTATAGCAGAAATAGGACGTAAGTATAACACTTCTAGAGCGAATGTGTTACGAATTTATAATCAAATCAAACCGATATATGAATATATGAGGAATAAACATGGACTAAAAGATCCTGTAACCAAATTGAAAGAGGAACTTGAAAACGTTACTATTCAAATGCAACAAATGCGTACTAGTACTAGTACTGAAGCGCAAACAAAATGTGATGATAATAATACTATAATTAACAGTAACAAAGACATTATGAACAGCAAACAAAGTGAGCGGTTGAACGAAACAAATCAGTTGAATAATAATCAACCTGTGAAACACAAATCTGAATCATGTGATGCTATAGTAACAGAAAATGAACATGTACCTGACAAATTTATATACGATTTAAATGATAAATATGTAAGTGGTAATTTCACCAAAAAACAAGTTGAGGAAGCAATAAAAAATTTAAAAACCAAACCAGAAATGTGCTTACATGTAACTAAACATAATATATGTACAACAAAAGGAAAATAATTTTTTTTTTAATGTTTTCAAAACAGTATGTAAGAGATAGTTAAATATGATTCAAGTACACTATAAACCTTAATCAACAATTACATACGCTATTGATATTGTAACCTATTTTACAATGAAAAGGAATCATTTTTAGTAAAATAATTTATTTTTCGTGATTTTAATATTTAATTAATAACAAATGTATGAAAATGTTTGAAAATAATTTATCGTTACATACATTGAACAACAAAGATATGGTTACTTTTTACTTTAACACTTAATAGCCCAATAAGTTCTTAAGGCTTTTGTGGCCTTCGTTGTTAAACAACGGTTGAGAGCCACGTTAAGTTTCCTGTATTAGGACATGTTCTAGATGTACTTCTACAGAAATTAGTTGTTGACGTTTCATCACCTTTCGCAAGGGGCATCTCCACGACTGTACATCGTTTCCAAAGGTGTTCTGAAAAGGCAGAATTACAACAGTTGTAATTTTGTATGCAGGCACCACCCCTAAACACTAATGAACAAGAAACAATCAGAAGTAGCAACGTTTGAAAATTTAATAATCCCAAAAAAAATGATTTTACTTGTGGTTGTCCGGGTGTCACAAAAAAAAAACAAATTGGCTGTAACTTTGCCATAAATGATAAAAACTTGCCTGTACTTTATTATATTTTATATATGAAACAATGATATTCGAATGATACAGTGGTCGCAGCAAAAAATATAATTTTTATCTTCCAAATATTCAATATTTTATTACAGAAATGGTGTTTACAATATCATTTGATCATTAATTGAGAGATTTCCAAAACAATTTAATAATTCCTTTTTCTCTAACAACAAATGAGGGCTTTGATTTGTGGCTAACTCAAAAAATGGTTTGCAATCGCAAAGACACCCATATTCAATAACAATCGTATCTGGTATTTCTCTTTCTTTTCCATACATCGATTCATATAAAATAGATACATCTAATGGATGGAAATTTTTCAAAGATTTAATAATGTTTGTTAATTTCTGGACTTTTGGTAACGGTAGGATATGTGGGTCATTATCATCTCCAATTTCTAGTTAATATTCCACGACCCATCTGCATGCAGGTTGTTGGTCACCATGTTGCAGTTTCACTTTCTCTACTCTGAAGTTGTGCGGGCAAAATCTTTTGAAGGCTTGAGATGTAATTATTTTATTGTTTGCCTTAGAACATAACGCAAATTGCGATGAATTTTCAAAAATTTGAAATGATTAATTTACAAGTAAAAAAAAAAGCAAGTATTTTGTTTACCATCGTAATAATTAGGATATTTTTAATGAAGTCAGCTCTTGCTGCCAACTGGAAATTCTCCGCCATCTTAAAATAATTCGCAACATGACATACGATTAACGATTGGGAAACGACTGCCGACTTCCCCACCACGATTCTCCTTCCTTGTACATTTACGCGGACGATCATGCGCAATTACGAACTGTTTATTGCAACTCACCTCAAAAGTATGCAACCAATGTTACCTGTTCTGGTTACACAAAACAACGAATTTTTAATTGATTACTTTATACAGCACTAGTTAACTTACTATCATAAAATATTTTTTATCATCAAATGAGAAGTTCAACAAAAAAAATCATAACCTTTGCCTTCTTGCACTATTATTTATTTATAAAGCATTTTTCCCATGTATGAAATGCAATATTAGAAATTATTGATCCTTAAAAGAGTACGTGCCATTGTTCATTACGTGTAGAGTTTACAAATGCAAAAGCGATATTTTTTTCAATGGACGTATTTTCTGTTTTGCTTACAGCACTTTGTAAAAATAATTGTACAAAGGAACCGCTACTATTGCTACTCATCGTTACTATCGTAGTGTCGTATGAACTTAAAAATGTTTTTTCGTTTTTTGTGTTGTTTCAAATGAACACTTTTCCGATGTTTAACAAAACACTTCCGAGCTCGCATCTTTGGAAAACTGCAGATCATGCATTTTCGCCCATAAGCAAATACACAGGGTACTCATGAACATAATATCAATGGTTGCATGTTTATTTCAGGAGGAAACGAAGCCCATCAAACGTCAGTCTGAGCCCGTGGAGACACCAAAGAAAAACACCAAAGATATTGATGATAATTCAGTGGATGATGATGAGTCTGCTTCGGACTCCGATGAAGATTCCAAGACTCGCTTCAGGTTGCCTCTTCAGATCGATTTTGATGATTTAGCCGGATCTTTGATTGCTAAGAACCAAAGGTAAGAATTTCCTGAGTTGTCCAAAAATGGCAAAAATCGTTGAACTTAGGTCGAAAATGAATTGTATCGTTGAGAAGAAGCGTGCCGAACAAGTAGTGGACCACCAACCGAAAACCGTGAGACTGCCCTTCGGAGTTAACCTTACCACCGACCCAAGATTCGAGAGATTGACCGGAGAACGTATGGTGATCATCTGCGAAAGTGGAAACGTTCAAAGGTAGGACATTAATTCACTTGAAATTATCAACATCAATCTTTTTCTGCACATAAAAAGTGAACGTTGTATATTGATCTCATGCAGATGCTCTCAGCAGATTTCTCGCAATGATGAATTGCCAAATGATTATCATCTTTCTCTTGTTAATTTGCAGTGTACTCTAAGCAAAGTTCGTATAAAATGAAACCAATAAAAGCTCTCTTTTAAGTGAAAGACTGATATCTGCCCCAGAACACAAGAATGCACTTTTAACCACTACAGGAAATGTTTATGTCTTTGTGTGCAAATTCGGCCAGACACAATGAAGAATGCCAAATGAACTTTCTATAACTTTACAGCCCCCCACGTTAGTTTATCATAATTGTCGTTGATGTTAGCCAATCTCATGTGTGTTTATAACCCATTACTCGTGTTGCAATTTGGGTCGTTAAGGAAGTCCCATTGTGTTAATTTTGGGAGTACGGTACTGTATCACCAATATATCATTGTGTAACTCAGTAAGTATAGAATAGAATTCTGCCGTTTCAAAACTCCTGTAATATGAAAACAGATATCTGGGCAATACTAGTTAGTGAAAGCTTATGCAGGTACTACCGAGCGTGAAGAGAGTGTTAAGTAAGATTTCAGCACTTAATAATTTGAAATCGATTTTGGATCGTTTTGTTTTGATATTATGTCCGCTGGTCTGTGTCATCTAAAAGAAATTGCAGGTTTTTGCATCCCCATGGGATATAGCGAAATATTAAGACATTATTTCGTATGACCACAAAGACGTTAAGACATAACTGCATTTCAACTTTATTGATTTGCAGAAGTTGGTCGGAACATAACAAGAAGGGGCTTGTTATATGAACTTCTGAGCTGAGGAGTTTTTCATTTCTTTGCTCCCCCTGGAAACAATGCATCAATAACTTTTACGTAGTTTAATATTTCTTTTGTATAGAGATTTAGAGAATTTGCTGTACAGATATGCAGACTTGGCATAAAGCGATCTAACTTGCCCCCATAGTGTCAAGTTGATTTTCTTCCAGGATCACCGACCAACTAAACTCCATCCCTCTGTTCACCCTGATCCCACACCAGGACCACCGCCAGGCATTTCATCGAATGGGAGATTGTCCTCTTGCAGTTCCCTCTTCATTTTCAGCGAAATTGCTCCACATGTCTTGTCCTCTTGATATTCTGCAACATGTTTGTAATCGTGGTCTATTTCTTGGGTTCCGCTAGAATTAACGTGTGAGGAAGTGTCTCTCTGAACCTTTTTCGTAACAGACACGCATAACTGGATTAAACGTTTGGTCTCATATGTTCTCTTTCTCCAATTCGTTTTACCATTTGTCCATTATCAGTCCCCGTATGTCATTTCTGTATTTATAGCCCACACCATGCATCCCTACCCTTTGCTCTGTCAACAGAGTCAATTTAGCAATGGCACAAATCGTCCCTGTAGACAATGTTCTGTACGCACACGTTGTCAGGAGCCCCATCCTTCTTTCCAGGATGTTTGGGTGCTTCTTATAGTCCAGGGCCTTCAACCACAGGAATTCCGTATAGCACTGAAGATACCAGTCCATACCATTCACGATAAAACGATGCTTACTTGACTTCGGACCGTTGACCCTAGGCATGATTCACGAGAAGGTTTCCGCGACTTTACTTTTTCAGCCACTTTCACGATATGCCCGGACATCTTCAAATCCCTGCGAACGTGCAATCCCAGATATTTTATGCATGATTGAGAAGATATTTCTATCCCTTGGATGGAGTTCCTTAGAAGGTACTTTCATGTCCTTTACCTTTCTCCTGCCCACTACAATCAGCAATTCGATTTTGGGTGCCGCAACTTTCACTCCCAGTTTAATTTCCAGAATGTTAATGATCTTATTGATTGTTTTTATAGATTTTAGCTCTAGAAGTTCCATGTCCTTTAGCTGGATAAGTATCGCTAAGTCGTCAGCGTACGCCACCAATTTCACCCTAGTTTTTTAAGCTAGGACCATAGAAAATATTTTAAACGACCATAGGGCTGAAATAAAAGTATCCGGCATCATCACGCAGAATTTCCTGTTTACATACCGGTTCTAATTGATTTCCTCTATGGTTTGCTGTATGGTATCGATTACATCAATTGTGAATTTGCCTTTTTTGAAACCGAACTGTGACGAGTTGATGATCCCCTTTGAGGCCACCTCTAACTCCCCCTTAACAACTCCCCAGTATCTTAACAGCCACGTTCACCAGACATATTTGTCTGTAGGTTGCGTTGCAGCTTGATGTCTTAGTTGGTTTCTTTAGTATTGCCAATGTCGTGGACTTTCGGACGTCCGGAAAATTTCCACTCAATAGACACGATTTATATAACTGCAGGAAAAAGAATCTTTATTTTTCCTCACACAGGGAATCCCTTCGATCGGCATTCCATCAGGGTCCTATGTTTTCCTCAGTTTTATACTGTTTGTTGCCTCATCCAGTTCTGCTGTTGAAAAAACAGGGATGTTTTGGTTCTTCGCCGTTCTTATTGGCTGCTTTAGGTTAATTTAACACTTGAAATAAGACCGTTTAATCCAAAATTGGGAAGGGTTGTAGTAGAGAAAATTCTTAAGAAGCTTTAGGATCAATTAACCGAACCGTATCAATTCTGCTAAAGCCTCCGTATCACACTTTTTAAACTAAACCATGTTCATCTAGCGAAATCTTCAATCCATTTTTCTCTTCACAGTGCCCAACCCCAACAGCCAGAAAAACCACAACAAGAAGATGATGACGACGATGATGATAACGAACAAGACACCATCATGATCCAGCCAGTAATGATTCCAATCCCCCATACCGCCTTCCAAACCCACATGCCCCAGCAAATGGCTCCCGCCCAACAAGAAGTACGAAGCCACCTATTTTCACTTAACCTTCAAATTAATTGATAAACTTACAGCCCCAAATCGAAATCCGCCCTTATCACCCAATGGAAACCATGCGCC
Organism: Euwallacea similis; assembly: GCF_039881205.1. Taxonomy (NCBI): domain Eukaryota; kingdom Metazoa; phylum Arthropoda; class Insecta; order Coleoptera; family Curculionidae; genus Euwallacea; species Euwallacea similis. Next base: position 913,450 of record NC_089631.1, read on the forward strand.
CACCTATGCCCCCCATGAGACCTGCCATGGAGCAAATGAGGCCACATATGGAACAGGTGAGACCATCAATGGAGCAGTACAGACCACCCATGGACCAATACAGACCACCCATGAGACCCATAATGGAACAGCCCCGAGTTCCAGTAGAGAGAATCATTGCTATTAGACAGAGCTACGAGCCTGTTAGTCAGTCTTTGGAGCCTCAGAGGTCTGAAGAAGTTGAGCAACAAAGGCCTCAGATGATGTTTGTGCCTCAGCAGGTAAGATTTCCTTTTCGGAATGAATCACAGTTTAATAATTGTGTAAGTATTAATAATTGCATTTGTAGATGCAAATTCGTGTGGAACCCCAACAGTCTCAACAACAATCTGATGTCACTCCTAACCCGATTATTCAACATATCATCCAGCAAATTATTGCTCAGAAAATAATGGAGTCTCAAAAGCAAAGGGAGGAAAGTCAAGCTCAGGAATCTAGAGAACCGATGGATCAGCCTCGTCCCCTTCCTCTGCGGCCAGTACCCAATGGATTGCCCATTCCTGAGGAAGTTTTGACCCAATTGAACAGGTAAACAAAATCAAAGATAAAAACATTTGAATCGTCAAAAAAACTCCTTTGTAGATTGCCCAATAGTGATCGGGTTATTGTCGCTGTATCCGAACCTGACTCTTCTGATGAAGACTCTAGCGAGGACTCCGGAGAATCGCAGGAAATGAATATGGAACATAAGTCAACTGAACAAGCTGCTTCTGATATGGTTAACCGACAAGCTTACATACGCAGACTGCCTGTAAATATCCCTGTAAATATGGTGCATCAGCAAGTTCCTGAGCCCGAAGAGCCTCATGCTGTGGCTTCTGAGGAGACTCGTCCACACTGTAAGTTTTATGTAAAATCCTTCAATTGAAACTCTGATTAATAGTCTCTTTAGATGTGCAACCTAGATCGGTTTCTGCTGAGGAACCCAAATCCAGAGTTGCCAGATCCGTAAATCCACTTCTTCCAGAGAAAAGAGTGAAACGCTGCGCCTGTGACTGTGCCTGCTAAAGCAGCTTTAAGGCACTTCAAAGAAAAGTATGCGTATTTTAACGTCCAAAACTAAACTGCGTAGATCTTCAATTAGGGTACCACTACTACAGCTTCTTTAGCTAACTATTTTCTAGGTAGTACTGGCAGCTTTTGGGAAAGTTGCAAATAAACCAGATATGCGTACCACCTTTATGTCTATTAGTTTTCTTCTAATATGGTATTATAACTCTAGTTTTTAAGAATTGTTATAGGATGTATATAGGAATCAAGTTTTTGGCTCTTCTATAAAAATGTGATACGGTACTTTCTTGTTTAACCTATCTGAACATTAACTTGTAAAAACTGCAGTTATTATGAAATAAATTAGATTTATTTTTGGAGTTTTTTACCTTGATTCCGGACCACTTTTCTGTTTTTTTTTTTGCCTAAACGGTACAATAAACGCACTCAAGCCAAATACCGGAGGATGTTCATCCAATAATCGACGGCTACTGGCTAGTGCCGGCGCTTCCGCATGCACCACTAATATGGAAGCACATTTGCGGTTACAAGACGTATCTCGAGGAATTCGAAAAAATAAACTGAAGAGCGGTAGTAGGAATCGAGTCTTACACAACCATTCCAACTCGGACACTTTCATACACACATTGTAGAAATTCCTCCTATAGATTTGGCGGCGAAGAAAGAACAAGCATCTATGAACGAGGTAGAGAATATAGGATAGAGATCAGGCAGGAGTAATCCAGGAAGTGGTAAAGCTGCTGAGATCAATACACGGGGTGGTTCAGGGTCTTCATAGTAAACGCTGAAACCTGAGTGAAGAACAAATTTGGAACCATCGATTTTTACGTCACAGAAGCAATTATCGGTCATGGGGTGTTTGGCAACTATCTGAAAAGAATGAAGAAGCAGGAAAATGATAAATATTGGTACTATGAAGAAGGTGTATGTATCTTACGAGTCCCAAGTCGACGTGGCAATATTACCATCCGCTGTAGACTGTTGTTTTTATCATGTTTTTGTTTATGTAAGAGGGTAAATACTCCTTTTTAGGTATTACTCACCTCGAAAGTGGCTCGTTGCTCACTTCGTCTCGTTATTTACGCAACTACTCATTTTTCTCAATATTGTTTTTTGCCACGTATATTGTTGTGCGATACCGATGACACCTTACCTATCTTTAGAAAGGTTTTTTGCACAAAACAGTGTCTCGAAGACGCAGTCAGGGTGATTATCCAATCCATGGTTAGTTCGGCGGACTATTTTGTAAATCTTTTAATTCCGGCGGCACCATCAAAACACATCATTTTCTGTTCTTTCACCCTCGACATTTTCTTGTCACTTCAAACCGGACACTTGAATATTTTAACGAATTCTGATGCTCCAAAAATCTTGACATAATCAAGATTTTTAACGTGACCAAGATACTTTCGATTCCACGTGCAAATGATTCACAATTGTTTGTTTACAGTCCTCATGACGTTTCAAAGCCAACTTCGGAAAAAATGCCAAAATAAACCAATGCGCGGAGACATAAAACCGCATTGACAGTTGTTTTTTACACAAAATAGTGTCTCTGAGACTGCGCAGTCAGGGTAATTCGAACGTGATTATTCAATTTATGGTTAGTTCGAAGGGGCACTTTGCTAATATATCTTGCTTTAATTCCGGTAATTCATCGAAATATATCGTTCACTTAGAACTCAAATTACGTAATTTTTTGGTCCTACCGGGCGAGTTAACAATAGAGGCCATCCATCAATGGGAACTAGAAGCAGAGGGGAATCTATGACTAATAACGGAACAATAGGATGCAAATCCTGAGGGGCACAACTGGAAATGAGAGGAAGCCATGGAAAATTTACAAACTTCCCTCCTTTAAATAATACAAATCTAGCGGGCCCGAAAGGGGAATCCTGGGTGAAGAGAGGAAAGGGGTTTTAGAGGGTAGTTGGCAATGGCATGTGATGCGTAAAAAACATTTCCCCAATCTCTATAATAAAAAAAGGTTCGTTCAGGTTAGTTCAATACTCCTCTCCAAAAGATTATGTCCACAATCGACGGTCCATTCAAACAGAAGAGGCAACTGCTCTATAGGGTGATACAGTCAACGTTCCTCTAAGCCGCCCCAACATGGAGATAATGAAGAGGTACGAAAAAAGTACGCACATACGATGCTAAGTATACAAAAGAAAGCCCTGCTGCTAGTCATATCTGCGTATGGTACCGTGCCCCTCGAAGTAGTACAAGTATTAGCGGGCACTCCTCCCATCTCCTCTTGGAAGAAAGAACACATCTCTTCCACGAGTAATAGACTCGGATAGGAGGGTGGCCGGAACAACGGCCATTCGGAAATGGCAAGAACGATGGAGAAATCTAGAAGACAAGAGCCAATGGACTATGAGATTAATTTCGGACCATCGAATTTAACCATTAATCATCGATTCCATGGAACACTGAATCTTTCAGTGCCCGAATGATAACCAAAGGGGAGACCTAAATAAGTGTGTGAACGCGTTAACGCTGGAATCCTTGTTCAAAGGAATGCTTGAAAACAAAATCAAATGCAGCAGTGCCATTTCTACAATGGTCGAAGAGAAGAAGAAGATGGAACGCAGTATTCAAAATATCTAATCCTATGGAGCAGTATTACTTCAATGAACACAACAGGATAATAATAAAACAGAAGTACTGAATTCACTTCCCTTCCCGATTCTGATATTTTTATCCCTGAGGGACAGTTCTGGGCCATTACAGATCCAGACAGTAATCCCGAGGTTTTTAATGGGTAGAAGCTTTAGAGGAGTCCCACACTATCTGGTTAATGGAATAACATACTTTTTAAAGACTTTTTAAAGATTTAAAAATCTTCAAAAAGACTTTTTCTTTCGTGATAAATATTTGGCAACCACTTTTTTCAAAAAACGCCTAAAACGTAAATCCAAGAGGAGTATAAGCAACAAACTGTATGATAGTGCAATTGTATTATATATGGCACATAGAGAAAGCACAGTGCAAGTGCTGTCTGATAACAAATTTTATGCTTTTTCACATGGTGCCTCTAAATTTTTGTGGAATTAGAAAGTCGCAATTTTAGTAGTTTTTAAACCATTGAAAATTGGACCCTTATTTATATAACTCTTTTGTTATAATCGCCGATACTGGAGATCTACAGAATAGTTTTTTTTCTAGGGTCAGGCCTTTTTTCACCACTCAAATTGTTTTGTGGTGAACCACTGGCCACATAGTTTTAATGTAAGTTTCCGGATACGGGCAAAATTGGTTTTCCTGTGTTATTTATACGGATGGAAACAATAAAATAGGCAAAAAAGTTTCTATATTACACTAAGAGAAGATATACCAAGGAATCGCCTCCTTAAATATTTGCACCTCATATCCGGACACCCTGTATAATTCGTAAATGCGCATTCGCCAAAATATATATGCAGCTTCAGCGGTACATACATATTTATACTAAATTTTTTGTTTGTTTAATAGATATAATATAATTATTAAAGATATAATTAATTGTAACCTAGGCGGAAAGACCAATTGGTCGATAGCCTGTTTCTTATGAAATAAAGATTTTTCCTCTCTCTCTCTCTCTTTCTCTATAAAAATCTATTAAAATTCTATCAGCCATTAGCAGAGATTTTTAAATTAAAATTTAACATTTTTTGATTCACTACAAACCGATATTAAATTAATAATAATTAAATTAGGGCAAATTTTCTCAGTGGGTGGAATCAAATCGGTCACGCATTCGTCGCCCCTTGTACTACAAACTTTTTCTCAATATTGAGAATTTACTTTTCAAACGAAATTCTTTCATTAATTTTTTCATTTAATTTCATAAGCACAACCAGGAATTTCATATGCAGTGACCATGTAACATACAGAGAAACTAAAGATATATAGCATTTCTCTTTTAAATATTACCACCTGATGACTGCGGTTAATAAAAATGCCCAATTAGCATATATTTATTGCAGTATAGTTTTTATGATGACTATAAGATACGTGTTTTGAGACTCCGTTGAATGAAGAATCGATAGAAGGTATATGTTTGGTGGGTGTAAATATTGTGTAACATACAGTGAATACAAAACGTTACGTGCAATGTATTTGGCCTTCCACCTCGTTCAACTCCGTTTTAAATAAGTTTTCTCAAAATTTTCATATATGTGGAAAAGTGATAAGACAAACAACGTCTTGGATTCATGTGCTTGCTTCAAGCCATTTAAATGTAATGAGATGTGCAGTAATGTTGCTGAGTGGACCTATGGATAGTGGTATGTCATATTGGCTCTTGATATGAGCCGATCCATTGGATTTTTCGCTAATAAGATGGGGTGGATGGAGTAACAAATGTGGAGGAAAAAACAAAGAATATACATACATATAGGAAATAAGTCTACGAAGAATGGTGTAAACAGGAACAGGGGAGTCGGAAAGCCTATACTAATTTTTAAAGTAATCGAATATTCTGTTTTCCACCAATCAAAACAGCAACAAAAAAATGAATATAAACTGATAGATAATATCGCTATTAAATGCTACTATCACAAACTATTCAAAATGCCGTCTTACTCGTCTATTCGAGAACCTACTTTAAAGAGACTTCACAACATACGCGACCTCTTGTGAATTTTTTCGCATAGATTGACAAGCTTGCTGTATTTTCATTGTCAATTTCTCTCTATGTTGAATATACACCTTGACCTTTTAATTACCCCAATCGAAAGGTCCAGAGATGTCAGCCCCGAGCTGCCCGGAGGCTATCTTATGGGACCACAAGTCACAACTTTCAACGCATCAAAGCTGTTCCCATAAAATTGCATTTTTTTAAAATCAATTTCTAAGTACTCACGCATTAAACCAATTACACTACAGGGAAACCTAATTATCGCAACCATTAAAACTAATTACACCCGGAAAATTTCAAATCAAAGTGCGCCCGTATCGTCGCAGTGAAAAAACTATACCGGTGACATCGGCAGTAAGAAAAAAAGCGGAATCGCTACATGGACAAAACGGACCATGCGAATCACGTAAATGAAGTGGAGAGTAGGCCAAATGTGGAAGCAGGGGAGTCACAAGACCAACCATCAGCAGGAAGTTCGAGAGATTTCATTGCAGAACCAAATTGCGGCGGGTGCGGTACCAAGATACTTTCACGCACCACGCGAATGCCGGATGAGTTTTTTGTACTTTTGGATCTTTTTGTGACTGAAACTGCAGTTGTTTCTTAGTGATGTGTATTTAGAGACATATCTTTGTATCCAACCACCATGAGTTTGATCAGGAAGATGGATCAAGTGTATCGGCACTGGAGGTTCTCTTTGCCGAAACGGTAAGTCCCAGAATGATCTCGTTTCTGAATATTTCAGTAATTAAAACAACAAGAAATGTTAATTTATTGCCCGATGGGGAACAACAATTTTCTACAACACCTCTGGTCATGGAGAGAATCTCTAGGTCAATGGCACAAGCGTTTTCATATTTTTTTACATTAAGTGAGGCGAGACCGGAATATCAGAAATGGGAAAAATTGGTGAATGTAGGTGCTTAATACCCATAAATATGGATGCTATAGAATTTATGAATTATTTCTATTGACCTAAAAACTCTGTATAAATGAGGAAATATTATAAAAACATTTTAGGAAATCTTCAATAAAATAAATTTTAAAAACACCTATATGGCACCCATGAGCCTTTTTCACAATTCCACGTATCAACTTAGTTTAAATTTATGGCTGGAAATTGTGCAAAAACCAAAAGACCTATAATAATGAAGGCATTTACATTTATAGTTGAGTCAATGGATCTTTGCGTGCAAGTTATTACCATGCTGTCATCAATATTCATGCGATGCAATAAATTGTTATTTCAGTGTTGCTGACGAAGTAAGCGCCATTGGATTAAAAATGCGGCATTAGGCACACGAAGCTCAATATAATATGCTGTCCATGTTGCCAGGAGTGTTATTTAGAAACCTCAAACATATGTCTTAAACTTGTAAAAAATGCGTTTCAGCGCCCTTAGTACATTCAGGGATGTTGCACAATTATTTAAAGGGGGCGCGTAGTAGGTGCGTCATCTGGCCATATGCAAAGATCAATTGACCTAACTATAGGTATGGGTTCCATAGAACTAGAGTGATGGGCTCTATGAGGTCTAAACTAACCCTGCTCTTGTTGAAGACACTTCTGCTATATAGGAATGTCAGGGAAAAGAATTAAAATTAATTGTATTTCAAGAGAATAATTGCCCATTTTGTAGAGTCAACACCGCTGAGTGCCAAGAACTAAAAGTGTTGAAAATTGAAGCTGCTGTAACTAGACCTTGTCAATGTCCCTCGATTATAAATGCTTTTAGATTATTACACAGATCAATTTGTTGTGGTACAGTAAAGAACCCCATTACCACTTTCAAGACGCAGCTGCTCTCGCAACTGTGAACAGCACAAGTTCCTCTTATGTAAATCTAAACTTCTGAAAACTATTTCCCAAATAAATCCAAAACAGATTCTCTGATTTGTTCGATCGTCTGAGTAATGTGAAAAATTCAATTAACTGGCTTCGCCGCAAGATTTCCAATTACAGCTTTTTCTACAAGTCGGATTTCACTGTTCTGTGAATGAATTAAATGTGTATCTATTTTCCGCATTAAACTTGTACCTTTTTGCTTTTACGGCCACATAGTTACTTTAATTTGAACCAATGGCAAACAATTAAATGTAGGTTAGTGAAAATTGCAGGCAACTGCCCGATGTGTATTATTTCATGCCATTAGGCTTCTACGAAATTACGCTATTTGTGCATTATTTGCGCACTATCGAGGACAGTAATAGAATGAATTGCTACACTTACCCTATCATCAACATCGATCTAAGTTATAGCTTTTTAGCATTACTATTACCAAACATGTAAGTACACCAATTTCCGTCTTGAGCAACGCCGCTAGAACCTAAAAGTTTATTGTTATAGCCATTGAATGTGGAATGTCTAATTTAGTCATTGGTGCTGTGAATGACAAATTCGTTATTCAGGCCTGTAGAAAGAAAAACACCCAATACTTTCACGCATATAACAAACACGACGAATTTCAATAGTATTTCGGAGAAAATACCACCGCAGGGCCGCGGAAATAGATCTTCTAACATTTTCGAGCGGAAAATCGATCTTCAAACATTTCCGGGCAGACAATAGATCTCCTAACATTTCCGGCACGCTTTTTGCCCGTATAACGCCCATGGGCTGATAAGGCTTAAACAGGAAAAGCCTTACGGGAAAAAGCCTATACGCGCGTGGAAATTCAAATTACGTCCACTTATTGTTAGCCTGAGATAAGACAACAGGTGCTCGGGCGCTTTCTCTTGCTTTACATTTTTTTTCCATGAAAATGCGGATAAAAGTGTGTTGATTATGACCATTGTCGTAAATTGCGCAACAAAATTGGTGACCCTAAAAGTTATAGCATCAGAAAAAGCGCCAACGCTTGGCAATTGCATATCTAGAAGAGGCCGTAAGGATCGAGATTAGATCGAGAAAATAAATTTTCTAGTCTTTGATAACTGATGGAGAATCCATAGAATCCCTAACTGACCTTAATAACGGTTAAAAAATCTAATAACCCACGTGTACCCTTTTAAGGGAAGTAGGCTTGCTGTGAAGGTTGATTTGAACCATTGATTAAGCCCTATGATCCAGAAAAACTGCTTTTCTAGTCTGGAAACATCTGCATATTTCTCTGACCCGTAAACACTCATTTTCCCTTCACTGATCTTGGCACTCAGGTTTTCCTACCCTAATTCCCTGCTGTTGGTCGATATTACATAGAAATCTATGGAAAAATATATTGGTGTCCAGAGGAAAGTATATATGCGTTTGCTACTTTTCAAATTTTCAGTATCAATATCTCAGGAACCCGTAGAAAAATTGTATTAATAGGCTTTAAAATTAATTCCTGGGATCCTTAATCCCAGTTAACCCTAACACCACGTCTCGACGAAAATCGTGAAGATAACCCATTGCGAACGTAGCTAGCTGAAACAATTGACTGTTACCTAATGCCGGTAATATAAAATCATTGCGAACTACGTTCGAATCTTCAAATTTGTTCTTTCAAATATGAATTTGCTGTGTAGTTCTAAAAAGAAGGAATTGTATGAAACGATATGTATGAAATGCGATTCTTCAGTATTTTCTGCCTTCGTAGCAGTATTGAGAACAAAATTTTCCATTATTTCCATGAGGAAGAGATAAAAAGACTCTTGTTCCTTCTCGTTCCAAGAAGAATCAAACATCACTCTCAATGGCATAACATCACCCATTCGCTCAGCAGAACTGCTAATTCTGTACTAATCAAAGTTATACAAAACATTCATTAGTCGACCTAGTTACCGTATAACGCAGACTAATAACAAAAGAAACATAACATACTCGAAACCAACATATTTTCCTTATGACACTGTAGGTGATGGATCGACTCCAAAATTCACTTTCAATCTGAATCGAGACGAGATAAATTACCATATTTAATGTAGACTCTCTCAAGCCTCTGAAGCCCAAAAACGAAATTTAACCTAATGATCCAGATCTCGAGGACCAACGTAGCCTTAGCCGAGACCTTAAAAATTTCTTCTCGGCCGAAAGCAGTGAAGTATTCAGATGGTACCGCAGTGCCGTATCTTAAATCTCCATGCGACCATTGACACAGTTCTTTAAGTAGTCGTCTCCAGTCAAGTTTTTTAATTAAAAACTACGTTCAAATTAAGCAGTAATTACGGCTGTAGTTAGATGTGCCAACTAAATTAGCACGTATTTGGGGTTCATTTTGTAAAATTTGTCCCGTTGCAATTACCTGGCTTTCTTAATTTTAAGATGACTCCAACAATGGACATTGGCCAGGTAAATTTAAATTAAGGCAGACCGCCGCTGATGGTAGACGTTCAGTTCACCTTTCACATCCGTGCACATCTGCTGTAATGACCAGTTATTATATTAAAGAAAGCAAATCGACCAGTGAAGCTCTTACTTATACGACCTGCACTAAACTTCAGATTAGATCATTGCTTTATTATTGCTTTGCATGTATGATTGCACAACTATCGAATTCAACAATCAATTGTAAAGTTTCCTTTTACTTTTCTCAATTTTATTGAGGTTTTGTCTAGAAAACTCAAGTGTTTAATGGATAGAAATTTTACATGGTTAGTTCTGAGGTGTAAGTGTTTATGTTGTCGCGAAGAAGTAAAAATATTACTAATTGATTATAAGTAGTAATGACTGAGGAAAGTAAAAGCTTTTTGCCTTCAATTTGAAATTGCGAAATTTGAGAAAACAATAATTGTCAATTGATAATGAAATTCGATGGGTGAAATGTTCGGTTTTTAGCTTGTTGAGCGTATTTCTCTCACGCATCGATAATTGACGTCTACAATTTTTTAGTAAAATACATTTGGTTTAAGCGATTTAAAAATGTCTTCAGCAAAAAAGAGGAAAAAGAAAAGGGAAAAAAAGGAAAAGGAAAAGGTGGCCACCAAGTTTTTTTTTTAACTGTTAATCCGGTATATTTTTCACCTAAGTTCACACCTTTTTCGTTTTCCAAGTGGCAGCGGCGTAAAGCATTAAAACGAAAAAATAAGATAACCGTTGTGGTGAAAAAATCAAATAACGGGATCTATGAATGAAGGAGTACAGTAGACCTTCTTATAACATTTGTTCATACTCTAAGCCGGATTCGTATAACGCGGCGGAAAAATTGTGATTGTATTCGTATAGCATGGTAAAAGAATGACACACATGTTGCAATTTTATTACGTTTTAACTCTAATAATTAATATAACTTTTGGCTCATAACACTAAACGTCATTTTGCTTCTCAAATTTTGGGGAAACTGTATTTTTAAAGGAAATCGTCTCAGTTTGTTCCTGGTCGTAATCCGCATTAAACGTATCTAAAAAAAAATTATCGTGTGATTTAATTTATTCAGCTTAAATTTTAGGAAAGCAAGTTTTAGGGAAATAAGTCTTTGTGAAATTAAATCCGATTTCATCTAGAGTAATTACTTACATATCAGCATATAAATGGTTCGCGTAAAGTAAGCCCCCTATAACACAGTAGGTACGTTCCATGTTGTATGAATCCGTGTCATACGAGTCGTATATGTACTCAAACTTTAGTTCTTTCAAAGAAAAGGGGAGACATTTTCACTATAAAGGTCAACTCTTTTTTACAAATAATTGAAACTAAAATCCAGCAAGGTATATTGGCAAAAAAGGGTGATATGCAAGGTGTCTCACATTGGCCGTCCCTAGGCCTATTTTATAAAACCGGAAAGTAATATGAAAAATTTAAACTATGAGTCTTCAATAGGGTTGAGTGATCTCCATTTCGTCCTAAAGAAGTTCATTTATAAAAAGTCGGAGTAACACGTTATGACGTCATCAATGATATTTTTTCCAGAAACATACACAAATTCTGAGAAAATTACATTGATCTTATTTTTCCACACAAGTTTTGTTAAAGAATGTTTTTCTTATGTGTTATCATTTAAAAATTGTAAGCAAAAACGTCTTAAGAATTAGTGCAAAAATAGAGGATGATTCAGAGGTACGGACTACTTGATAGGTATATTCTACACATTAATATAAGATAAAATATTAAATACTTTTTTTTCTAAATCATTTTTTAAAAAAGTTATGACGATTTAAAGATGGGGCCGGCAAAGTGGTTTTTTGACTCTAATTGGTGAATGAGAAGTCACAGAGTGTTGAAATTTGGTAGGTAATCATAAAATCGGATTTGAAATATATTTACAAAAAGAAAGTTTTTAAATAATCACTGGCGTAACGTTTTGGGGGCTACATATGCTTATTTTCTGATAGAACTTTTTTGTAATAAGTATAAAATTTTGACACGAAAGCCCACAAATATCCGACTAGTTTTCGTTTATTCCTATATCTAGTTTGTTAAACCTCTTATTATGGAGCAATACCTAAATAACACGTTCGGACAAAACTCTATTAGCGTTAACGGGCCTGTGCGGTGGCCAGCAAAATCCTCTGACTTAACTGTCATAGACTTTTTCTTGTCGAGATTCCTTAAAAATAAAGTTTTTAAAAGCCTTTCAAGGGATTTGGGAGACTTAAAGAAGAAAAATAAGAACTTATCACAATGCGTTAACACAAGAAACATTAAGAAAGGCTATTGTGATGGAAGTTAGACGGAGACTTCAAGTGTGCCTTGCAGAAGGGTGAAGTCGTATTGAAAATATGTTAAATTAAATATAATATTTATTTTGTTTTTTTTATTATTTAGTTTTATGAAAACGAATTAATTGTTGTTTGCTTAGTTCTTATTGTAAAATTAAATATTTTTGCCATAATTCCCAAAACGTTTTTACGTATAGGTTTCAAACGATAACACATAAGCAAGAAATTGTTTAACAAAAGCTGTGTGGAAAAATAGAATCAATATAACTTTGTCAGAATTTGGGTATGTTTCTGGAAAAAATGTCATTGATTATGTCGTAAATAGTTACTCCAACATTTTAGCAATGAACTTTTTCAAGTTAAAATGGCGGTCATCAAACTCCATTGAAGATCCATAGTTTAAATTTTTCATACTACGTTCCATTTTCGTAAAATAGGTATAGGGGCGTCGACTTTGAGACATCCTGTACATAGACGTACGATAAGAGTACATTGCAGTACTTCCTCTAAACGAAATCAAGTTTAACTTCGTAAAGATTCATTTTCTTAAAATTTATGTTTAATAAAATAAATCACACGATATTTTTTTTTTTGGAGATGTTTAATGTAGATTACGATCAGGAACAAAATAAGACGATTTCCTTTAAAAATACAGTTTGTCCAAAATTTGAAAAGCACAAGGACGTCGCACGACGACATCGAAAGTTTATTAATTATTGGAGCTAAAACGTAATAAAATCGACATCTGTCTCATTCTTTTATTGTGTTATACGAGTCCGTCTGATACGAACCCATGTTATGTGAGGTCAACTGTGCTTTTATAATCTAAATGACTCATACAACACGAATTTACATGACACGGATCGCACCTACCGTGTTATAGGAGGGACTACTATACAGTGCTTGATGATAAATAAAGGGTTAATTAGGGCCTCGAACCTGTCCGCTTTGATTTTTTACCGCCTCAGACCGAAAACAGGAAATTTTCAAGGAAACCATTGTTTCAAATAAATTTAAAATAATCCCTAGTAAGTCTGAATCAGTATTGAACACATTCAAAAGCACTCCTAGTAAGTCTAACAATTAAAAAAAAAAACGGTTCCTCATAATTCAAGTACAAGCACTAACAACTATATGTTAGAACAAACAGTTATTTTTTGGAATAAATATTCTGGACTGAAATTTTTAGCAAATTTATTTTGTTACAGTTCAAGTATACACTACCATCCAAAGATTTGGAAGCACTTAACGATTTTGAAGTAAAAACAATTTTAAGAAGGAAAAAATATTATTTTTAGTTATACAATGTATAGAATGAAAATACAATAGCAATAAAGCGTACAATGAAAATAGAGTGGAGTTTTAAAATTAAATTTCTAAATAAGCAAAGAGAACTTGTTAAATTAAAGTTATAGCTTGGACTCACCAAAATAACCTCATATGTTTTTTATTATTGCTTCGCAAATTTTCGGTATTCTTTTTAGCAATTTTTAAAAATATTTGTTTGTCAGCTGTGTCCACTCATTCTCTAGAAAAATCCAAAGTTGAAGGAGAACGATTTTTCACTCTTCTGTCCAATTCATCTCGTGCCAACTCGATTGGGGAAAAATCTGGAGAGTGCGGTGGCCATTCCATGATTTCCATGGTTATTGCTTCTTTTAGTTTTTCTAGATAATCTGTAGTTTTTATGAGTGTTTAGGGCCGTTGTCTTGCTGGAAGACAAACGGTGATCCTATGAGATTTAAGCCAGAAGTAATCGCTTGCTCTCGAAAGATTTTTAAATATCCTTTTTTGCTTAAAATTCCTTGAATTTTATAAAGAGACCCAGTTTGGCCTTCCCCAAGGCATCCCCAAACCACTACGTTGTCCCTCTATGTTTAACGGGTGGCATTGTGTACATTTCTCATGCTGTTTCATTGCGAGATCGGCAAACGAACACTTCCTTATTAGACCCAAAAATATTTTATTCGTCCGTTTATAGAACTTTATTCCATTGGTCCTGATTCTAGTCTTTCTGCCTCTTAGCTCATTAAAGTTGACTTGCCTTGTGTTTGATGGTGGTGAGCTTAGGTTTTCCTCACATCTTCGAAGACCAGCAGCATGAAGGTGTCTCTTGAGAATGGTTGTGGAAATTGCTCTCTCTCGCCCTTTTTTGATTGCTACAGCAATTTGAGGTGTAATGATACATCGATCACGCTTGGTTGTAACTCTAATGAAGGCGTCTTAACGATGAGTAGTGGTCTTAGGCCGTCCGCTTCTTTTTCTATCATAATTTGACTCTGTTTTCTTTTTTTTGGCCAAAGTGCTGTGAACACCTTTGTATGATATTTTAATATTTTTGCAATTTCCCGTTTTGAACACCCTTCTTGGTGTAAAATACATATTACACTCCGATGTTCTAATGTTAAGTGTTTCAGTTTTGACTCTATAGTACGCTGAAAAACAGAAATGCCGAGGTGTTCTTTCAATGGTTTGTTAAGGGCAACTGAAGAAAAAATATGGAAAATCGATAAAAATCGGTAAATAAAGTAGGGCAAACGGTATAGTTATTGGACAGCTAAGGAACGTTTTTTATTCGATAACTTGAGAAAAATTTATTTATTAAATTACAGATACCACCGAAGTACGAAAGTAGCGTAAACAAATGGATATTTAAATGATAAGCTTTCCGTAAGGACTGCCTTACAAAGACAGTGAAACGTCCAAAAGGCTTTATGATGTGGGGTTATATGTTGTCCAAAGACTTGGGACAATTACATTTTATAGAAGACACAAATGCGCCGAAGTATCAAAACATTCTTCAAAACGTGTTGCTTCCTAGTGCAGAAAAATTATATTCGTCACGCGATTTTATCTTTCAGCAAAACGGTGCTTCTTCTCATACTGTCAAATCTACTAAAAAATGGTTTGGCGAAAATAATGTTAGGGTTTTATCGCATCCTCCCAATAGCCCGGATCTTAATCCAATTGAGAAAGTTCGGCATAAAATGAAGCAGCGATTAAGAAACAATCTTCAACGAACTTTATCGTAATTGCGCGTTAAATTGCAAGAAATGTTGGATAACCCTGATTTATGTAAAAGTCTTGTGGACTCAATACCTGATAGAGTTCAGACAGTTATAGAAACTAAAGTAGACATTACATCCTATTAATTAATATTTATAATTTAAAATTTATTACTGTTTGTTATTATTGTTCCAAGATTTCTTTGTGAGGGTTTTCCGATAGAGGTACTTATTTAAATATGTTACCGAAAGAAATATTTATAATTTTCAAACAAAAATGATTTAGAACTGTTTTTAAAATGTCAATAATTATATATTTTCACTTAACCAAGTAAATTTACTAAAAACTCAGTCCAGAAGATTTATTTCAAAAAATAACTGATTGTTTCAACATACTGGGTAGCCCAAACTTAAAGTGTTAAACTTAACGGAGAGAAAAATCGACACCCTGTATTTTCTTTACGAACCATTTTTCGATCATTGTTGTATAGAGTTTTTTAAAAATATTTTTAAATATACAATACGCTGGTGAAGTTTGGGTCACCCTATATAATTGTTGGGGCTCGTAATTAGTACGATCACCGGTTCCGTATAAAACGGGTATTGATGAGATTTTGAAATGTTGATCATATTTTCCAAAAAAAAACGGAATAGTTCTCATAGGAATTCAAGTTTTCCAATTCAGCTTTTACTTAGCGGAGCATAATAAACCAGACATCGTTAAATCATGGCCGTAAAAGGTGACATAGTAAGGCAAAAACTGATGAGAAAAATCTACAAGTTCTCTCAAATATGCAATTTATTAACAATTTAACTTCTTATGTAAAATCGCTTGTTCTCTAAAAACATGTCACCTTGATTTACTTGCGCAAAACCTAATGCAACGTTTATTTAATCCATACTGTAGCAGATGGGGAATGGTAATTTTATTGTTTGTCGAATTACAAACACGTAAGTGACTTTGTTTCTATGGCAAATAACAGTACTAGAACGACATCCCATTGCTGGCAATTATAACTTACTTAAGGCAAAACACAAAAAAAAACTAATGACACACATTTGCAGCAATGGGAAGATTTGATTAGAGAAGAAACATAAAAGTTAAAAGTTGCAATCAACAGTTCCGCTTTTAGAATTCAAACACATTATTATACCGCTATAAAATGAAGTTAAAGCAGTCTATTTACAGGTTTACCACTATTACCCAAAAGTAGTCCATCATGGTTGTTTATTTCCTAGTCAGTAAGCCCGTAAACTATGAATATAAATTATATATTTTGCGATACTAATGGCTGAATTAATAGATGAGGCATACGACACATTTCTTGTGTCTTGGGGGTAAAAATTCTGAAGATGCTGTTTTCGCTCATCACATCGTTCATCAAGATGTTATAGTAAACGTACACGGTGCTATGGGCCACTATTGCTATCTTTTAAACCGTAAACGTTACAAGTTCGGTTAAATCAGACAAAAGTTTGGTAACAAGTCAAGATCTCGAGGCACTGTTGCCAAAATTTGTTCGGTTTCGAAAGTGTTAGGGAAAAACGAATTTTTTCCGAAAACGTTTTTTGTAAACAAACTGAAAACTAAGGGTTTTCGAAAAATGTGTTTCTTACAACATTTTATCTGTTTTTAAAGCTCTACACACTAATGTTAAATTTTTTTTAATATCACTTTTAGTTTCTGAGATACCGACACTAATTTCATTTTTTTAAATATGGACCTGGATTCAATTCAATAATGACCTGGATCATTAATTTAGTTTCTTATTTCGAAAGAGCTACCTAATTTATTTTGTTCTGCATTAGAGTTTTAGGATTAGAGCAAAATAAAATTTATAGTTGACAAAAGACAAACCTAAAAATATAAAAAAACGAAACATGTTTCCGGAAAAAATTCGTTTTTCCCCAACACTTCCGAAACCGAACAAATTTTAGCAACAGTGCCTCGAGATTTTAACTTGTCACCAAATTTGACAACTTTTGTCTGATTTAACCGAACTTGTAACGTTTACGGTTTAGAAGATAGCAATAGTGGCCCAATTGTTATGGGCCACTATTGTTATGGGCCACTATTGTTATCCCCTGTATAAGTTTATGACCAAAATTGAACCATGAGCGATATATAAACTGGAAATTCACCATTTATCAAGATATCCAAAGGAATGCTGAATTGAACCAGGAGCGAACGGAAGTTCACCATTTGTCAAGATAGCCAGTTTGATAGTATATCGAAACCAGTC
This sequence comes from Euwallacea similis, assembly GCF_039881205.1. Classification (NCBI taxonomy): domain Eukaryota; kingdom Metazoa; phylum Arthropoda; class Insecta; order Coleoptera; family Curculionidae; genus Euwallacea; species Euwallacea similis. The sequence goes on from NC_089631.1 coordinate 930,947, forward strand.
AATAACTACATTTTCAAAAAAATCCCGTTCAATACTGCCCTCGTCAGAGCTACTCGACCGATTGCGATGGCAAAGAATCTGAATGGAAGGGTAGGAATTTTCTTTTGTTCCAAAGGGATCATAAATCGTCATATGCTGATGCTCCTTCTTTAAGGTCGGATTAAATATGTTTATTTGCAAGTGGCTTTTCGTCGCGTTCCACCATTTAAATCTAAATCAGCGTGCTAATCCGTTATATTCTACCGTGATATAGACCTATTGATATATCTAGTCCACCAGGTTAAAGATTGTGTACGTTCCCGTTCAGCTATATTTCATCACTGCCATTTCAGACGAATTTATGACCAGAATTTTATAGGAATAACGCCAATCATCGTGAGGAAACAACTGTAAAAATTCGTGCATAGCGTCAAGCCATTTCGCTATGCTCTTGAACTGGGTTGAACAGAGTCAATCAGGTATTCGATATATTAATTACCTTGATAAATTGGTTATGTTAATTTGAGCGCGAATAGTGGTTCTTCTGCTACCGTTTATGGCCTAATTATTTTTGGACACAATGGAGATGATAACGATGATCATCTCGCTGGGTGGCTTCATGACTCACTAATTTCTGGGTCGCTCCGAACAATTATTCCGCCACATGCTTCAGGTCTGAGGGGGCAAATCAGTCTTGTTTCGTGAAAGTTAGAAACAGTTTTTGTCAGATTTAAGTGGTTGAATAAATATTGTTATTGCGGTGAATGTTGCTACAGTATTATCTGCAAAAGTGCCGTCACTTTCCCTCTTTATCCGTTATTTTATTGTTGCTACTGTGCGTAGACGAGAAAAATTGGTAATGGCGAAAACAGGTCGTGTGACTTATTTGCTTTCTAATTCTAATACCCTGTAGAGGGTGTCAGGTTCTGAAGCTCAACCTCCAAGAGGAACAGCCCGAAATCTTAACCCTTAATTGTGTAGTGTCTCAAAAATACACCACTGTCTTTAACTCGTAACTAAAGAATGAACCATACTGAAAATTTAACTTTTGACTGTATGCCACGGTAGCTCGATGCACTCAAACGAGATATGAAAAAGAAAAAACAAAAGTAAATCATCGCACTTGTCAATATGACAATTAAACTGACAGATTGTTTTGGCGCGCCCGAAGAAGTTCATGAAAGTTAAAAGTGACAATAAAATCAAATTTTTTGAAAATTTACTTTTGCTAAAAAACGTTTTTTAGGTGAGTAACTGTATTTTATGCTAATAAGCGTTTCTTTGCTAAATACGTTGGTATTGCACTGGTCTATATCAAAAATGATACGGTATGCAGAATGAGTATAGCATAGTCGAGCTTCGATAACTCGAGTCGTGATTGGCCATAAAAAAAGAGTTGTCTAGACTTCGGGTTATCAAATAAAACGCATAATATCTATGTATTTTAAGTGTATACCGTTTAAAATACGTACATATTATACGACATACTACAAACATACAAACATACTAGAACATTGTGCATACATAACATGAAATGCGAGTTACGGGCGTACATACATATTTTTATTTTTGTTTGAGTAATTGGGTTATTTGCGAATGGTCTGAGTTCTTATTTTCATTAAAAAAAAATTGTAATATTATTTAAACTGTTATGAAGAAAATCAGTTAGGTATTCATTCTATACTGTGTGTAACATTTAACTAGGAATATCGAAATATCTCGAATACTAGGCAACCTGTAAAGAAATGTGTAGTATCAAACTTTAATCACTCTGAGGGGGGAATTAATTGATGCTAAAGTTGATTCCCCTCCACCCACCGTGTGAGTGTGGTGGGGGTTAACTTTTTAGCTTCAAATGGCAATCCCTATTTTCTATGGATTTGGATAATACAGCTAAAAATAAGAAAACTATGTCCGGAACATTTTTTCCATTCATGCTAGAAAACACTGCAATTAACGAAATTCAATTCATATCTTAAATGGCAACTTTCACTTTTAAAAAAATTCTATGGTAATAAAATGTGATAAATAAAAAATAACGCAAACAAATAAAACATCCACTTTTAAGCATTCTGTTGATAATACTGCTTCACGATGGAGTATTTGACTGCAGAAGGGAAAATCGAAATGGTTTTGGTACATGGAGAAGCTTGTAGGCATTTAGATTATGATGTCAGTTTCTACGCTCAGCGTTTTCCTGAAAGACCAACGATCCCCAACTCCTTTCTATCGTGTGATTGAAAAATTTATTTATGAAGGGACTGTAAATCAGAAGAAAGGAAGTCGTCCAGCTACTGTGTGTGGAGATGATCAAATTACAGTTCTAGGAGCTGTAACTTTTATTCTTCAAGCGAGCACAAGAGAAATATCAGAATTATCAGGAATTTCTTATATGAGTATGTGGAGAATGCCAGGGATACACAAATTTCATCCTTATCATATCTCTTTACACGAAGAGCTCCATGAGGAAGAATTTCAAAATCGTTTAGGCTTTTGTAGGTGGACATCCGAGCAGATAAAATGAAATCCCAGTTTTTACCGTTGTGTATTATTCTCTGACTAGTCATCGTTTACAAATCATGATACAGTTAATAGGCATAACATGTATTACTGGAGTGTTGAAAATCCGCATTGGCTTCGTCAAGTTGAGCATCAGTGCCCTTGGACTGTCAACATATGATGAAGAATCATTGGCAGTAAATATATCGGTCCCTACATAATTGAACTTAAATTGTGAAATATAACGGAATATTTTGGAAAATACATTACTCATATTACTCCAGGACTTAAACTTAGAAGTGAATCAGAACATGTTGTTTCAACATAACGATTGTCCCGCTCGCTATTCTGCGGTAGCACGAGAAGTTCTTAATTATAATTTTAACGGTCGATGGATCGGCAGATCTGGTCTGGTGAATTGGCCTGCGAAATCTCCAGATCTTACTTCGCCGGATTTCTTTTTATGGGGATATCTCAAAGATCAGGTTTATAAAAAAAAAATATCAACGACACGTAAAGGTATGATCCTAAGAATTATAAACGCGTATGCTAATATTTCAGGAGACACACTTCGTAGATGTGATGAGTTTTACAACAGGGATAAATAATTTTCATTAATTCTAAAGCAGATACCATTAAACCTTTCGGCAAATCTTAAGTGGAAGAGAAATTGAATTTCGTTAAATATAGTATTTTCTAGCATGAATCGAAAAAAAAATATAACACAAATTTCTCTTATTTTTAGCCGTCTTATATGAATCTGTAAGAAAAGAGAATTGCCACTTGAAATTACAAAATTAATCTCCACTCCGTCCATAGAGGGACGGTGGAGAGGAGGAGAATCAACTTTAACACCAATACCTTTCCCTCTTTGAGTGATTAAAGTTCTATACTAAACATTTCTTTACAGGATGCCGAGTATTCGAGATATTCCGTGTTAAATGTTACACCTTATATGCCCTGTAAATCAGTGGTTATACATCATTCTAAATCCAAACGCAAAACAGTTATCAAATTTGCAACCAATTCATTTGATGGTGGTTACTGCAAATCATCTTCCAAGTCTTCCTCCATTACATCACTTTCTCTAACATCTTCATTGCTTTCTAATAGTACAGTACAGTACGCATAGTCAATTTTAGAACTGTAAAGTTCGACATTTCTTTTTGTGTGGGATATCAGAAGTAGCAATATCATCTAAGTATTAAATCATCAAAGATAACACCTTGGATGTTTCCGGCATTTTCCCAAGTCTCATATTCCAATTGTGGCTGACTTAAAAAAATCAGAGGAAATTAGTCTTCTTCATCTCACTCAGAAAATTATCTAAAACCCGCCTTTTTGAAACAGTTAAAAATTGTCTCAGGTTTTACATCCAAAGGCCATAAATTAGTTATTTCATCAACACATTATTTACACATCTATTAATTTAATGTTGATGTTTTTGTTTCCTTCGAAGAACTTTAAAATTTTTTCACAGTTTTGCGGCAATAACAATATTTTATATCACTTCTTGATCAAGTGTCTGCAATTTGGATGTTCGGAGGAAAAAAAACAAGTTTGATACATTTTAACCCTTATTGGATGTCTTTTGGACGGGCCGGACAGTTGTCACTAAAAAAAATAATTTTTCTTTTCTGGTCTCGAAATCGTTCGTCTAACTTCCTCAACCATCCTTCGAAAAGTTTTTCTGTAATCCACACTTTGCATTTGCTTTGTAGTTGAATGGCAACCATTTGACTCCTCGAAAACAACGAGGTTGATTACTCTTACCCATCAAAAATAACTAACATTTTTTTGATCCATCTACAGTGTGGCCCACTTTAGAGCGGAACACCCCTGTAAAATTTTTATTTGCGATTCGATTTGGATCATTTATTTGATATGTTATAAGGCATCAAAAACTTTAGTTTGTGACAAGTTCTTGTTATGCTCACTTAAAATCCAAGACTTACTTTATTCCTTTCTCATGGCGAAAATTCTAGAAAAGACATTAGGGAATTGTTTATTTTAAATTTAACTTCAGTAATAACTTTAGAATAATTAAAAATGGTTGTATCTCAAATTTCGTTAAAAAAATTTTATTCATAAAAAGTTATAAAACAATAAAATTTTTGATCAAGTGTGCTGAGTGTGGGTATGTGAATTTCATGCAAAGTGATAAGGAGTATCACTCTCTGTAGTAAAGTAATACAAACTTATTGAAAAGCGATAGGTATAGAGAGTGTTTTAAAAAATGGTTCAGGAATGAAAGGCGTGATTCCTTGGCCCATTTTAAGAAAAAAAGTTCGAAAGACACCAGGACTGTTGTTCTGGCGGCTGGATAGTGTGGAATTCACCTGAAAGACTTTCCTCCACGTAGTTTTTTCTATGTCGAATGAAGTCCTCTGAGTGTCTACCCACTAAAAAACCTCGTTTTCTTTGCCCTGCTGTAGCGACCCGGAACCGTCTCTGGGGATATGTCTTCGGTGTCGTAAACTAGGACCTGTGATTCAATATCTAAATGAAAGATTTAGTTCCATACCATTTGAACAAAGATTATCAGTAGATGAACAGATGTGTGCCACTGAGATGGGTCACTTCCTCAAGCTGTATTTACCTAATAAGCTACACAAATGGGGATTTAAGTTATTGTAATTTCTTGCTTATGAGGATATGCCTACCAATTTGAAATTTATCCCTGAAAACGAATTCATGAGCATCTTCAAAGTGGTCCTAAACTTGGAGCTGTATAAAGTACAGTTGTGCGACATGCACGAGAAGTACCAAGAAATCGCAACCACATTTTTACTTTACTCGATAATTTACAAACTTATCGCTTATGAAATATTTTGTTAAAAAAGGAATATTCTGTCTTGAACAGAACAACGTAATCGTTTAGGTAAGAAGCGTAAACTATTTGCTAAAAATGAAGTTATAAAAAATAATATAGCTAGGGGGCACTAGGCTGAAAACGTGACCAGTTATAACGGTACAGAAATAATTGGAAAGATGATAAACAAGTAATATTATTATCAATTTACATGGGAGCAGAACTTGTCAGAACAATAAAAAGATATGACAAAAAAGAGAAAAAAAAGAGTCCCTATTCTTTGTCCAAAAGTTATAAGAGAGTACAACTCGCTCATGGGTGGTGCAGACTTAACGGACACCTTTCTAGACCGTTACCGTGTAAACATGAAAACAAGAAAGTAATATCTGCGCCTATTTTATCATCTTTTAGATATTAGTGTCATAAACGCATGGGTCCTATTTCAAAATGTAGGTCAAGAAAAGAGTGTCAATCACAAAAAAACCTCATAGACTTAGCAGAATTCCGCTCAAAGTTAACCGAAACCCTTATAAAGTATGGTACTTGCAGAGATAATAAAAGAAGACGACCAAGTGCCAGCATTGAAAATGCACTTTTTAAAAAGAAAAAAGGAGCAAATTTACCAACAATAGCATTTAAGTAGTGCGCTTAGACAAGGTTGATCATGAAGAACTCAGAACAGATTCAACAAGACGTTGTTAAATGTCTCAATGCAAACTCTTGAGCATAAAATATTTTAAACGTAATGTTTACATATGTTCAAAAAAAATCAAATTGTTTCTCTTTATTTCATAATAATTAGTAAGAAAATATATTCATACTCTTTTCTTAGCAATTAAACAATATTATTCATGTCTGTAATGTATGGTGTATCATTTTTGAAACACGTCACTTTCTCAAAAAAAGAATTAATACCTAATCAGGGTTCAACAGTTAACCTGGAACATCGAAATATCTCGAATACTCGGCATCCTGTAAAGAAATGTTTAGTATAAAACTTTAATCACTCAAAGAGGGAAAAGTATTGGTGCTAAAGTTGATTCTCCTCCTCTCCACTCCGTCCCTCTATGGACGGAGTGGAGATTAATTTTGTAATTTCAAGTGGCAATTCTCTTTTCTTACAGATTCATATAAGACGGCTAAAAATAAAAGAAATTTGTGTCATATATTTTTTTCGATTCATGCTAGAAAATACTATATTTAACGAAATTCAATTTCTCTTCCACTTAAGATTTACCGAAAGGTTTAATGGTATCTGCTTTAGAATTAATGAAAATTATTTATCCCTGTTGTAAAACTCATCACATCTACGAAGTGTGTCTTCTGAAATATTAGCATACGCGTTTATAATTCTTAGGATCATACCTTTACGTGTCGTTGATATTTTTTTTTATAAACTTGATCTTTGAAATATCCTCATCAAAAGAAATCCGGCGAAGTAAGATCTGGAGATTTCGCAGGCCAATTCACCGGACTAGATCTGTCAACCCATCGATCGTTAAAATTACGGTTAAGAACTTTTCGTGTCTCCGCAAAACAGTGAACCGGAAAACCGTCATATTGAAACCACATGTTCTGACATACTTCTAAGTTTAAGTCCTGAAGTAATATAGGCAATTTATTTTCCAAAATATTTAGGCGCATTTCACCATTCAAGTTGCCTTCAATTATGTGGGAACCGATAAGTTTGCTGTCAATGATTCCTCGCTATACGTTGACAGTACAAGGACACTGGTGCTCAAATTGACGAAGCCAATGCGGATTTTCAACACTCTAGTAATATATATCATGCCTATTAACTGTATCATGATTTTTAAACGATGACTCGTCAAAAAGTAATACACAACGGAAAAAATTGGGATTTCGTTGTATTTGTTTAGATGTCCACCTACACAAGCCTAAAAGATTTTGAAATTCTTCTTCGTGGGGCTCTTCGTGTAATGAGATATGGTAAGGATGAAACTTGTGTATCCTCGGTATTCTCCACATACTCATATGAGAAATTTCTGATAATTTTAATATTTCTCTTGTGCTCACTTGAAAATTAAAAGTCACAGCTCCTAGAACTGTAATTTGATTATTATCTCCACACACAGTAGCTGGACGACTTCCTTTCTTCTGATTTACAGTCCCTTCATAAATAAATTTTTCAATCACACGATAGAAAGGAGTTGGGGATCGTTGGTCTTTCAGGAAAACGCTGAGCGTAGAAATTGACATCATAATCTAAATGCCTACAAGCTTCTCCATATACCAAAACCATTTCGATTTTCTCTTCTGCAGTCAAATACTCCATCGTGAAGCAGTATTATCAACAGAATGCTTAAAAGTGGATGTTTTATTTGTTTGCGTTATTTTTTATTTATCACATTTTATTACCATAGAATTTTTTTGGAAGTGAAAGTTGCCATTTAAGATATGAATTGAATTTCGTTAATTGCAGTGTTTTCTAGCATGAATGGAAAAAATGTTCCGGACATATTTTTCTTATTTTTAGCTGTATTATCCAAATCCATAGAAAATAGGGATTGCCATTTGAAGTTAAAAAGTTAACCCCCACCACACTCACACGGGGGGTGGAGGGAAATCAACTTTAGCATCAATTAATTCCCCCCTCATAGTGATTAAAATTTGATACTACACATTTCCTTACAGAATGCCTAGTATTCGTGATATTTCGATATTCCTAGTTAAATGTTACACACTATATATTATTTTTTTATCATAAAAAAAAGCTCTCTTATCTTTACAAATAACAGAGAAATTAATGAAAATTGAAAAAAAATTACACTTCAACACCCTTTAAATCAAAATGAAAGCAATTTAAGACAATTTTTATCTTGAAATAAGCTCATGATTCGCACATTTAATTTTTTACTCTTCATCAAGAAACACCCTGTATAATAACCTACAATACATACATACAGGGAGACCTCTAAGGGTGTGATATTTAAGGAACTGATTCTCTGGATTATTTTAAAATGAAAATACTATATAAATATGTCCTAAAGTGAGTTGTTTCCGAGGTACAGGGTGTTAAATATTAAGAAAAATTAAATATTTTTCTTCGTATTTTCAAAATGGCACAAGGTACTTTATTGAAACTCGGTGTACCTACACAGCAGTACAAAAAGTACATTTCCCTTCTATTAAAAAAAAAACGCTAGAAACATAGACTCGTACAAACTGTATCTCGGAAACGACTCATTTTAGGACAGACATTTATATAACATTTTCGTCTTAGAACAGTCCAGAAAATCACTTTTTTAAATATCAGAACACCGTTAGGAACCATCCGGTATAATAGAATTTTTCCAGTGAAAATTAAAAAATCATACATTTAAGGATTAAAAAAATATTCTAGTACATAAAAACGGATAAAATTGACTTTGACTGAGCTATATTCTAAATTTGAGGAAAAAAGTCTTAAAAGCGCATCCGATGAATTCTTCAAATAGCGCACCATTTCTTCTATTATGTGTTGCGTTGTCTATACTCTGGAGCATTGCGTAAGGCCCATCGAACTGTTAGTCGCTGTTTGCTGTAACGTGTATCATCGGCATAATTAAACGACTTTTACATAACGATGATCTAGAATTTTAAATTAATGTTCATATCGCATACGCACAAACTGGTTAAATTGCGAAACCACAAATACGTTCTATAGTAAAAGTTGATTTTGATTGTGTTAGCTTAACACCAAGCCTAATATGCACGGCATCGAGGTTGAGGAAGCCACTTCACCCATTTAAACGCGTTTTGATAAGAAGATTGGTATAGGAGGTTGGTAATGAAGTTACATGTACTTTCATCAACAATCTCTCTCTTCCTTTAGTCCTTTCTCCTTTTATGAGATAATAAATTGTTGCTCTAACTCGATTAAAAAGGTTTTTTATGTTATTAAAAAAATCAGTTTTAACATCCGCCCACATCCTGGACATGCCCTGTTGGACGCGGTCAAACTAATAAATTGCGGAACTTCAATGGCAGACCACAGAGGTAACGGACAGTGGTCGCACATGCCCCAGAATCAATGCCGCATGTTATTAATTTGCCAAATTTGCATTACAAAGGACGATAGATCTTCGGTCTCGGACTTGGTACCCAAGGAAGGTAATAAGATTAACAACAGAGCACGTGACTGGGTATAAAGCGAACCTTTCACCTGATGGTGTGCGACCGTATGTTCCGTTCTAAAGAATTTTTTCCATGGAACGATGCATGTAATCCTCAGGAGAAAAGTAAGGTCGGTTATATTATATATCTCTTGGACTCGTCTATTATTATTTATTATTAGCAGGGCGTTGGCTTTATTGTTAAATAAAGAAATAATGGACTTGATGATGAGAAATTCCTCATTCATCTTATATTGCTTAATAAGGAATCTATATCGGTCTCAGAAACGATGAAGAAACATTTCCATGTAGCGTTTTAGTTATGAAACCAAATTATATTGCCACTCTTTGAAGACAAGCTGAAGACACCACCTAAATGGCCATTTATGTATCCAACTAGGAAAATCATGGTTTTGTGTATCGAGTGAGAATCTGCAAAATGACACGAGTTGATTACTTTCCTAACGAGTGCGAAAACAGGTACTTCCCCCATGCTATTACGCACGTGAATTACCACCAGTTGAGGTATACACACCTACATGATTTATGGCTCCAACTTTCCGATTTGGGCATCTGATAGCTCAGTTATTGCTCGAAGATGATTGCGTAACTATCGAAGGGTAATTAGATTAAGCACTTAATCTTAAGTAACAAATTTAATGGTTATTAAATCGCGCTTACAGACTAAACTCTCGCCAGTGTTGGATAAGTAATAAATGCTACAATTTTCTATACGTAATCTCGTGCATATTAATTAAGTGCTTTATGGGTTTTAATCACCCCATGAGCATTACATAACTAACTCCCATCTTTGATTGCAGAACTAGCGAACTCGTAGCCCTTGTGGCGGTATCCACCACGCTCTTCTTATTCCTCCACACCCGGGACTTGAACACAAAGCTCAGAGAAATGGAAGTACGACTGCAGCCTGAGGACATTATTTCTTCTAATCAAATCATCTCTGGTAAAATTCGCAATTTATCCAGAATCACATCCGTTGAAAAAATCTCTTCAGGTGGCAGCGCGCCTGAAGAGCGTTCAGGGGTCAAAGCCATGATGAAGTTGTTGCAAAGCACTGGAGAAGTAAGCTTTAGGTTATTAATTAAACTGTTGCTTAACATCCCCTGTATAGATGTCAACGCTACAACCAAACCAGATAAACAACACGAGGAAAGCAGAACAAGATGTGATATTCTTCAACCGAGTGCCCAAAGTAGGCTCTCAAACCCTTATGGAGCTTCTCAGACGATTGAGCATTAGAAACGGTTTTGGGTTCCATCAGGACAAGGTACAAAGAGTAGAAACCATTAGGTTAGCCCCTGAAGATCAGGCCTCGTTATCTGCTCAAGTGTCCAGCTACGAACCACCTTCAGTATTTATCAAGCACGTGTGCTTCACAAATGTGTCCTCGTAAGTGGTGCTTTATCGTTAAGTGTTCCTATAAGAATTAAATCATATTTTTTTTGTAGATTTGGACTTCCTAAACCCATCTACATAAATTTGGTCAGAGACCCTGTGGAACGAGTTATATCATGGTACTACTACGTACGAGCACCTTGGTACTACGTGGAGAGAAAACTAGCATTTCCCGATTTGCCCTTGCCAGATCCAAAATGGCTTAAAAAGGTAATAGAATGAATTTGGCCTAAGTTGTGCAATGCGCATTGCCGTTAAGATAGTACCTTTCCCTTTTGCTTCTAAATTATTTATGAAATTATATCTACACTCGGTTATTAAAGTACATAGGTGCAGCTAAATAAACTATAATAATAATAAGTAAAAGTAAAAGCAATGTAGAACATCATCAGCTTCTTTCGCCATAGTTAATGAAGTACCAATATTTCTCCCGTTCTCTTCCGGGTAAACACTTACTTGTTTGTTTCTGTAGGATTTCGAGCAGTGCGTCCTTTCTGAAGACAGAGAATGTAGATACATACGAGGGGAAGTGAGAGAGGGCATAGGGGACCATCGAAGACAATCCATGTTCTTTTGCGGGCACCATATAGATTGCCTCCCCTTTAACACTGAAGGAGCCCTGGAGAGGGCGAAACGTGCAGTAGAAGAAAACTATGCTGTAGTAGGTGTTCTTGAAGAGATGAATACTACTTTAGCTGTTCTAGAGCACTATATTCCCAGGTTTTTTAAAGGAGCATCAGATATATATTGGAGTAAGTTTTTAGGGATTTAAATAGATTGGTATTTAGTTTTATCGTTTTAGATGAGATTAGTCGGTACAATCCCATCAACAAAAACAACTTTAAGCCTCAAGTGAGTGAGGAAATCAAGGACATCGTACGCAGAAACTTCACAAAAGAGATTGAGTTTTACGAGTTTTGTAAGCAAAGGCTGCATAAGCAGTATCTCGCCTTAAAGTTGAATAATAAGCCATAACGAACTGTATGAGGAGATTTTAAACTATTTATGTTATTTTTTGGCTGTGTGACTGTTTTTTTTTTATTAAAGTGTGGACTTGATGAGAGAAAGATCAAATTTCTAAGCTTACTCTTCTGCGTAGCGGAGTAGATACCTAAGTTGTGTGCACAAAAGTGAGTATATAGATATGATGTCGAAAATGTTATCTTTAAGTTGTTTTAAGTGTTGCTATTAATTTAACTTTATCCTATCTTAATGATTTGTGATCAAATTCTCTTCGGAGGCTTGTAAATATTGCGTTTGCTTATAAGGTATTGTTAGGCTTTGTACGTTTCATTTTAATTAAAGCTGTACTTCCTGAAGAGTTACTAATTCGTATTCCTTAATAAAAATACATAAGAAATGAGTGCGCATTTGGAAATAAGAGTAATAATTAATTAATTACAACATACAAAACTTTCTGGACAATGGCGAATGACAATTTTCCATGCAACTGATGGCGCCGCCATTTAAATATCAATTGAAGTTAGCAGTAGCAAAGGTAAATGTGAATATAGACACCAGCGCCATCTTATGGATCTCGCACCTTATTAAATTCTAAGACTTTCTTGACAATGGCGGATGTAAAAGTATCATGCTACTTCTGCTGACGGCGCCTATTTTGTCGTTGTTGCTAATAAAATGCCAAAATAGGTAGTTTTATGTAGAATAAACATTTATCAATCACTTCGACAGTAATTGAATAATAAAACAGCTGATTTATATAAAAAATGTATTTAACACAGACATATATATACATTTCTGACCTAAAAATTTGCCGTTCATTATATAGGAAACTTTTGGCTAATAATTTCTTCAACAACTTATTAATTTCTAACATTTAACCGTGCTTCTAGCCTTATCTTCGTAAAGTAGGCTATTATATAAAGGCATAATTCCATAAAAACCTCTTCAAAACAATACAACTTACTCACAGCCTTAATTTAGAAACTACGACCTTTATCCAACTCTTTTTGATTTGTTTGATCACATCCACTGGCATTGAGCATTGAGGCGACAAGAAAGGCACCTGATATGTCTCTTGAAATTAAGTTTAGTATTGCTTTGTAAAATTGAAAGACATAAAAATAGGAAAGCACGATATTGTCGCTATCATGAAACACCTATCGAAATTTGCAATGTTGTAGCTGTATGAGTCGCCATAAATTTTACGTTTATTTGCAAAACGATAAAATATTACTGTAACTCGGTTATTAGTTACGGTGTTTAATGTTCTGTTTGCTAGGAGCTAAGATGAGGTATTCCATTACTAATTACAATACTGCTCCTCTTCAGTCTTCTGGCTGTCACTATTGCAAAACAAGGAACTCTCACAACTGCAGGACAGTGACGATAACAGGACAAAAAAAATAAAATAATATGTACAGCCTACAAATGAACAGCAAACTTCTATTATAATACAAATTGCATGAATCTCTAAAATATACCTACAGTATTCATAATATAACGTTACATTCGAGTATGTGACAGGCTGATGAAGAAATGGACAATAGGGCAAGATGCCTGGGACAATAATACTACTAACACTGATCTAAAAAACATAAAATTCTGTTTTAGGATAAAATTTCTCCGTTGGAGAATTATAAAATTGCAGCAGGTCAATATCATCCATGACTTCATAAAGTACCCCATATTGTTGTATATAAAAATACTATCATGTAAAAATATCTATTGCTCCATACAGTTAAATCAAAACATTAAAACAATAACATTAGAGTCATAACATAGAGCCTGATCTATATTTCCCTACAATTGCTCTTTTTCGCGGAGCAGTTATCATGTGGATAGCGTTATCCTTCGTTCTTTGGTTGCAATCGAACCTTAATCACTTTGGTTTTCGTTCCATGCAAGACCATCTTTCGATTTCTCTGGAGATATTGCTGAATAGTGTCGCCTGAAATATGATTATTACGGTTACATTTTATAAAAGATGAGGAATGTGGCATGTAGCAATATCATACTTGGATAAAATCCTGCAAGGCAAATATCTACAGGGTGTAACATATCATCATGGGGATATTTCAGGTTAGTCAGCGATAGTTTTTTGCAAAATAATAAAAAAGTACTAATAGGCCCTTTGTCAAAAACGCACAATTTTCAATATACAGAGTGGCAAAGTTTCCCATTTTTTCTCATATTTTGTGTTTTCCTCGCATACGCTTTCAGTTAAATTTTTAGAATTTCATACACCTATTTTCGAATCCAAAAACCGAAACTTTCAGACCTATTGAGAGAGAAGGCCAATTCCAAGAGGTACCAATTCTTTGCAAAACCCAAATGCTATTCATACACAATGGTGCGTCAGCCCATTTCAATATAGAGATAAGGAAATTCTTGAATCAACGTTTTAACGACCATTAGATAAGTCGAGGGCCTCCTAGATCCCCGGACCTGAATAATCTGGAGTTTTTTTGGGGACACCAAAAATCATTGGTGTATCAAATTTCAATTGGAACAGAAGAATTGGGAAATAAAATTGTAAATTCGCGTAAGATCATCCACAACACTCCTGGAATATTTGAGAGAGTTCGTTAGGCTATCAAGTAAAGAGTGGTCTTGCATCTTAATAGGAGGAGGACGTTTTCAACAGTTTTTATAATTTTATTTTCGTTTAAATTTATTTTTATTTTAAGGAATTTGATTAAATATTATGAATATGCTCCAAATAGTTTATAACTTAACCGGATGATTATTTTTTCCTTACTTCCTTTACATTCTTAATTGGCATCCATAGATATTTTTGCAAATTCTACGAAAACGGTGAAAGATACGAAATTACTGCCAGAAACCACAAAGTTAAAGAATTAAAGAAATAATTGAAATGTGGTTTAGAATTCATACAAAGTGTTTAAAAAAAAGATGCAAAGCATAAAATGGTACATGACCAAAAAAACCTAACACCCTGTCTATGGCTACCGAGAATTTTAACATTTTATTATAGAGGGTCTTAAAGCAAATAGGTTTACGAAATTTCAAAAATATAACTGAAAACATACCTGAGAAAACCATAAAATATGAGAAACTTTGCCACCCTGTATATCGAAAATGGTGCGTTTTTGATTATAGGTCTATTAGTATTTTTTAATTATTTTGGGGAGTATTATCGCCCCCTGAAATATCTCTATGGTGATGATATGTTACACCCTGTGTAACGAACTCTAAAGGGCAGTGAAATCAACTTCCGTCAATCAAATAAAAATTATGTGAACTTTTTCGGAAATTTCCAAAAGGAGGAGACCGTACGTAAATCGAAAAAACAAGAGGTGGCGATAGCCAACTGCGAGAACCCTCAACTAATAACTGTAACTCCGCTTTCCATCTTAAATTCATCGATAAGCACCTCCTTTAAAAACCGCTTTTCACTTGCCGCTATCAGAGGGAACCCCGGCCAACAGACACCTCGACGCGTTGTGTGCGATCTATTTCTGTATACCGAGTGATTCAAGAAGTTAGCTCACCCTTACAACTTTTTGTTTAGAAAATTGAAATTTGAAGGGAAGCTAGATGAGAGTAAAACCTATTGATTGACATAAATGACGCTTCTCTAGCACTTCCGGTTTAACCGGAAATGACCTCAACTTTCGATTTTTAAATGTAATGCCCTATAATTTTTTTTTGAATCCAGAAATCATATTTAGTCTAAAAATGCTTCATTTAAAAAAATATTTTTTTTTGTGGTTTTTTCATGTCGAGCTACGTTACTGAGATATACGTATTACACACAATTTTAGGTCAGAATTATAGGGAAAAGTACTAATTTGTCATTTTATTGAGTACTTTTTCTTTTATAAACAATTGAAATACTGAAAAACAATTTTTCCCATTTAAGAGATAAATTTATCTTAAATAGACTAAAAATAACCTCTAGATTCCAAAGAAAAAAATTATAGGGCATTGCAATTAAAAATTGAAAGTTGAGGTTATTTCCGGTTAAACCGGAAGTAGATAAACGTCATTAATGTCAATCAATCGACTCTATTCTCATACAGCTTCCCTTCCAACTTCAACTTTCTAAGTTTAAAAACAAAAAGTTATAAGGGCGAGCCACCTTCTTGAATCACCCAGTATACGATCACGAGCCGCCACTGCAGAAATTCAACACTTCCCCAAATTAACTGAAAAATCTGCACAAATCATACTTACTAGTAGAAACTGGCACCCCAATCAGAATGCCCGTGCGTTATGAGGACCGGCGCAGATGTGCCGCCGCTTGATGTTGGCAGACACTGAAAACAATAATTTCGCCCTTTATTGTTGTCCCAATATTGGCACCCTTTGCACTGAAACCGACACGCAAACTCCAGCTTCTGTCCTATAGTTAACGTATGCGCGTACAACGTAAAGGCGAACCTATCTGAGAACCCGTCGCACGAATTGGTAAGGTACGTGGCCTGGACGTCTGCGTAAGTCTTCCAACTGTCCAAGCTATATCGGATATGTACAGATTTGTTAAAGTCCAAATTTCTAACTCGAACGGTTCCCTTTATCGAGAACAAAATGGGGTCGTCTACTAAAGCATTTTCCAAACACACTTGCTGATCCCGGACTTGGTCTAGGAAATTGGGGGTACCTGAAGGCTGCTCGAAGAGCGGCATTAAAATTCTATCAGCTCTGATGCCGTGGAACTTGTTAGTGATAGTGGATAGGCTTAAGTCTGAGGAGTCTGAGAGATCTACATCGCTCAAATCATTGTAGGCTGATTTGGGGACTTTGGGGATTTCATCCAGAAACGTCCGAACATCTGCGAGGTCTAAGCCTAGGACGTCAGCAAATCTCACTATTTTTTTCCTGCTTGGAGTGCCTGGTGGGGTTTTGCCAGTTTTTAAGGAAGAACACCTGCGCACTCTTGGTATTGTGTCGTCGCAATCATCTTCCTCAGTTTTGTTGGCACTGTTGGTGTCTGAGTCTTCATCTTCAGCTGCCGGCTTGCTTACCGAACATTCTACTGTCAATTCAGAACTTATGGTTAATTTACTAATACAATCCTTAGCAGACTCTATACCATTAACCGTCAGTGCCTCATCATCTTTATTGCTTATCGCTTCACTGGATGTACTCACTTCTTCGTCGTCTTTAATACTCAAAGTGGTGATGTCCTCGCTTACTGAGGGCTGCGGAGTGCAATCTAGAGATGTGGCAAAAGTCTCATTCAGATTTCCGCTGGAGGTCTCCAGAGAGTTCACGTCTATTCCGGTCTCACTGTCGATACTTTTGCTAGACTCTGAATGAGGAGCAAGGCCGTTTTCATATGGCTGCACCTCAGGACTCTCTTCATCATCTAAATCATAAAAGACCTCGCTATCACTGTCTCCGGAATAATGCCTAACCAACCCGTTACATTTTACCTCACTAACTACCTCCACATTAGCATGACAATCACCATTAGTCCTCCCTACTAACAAATCTCTATTTTCCCACAGCTTGTGCAACTCACTTTCATCGATCTCCTCCTGAGGGCTGCAGGGCGACTCTAACACCTCCAATGCTAAATATCTTTCGGGGTCCGGATTGTGGTGGGGCTGAGATAGAGCGACGGTGCTGTCATGTGGAGAGCCAAGCCAGCTCCTCTCTTCAGAGGATCCCTCTTGCGAGCCGAGTGTGCTGAGACGTGATTGGAGGCTTCTAGCGAACGCTTCTGCGCGGTCGCGGCATGATATCGGAAGCAGTGATGTAAGGCCGCATTTGTCTCGTTCTGAAGTCATGATGAATCTGGAAAAAAAATGCCCATGAGCATTGGCTGTAATAGGAGTGACGAAAGGTTATTTTTGTTTGTTAATGCGTGGCTGGGAATAAATAAAAATATGTTGGAAGGCTGCCAGATTAAGGGTGACTTTCCGTATGTTAGTGTTCTCGTGCTACTTTAGAGGCGCAAAAAGCTCTTCAGACAGTCGCTTAGAGGCGTAGTAACCTCTATGGTTTCCAAATACAGGGTGCGCGTTTCGGTAGGTAATTGCAAGGCACTGTTTTTGACATTTTGGAAATTTTTGGCATTTGCACCAGAGCGTAGGACCGAAGCAGATGACAGATCATCGTAACAAAAAAAAATGGAGTCAAAAATGTGAACATTCAAGATGGCGCCCATAAGAAGAAACAAAACTGATGATGGTTGCCGAACATCGAAACGTCGGATTTGCTGAAGGAACAATAAAATTGATTTCGATAATCGACAATTTCGTTGACTAATGCCTTTGAATAAGGAGTGCCGGATCAAATTCTGGTGGACGATGATGTCACAGGATCAATGTGATTTTAGATAAAGCCGCGTGGACTGGCGATGACAATCCACATTGCCGATTTATTGCATCGTCAATTAGCAGAATTCGCAGTGTATCTGACAACTTAAATATAAAAATTGAAACTGACGACTTGGCACGGGTAGTGTGAATAAATGACCATTACTCAGTCGCGTCGTAGTGAGGTTACAGCGCATCTGATATGTAAAAAAAACAATTTTTCTGAGAAAAACTGGGCGTTAGCTGAGTCACTTTTCCAGGCGGCCAACTCAGGGGATGAACTGGCAGGATGTGAATGAAATGAGTGAACGTGGGTTGCCTGCTGTGGAAAGCAAAATTGTCTAGAATTCGCTTGATTGATTACCCATTAGTCTCCGGCATTACATGCACATGTAATAAATGCAAGGCGTGTAATTTAAAAATACATCCTAACGACCCTGAATTTTGATATGAGGAATTCAGATAGTACACTTTTCTCTAAAAATAAGTACTGCATAAAATAGTACTTGTGTACGTGACACTATAATCAGTACCGACTTTATGGGGGCGCAAAGTTGGACGGCAGACCGGGAAGGGCGACACACCTCCCTTGGTCCGCGGATTTTCTTAGGGGATTAAAAATTTCGTCCAGGGCTCCAGACTTGCCAAGGCCGGTTCTGACTACAATTACAGGCGCTATAACCGCTCACACATAAATCCCACACTTGAAACCTTTAAAATAAGAAGAAAACGTTTAGCCTGAGCAGAGCTAACGTTCGCTGGACCCCAATGGCATGGTAACTTAAAATAACTTGGAGCTCGCATCAAGCTGAGTGATCTAATTGTACCAGAAGCTCATCACACGAAGATTAAATCAGATACAATCAGGTTAAATTAAGTTTTATGAGCCCAAGGTTCAGTGAGCCTATACAGGGTGCCCGGTTCGGGAGCTTCGCCATGGGGATCTCGGCGACCGCAATAGATACGGGGTCGGTTGCGTTCAGGCAAAATCGCGCGATTTGGAGTTAGAGATTGTGCCGTTTGAAAAGCTCTTATGACTTTTGAAAAATATAAAATTGAAAAAAAAGTGGTAAATCGACCTTCGTTACCTTGAACAACCTATTGTGGTCGAGTTTAGTAGAATGATGGAGAACTGGCTGAAGCGGTGTTCTGTATTGAAGTCCTTGGTTGAGGATTCCAGGGCAGGACCTGACGAAATGGGGCCATTACTAGTAATCCGCGGGAAACCAGGTCACTACCAGGCACACAAAAGGGGGAAATTGTCAGGGCGTAAAAACTGCTGTAAAGACAGGATTTGCAAGATATTATTTCTACCAAGCCTGAAACTCGTTTTCGGGATTCAAATTCCAAAGTCGAGAATCTGACAACATCGGAAAACATTTGACAGACGGTAGTCACCGCTAAAACAAGGACAAAACGTGACGTCGCTTTAATCTGCGACTATTATAATTAAAGCTGAGACGTGAATTCGGGGATTTAGGGCGCAACTTGATCCTTCGCGGGTTGGAATTCCAGAAGAAAAAAGCTGACAGCATGGCAAAATGTTTGACAGATATAAAAGATGGTGGTGAAGAGCAAAACAAATTCGCAACGTGGTGTTGCCAGATTGACATCGAACACTGACCGCTAGCAAGGAAACCCGTAAAAACGTGCAGTAAATCTGGGAGAAAATTCACAAAATTAGAAGTAAGTTAATGTACTGATATGAACGAAGCAATATTTGTATTGAATAGCAGGTCAATAGCTAACATTTGGCCATAATAACAGCAAAATTAAACAGTTAAAAGCTGAGAAAGGTCAAGAAAATAGCGAAGTTGTTAGTAAACAACGTGAAGCGGCAAAAACGCGAATTTCTGACCGAATCAATGAAAGTTGGCAAAGAGAGGTCGTTATAACATAGATAGGGCCTAACGAATCCTTAATAAAACAAGGGCATTAAGTGCAAAAAAAAATTTCTCGTCAGAAAAGTAAGTAATTACGACTTTATGTACAAGGTATCCTATTACGACCGGCTAGTTTGAATTTATCACCATTTGTCGTTCGTGCAGCGTTGTATTTGAGCAGCTGTCAGGTGCAAATATTGAGGTTTAGTTATAGAGAATTACACGGACGAACAACGCATAGAAAATGTCAAAAATTCGCTACCAAAATGGTGAAAGTTTCGCGGAGACAGTTTGAAAATGTCGTGTATCTTTCGGTCATCACGACGCACTTCCTCGCAACACAGTGGTCTGATTAATCTAGAAATTTGAAGAGATTTGAAGAGTTCAAATCCGGAAGAGATCTGCTGGTAATCGTCCAGCTCGATCAGGAAACATTGCAGCAGTTAGTGAGAGTATTGACTAGAATCCTTCCATATCGATTCGCCATCTTTCTCAGGAATTGGAAGTTTCCCGAAGCAGTTTGCAACGAATTTTGACCGTAGATCTGTATTTGCAAGCTTACAAGATTCAGTTGATACAACATTTAAAACTGACAGATCATGCAGAGCGCCGAACGTTCACAGAATGGACGTTAGAGCAACAACAATGAGAAAAAAATCATCTTCTCTGATGAGGCGCATTTTCAACTTGATGGCTATGTGAACAAACAAAATTGTCCCATTTGAGGAGTCGAGAAACCAAGAATGATCCTTCAGTGGCTCGTGCATCCACCGCAAGCCACTGTTTGGTGCATCTTTTAGATTAGCGGAGTAATTTGACCGTGTGTGTGGACCGTTGGTCTTCGAGAATGCGGCTGGAAATGGGGTCATCGTCAACGGCGATTGTTACCGTGAGATGATAAACAACTTCTTCTGGACTCAAATTGCTGCAATGGATCTCACAGACATGTGGTTTCCGCAGAACGGTGCAACCTGCCATCCAGCAAACGAAACAATGGTATTGTTGAAGACGAAACTTCGCAGGAAAGCCACCTCGCGCCGCGGCGATATAATCTGGCCTCCGCGATACTCCGATTTGACGCCGTTAGATTTTTTTTGGAGGGGTTTTTTGAAAGGAAAGGTGTATGTCAATAACCCAAGCAGAATTTCTGAATTGAAAGACAAGATTCAATGCGCCGTTGGCGAAATTGGGCCATTATTATGCCAAAGTGGCATCGAAAATTTCGTCGAAAGAATGAACAAGTCCCATCAGCCACGAAAAGGCCATTTATCTGATATTGTGTTCTATCAATAACCTCTATGTCAATACTCTTTATTGCAATAAAAACATCGAAACTTTTAGAATAAACACTACATTTTTTTCTATCGTTGAACTGACCGGTCTTAATGGGACTCCCTGTAGAAAATAGTTCCTGAAAAGTTGGTGGTGATGAAGTGGGAAATCACTCACTGCCTCCGAACAGTCACTGTAAAATTCTACACCTCACAGCGTTGCATCACCATGCACATAATCCCGCATGGCCCACTCTCATTATTGTATAACACAGCTACTGGCGCTAATTAACGTAATGTTTCAATTTAAGTACCGAAACTAGCCTCGAGCACTAATCAGCATTATACATATTTGTTTGCAAAATTAAGGTACGTACATACACATTCATGTTGTTTCGTTTCGAAAAACCTAAGGTCAATGCCAATGCTAACGAGGATCTGTTTGCGGTGCGTCTGGTTTATCTTTGTTGATATTTTTAAACCCCATAGGCCTTAAAATCTTGTGAAATTCTCGAATGTTTACATGTAAAAGCCCAAAAAAGCGACTATTTTTGATGTGAATTTTTAAAGCAGAGGCATAATAAGACTAATTATAGAAAGCTTGAAAACAGCGCTATGCAGCCAGGTATGACCGTTATGAGACGACGGTCTGAAATAGCTGGCATTGGAGGTATTTTTAGTGAGGGGGAAACGATTATAGGACCCAAAATGAACGAAAAACTTGGCAAGGACGATAAGGGGAATTAAACTATTTACCAGCAATCTACCAAAAAAATCTAATGCAAGTGGTCATGTGCCCACAAAGCAATAAAACGGTGTTGGTGGGCTGAATTGGGACCACTTAAAGCATATTGATAGGGAATAACAACAACAGTCATATGCAAGCGATTTGAGTTACTGGAATTTTTCCTTTTACTTGGCACTAATCTGGCATATTCGTGACGCAACTGCTTCTATTGAAGATAATGAAACCGTTGTGGTTGCGGTCGCACGTCGAAGGCGTAAATCTTCCTCAGATGACCGGAGACTCGAAATGATTTAAAAATGCATCACCAATAACGCTGCAAAAGATATTAACAAATTAAATGAAAATATGTTTTGCGGTAGTGTGGCAACCGACTTTTTATCAACGAAATTAACTCCCATTAAAACTTAATAAAAAACATTACGGCAAATTAACAGTTTCAGTTATTGTTGGGGTCAATGTTGGTGACTTTAAGCGCCATTAATAACAGCAACGTTTTGTGGACGTTTGCACGATTCTGTTATGTCCGGTTGTTCGATGCCCAGTTGGGGTGCCACGATTGTCGGTTGCCGTCCAACCTCACGTCTCGTCCAATCGACCCTTGGCAGCGATTTGAAGTCTTTCCGCAATGAACAAGGACAGTTTGATCGATCCTCGCTCATCCCTCGAAGTCACTTCACCTGCAATTCAACGGGACACTGAAGACCCATAGAGAATCGGTAAAACTTCTTATTTTTCTATCACATTGTGAGCATTATTAGAACAGACCACTTGAGACAAAAGTCGCGTGATTTCAAGAGGTGGGCTGTCAGCTGCAGACCAACACCCACTTCCCGTCCAACCGACACTTGATAACTATCTTGAATATCTCCACAAATAACAGAGAGTTTGACTGATGTCATTTCTTCACTCCGAGTTGCTTCACATGCAGTCCAGCAGGACATTGAAGGCCCGTAGAGAATCAATAAAAAAATTCTTTCATGTTATGAGCATTAACAGAGAAAACCACTTCGGACATATAACGTGATTTCCATAGGTGGATGTGGCGCGAGTCCATTTCCTGGATGGGTTTTATTCACGGCCTTCGACGGTTATTAAATGTATCCTAATTTGTGGCAAATTGATTCCAGAGCTTCAATGGGCCCACTTTCGTTAAGAAGAAGTCACCGCAGGTAACCGCCAAGAGAAGTCATATCAACCATCCTAAGCTTATATCGAGGGATAATGATCTGTTTCATTTGAATCAGTTCAAAAACAGAAAAGTAGATAGTAAGGGGAAGAAATTGAGGAAAACGATCTTTGTGTCTCTCAAATATGTCTTTCTCTCTTTCAGATATCTCTTTTTTTTCAATTTTATTCACCATTTTGTAAGGAATTTTTGACGTTCTATCACATCACTAACAGTAATTCAAATTTAGATATCCGAGATGATTTGAAAATACTTTTAAAAACTGGAATTTTAACCCGAACCAAGGGCACGCCACGCAACAAATGGTGCAATTGGGTTATGTCATACCCACTTGTATAAGTTTTCGTCACGTAGCAAATCTTTACATTATCAACCATACGGTTCAATGTCTGATAACAAAAGACATATTTTTGGTGAATTCTAATATCAACTGAACAATTGATCTTTAGGTAATTATTAAGAGTTTCAATACCAAGAATTTCTACTAGGTGCCAAAGCCTTATTTCTCTCTTTTTTAGGCAGTGGACTTTCTCGGTCGGCAGTTTTTTCTTGGGGGCAAGAAAGCGGTGATTAAAAATTTCGCTCAGAGCGCCAAACTTGCTAAGGCTGGCCCTACTAGTACTTAATCAATGCACTGAGCGAAGAGCGTTAATCAGTTTTTCTGCTCCAATTCCAGACCTGTTTCCTATCGACGATGCAAAAATGTAAATCGACTCTTCCTACACATATACAGGGTGTCCCACCAAGAACGGCCATTAGACGTTTTGGGAAAACTATGAATAGCAAAGTCACGAAAGTTTAATGGTTCGGTAAAAGCAATGAAGGGACCTCATCTAAAATATTTTAAATGACGCCACACTTCCGGTTGTACCGGAAGTCAACACGTGTTTGCCTATTTGAAGTGGAACACCCTATATGTTATTACATTTTCAGATTTTACGTTCAATTTTAATACAAGTTTATTCATACGTTGTCTTTTTTAGGATTAACAGTTTTCAAGATATATGCAATTGAATGTTTAAAATAACAGATGCAGACGTCTGCAGAATTGCAAGTTGTTAACAAACGGAAAGGTATTTTTTAACTCTTTTTTGTCACAATATTATAAAAGGTCCATATTTTAGTTTATTGTCAAGTTTTGCCTAATATTTTTTACAAGATGTCCACAAAAATAGAGCCAACCTGGATATCAAAAAATAGTTAAAACTTAAAAACCTTCAATGAAATCCTACTATTATTTTCATGTATTATGAAATTATGCCAAAAAAGAACCTTTGTTCACATTTGGTTCCCCATAGTAAAGTTGTATAGTTGTTGCGTAACTTCGTTTTATATGTTGATGCAGGGACAGTACATCCCCAATTCTAAGCTATAATGCTACAATTAAATTAGTTTTATATAACTAATTTTTTATTTAAGTGTGTATGACTTATGTCACGTAACAATAACATTTTGCTGATATTTCCTTTTTCCATAGATATGTTTCTCATGTTCGCATGCACTATCCCTACATCAACTTATAAAACGAAATTACCCAAAAACTATACAACTTTACTATAGATAATTAAATGTTAACATAGGTTCTTTTTCGATGTAGTTTCATAACACATCAAAGTAATAGTAAAGTTCCATTTAAAATTTTTAAGTTTTATCCATTTTTTAATATCTAAAATGACTTTATTTTTGTGGACACCCTATAGAAAATATTTTGCAAAACTTGGCAGCATACTAAAATATGGGCCTTCTACAATATTGTGACAAAAAATGTTACAAAATACCTTTCCGTTTATTAATAATTTGCAATTCTGCAGACATCTGCATGTGTTATTTTCAACATTCAATTGCATATAATTTGAAAACTATTAATCCTAAGAACGCCAACGTATTAATAAACTTGTATTAAAACTGAACGTAAAATCCAAAAATGGTCTAATATATTGGGTGTTCCATTTCAAATAAGCAAGCAAGTATCGACTTCCGGTACAACCGGAAACGTGACGTCGTTAAAATTATTTTAGATGAAGTCGCCCAAGAGTTTTATAAAACCACTAAATTTTCGCAATTTTGCTATTCATAGTTTTCCCAAAGCATCTAATGGCGGCTCCCGTTGAGACACCTTGTATAACCGAAATTTGAATTTTATCACGCTCCCAGCAATGACATTTTATTATGGACCCGGTTTTATATTTTCAATGTAAAAATAGATCCGTACAGAAATAAAATAAAACGTAAAGATAAAATTGCCGGGATGTAAATTAGTAATATAAACGAAACTTCGGGAATTTTCAGTTTGAACATCGCGGGCGATAAATATATTTTTAAACCTTATCTTGCGCGTACATCACAGATTGTTTTGGAAGTCCTCACATGGGTCATGCTCGAGGGGCTAATTTTGGCGTCTTATGTCTCGCATTTATGTAAAAAAGACAGGTCCATAAATTACTTCAGGAAACGTTGTTGATGCCAAGGGATGACAAAACGTTTTCTCTATAATAAACATTAAAAGTAAAACACTAAATTGACTTACCCACATAAAACTGTAACAAAACGTTTTAATCAGTAATTAATGGTTTGCACTGAAACGTCTAGCCAAACATTAATAAGCCCATTCATAGATTGGAATTGAATCGGAGACTAATTAGAATCCGTTTACATGCTATTCTTTTTATATGTTTGAGTTTTATCTTATTTTCAGTGTTAAGTGGGCATAGAAAGTGATCTTCTAATAGTAATTGAGTAAAGTGATAATGATACGATAACAGGAACGTTTAGAGTACGTTGGTGCACTTTCTTGATATTTTGGTGGATATAATTGCGCGTAAGTAATACAACATCCACCAAAATATCAAGGTACGAAAAGGCGTATAAGGCACAGCCTAGAATCTTTCTAAATATGATATTTGAATGCGTGAGAAAATTGCCGCAGACTCAATAAAAATAACAAGATAACGCGTGCAAAAAGATATGGCAGTAATTCGCAAAGTTCGATTAATATACGTTTTACAAACCGATTTTTTCGTGGGATTAATAAATATTTCTTTACTATCAAAGTTATAAATAGAATGAAAATATTTAAGCCTTATTAGCAATACCGGTTGTTAGGACCAGCACATAAACAAGCATAAATAAATAAAAAAATATCCATTTTATGTACACTAATTTATAGCAGTGTTAGATAAAGTTAAACCCTTGCAGCTCTGTAATGTAGGTGTTATTATAGCGAAGGTGCTAATAACATATTTGTGAGACTCGCGACCTTAGGTAATCTGGCAAAAGAAGTTAGTGGAGATGAGAAGTTTCCAATGATTCCACCGCAACGTTACTGAAACGTTTTTACTGAGATGCTGCTAAATTATGTGTGTAGCGTATTTAAAAAAAGTTTAAAAAACAATATAACGTTGCTTCAGGTAATTAATTAATATGTGCGTCTAATTGCGGCAAATTACTATTTATAGCCGAGGGCACACATTTAAAAACCAAATTCACTGGAAATGAGAAGCAATGAAAGTACAAAACTGCCAATTGTCTCCAATCATTGGAGTTTGACACCAATACCATATGCAATTGCCGGTGTTTGAGAAATCAGCACAAAGTTCTTTGGACGGTCCTGGGCGAAAAATGGGGAATTTCAAATGCGATCCGATGGAAAGGAATCGAAAAAGTGTCACTAACCTTTGGTGATAGCCGGGAACCCGATGAACTCGTCTTGAAGCGCGAAAATGTACGCGAAACGCACGCACAAAACGACCGATTCCTGCGGCCACTATCACCACACTCACG
This sequence comes from Euwallacea similis, assembly GCF_039881205.1. Classification (NCBI taxonomy): domain Eukaryota; kingdom Metazoa; phylum Arthropoda; class Insecta; order Coleoptera; family Curculionidae; genus Euwallacea; species Euwallacea similis. Next base: position 957,886 of record NC_089631.1, read on the forward strand.
TCGCAAGGGCGTTACAAGGTCGTCAGGAGACGTCGGCGGCGCCACTGGCAGACGCGCAGCCTCAAAAGACTGAAATTGAGCGGACGCACGACACTGAGACGCTACCCGCGACGGCGACGCCGATAGATGCCGGGTTAATTTAATAATTGCCGAGCAGTTTATTTGGGAAATAGTCACGGCAGAGTTAGAGTGTGTCGCTCAAGATTGATTCCAGCACAGGATACCAATAAAAATATTATGAAATATATCGGTTTTCCTGATAGTCTCTGGTTATAGTGAGAGACGTGACTGAACGACCTTAAAATTGGAATTTAGGAGCCCTCAACTCATCCTACAAATCACTGAACGGCAGTGAAATCCTTGATATGAACCAATTAAAGGCGGAAAACACGAAATAATTATTCACCAATTAAAACAAAAACTAGTTTCTTGACAATGGTGAATGTTACGTCCATTTAATAGCGGAAGCAGACCTGAACGCCTCGTGCCATCTGCCGTAACGCGCCTGGGACTAATTCTCCCTTGAGCTATTTTATAGTTGTTTAAGCGGACTTTTAACAACCTTAAAACAGATTTTCCTCAGAGGAGAGAATACTTTTGATTAATACTTTCATTAATTAGGGGCCCATCTTTAATATAAGATATAACATATACGTGCCCAAATATACTTTTCATTCGAAATGGATGAAACGTTTAGTAAAGAAAACAAGGAAAAGGCCGGGACTTCATATTCGTATTACATCACGGCCTTTTAATCAATCGCAATGCAAATTTCGGCAATTATTATATAACGCCTTATTTGGGGGATGTTTAGATAAAATTTCGTTGGTTGAAAGAAAATAACTCAAAGGTTAATTGCGGGTTACAACGTATACAATAATTACTAATAATAAACGTCTATTATCCAAATCACGACTATAACATAAAACGAATAATCACAAATGTGAACAACTAATGACCATCGACTGCTTCAAAATTTGATACAATAGAAACTCGTCAACCGAATAGTCGTATCCCTCTATTATGAACACAAGCTCTTAACGAGTAAGAAACCCAGTATTCACTTAGGTACCAAACTTGAGCAACGGGATCTCTATGAAGCGATATCATTCCCAAGAAGTTGAGAATGATAGCGAAGAATTTGGGAGTAATGTTATCCCTGGGGGACATACACATTTAAATTAACGCCCAATCGTTTAATTGATTATGATGTTCCACGAGCTATTAGTTCGATTATTGGAAGCAGAATTCTCTTAAGACTGTTCTCATGAAAAGTAGCCTTATATGAAGCGCCTTCAGCGTGGATTATCTCCCAATACCACGTACATCATTCTATTTCCCACCAGGGCCGATCTTAGCAAACCTGGTGCCTTGGGTGAAATCTTTAATCACCGCTCCCCTATCCGCAAGAAAAACCGCTGCCCTTCCTGGTCCGTCGCCCAATCTCGCCTCCTCTATAAGGTCGCTACTGCTTTTAATTTTCCTTATTCTCCTCTCTTCACTCCCCCAAACTGATTCTCAAGTTGAGACAATTCAAATCACAACTGCTTCAGAATCTGTACCGAAACCTCATCCCATTCAGGAGGTACCCATGAAACTTCCACTTTTATTCAATGAAATTTTTTAGGCGCCTCTTTCCAGATCATTGCTTAAGTAAGTAGATGCACATACTCACACATCAACCCCTCTACATTTTATTGATACTTGATCTAGAAAGGGGACTTTCTTCTTATCATGGCAACGTTGCTTTCACTGCGCATTTCATCCCTGTTCCTTCGCCACCCCCAGCAGACCTGCAATGATTAGTCTGCGATTTAATGTTATATTGCAGCTGTTGCTCTGTTTTTAACATTAATAGGGGGATGATTCTTGTCAATAACCTATCGCCCTAACTAGAAATAGCCGTTTGGATATGTAAATAAATGTTTCATCTGGGACTTCTTTCCTGCAGGAAGTAATTATGTGAGTATTTGAGTCAGCTGCAGGATATTTATGTGTACGAACTGTAGGGATTTGATGTGAAATGGAGGCTTCTCGAGTGTTGCATGCAAGAGAACTGGGGCAGCAAGTGAAAGGATTGTCGTAGCAAAATGCTGCTAATTCGAAGACTTCCAGGAATTCTGTATACCTATAGATACCCAGCTTACTCTGCGGGAATAATAGTGTCCACCTTTGTCTACCTTCTCTTCAGATGGAATCTGTTGTGCGTGAACCTCCAAGCATGGCAACATGTCAAACGATTGGTAAGTGGCACAGTAATGCTAAATCGCTTATTAAGGCCCTATTGTTCTTGAAATGGTTTCGTGTTGGGCTTAAGATATACTGTTGAAACCATTGTTCCAATTCTAAAACCAAGTTACAGCTTCAGCTTCCGTTTTAGTGCCACCTCTACGATCAAGGCCTGGCTATCGGCTCTCTCTGCGCCCCTCTCTGTGTCTCCAAAGACATAAATTCTCTCACCTGCCACTCTTTTCAAACTACTAAACAACCAGTCTTCAGTGCTGAATGGCATAACATCAAATTAGTCTTCAAGTCAGTCCCCACTGACGTGCAGCCGATCCACTGGCACGATAATGGAGTACTCAAATACCCCACTGAAAAAGAGTTCCTATCCACCATACGTACTATAGTAAAGCGCAAGCTGAATTTGACCCTTGCTTATGACACTGCAGTGAGGCTCGCCAGGCTAAAGCCTTCATATGAGGAGAAAAATGTCTTAAAGAGGAGGCTCGAAATGGAGAGTTTGTGGAACTTACTTCAGGACAATGAATACTTGTTGTCCACCATTTTTACTGACAAAGATGTTTTTCCTCAACTTATTGGTACCTGCGGGGGATATTTTGCAGTGGAATACCTAGAGCCTCTTCCATTTAGTCACAGTACCGCAGTATTTTCTTTGGGCGACAGCAAGGAGGACTGGGGTTTGAGGCTTAGAGTGGCATTGCAAATCTTAGAGTTACTAGACGAGCTTGAAACCAGCTTCAGAGAACCGTTCCACTTATGTGACATCAAAATGAACCACTTTGGGGTCACCTCCGACAAAAAAAAACTGAAATTCATAGACCTAGACGAAGTCTTCCCACGTACGATCATAAGCTCCATATTCAAAGACATAATTTCATGCAATGGTGACGAAGATTGCGATTTCTTAGACTGTAGGTCGTTTTGCAATAAATCCATACACAAATGCCACAGCAACGTGGGCAACAATAACCTACAAATCATCTGCGAGAAGATTTTCCTTGGTTGGAGAATGTCCAATACCATAATAGTGCCTGGGCTGCTGATGTCCCAACATACACCCTCAGAATTGGCCTCAATTTTGAGGCAGTGCGCCAACCCTGAAGGCCTAGAGGAGAAGGTTAGAACGATTCCCGATGAGGAGGTCAGGAAGAGGTTGTATAATATTTTGTACGAAATTGAGCATTCTGTTAATAACGATTTTTTTCTTTAACGAGGGGTAAATGAATTCTGTGAGCGCGTTCACACTAACGAGTGATTATTAGAAGAATCTCGCTGTAAACAATGAACCTAGGGCGTTAACTAAACCATTTTTAGTATCAGACACCGGACCAACAACCGATAACAGATGGAATTTATCCCAGACAAGCTTCTGATGTCGCAACGCCTATTTGAGGTTTTTTTAATGATCACCTTGTATATCTATCACTAGATTTTGACCAATAGCGCCCAAAAACCGCAATATAAGAATTCAGTACTGGGTTCATTGTTATAAACCTGAAATAACGAATCATACAATTAAATATGAGGACAATGGCTTTACTATGTAAATAAATTTTGTTATCAATAATGGATGATTTTCATGCTCTAAGGACGATATCCCTAATCTAAGTCGTTTGGGCATGATTTGAGTGCCTAAAGGTATTGTAAAAGTACACTAGAAATTGGTAGTATCTCAACTAACCACATGGCAGTTCGGCTACAGCGCAACACTAAAGAAAACCACGCTTTGAGTGCTTCAATGTATTTTCCATGGTTGTATAGGTAATTTAGCTCCAATCTTATCTCAATCTTCATGAAATAAATATTCAACTACTAAAATATCATACTTACGCTTACCTAAGTTACAAAAAGTCTTTTTTGTTCACTTAAAGCTACGTTTCATTCTTTTGCTTACATAAAGTTTCAAGTTTGCTCAGCACCAAACTTAGGTCCGCGTTTTTTCTCAGCTTTATATAGACGCAATTACGTATATCGTGGAACACCAGCCAATTGGGAAGCTCCTTCGCGATCACTTTCAAGTGCTCCTCCATTTCGGCTTTGGACAAGTTGCCTCTGTAACTATTGCCCAGTTTATCCACCACAGTGTCCAGAAGTAAAACTCCTTTTTTTTCCGAGACAAAGAGATTTCTGGTAAGGCGGGCAATTTCAGGCAGTCTTGAATAGAGTTGAACTTCCTTTTCTTTGCCCGCTGATCTGGTCATGGAGATTAAGGCCTTGGCAGCTTGTTTTTGACGGACTTTTTCCAACAGGGATTTTGGTATACCTTTCAAGGAAAAGGACATATTCAACAATTAATTTTTAAACATTCCAAAAGAGTAAATAAATTTACCTTTTAATACTGACTGTGGCAACTCCTGAGATGCCTCAGGTATAGGTAAGGCAGTTTGGGTTTGTCTGGCCTCTTTCAGTCTTCGCATGGCAAGTTCCATTTTGGTGTTACAACTGAAGAGAGATCTGGCTCGTTCCAGGACTTCTTTTCCTGATGTTAGTTTATCTTCAGCTGGCGGTTGTGGCAGTGGAGATAATTCAATATCAGGCACCTTATGAATGGAAATATAATGTAAATGAAATAAAGCATTTAATTTTTCTAATGAAAGTCTACTTAATTTCAAGAGAAATAGTGCAAGAAAGTAATTTTTCTTGTTACTATAAATAGGATTAGATTACTATAGAATGCTTCAAATTTAAATCTTAATAATATTAAAAGTGCATAAATGACTTTGACCACCTGCATCTCCATTGTTCATGGGACACCGTGTATATATGCAAAATTAACTCCCAATTCTTCAACCAACATAACAACAAAAAGTTGTATGTAATAAGGTCATGTTTAGAAACATCACTCCCAAATTATAACAATAAATTGCAAGCTTGCAACCAATACTAGACCTACATATTTGAATCAACTATGCAAAACAAGTCATAATAGCTCCTTATTTTCAAGTTCAAGGATAAGCAAATTCAATATTACCTTCTCTATATCAAATTCTGGATGCCAGCGTGTAACCCTCTCTTTGGAGATGTTAATTGGTGCATTCAAAGATATCAAAAATTCATGATGATAATCTTTCACCTTATTTATCAATATATTAAACAGTTTACGCCTTCGCTCAAGCAGCAGTTCTGAAGTCATGCTTTCTCCCTCTTTAACTATTGGATGCAACACCAACTCCCATTGCTCTACCCTAAATCCACCCCCGAAAACCTTCAATTTTTCTTGGGTAAAATTGAAGGCCTCCGGGAAAATATTCTTAATTTGTGCCAAATGTCTTTCAAGTAAATTCCTTTTTAGCATCTCCTCAACTGCAGGTTTTAGTTTCCTGAATGTTATAATTTCTTTGCGGTTGTACAATATTTGAACTACTGTGTCAATGGATCTGAACATTTCAGCTAGAAATCTGTACTTGAATGGAAGAGTAAAGGTGGGTTTGATCGTTTCTTGTAACAGCTGTTTGGAGGGGCTTGTAGGGAGGACTGGGAGAGCATTCTTTGTAGGGCTTGCCAAGTTAAAAAGGTTCTTGCGAACACCTGAACCATCTTTTTTAGGACTTAAATAAGCCTTCTCTGGCGAGAATAGTTTTTTAGGACTAAAATAATGTTTCAAATCATATTACAAATAAGTCTCAAAATACAACAAATAAAACTTACCTTGTTAAAACCTCAAGCTCAATGGTCTTAAATCCTTTTATTTTAGGAGAATCAGGAATTTGTGCATTTTTCTTTTCTATTTCAGACAATTTCTTATCAGCCTCTTGAAAGTTGGCTATGGATGCTTTTAGCTCTGCCAACCTTGTACTTCTGCATAACTTATTCTTAATTTCCTTCAGAGAAGGTCCATCAGGTCGCACTTTGTCCATGGCATTTGAATTTTTTGTGGGGGTACTTGGAGGAGTATGATGAGTCTCCTCATAGATTTCTTTTGTTTTACTGATCTCTGTTGGTTCGGTAGGAACTTGAGACTTGTTGAGATTATTAAACAATTCTTGTATGTCTGTGTTGTTGGCTGCAGGCTTAAGTTTCTTGCCCCTAATGGCTTTGATCACCTTTTTACCCCCTGGTTTTCCATTGGCATTTGCTAAAGTTACAATTTTACTGGTGTTGACAATTTCCTTTTTCTCCTGAAGTTTCTTAAGCTTTTCACTCGGGCACTCATCTTGCACACTCACAGACGCCTGAGGCACCTGAGTAAAAATAATTTCTTTGGTTTTAATTAGCCCTTCCTTTAGGGGGGCCTTGACTTCACTGGATTCTAATACCAAAACCTTTCTTGCCTGGTTAATTTTGGCGTCATCTACGGCTGCTCGCTTACGGCTATTGAAATAACAAGCGACTGAAGGCTGAGCCATCTTCTATAAACATTAATTTGGTGATTTGTAAACAGATTTAAAGGGAATTTGATGCCTAGAACCAAACCCAATACAGGTGTAAAATGTAAACTGTCCATCTAGTGGTTTCCCTCCAAAATTTGACTTTGACTACCGCGCGACTGTCAGTATGACATGACATTGAATTCGGGTTTTCCATCTGGTATACCAATTGCATCACTAGTTGCACTGCACTTGCACGAAGGTAAACAAGTAATTACTGTAAATAATGTAAATGTCAATATACAGTAATGATTAAGACGATTCAGATCACAATTTAAGATTTAATTAATCTTTCCGTCTGCATCTTCCATCAACACTTGCACATAATTGTAGTACAGCGATCTTCCACAATTTAAAATAAAATTACGTTTAATGTTTTAAATTTGAAAACAACCTTTTGAAAGATACGAACTGCTCCGAAGCGTTATAACCTGAACACGGTTACTTCGTATATTTGAAATGTCAACAACTGTCAGGTCTGTCAGTGGATGACAAACGACAACTACAATCTCATGCGGCCTCTATAAAGGTATTAGACGCGGACGCGAAAAGTATTTGATCGGCGGCCATAATTCAAACAAAAGTGTTTTTTAACGAAATGACGGCTATTTGACGTTTTGGCTTGTTGTACAGCGGTGATTATTGAAAAAGTTTACAAATGAGCACTAAATTAGATGTAAACCGACGTGTCCTGGCTATTCAGGCGAAAAAGAAGCGTCATAAGCCCGGAAAAAAGAAGGGCAAATCTGAAATGAACGGTCATGGCGAGAGTCAAATCCGCTCGAAACACGAGCCATCCCACAGTTCTAGTAACGAGACTATCGAGGATCCGGACACACCTTACACCAGCGAGGAAGAGGAACAAGAGGATAGTACCGATTATCGCAAGGGAGGATATCACCCCGTCAAAATAGGCGACCTCTTTCTAGGACGGTACCATGTTACGCGCAAATTAGGTTGGGGTCACTTTTCCACTGTTTGGCTTTGCTGGGATCTGGAGGACAAACGGTTCGTGGCTTTGAAAATCGTTAAATCTGCGGAGCACTTCACTGAAACTGCCCTAGATGAAATTAAGATCCTCAAATCTGTCCGAGATTCAGATCCTGCTGACCCAAAGAGGAACAAAACTGTTCAGCTACTGAATGACTTTAAGATAAGCGGAGTGAATGGAGTGCATGTCTGCATGGTCTTTGAAGTCCTCGGTCATCATTTGTTAAAGCTTATAATCAAGTCCAACTACCACGGCATTCCCTTGGCGAATGTGAAAACCATAATGTGGCAGGTCTTGGAAGGGTTAGATTACTTGCACTCCAAATGCAAAATTATCCATACAGACATTAAGCCTGAGAATGTTCTTGTGTGTGTATCTGAGGAGTACATTAGAAGGCTTGCATGTCAGGCAGCTGAAATGCACCAGTTAGGTATGAAACTACCCACTTCTCTTATTAGCACTGCACCACCACAAGAATTACCACCTCAAAAAATGAGCAAAAATAAGAAGAAAAAGCTGAAGAAAAAGGCTAAAAGACAAAATGAGCTACTAAAACGCCAGATGGAGCAAATAATTGAGATTGAAGAGAACAAAAGGGTCAAGGAAAATGGGGACCTCAATGGTGATATTGATTGCACAACCGAAAATGGTACTCCAGAAGATCCTCTAGAAAATCTTACCAATGGAATTGATGAACTTGTAGGGGGTGAGACAATAGTTTCCTGCGAAGATTTAACTATTGCAGAGCAAGTGATTGTGATGTCTGAAGATGATTCCCCTTCTATGACCTCAAAGAGTGAGAGCAAAATGGACTTGGACCCTGCATTTGTGGAATGCAATTTTGAGGTCAAAATCGCAGATCTAGGAAATGCCTGTTGGGTGGACAAACACTTCACTGAAGACATCCAAACAAGACAATACCGGTCATTGGAAGTCTTACTTGGTGCTGGATACAACACCTCAGCTGATATTTGGAGTACAGCCTGTATGGCCTTTGAACTGGCAACTGGGGATTATTTATTTGAGCCACATTCTGGAGAAGATTATTGCCGGGATGAAGACCACTTAGCCCATATAATTGAATTACTCGGCAACATTCCCAAGAGAATTGCTCAGAGTGGAAACAACTCCAAGCTCTTCTTTAACAAGAGAAATGAACTTAGGCATATAACTGGGCTTAAACCTTGGGGTCTTGAAGATGTCTTAACTGAGAAATACTATTGGTCTCGCAAAGACGCTGAGGAGTTTGCAGCTTTTCTGAAGCCAATGCTTGATTTTGATCCTGATAAAAGGGCCACAGCAGCTGACTGTCTGAAGCATCCTTGGTTGAGCAAGAACGAGGCCACTCTCTCTGTAGGTGACTGAATCACTTGGTAGTAAAACATGAACTTTTAGTGCATTTTAGTCCAAAATTGTTGTTCTGTTATGAAATGCATTAATTAATGACAATTTTTTTAAATTTCCTTTCACATCAGTAATAGGGCCTTTGGTTCATGTAAATAGAAATAAAATAGCAAAACAAAATGTGATGTATGTGTTTCTTGATAGACAATATAATTAATGTCCCTCTTTAGGCTGCCTTTGATTTGTGATTCTATAGGGCTTGTTTAAGAAGTAGTAATTTATTTTTCTGTTAATTGACCAAAAATATGGGACATTGCATGCCTTCCAGATTATTCTGTCGGTATTGAACTGAATTTGATGTAGTGTGATGGTAAAAATCCTCTATTCACCTGCAACATATGGTGATAAAATCAAAAAATTTTGCGAAAAATCAAAGTCTCGATTCTCGAATTCTGCAATTCTCCTTTCATCAAGGCTGAAAGAACACCAAAACCTCCCGTCCTCTATATTTGGTCATCGATTACGTAATGTGTGTAGCCAGGGAATGTGTAGATGATCATCTGTCCCAGAACATATACAATGTAATTAGTAGATGAATATAATCGGCGATTCGTCGCGTGTCTGTTCCCTAATTGCAGCACCCAAACAAGATTTGTAATATTTAATAAAATTATACCGAAAAATATACAATGTACATTGAATCTCTTGAAATAAAGTATACAATTAAATAAGAAATTCGGAGTTTTACTATGTATCTCGGAATGATATTGGACACATTCTTCAAAGTGAATAAATGTTGATTTATTAACAAAATGTAGAAAGACAAACTAATGTATTTTCTACTTCTCGAACGCATTTTTGCCCCTCTCCAGCTATCTCATAAAACGCAGGCGAAGCTATAACTCGGTTTTTTATAAAGGCATTTTAATGAACTAGAAACCAAATAATATGATGTTGTTCAAACCTCTAAATAAAGTCAAAGTTGATTTTTTTAAACTCATTTCTGTTTCAGGTGTCAACTTCAGGATTTGCTAGTTTTTTTATGGGACAGCTTGTATACCTTGACTGTCCATTTTCTCCCCTCGCCTTTTCTTTTCAGTTCTGAGGAGGTACCTCAGTCCAAAAGGGAATTCCCCGACACTTGGCTATCTAGTAGCAGTGACAGTAGCAACCTCGTTCGACAGTACTTCATTCCAAGACAGTTCTGTTAGTTTGCTTTTCTTTACCTTCATTGTCTTAGTACCACCTCTAATACTATAATACTAAAAACTTATGAAGTACTAATTCAAAATCGTTCACGTCGGACTTTCTCACTAACGTAAACTCTGCAGTCAGATCGAAATTTTCAAGATGAGTAATGCAGTAAGAAACACTCATTAACAAAATAACTTTATTAAAATAACATATTTCTTTTACTATAGTAAAAATAATTAAGTACATATAAAGATCTATGTTTGTGATCACATATCCAAATATATTAATATTCACACCTCTACTCTAAGATTCTGTAAATGCCTTTGAGGACAACATTTCCATTCACAACCAAATTAAATCATCATATTACCAAGGGTGGCTTAAAACAGTGCTACTAATTTGAATAAAACGGTACACATGCAGCAAGAACCAGTTCAACTATTGGTCATCTACTAAATCTGCTTCAGATCTCAGATATATCGCAGAACTGTTTCAGCGAGTGTTAGATACAAATTGATACATAAAGATATATACAGGGTGTACCATATCATCACGGAGATATTTAAGGTGGTGGCAGTACTCTGCAAAATAATAAAATAATGCTAATAGACCTATAATCAAAAACACACCGTTTTTTATATACAAAGTGGCACATTTTCAACAGTGTTTATGATTTTGTTTTCGCGTAAACTTATTGTTATTTAAAGAAATTTGATTGAATGTTACAAATTGCTTCAGGTAGTTGATAATTGATGATTTTTTTCTTTACTTCCTTTACATTCTTAATTTGTATCGATAGATATTTTTCCGAATTCTATGAAATGATGAAAAATACGAAAATATTGCAAGAAACCAAAAAGCTAAAAAATTGAAGAATGAATGTAAGTTTGGTACCATAGAAGGTGTTTGAAAAAAAGATACAAAACATAAAATAGTATATAACTATAAAAATATAACACTATGGCTACCGACGATTTTGACATTTTGTTGTAGAGGGTCTTAAAAAAAATAGATGTGCGAAATTTCAAAAATGTAACTCAAGGCATACGTGAGAAAAACGATAAATATGAGAAAAAATATGAAACTTGTCTCTCTTCTCTGTATATAAAAAAAAATGTTTTTAACTATGGATCTGTTAGTGTTTTTTCATTATTTTGCAAAGTACTATTACCCCCTGCAATATCTCCATAACGATATGTTACACTCTGTATACAGGGTGATTCACTTATATTATAATAATGGTATATTTCTGATAGTACAGTTACTAGGTCGTCTACATTAAGAATTCCGCCTCACACTCTGGAGGAAACATATTTTTTTAAACACCCTGTGAAAGTCACGTACTTCGAATGAGGCCCAATCTACTCCCCACATAGGGAAACACAGTGTACTGTCTCATAATTCTAACATTATTGGTTCTGGAAGAATTGCCCCAAGAAAGATGAGTAGCCTTAGTAGCTTAGACACCTAGTTACTACCCCAACATATAATTTCCAACTAAGTTAATTACAGTCCAGGTGTAAATAAATAGTGCAATAACAACAATCTTCTAGCTAAAATCAAAGAAGGATGTAGAAATCTCCCGGCAATAATTAAAACCTAAATTTCACATTTAGATACACCTAGGATTTTAAGCGATTTCACTGATTAATTGCATACACAATTACTTGGTTGGTCTTTGGTTCCAATAGCTCTATTGCTCCTCTTAACGAGAATTAAATCCCTATATACACTGCAGCCATATAAAATTTGATCATATTTAAATCACATTAGGTACTTATGTGCATTTCATAATATATAATGCTGCGCACGTCTTGCAATAATACATAAAAATCTGTTAGATTCTCAATGACTATCAAATATTAGTTAACTAAGTTAGAATAACATTTTACTCTTGATACCCAATTTACTTTTTCTTAAAAATTCCCGATAAATTTGGAAGAGTATTGGATTTAGGCATGCTCGGCTTATTAAATATTTTAGTCACTCTCTGCCTCATTTCTTCAACACCCTGATTAACGTTATGTCCGAAATGCGAGCTGCGCCCCACTGGCGACCCGGGAATGCTTTGATTGCACTTATTGTCGCACTCTTTGAGCATGGCCAAAACCGTTTCGTGGTGATGCGATAAGGACGGATTTTCCGAGATCACCAGCTCCAGACTCCTATAAACCAAAGAATAATTAGCCCCAGTTTTTTCCTCTTTTTTTGCTGCTTACTTTAAACCACTTCTAATCACAGAACTGACATTCTGATTGTTTAGAGGACTGTAGACTACATGAGTAAAAGCTTCCAAGAGCGCTAAGGCCATGTCTATTTTGCGAGTTTGATTCGTCATTTGGGACATGAAGATCGCGAAGTTCGTCAATTGAGGCAAAATAACTGCAATAATGTTTAAGCTATAGACATAAGAAGCTCAAATTTCGTTGCAATTACCGTCATTTCTGAAAGCTCTGCAGCTGCCCACGAAGATGTTCCCTAAAGTAACTATAAGCTGACGGGAAAGAGTGTGGTTCTCCTTCAAAGAAGGATCAACTGCGAATGTTTGCAATTGCATGTAGGCTTTGTCATGAATTTCCTTCACACTGCAATTCGTAATTAAGCGCCCTAAAGCTGGAATTGTGGCTGTTCTGACTAAACTACAAATTATTGCTTTAAAAGACAAAATCTGATTTGATCAACGATCTTATTACATGTCGCTATCGCTAGCGAGGGTAACAATTGCTCCTGCAACATTGGACTTTAGCAGGTCTTCACTGCAAGTTCCGATTATGGAACAGAAAAGAGAGGCAGCTGCAGATTTCACTAAAGGGCGCTGATGAACTACTCCTGACCACAGACACTCCACCACTACATTCTGCAAGGGGTAAACATATAAGATATAAATTGTAAAACTCTCAAAATCTCCTCGCCTGCAAACCAGCTTCGCACAGTTTCTTCACCGTTATCTCCAAACAATCCAGCGGACTTCCACACAATGGCAAAGCGCATAAGAACCTTTTCATTATGCTGGAAATCTCGTCCAAATCTTTGGTCAATCGTAACATAGTCACATAAATGGGTATCACGTTTAAGCTGGGACAGAATTGGTTAAAGCTACTGATTACTTGTTCCACGTTTTGGATGTTTTTCTGGACAATCGGGCGGATTTTATATTTAGTAAAATTGTGTCCGAATACGATGGAAATGTGTGCGAACAGATTTAAGAAGCCCTGGAGCAGAGACTGCTGGGCTAAATCGATGTGATGTACATTATTGAGTAAATCAGGAAGCCTGGAAATAAGATATGAGTTAAGTTACGAAGCAAAAAGGGCCTGGAATTAGATTAATCTTAATAATTATTGGAGATAACAAATATTTCAAGAGCAAAATATATATGCTACAGTCAATAACGCGTGGCTAACAAACAATTTTTTTAGATGAGATCCAAACACCGGCCCTAAAAGCACCTAAAAGGTCGCTTCTACAGAATTGCTAATTCCTTTGAATTCACTCACATTTCATCGACAACCCAGTCCATCGAGGCCCAAGAAGAATTTGGATTGTCGGCTATGAACTTATCAAACTCGTGCAAAACTGTTCCCACATAAAAATCAGATTTCACAAAGCTTTCTGGATTTGTCAACTTATTGCTGCATAAATTACTGAAATCAGATCCTGAAAACTTCCTTGGTACTACAAATTATTGAAGCAAAAAAATTAAAAACCTCACTAATTGGGACTACCTCCTTCTTAATATCATTAGTCACATCCTCATGGTAAGCCACTGAAGTCACGAGAAAGGGCAGCAAAATATCAATCACAGCTAAAACTCTCTGAATCCTATCAATCTCCTGATTGGTCTTAGACTGAGATTCCAAATTTCTGATATGCTCATTTAGTCTGTGTAGCAATTTTTTGAATAAACTTGAAGTTAAATATCCTGAAAGTTGCCTATTTTAGAATCACAAAGCATTTTAACATTGACTAAACTTACCGGCCTGCAAGGCCCACTTTGCTAACACCGGGAACAAAACTTGAACACTTACATTAAAGACTGAATTACTAGCATCTTTAAAAGTATTAAAAGCTAATTGTTCACATTGAGGGTACTTGTCTGGGTCCTCACAGTGGCAGAACAATAAAGTTAAAGCTCTGATAATTTGTTCTCTAACTTCGTCTTCTTTGTCTTCTAACATTTGCTGGAGCATTGAGAGAATTAAAGAATTCCGTATGGGACTCTAAAACGCATTATTTTATTAAATTTACCTATGAAGCATTAGTGGTTTATTACGGAAACATAAGGGATCAATACAGTGCAAGCCTGAGCCACTAATAATCTCCTCTCAATATACTTATGAGTCAATTGTAACCAACATTGTGGCAAAATTTCATTTTCCACCAATTGCTCTTCAGCCTTTTTTGCTATTCCTATCACAGCTGAAACGCTAAATTAACCAACAGTCTCGATAATGATTAAATCAAACCTGACAATATGGCGTATCTCTCATTCTCGCAAGGTCTCTTTTTGAGATGGAATAGTTGGTGTAGCAGTTTGTCTCTCTCTGAGGCCTTGGGATTGAAGTAAATCGCACTCATTAGTAGGGGAATTACTTCTTCCCGTTTATTTAAGATCACATTGGGGATGATCTTTAATAATGATTCCGATATAGCGTGAATTAGGCTCTCGAAATCCATGTCTTTGTTCATGATAGTTGGCATGCTGCAGTCTGGTTGGTCGTCCACGTCTATGTAGCAGAGATTGTAGACGTTCTTTACGTATGTTTCCATACTGAAAAACATATTAAAACCTTCAAGTTAAAGCATTGCTACGAAAGATAAATAGTTGGTCACCTCAAGTCTTTAAATTCCCGTTCTTTCGCACAATAATTCAGTTGAGTGTCCTTAAAATCCGGCTCAGGAATGCTAATTTTGGCCCATTCACTAGTGTTAAGGCTGTTATTTGATACGTTGTCTTCCAAATCACTACTTCGCTTAAATAATACCATGCTTTTGTCTATAATCTCAAACCTGAAATAACCACGAATTTAAAGGTAATTGAAGAATATTAACAATGTATTATAACCTCTCCGGAGAGTCACCGATTTCGGACGTTTTGATATCAGTAATGTCCTTCAGATCTTCATCTTGGATTGGCTGTTCACTTTGAAGCTGTTCCTTAAAGACTTGAAGGTCCTGTAAATCTGCTTCGAGGAAATATACTTTTGATTTAAGTTTTTCTATTTCACAGATCTAAAATAAAATATTCCGTTAACTAGGTATTATTCCATTATTTAAGATGCAGAAGTAGGCATCAGCGGGGGTTCGCTTACTAATATAATGATAATTTTGGGACTTGGGAAATCGATTGGTTCCTTCTAGGATTAAGTAAAAATAAACAAAAATTGGTTTTCAATTCTTTATTTTACGAAAACAACAAATAACAATTAAACATAACACAACCCAAAACAAACAAAAAAAATCACATTTTCTTAACTAAATCTACTTGACCCTGATGATGGTTAATCTCCTCCACCAAAGCTTTTGCGAAAGCATTCGCAGTGGGATCAATATTCAGGAAATCTCCAACCAACTTCTTAGGGTTCTTACCACCTCCATAGGCCAAACACTGCTTTCTGTACTTCTCACCACTTGCTCTACATAACGGGTCTTTTTCAAAATAAGTTTTCCATATCAAATATGCGATAGCTCTTGAAACTAAATAGGAATAATACTTGGCGCCATATCCCACCAAATGGCTAAACCTCAATTGCCACGCAGTGTTTGAGACATAAGGCAGTCCGTAATACTCTTTTTGGATTCTTGATAAAACCTCAGTGGTAGTGCCCCCAAAAGGGTGTTTTCCATGGTATGCCTGATCTAAAGCAGCGTAAAATATCTGCAATTGCGTTTCACTTGCAGTAAAAAGATGTTTCGAGGCGCAGAGTCGATATAACATGTCGTTGGTCATTGGTTGCTTCGTTTGAAAGTGACGAGCGAAATGTTTTAATACTCTGATATCGGAAGCGAAGTATTCCATCAAAATTGAGGGGACTTCAGCAAAATCAGTGCTGCATCGTGTACCTACAAAAAATAGTCTTTCAAAGTTCCCAATTTAATTCTTATGAGTAAACCTGTGACGTGTTGATACTGAGTTCTGCCTAACATTGAATGCATGGCATGACCCATTTCATGGAACAAATTATCCACCATATTAGGAGACAGTAAACTTGGACTGGACCACCGAGGTGGGGGCAAATTTAACATTAAAACTACTATAGGTAGTTGATAGGAACCATCATTTAATTGCTTGCCTCCTCTTATAGTAAAGTGGCAATCCTGATTAGGTTTTCCTGACCTCTCATAGAGATCGCAGTAAATATACCCTTATAATAAAAAAAAATATAGCGTCTACTGCAATAAAACTTTAAAGTACTTACCTAGCAACCCCTCTTTTTCGTGCACTACAGATAGTTTGTAAACATCAGAATACCAGCATTCTCCCGAAGCTACGTCCGTGTTAATCAATTGAATACCATATAAAGCTTGGAAAAGCATATTTAGGCCATCCATACACGCTCCCAATGAAAAGTAGGGCGAGTATTCCTGGGAAGACACTCTAAACCACTCTCTTTTGGCTGTCTGGGTGTAATATGGCACATCCCATGAGGCCAATGGCCCATACACTCCCGATTCATTTTGTTTAATTCTATCCATACACTCAAAATTTTTCTCTGCCTTGTCCCATATGTCCTTATTTAAGTTGTCTAGAAATTGGGACACATTTTCTGGCTGGTCTATAGTAGACCCCCGAAGGGCTCTCTCAGAATAGGAATTAAATCCACAGATTTTTCCCAACTGATCTCTGCATTCCAGTAAATTTGACAACAGAGTTTCTTGATTTTGGTCAGGATGTAGGAAGATTTTATAAGCCATCTCTCGGGCAATTGGATTGTTGGAATCAGTGTAAAGGCCATTTATAAATATAGTGTCTCCTTCAGAGACAAAAAGATGGCGAATGTTTTGGGGTAGCATGTTTTTCTTGATTACTCGAGGGTTTGCAGTCCCAGCGACAAAATGTTGGCCTTTAAATAAATAATAAAAATTAATGAAACAAAACAATAGTTTTGTTCTTAAGTATTTTAACTACACTATTCTTTTTTCTATTTTAAAATAACTTATTATTATTATCAATACCCTACTTGTTCAGTAACTCTAAATCTAGTTACAATAAATCTATTGACCAATAAAACTACTTACCTAAATGTAAGATTTCATCATTAAGAGCAACAACTTTATTCCTTTTATTAGCTGACAGGTGTATTCCACACTGCTCAAAATCAAACAAAAACAGTTCCCCCACATGATTATCTATATCACTTGTCACAACAAAATCGCCCTTTCGCACTGCATTCTTTAAAACCTCATACAACTCAATATTTGTATTCAACTTCTCAACAATGCCACTTACAGTCGCACAAGCAACTTGGGCTGCGTGATTATATTTAGATTCTGGATGAGACAGCCTAATAAACTCTGCCAAATCGGCCACTTGACACAAAGTATCTGAAATCTCATCAAAGACTTCCACCATTTTCCGAGATCTAGATGGACTTAAAGCCTCTTCAATAAGTCTATTAGTCTTAACAACGCAATTTTCTTTCAAATCGTAAAAGCCCTTGTTAGTGGTGAGTTCGGGAACCCCAAAAAGTCCGACATCTTGGGCTTGCAAAGTGAATTTTGGCACTGGTCGGGTATTGAAGACTTCTGCCAAGGGGGACCAAATTGAAACTTTGGCGAGAGACGTTGACCATATGGATAATGGTTTGGTTGTTAAGAGATGCCGAAACATTGTGGTGGTGGTTTTAGGGATAAAACTATGGGGACGGGAACATTTTTGGTTTATTTTGGTTCTTTAGGATGTTTGGCTACCTAACCACAAATTTTTGTTGACAAATGATCTGCCAAAAATTCACGTATGTCTATGGTGCGTTCAGGCAGATAGCACGAAATAAAACAATAAATATATGGCGAATTTTAACGTCCCATGCGGGATAATGGTAATTGCTCACCTCCTGAAAACGTTGCCAAATTTACGAGTGCAACTTAATAATACTATGAAAGGTGTTAAATTCAAAACTTACCTGTTCCTGGATAATTCCCTCCTTTTCCTCAGAAAAATCAGTTTGAGTACTAACAGTAACACCACTCTGCCCACTCTGCTTTAACCCTTCCCTGTACAGATGTATTAGCTCTGGAGGTTTTGATATATTTAAGCCAACGTCATCCCAGTCATCAAAGTCCTGAAAATATGAATTAATCACAGAAAAAGCACAAGATTTTCTTTCATACTTGATTTTGGTTCTCATCTGCAAAAGTAATAGAAGTCAACTTATACCCTTGCAGTAACAGATACTCGTTAATTAAAAAATTCAAAGCTCGTTGTTCATGAGGTTTAATCATTGAAAAGGCCACATTTCTCAAAGAGCCCTTATCAGGAGTACTAGTCTCAGATTCAATAGCAAAGGTGAGATTATTTCTCAGAGCATTAATGGTTTCTTTGGCTTTTCGTAGTTCAAATTCCAGCACAGCAACTCGTTCATCACCCATTGCACCATCTTCTGAGTATCTTGTTAAATCCAGGCTATCTAGAGTTGCCTGACTGCCCGAACGTGCTGGAATGATTGTTTAATATATTGGTTATTAGGATTTATTGAAAGACACATACATAATTTTGTTGTGGTGAATTCTTGGGTGAATGTCTCAAAGTTTCCAGGATTGGAGAAGAAGTCTCTCAAGACCTTGAGTTCTTTGCCTGCCTCTACAAGTTCAGTGTGAAGCTCTAATGCAGTGAGCAAGAATTTGTCTTCCAAAAGCTTTTCTGCTACATGATTATATGAAATTTGAGATTTTTCACGCTTTCTGGGATCCAGCTGTTTGGGTTCAGGATTATCACAGTTAGGTATTGCCAGGGACATTTTTGATACTTTATGTGAGCTGTTCCATTTCGTGGAATGATGTGGTCTATATCGAAAATAATTTGGTTAAAACAAAAAAGAATATTACAATGAGAATTAATTGTTGGTGAAATTTTAAATTTCACAAATTCCTGTTAATCAAACTGGAATCTGGGAGTGGCAATAGTTCTACTTGTTGTTATAGTTATTTTGGATTTTAGTACACGCCGCTAAGCGTTTTCGCATTAATGAGGGTAGTTAGGGCATTGGATTTCATATATTTACTTTGAAGTTACATTCTCATAGTTTCTCATTTGAACCATATTCTGTTTGTAATATGTTGGTAAAAGAGGAAACAAGTTCGAATTTTGAATATAAATTTAGAACCGGATCTGAACCAGTGATTAGGGTACTTTGAGTTGATTAAATTGGGAATGAGTCCTGCTCGTTACAAACGTGCGTTTGTTAGGTATCTAGATAAAACTAATCAAACGTTGCCAAATTTTGAAGAAATATAAAAATCCAGGGAATTAAATTAAATATATGAAAAATAAGAAATGATAAAATGAGTGAAAGATACACAGAAAAGTTGATTTCATCACTATTATTGACTTAGGAATTACACAGTTTAAATTTATTATGGACTAGTAGTAGGTATTTGTACAGTGCATATTTACATTTCCTCACCTATGCTACAAGTGTTTATACATAAAAATAAATAAATTAGGACAGGAATAGAAAAATCTATTCTATTATATTATGTATACCTAAACTATATGCATTTAGCACCATCACATTGATAAAAAAAATATCTAAATTGCCCAACTATTACACAGTCTAGATCATGGCTAATGCAAGATAAAGATCCCCTTATTTGTTGTGTTAAAATAATTTATATTTACATGATATTGCTTCCATTAAAATATGAATCTGACCCAACGTTTCAACAAAGGAACAACCTTACATGCACCTGGCAAGGAATCATTTCCTTGTATTTCGAAAATCACAAGTTCAACTTCAGTGGCAAGACAAACCGTTCCTGGGCAACAATTATTAACAAATTACTCACTCATTTAGCATTGTCTGCTTTTTAACAACAATCATCATTAATCTTAAAACAATTACAGAATATCACCAGACCTACTGATCATTGGGCCACAACACCAAAAGCTAAAGTCCAAATAAAAATTATAATGTGGCTAAAATTCTGGTAAAACCCATACAACCCATGATAATGGTTTGGCCACAACCCCAGAACAGGGCATATAGAGGGTTCATTGGATAACTGGACGCCCTGTATACAAACGCAATAGCTGCACTACTTACTATACCCGTCACTGCTGGTGTTAGAACACCCATAGAGAGTATTGCTATGGGAAAGTACTTCCCATATTTGTGTTTTCTAAGGGTAAGAAAGGCAATGAGGGCTGCCACTGTATGCACCAATATCGATGAAAACAAGGCCCAGAGGAAGACGTGGTACCACATCTTAGAAAATGTATTAAGTGGTTGTTGGAGGGACAGAACGTCCCCCAATGAGTCCATGATGGTGTGTTAATTAGTGTTTTATTAAGTGATATTGTAGGCATTGCTGTTTAGCTTGTCCATTTCACTAGTTCTCATTAGGAATCCTGAAAACATTAATCATCAACGATAAGGAGAGACAAGGAGGACGTTTGTTTGCAGAGAGACCCAATTTTAATCGGCCTTAATTTAGCGTTGATAATACGTACCTAACATCGCTGACTGAGCTGTTCACATAGTTCAACTATGGATGTTTCGTTTATTAAAAAGAAATAAGCGTGATGGCATTATAACGAAAAAATACTGAATATTTAAAAATTATACCCAAAGAATGGGGAAATTATTTTGGATTTTTGACGTTTGTTTTTGTTTGAAAAAGGTTTTTAATCTGTTATCATGGCAGCAGTGTTTTGACTGCTCGATCAAAGCAATGCTGCCAACGATAGACGAGAGCAAAACTTGTTTACGTTCAGTAAAGTATGTCAAGATATTAATTTAAGCAGCTAGGCAACACAAATAGTGGTCATTTTTATGCCAAATGAGTTGATTTTTTGTAGTTCTTATAAAACTAAACACGAAATGGACAACTAAAACGCTAGCGCTAGAATTTTACTCTCTTTACGTTAGATACATTATTTACTCAGAACAAGGAACGCACTGGTCGACCTATTTAAATTCATTTACATTACCGGAGAGCGGACTGCTGTAGTTCTGTCCACTTTCATCTTCCATTAAACCATAGCCACACCAGTTTAATACCAATTTTTTAGCATCAGTTTCTAAAATTCAAGTTTCGCTCCTTTTGTTCCTTTTAAAGGCTTTTAAAGCAAGCGAGTTATCAACTCATTAATCTTATCTCAAATCGAATCTCAAACTTCTCACGCTTCCTCCTATCAGTTTTCGGCAAATTTTCCAGAAGCTTTATTGATATTCCCAAAGAGCCATGAACCAGGAAGAATTTCCCGAAGATAGCGACTCCAGTGACGAAGATTACGTTCCAGACAGCAAAGTCGAAGATGCCGTCTCAGAAGAAGAGTCCGATGGCATTGCTGAAGACCATTTATCTGGTTCTGATTCTGAATGCAAGGGCAAAAAACGTTCAAAAAAAACCAAGAAAGCTCCTAAAAAGAAGAAAGTTGCTATTGAGACCAATATTGGTAAGTTGCATTTGCCAGAATTCTTATTAGCGTGATTTATGAGTGTTTGTAGCAGAGCCTTCAGAGCAGAAAATGGTAGTAAATGCTGTTGATGATAAAAAGAAGGCTGACGACTTGTGGGCTGATTTCATGAAAGACACGGGATTTAAATCGAGGACTAGTCAGGCAGTTCCAAGCACAAATAGTTCACAAATTCCCACAAAAAACAAATTGGAAGCATCCCAGACTATTTCTAAAGCAGACACCAATTTGGCACAAAATAGCACTGTGAAAGTGACTCAAATATTTGAGTTTGCAGGTGAAGAAGTCAGAGTTGAGAAAGAGGTTCTTTTGACAATAATTTTCCTTTAAGAGTGCTAAACTGTGGATTTATATTCAGGTTAGTTCAACATCTGCAGAGGCTCGTTTATTGTCCCAAAGCACTGCCAAAGCTCCAGCTAAGAAATCAGGCAGTCTGGGTGGAATAGGTAGTGTTTTAAGTCAATTAGGAAAAAAGCAAAAAATCAGTACTTTAGAAAAGTCAAAGTTGGATTGGGACAGGTTTAAAAAGGAGGAGGATATTGAGGAGGAACTTGAGATGCATAACAAGGGAAAAAATGGGTACGTTTCATTACAATTAACATATTAAAAGATTTAAAAAATAAAATTGATTTTTAGATATTTAGAAAGACAAGACTTCCTCCAAAGAGCAGATTTACGAAGGTTTGAAATTGAGAAAGAGATACGAAATGCAGAAAGGGCCAAAAGGTTTAATAGCACTTAAACATAAACCTTAAGTCACTATATAAATTCATCAGTATTGTCTGCAAAGCTTGTTCTTGGCTATTTTATTACCTGACATTTATGAAGATTTCCATGTGTTGCTGCTATTTAAAATTCGTTTGTCATGAATAAGTTGTATTATTTTAATTAAAAGGTGGTGAGTTAGAGACATTCCAGATCTGATTTTTTTGATATCATGAACTTCCGTATAAATGTTTTTGGTTGTTCTGTGTAGGAACAAAGAAGTAGAACATAGGTGAAAATATGTATAAATAAATACAGATGAATAAAAACGCCTTTTTATAGCTTTTTAGATATTACAACACCTACAAAATCCTTTCCAGGAGCTCTGTTTTGTATTATTTACATTAGCAATGGACTTAAAGATGATTTTTTTTTTCAAGAGATTTTTCGAAGAAAATGATTTTAAAATGTAAGGCAGGAAGTTTGTTTACATTCAATCGAGATTATTGATAAAATTTTGGAAATTAATTATTTCAGGTTGATCTTGGAAATCCCCATTGTTCTGTGTAGAACAGCAAACGTTTCACAAGTAGGTACTTTCTTATTTGTAGATACTGAAAATCAATATTTCCTAAATCATTGCAGAAAACAAAACGTATTATGTATTTTAAAACATTTATCTTTGAACTTCAAGCACTTAAAGATAAAATACTACTTACACTGTAATCAATTTAGAAGAAGTATAAAGTCAGAGTCATTTTGGTACTAATAATTTTATTACTTCGGTGTAAAACCACAAAGAAGAAGGTCCCAGGCAATATGAGACTACTAAATTTACTGGTTGCAGGGATGTTATCCTTATCTCTTGGTAAGTTAATTTAATTATAGTAAATACAAAACTGCATAAGTTCATAATTTAGTTCAAGAACTTTAAATCAAGTTCTTCAAAAAAAAAAAATCAATTAAAACCAAAAATTAATTACAAAAAATATGTTGTTTTTTGACTTGAAAATGTGTTCATTCTTGACAAATTGGTGACGTAAAATAGTGCTTAGATAGTACTAGCTCTTATTCGGTAACTATCCGTCTGTGATTTATCCAAGATTATTTGAATAATGTTCTTACTAACGAACCATTCTCCAGCAAAAGAAGGCTTTGGCCCTACCGACCAAGAATGGGGCTACGTCACTGTCCGAGAGGGGGCTCACATTTTTTGGTGGTTGCACTACACGACTGCTACCACCAAATCCATTGAAAAACCCTTGATCATTTGGCTTCAAGGAGGACCTGGCGGTTCTTCTACCGAGTAAGATTCTATTCACTGCAGGTAATAATAATCACGATATTATTATAAATACAGATATGGAAACTTTGAGGAATTAGGACCTATTGATATAGACTTAAATCCAAGGAATTACACATGGGTGCAATATGCCAACGTATTATTTGTTGACAATCCTGTGGGTACTGGGTTCAGCTATGTAGAGTCTAATCAATACGCCACCACCAATCAGCAGATTGCTGTTGATTTTGTAGAGTTCTTGAAGGGTTTTTACAAGGACTTGCCTCAATTCGAGTCAGTACCTTTGTATATTTTCTGCGAATCTTATGGGGGTAAAATGACCGCTGAAATTGCCTTAAATCTCCAACAGGTCAGAACCTTATACCACAAGGATATATATGAAAAAACTATTTATTTATACCGCAAATTATAGGCCATTGATAAAGGGGAAATCAAAAGCAATTTTAAAGGGGTGGGATTGGGAGATTCATGGATATCCCCTGTTGATTCTTGTCTGACCTGGTCACCATACCTTTACTCACTGGTAAAGCTTTCCTATCAATGCTGAATTACATCACAATGATTCAATTGTAGGGGATGTTAGATACAGAACAATACGAAAGCCTCAATAATATAGCTACAAATGTCAAGACACTGGTTGAGAAAGGCAAATGGGACGATGCCACTGAAGCCTGGGGAAGCCTGGAATTTTCTGTCCAGCAAATGGCTGGAGGAGTAGATTTCTACAATATCTTAACTAAAATTCAAACAAGATTCTCTACATTCAAGGCATTGTATAAACCTAGAGACGGTAATAAATATCCTCAAGCATTGAGTTTCACTTTTACTTTTCAACAAAGTTGTAGAACTGCGAATAACTGCTGAAAGCTTTATGAATGATCAAGTAGCTCCAGCTTTGAACTTGACATCAACATGGGGTGCCCAAAGTGACAATGTATTTAACTACCTCAGAACAGATTTCATGAAGCCTGTAACAGATGTGGTGGAGAGATTGCTCAACGAGACTAACATTACTCTGGCTGTTTATAATGGAGCAATGGACTTGATTGTTGATACTCCTGGTAGGCGTAGTGGAGCATTAATTTATGGATGAGATTATGGGTCAATAAATGAATTTAGGCACTATTGACTGGGTGGATAGGTTGAAGTTTAAGGAATCACCATTTTGGGTAGGCACTTCTAAAAATGCTTTTGAAGTTGAAGGCGTTATCGAAGGTTTTGAGAAGAAAGCGGGAAATTTGGAGTTCTACTGGGTACTCCGGGCTGGGCACATGGTGACTTAAAATTTTATGATTTTAAGTTTTAATGTGTCATACAAACCCCTTGTAGGTTCCAAGAGACAATCCCAATGCAATGCTGCACATTCTTCAACAGGTTACCGATAATTTTCAAGTGTAAAAGCAAATTTGTGAGGGAATAAAAATATAGTGAAATTATTATGCCTTTTGTTTTTTCGTAAATTTGCCAAAGATAGCGAAAAATTAATTTGGAACTCAGATTCTTCAAAGGATTTAAAATGTTTGGTGTATCTTGGGTTGCCTAACATAACGCATTTAAGGGAAGTAGCTATAAGGGCATACGAGGGCAGATTCAGAAGTTTGATTGTTCTTCCACCTTCCCTTGACAACTTTACGTATTAGCACTGCGGTTTGTGATGCATTCTTCCCGAAAATAAGCAATACTGGAACATGTTGGTGGTCTTTCCTTCTTTTTTAAAGCAGCTTTTTGTCGACAATTTGTTAAAAAGTATCACGATGTGAATTCTTACTGATGCGGTGCTCATTTTAACGCGTACGTCCTGGCTACTTTCCAGTGTAGTGAATTTAGATCTTTACTTGAGTAGGGTTTGAGTAGAGTGCGAACGACATTGGACTGGAGCGTGAGTGTCGCTATAGTACGAAACGATCTTAGTCAATACTTTTATCTAGTCTTTCATGACAAATTTTATAATTCTTGTAGGCAGTTTTTGTAGAGATTTGAAGCGAGAATTTTGCGCAGCCCCCTCATAAATATTCTCACACGTCATACATGGCAATTAAAAAATTAATTACTCGGGATTTTGCGACAGGCCCTTGCTGGACCAAAGCCGTTTGCTGCGGATGCTGTAACAAACCATCCGTCCAAATTATTCATGCCCATCTCCCACCCATGCTCGCCTCGCTTCACCGAGCTGGTCGATCATATCGCTTCCACTGAAGAAGGCGAAATGAATCACTCTATATGATGCGATCACGTTGCTAGTTCAGTTCGCTATAAGTCGCGCTGTGCGCAGGGTGCAAATGTGCTAAGAGTGCGTATTTTCTTTTATTTTCTTTTTGTTTGTGTCATCATGTGTTTACTACCCCTTTGATTAGTCTCCTTACCGTCGATATTTATATTGTTTCGGTTTGGGTTCACAATCGGCCATGCCTCAACCCCCTGACGTTCCACCCTCAGCACAGGTAAGAGCATACAATCGATAAGTTTGCGCTGCTGAAGCAGATTTGCCATTTGGGGCTAATTTAATGAAAGTGGCATTAATGCCGATGGAGCTTTATTGATTTGATGATTTGGAGGATGCACGGGCGGAGGCGATCGCATCATCTCGGTGCATGCGATCATCTTCGCGGCCGCTGAAGAAGCATCTGAGGATCATTAATGACTCTGTTTATTGAAAAATGATCAAAAATAAAATCAATTTTTTGCTCATGGAATTTTTTTTAAATGGCGAACAGTATTCGTGATCAACGGACGCTGCATAATTTGCAAATTTTGGTTATTGTGTTACATGATTAGACTTTATCTATGAATTGTTTAACCTGTTATCCTTGTCTGATGGTTGCAAGGCAAGTTTCTTTATCCATCGCTAATCAATTTTAATTATTTAACACTAAGGATTCATTGACGTTCATTGGTGCCCTGAATGTTATAGGAAACATTACTTGATTATATTTATATTTGTACAAGATTAGATATCTACCCATAACAGGTGATAATATTGTGAAGTGGATGTGGTTTTTTTGTTGTATTCCACTTAACGTGTCCGCATTAACATCAAATTGCCTAAAATTCTATGAATAGTACTTAGCCACGATAGTTTTCCCTGAAAGCAAATAATCGATTTGCACCACCATTCAAGGAATTACTACATATTATTTTTACGAGCTTGTGCTGTGGAAAAATACTGAATTCAAAAATGCGAAAATCCAAGATGGCACTCATAAGAAAAGCTAAGCTGACGATGATTATCGCAAATTGAAAAGTCCGATTACAAATGTGACATCGCGGCACTGTGCAAAAGGCAAAGTGTGAAATCGCAATAATTTTGAATTATCTTGCTAAGTAAGCTGAGGAGAAAACAAAAACGTTTTTCCAATTATCTCTTAAACTAATTGGAATCTTTCAAATTTTAAAATTGCACATTCCTGAACTGCAAACTGCGCAACTTTGCCCTAATTCATCCGACCGCGCATCTCTCATGGTTACCCAGATCTCCATGGCTAAGGTCGAGAAACGGACACCCTGTATGCGGAGATGACGAAATAATGTGATAAGGCAGAACGCCCCAAAGGGGATCTAAGGACTCTGCAGCTTGGGGACCTATAAAGGACGCAGGAAAACTCAAGTTCCAACTTGCGCAACAAGGAGGGAAGACCGGTGCTTCCGAAGTCTCTGGATCTCTTTCTTTCCCTCTTTCTCACCTCTTATATGGAAAATAGAAATCCCTATACTTGCTAGCAGAAACATTAAATTTCATTTAGATACTACAACAAATTTGCATTTGATTCCGATAAAATCAGAATTATTAGGTTCGATCTGCTAGAGTGGCCTTGCGATCGAACAAAGGTGAGATGCATGGAGTATCCTCGTTTTTTCCTTATTTCTTTTGGTTAATCGTTCTCGAGTCGGTTCACACCGCTGCTATCTCTATTTAGATCAGGCTCACGTTTAATGACCCTGTCCTGATCGATAGATTTTCTAATACGACTTGTATTACTGGCTCATTAACTATTCATGCAGGGAGATAAGAGTTTTTACGTGTTTGCTCAGTACATTTACGTGAATTTTTCATTTTCACACTACAATACCTGAGACAAACTGCAACAAATGACATCATCGTTCCGCACTAAATAGACCCCGCAATAAATTTATTCCTTTGATAAATATGCATGCATGTCTATATTAATGTCTCCTTCGATGGCAGTAATGATATAAACGATTCCTGCACACCTCCTTTGCTCAAAACCGACGGACGGCAACGAAAAACACTGAAACACCAAATATGGTAACACACGCATAAGTGCACTATGGTCGTGGCATGAAATTTATGTAACTCAACACCAGCCGCAACAATACACACCATCCATTAACGATCGACCCTTTGACTTTGCCGGCGACTTGTCTTTTATGGGCTTGCCCTATAAGGTCCTCAGGGGGATAGAAGAGATTGGACAAGTGCCACATGTGGTCGTGGAAATTTACCATGTGGTTGTGTGGTCGCGGACTTAAAGTGTTGTCAATTAATATCAGCGATTTATCTGTTTGAGAGAGTGAAAGTTGAATTATTGTTTTGGTATAGAGGTTTTGCTGCACCGCAGTTTTTAATCACAGAGCAATGCTGAGGTACACCTTGAAAGTAAAAAAGGTGGCGGCCCCATTGGAGTGAGTTTAGTTTATGACAAGGACTTTTTCGTCATTGTCGTACGCATAAGAAATTGAGGGAAATTGTGGGGAAACTTGTAAATTATCCCATCCTGATGGATAATTTGTAGAAACGTATAGTTAGAGCCTTTACTTATGTCATTTATCCAGATATTTTTACAAGACTTGATTCCCATGATTAAGTAAACTAAATGCAACTTTTTGGAACTCTTTAAGGTGCTAAGTAGATTAACACTCATTTTTCCTGAATTTCGGGTGTTTATTTAGGCAAATTACTCTCAAATTCCCACGAACCTATAAAAAAATTGAAGGAATCTCTCGGTTATTTTGAGGAATCGAGGAGTGAATGAACATCAAGTTCTAAAGATATTTAGAGCCCCGTTGCTCTTGTAGTTATTCAAGTAAATTCTCAATTAGCTCAGATAGATTTTAAAATACACCCCCCCCCCCCCCTCCCGCATTTATCTTATTGAAACGTCTAATTGCTTTTTATAAAATGATATAAAAATGATGAGCTTCTAAAAGAAAAATTCAAACAATTGATTGATATACAGTATGTCCACAGATAGAGGGCCCAAAAGGACAAATGGACAAAAAATCTCGTTTTTCGACAAAAAGTCATTCTTGATAAAAGTCTCTGTTGCTTAAAAAAATACAGTTTAAGAAGATAACTTTGAACTTTTTTATACAGGGTACCCAAAAACTATGAACACATGAAATACTATCGAGAATAATCTACCTTTATTTCTCATTTTGGAGCAAAATTGT
Organism: Euwallacea similis; assembly: GCF_039881205.1. Taxonomy (NCBI): domain Eukaryota; kingdom Metazoa; phylum Arthropoda; class Insecta; order Coleoptera; family Curculionidae; genus Euwallacea; species Euwallacea similis. The sequence continues at coordinate 987,081 of NC_089631.1, forward strand.
AAATAAAAAACAGATTTCAAATCCTATCCAAAGTTTAAATACAAAATTTTAACTAAGTATTCCAAGTTTTATTTTTCTTTTAAAATTCAAACAATTTCTAATTTTACCTTTTTCACCTCATTTCACGTATTCACAATAAGCAGGACAACAAATGTCATAATATTAAATTTGAAAAATTAGTTGAATACGGGGGAGGTGTATTTGAATAAGTAATATCTACTAACTTTTATGTAATGTACTTATCTTATGAATTAGGATAAATTAACTGACATTCGAGCTTATTTGTATTTCTCACGAAGAATTGTATTTGTTCTGTACTAACTCGGCCTTTGACCCAACCAATAATACTAACTTAACCTTGGCCCCACAGATAAAGTAATTAAGCCAAGGTCCGGGGTTTTTCCAATAGACATTGCATAGTAATTAGTTTTGTAATCACCCTTCTATTTGATTAGATATATACATAAATACAGCTTTAGGGTAAAAACAACTACTTCCGAATAGAATCTCGACCAGAATAATTGATTATAGTAGTGACTAGTAGAACCAACGCGTTTTTGTTGACCAAACCTATCTCCCTGCATCGGGGTACATAACATTTATTTTTAATTATTTATAAATTATTTTGGAATAGTGGAATTTTGTATGTAAACTTTGGATAGGATTTGAAATTTGTTTTTTATTTACCATTTTGCTCCAAAATGAGAAATAAAGGTAGTTTACTCTTGATACTATTTCATGTGTTCGTAGTTTTTGGGTACCCAGTATAAAGAAGTTCAAAGCTATCTTCGTAAATTGCTCCTTCTTCAATCAAATTCGCTTTAATAAGACTAAAACACCTCGAGGTACGGCTTGAGTCTCCTTTTGAGCTCTCCTCCCTTCTCGACCCCTCTTCGTACCACCACCTTCCTTACCCCTCCCTACCCCTCTCGTGCTTACTCTTTCTTACTGGTAATACATTAGAACATGAAAATAATTTCATTGTAAACATTTTCCATTCTCATTCTGGAAACCCCATAACTGGCAACAACTAAAACAGGCTTTTCTAGCACGTACCTAATCTTTTATCGCTTACCATAATAAAAGACACGTGGGCAAAATAATTTGTCGAGAGGGTGCAGCCAAGACCATTCTGCAGCTGCTCTAAATACCAGTCTTGTCCCCTTTAACCCAAAAATTAAATTGTCTTGTGAACTGCACATGAAGTGGAAAATCTAAACTCCAACATGGTTCTGGTTTGTTCTGGAATTTCGCGAAGTGACGTAAAAATTAATCGAATTATCTCTTTTGTTATCAACATTTGGCGCTGTTGCCAGCAACTTTTCCTAGTTGGCCAGCCCTTGGGGCGCAAGCGTCGCCTTTGAAGTTCACGCCTGGCTTAAGCCCCCTTCATAATCGGATAGCTTTAACTGACACGTGTCGGCATTTCGGGCAAAACTGACTTTAACTGTAAACACGGCACTTTGTAAACTATCCGCCTCATAAAATTGCAATGAATAATGCCCACTGGAGTTTCCCCGGTTGTAAGCACATTTGCAGCTGCACTTCTGCAAAATTCCGACGTTACATTGTTGGCTTCGAGGGCCAGAGACAAACGTGTCCACAGATAAAGCTCATATTTGTTTGCTTAACACGCATTTGCATCCGGATCCGGTCCCGACAACAAAAGTCAACATTAACATGGTATATCTGCCCGACCGCTTCCAAGAATGGAGATGCATCATCGGCATCATTTTGAATAATCTGGTTGCGAGACAAACGCTGTGTTTATTTATGGCAATTTGCGTTAAAACCCCACTATGTTAATTAAACGCACCAACAGTTATGTGCCAGTTTTTGTTCAAATGTTGTTTAACCTTTGATCTGCCCCCGAAAGCTGTTTGCCTTGGGTGTGGTAGAAACCAGATATTTTAATCATATTCTGTAACTTACTAAGCCATTGATACCATCGGGGGCTTTAACGATGTTTTCTTTCCAAACAGGCAGAAACCCTTAACACATGTTTTCTTTCCCACACGCACAGTGTAGCTGCCTAAGACGCAAAGGATGTACAGGGTGACGAGGTCGGTTAAATTGGGGCGGAGAGGCGGAAGAGAGCGAGAGAAACTGATTTACCAGTTGAGACTTCAAAAGTTCATCTGAGGAGCGATTCAGAGATCTGGGAAGTACCAGTTCTCCCTTCTAGTCGTGCAAGTTAGAGTTTGAGTCTCCCTGCGTCTTTTATGGCTCCTTAAGCTGCAGCGTCCTTAGAACCTCCTTGAAATACTCTACCTTATCGCACACCACTCAATTCCACATCCTTTTCTGGAGCTCACCTATCGGAGTCTCAGTAGCTATATAAGACACGACATCGATTAAACTGGAGCCAAGTTGCGTGATTTGGAGTTCAGGAATGTTTGAAAATTGAAAAATTCCGATGATTCTCAGAAGTATTCTCCTTATCTTCGATAACCTTGATGGTTACCGAGACCTCCGTGGTTGAGCCCCAGAGACGCACACCCTGTATATATATGTAAATACGACCGCTATCATCAAGTCGATAACTGTCTTCGACGTGTTCCGATATAATTTATAGCATTTAACACGCCAATATATCTTATTCCCGTGATAATACATCATTAATAATTTCTCCATTAGCCTTTCCCTTCGCATGATATGTCCAACGTGCATTTTTACACCTATTATTGTAATGGAAAGTAGAAATTACGTATTAAGTATAAAGGCGTTAGAGTACGGAAGAATGGGCCGCTCCTCTTTCGCAGATCAAAGATTGCGATAATTAAATTAAAGCCACCGGAACTGTAAACTTATTTCAAAGAGTTAGTTAGATTGGAGATAAGGTAGAAATCGATTGTGTTAGAAGTGGAGGTGTAATGGACATTGTCGAGTTTGAAGCGGTCATCAGATTTAGACAGCGGCAAATTTTGGGGCTGAAGCCAGCAAGACTAAAAATACACTTTCTCGTTTTAAAGGCTTTTTAATGGGGGTCTATAATCTAGAACAGATAATGTGGAAATAATGACGGAATATTGCTGCTCTTTAAGTTCAGAACAGTCAAAAATAATTTTGGATGAAATATCACACAACACAGTATACATTAAATGCAGAGGCGTCTCCAGTGTATGGAGGATGTGAAGCTCTCTGTCCTTTAACGTACACAAAATATCATGACAATGCATGAGTTCTGCACTAGATTTACCAATAAAAAACGTTGTTACGTGTCACATATTAGAAAAATTCGCATCTAAGTAACATCATCGACGCAGTTCCTGTTTTTAGACATTAACGAATTGCGTCAGCTGAACATTTAAGGTTTGAGGGAAGTTTGAGTAACATTTAGTAAAATTCGCATGAAGTGTCGTCATGATAGCCCCTTTTCTGCAGCTTTAAAAGTCATGAAAACTGCATTAAGTACGATAAAGTCGCATCTGGGTAGGTTTACATTAAAGAGGATTTTTTTTCTAAACTTTAAACGTTTTACGATTTTAAAATAAAAATTGGAGTAGTCAGTTACCAATCAAAGCCCCAAACGAGTCACAAAATATGGATTTATTGACTTCAACGCAGACCAATTAATTGCCGCCACAACTTCCTATTGCGCCTACAAAACACAGGCCACATTATTTATTTCAAGAGTGCCACTGCCACTCTTTTACCAAGATTTTCACAAAAAGGGTTGGTAAAACCCTATTTCATATGTGGGTAGAAGAACGGCGGTAATAAACCGTAAAAAGGGAGGGAATTAAACTTCTGAATAGCCTGAATGGATTTTCGGTGGCACAATGCTGTCTAGTATTTTGTTTAGTGGAAGAATAGAAAATTTAATCTTGAATGGGGCATTAACACCAACAAATTTCATGCAAAACTGCCTTTAATGGGGTTATTATTTATAGCTCCAAAGCGAGAAGTCCCTCGATATAAATTGAATAAAAACTCCTATAAACTTAGTAATAAAGCGATATATTTACAGCAATAATAATAACTATAATGCCGTTTTTATTCAGTGTTATGACGTGAATGAATGCACCAAGAATACGGCAACTTTTTCATTCCAACGTCATTCCGCGCCATATGTCGATTAAAGATTTATTACTGCATACATGCATCCTTTCCACATTGCGTTAACCCAGATGTTGATCATATTTCCGAGCCATATTTTGTTATTTCGTAATATCGAATGGGGCCCACAAGGCAGTTTCTGTTAGAAAGACTAGTGTCACTTCTTTGTTCAGGTTTTTTGATAACTCCTTTAACTTTCAGCACTGCGTTGCCAAAGCCCTCTACGACAACGCCCCGGACACTCCAGACGAGTTGGCATTTCAAAAGGGGGACACTTTGGTTGTTCTCGAGCAAAACACGGCTAACATTGAAGGGTGGTGGTTGTGCTCTCTAAGGGGGAGACAAGTAAGTAGACTTTTTTCAAGGGACAGAAACAATTTCCTTAAGAAAAAAGTGCCCTATTGGGGTTCATCTGGTTTCTGTTTTTACCAGATTACTTCAGGGGTTAAATACACATCGCGCACACCGGTACCGTATCATTTCTCCTTCTGGTTCCTCAATAAATTTTTTCACGCTTTCTCCGAGACTAATTGATACTCGAATTGGGTTAATACAAAGGCGGAATTACTTTATGACGGACAGGCTGTCTATATATTTATCAAACTGAGCCGAAAAAGTGAAGAGCAATTTCAGGGCGGGCAGTTGCGTGTAAAGAGATCGTGACGTAAACTGCTTTTTCGTTCTGGTTTTGATGATGGTCTTGATGATGGTTTAGAATTTTGAGGTTTAGATAAAGACAGTTAAAGAGGAAAATTGGCAAAACGGGAGATTTGGATGCGGTTAGTTGATATCAGTTCATGGTGAAGAAAATGATAATGTGAAGGCCGATGATAATCTGTGCTGGAATTGCAACCGAATGGACAGTCCGGAGCACACAACATTTGCGTGTCCCGGGTTCGCAATGAAGAGAAAACAGGCGGAGTCGGTATGCAATATCCGACTAACCAAACATAACCTAATGGAGATCAGGATAAGGGACGAAAAACGCTGACCAGTCATAGTGAGAATGCCAAAAGGAATAAAAAGCCAGGTAGATGAAGAGCGGAGACGAGAAAGGGTGAAAAAAAGATAAATGGATTTTTACACGAGGGAGAGTAAATGCATTCCACGAAAGAAGATGTAAAGCTGCCACCCTCTGAAATAATGCCAAACGGCCTGTCCCAGGCGGAACCATGGCAGGGAGAGAGGAGGTTTTAGTGAGTAGACGTCATCAGGGATGAATCCCATATAGCCCGGTCGGCAGAACAACAAATGAGTTTGTGGTTAATTCAAGTTGATGATGACAATGCTGAGAGACACAATAAAGGTGAAAGAGATGGAAAAAAGAAAAAGGAAGAGAGACTGCGATATCAAGTAGAGACCATAAACGTATTTCGAAGAAAGTTGAGGACAAGGCCACCCCTCCTTCCTGAAATAATGCCTTCATGAGGTCCCGGGTGGGGGACTCAAGGCGAATAGAGAATAAGGGTTTTATTTGGTGGGTTTTGCACAAAATTACCAGTCAGTCCCACATACCGTCGTCAATCTATATCAGACCAACCACGACCTGGGATGTGTAAATGCATTTTTCTGTTATTTCTGTAAAAGAAAGGTTAGTTCAGGTCAAATAAGATTAAATTTGTGGTGCATATTAGTTTCAAGCCGGATCCATTTAATCTCGCAGCACTTATCGATACAATTTTCCTGCGGGAGTTTGACTTGAATCGAATTATTTGTAATTTCTATTATGAGAAATTTTGTAATTGCTGATTTAAAGTATTTGGTAAATACGTAATGTAATTTTGAATCACCCTGTGAGATAACATGTGTCAGTGGCAAGCATTTAAAACACACCTTAGTTGGGGTTTTATTTGCTTTCAATTCGGATAAGGCAAAAATTCTAAAACTCATATTATTAATAGTCTTTAAGCAATTTTTATGAATTAATTACAAACAAATTCTGGTGCTGAGTTTCCTGGAATACGGAGGCTACACATTTGGGGGAATATACGGAGGATCTTTTAAAACTAAAGAGATAGAAAATTAAAATATGTGCTATTTAATGCTCATTTATGCTTTAAGATTGGAAGATTTCCGAGTACTTCTGAAGACATCGACGAAAAATCAAATTTCACGAATATTATAAGAGCATGGTAGAAAGATGAAACTGTGAATGTTATAGAAAAGCCTCCTGGATGTGCCACTGATGGCTCCTTATAAGCAAATTTCGTAGAATCCGTGAAAGATCTTTTCAAGTTCAAGATTTCCTGGGTGAATTTGTAATTAACGGAAAATCGGACCTTTTTTCTACATAACCACTATAATTTTTATCACTTTCAACTTGACCTAGTTTCATTTATATACAGTTGATTCCACGGAGCTTAATGTGATATTTACCAATGTCATTTAAACTATATCTGTTATAAAGTAATAAATTGTTACGTAAGTAAATATACATTATCAATAATGATTTTTCTTTAATTTGTTATGCAAGAGGTCCAAGACAACGATGTCTATAGCAGTCCATACATTATTTTAAATGATCTTGTTTTTTAGTCGCCTTGATGGCAAACTTTGAAGAACTTGAACAAAAGTTGGCATTGAATATTTCGGCCTCTAAGAAAATGTCCCGATGCGTCTTTTGTATTTTGAATAATACTGATTGAGTCTCTAAATTTTCGTTTGATTTAACCAATTCCTGTCTCTCTTTCCGTTTACGAGATCCCCACGCTCTACGCATTATTACTTTTAACGCTCTAGAGCATTCACTGAGCGAAATAACCAAAAATGCGAGATATTTCTTTACATTAATTGAGCGGCTGGTTAAATGAATTAAACCTAATCCTGCATTGGCGCCAAAGATATTTTTAATACCGCAAAAGACGATCCATCTTTGTATACCAGGTCACCGATTTACGGTAATCTTGCGGTTTTGCATAAGGTGAGACCTTGGCCCAATACGGTATTACCAATGTATAGTCACAGGTTATTACTAATAAGAATAATTAAATATACAGGGTGTATAGGAAAATTCCTATATTAAGCTTCAAAGAACTGCTCTGAGCGCAGTTTTGGTCAGAGGTAAAAAAAATAAATTTCTCAATTTTGGCGCATCTCTAAAACAATAATGAGGCGGGGAACTTTCTTATCGAGTACCTGTCGTACGTGGATTACTCTCAGGAAAAGGGCCTTTCATCACTCGATGGTGTAAAACATTTAATAAATAAAAACAATACATCCAGACCGTTTAATCTACATGCTGATGACCCTGCTGAGTTTATGAACCCGACTCAAAAACAGATCGCCGGTTTTGACCACTTTCTCGAGCATCTCGGTCTTCGATCAATTGGGATGTTAATTATCTTTTCGCTGACTTTGTCGATTTTGTAATTAAGCCTGCGACCTGCGATAAACTTGCTGATGTCATTTTCGATGTATTCCTCGGTCACGCCGAATTGCTTTGCCATATCCGAGAGGTTCAAGGAAATATAAGTGGATAGCAGCTGATCATACGCTTTGATCTCCATCTCTCTCACGTAGGATCGATGCATGCAGCAGCATGTCCTGCTTAATGTCTCTTTCTAAGTTAGCCAACGCAAAAAGTACTCTTTGGATTCGCAACCGTAAAAGAATAAAATAAATTGCTTTACTGAACAGTTGCGGTGCAGGACCAGGGGGGTCTCCGGATCTCCAATGACTATCTTCTCTGGAAATTATGAATTGCTGTTAAAATTGCGTTTTTCATGACCATGTCGAGGTTGATAAGTTCGGTGCAGACGAAGATTGCAATTGAGCTTCGGAATATGCCGCAGGCAGTGGAGAAGTTTGTTATGGCCACAGAGTACAGACCTGCAGAAAAATGGAGGGATTGGTGCAAGAGAACCAAATTGGAGATTGCGAAGCAGGGTCGTTAAATCCGAGCACCATAAATTTGGGCTGACGCTGCTTTTTGCAGAATAAATGTTTTGCAGCCATTCGTTGATTTTTTGGGGTATTACGTGACCGAATACGTATGAAATTGGTAGAGAAACAATTCACATTTTACTGAATACGTGGCTTTGGGTTGATCCAGTTTTGTAACGATTTATAACGGTGATACAAAAAATGGGATTCTCGTATTCGTAAAGTGATAAATCATCATTGTAAATAAATCGAAAACAGGACTATGTGATATATCTCACGAAAATTGAACACTGTCAGCCTGAGGATCTTAGTTCAACAAACTGAGTGAATATCATAATTGCGAGATAAGATGAACTCATTTCAAAAAGCATTGTTCTCTAATTGCAATAAAATACATTTTATTAACGGATAATCAAAATAATACCTGAATTGTTTTTTTTTTATTATACTGATTATATTGTACATACATTCCATCGAAGTTTTTGTTCTTCATTTAAATGCGGCGCAGGAGTCTCTGGGATAACATTAGAGATCTGCGTAATAATAATTAAATAACTATCTTTATTATCATTATATTATGTTTTTATTTATTGAATAGTAACTGTGCACAATCAGCTGATATAAGCGTAAAACGTACATATAAAAATCAATTTTTTTCTTCGAACTCTACCGTGATTCGTGATATCTGGTGTTCCTTGCAAAAAGCCATAAAACAGAAACATCATCATGAAACACGCAATTGTTCCGCTAAATTGGTTACGCATTTCTTACTGTCTTAAACTTAAACGTTTACGTGACCTCCGTCCATTGCATCTCACCATACTCTGCGTTATTATCTTTATAAATCTTGTAGCAGTTCCTGTAATGCCAGTCAGCACCTTCCTCTATCAAACCATCGTGTTACTCAATTTGTCTTCAATTAGTTCTAAATCGATGAAAGACAGGTCTTTATGCAGTGGAAGGTGTTGTCCAACTTGCAATCTAAACCCATTGTATTGTCATAAGCCTGGACTAAGGTCCTCATGCTTGCCTCCATTCTTTTTTAAAGAAATTGGCTTTATTCAAATAAGTCTCTTTCATATCCATCACTCCCAAATTGTGGCAGCCATATTCAATTTCCGCTTCGAAAGCTTCTAAAGCTCTCGAATTTCCATCTTTCATTTTCTGCTAATTACCTGGTTTTTTACTTTGGAAAATTGGTTTCTTAGTAAGAAAGATCAAATTGGTGATGGGGACATAAAAATATAAATCCGTAGCTCTAAGTTTCAAGCCCCCTACGTAAACACGAATTTGTATGAGAAAAATTGCACGCTTGTACTGTTAAATTCTCATTTTCTACCACTGTGTCAATATCACCAAAGTGCACTCAGCGTCTCTTATTCCCTCATATATCTATCTTGTTCGTTACGTGAAGCAAGCTATGGATGTAGTTGACACACATGTCAGATCTTCTGTTTTTGTTGAAGAGTACGCACCAGAAAAGGATGGCTTGTGGCAGGCATCAGCCAACAACAGCTTAGAATTATAGACAGTGGTGGCAAATTAGAGTTTACAAGGATAAAATTTGTATTACAGCGAGTTTTGTTTAAACAAGCAAATTTGAGATTCTCTTGAAGTTTGATTTCGAGTGATTGTGTTGCTTCATTTCAATATGTAAGTACTTAACCCAGTTAAAGCTATTGCATTCTTAAAATCGGTCGATTATCTACTAGAATATACCTGCAGTAGTGATTTATCAACTCTTCACTCCAAATCTCCGCAGACGAGCTCATAATAAGGCGGCATATTGTTTTCGGTGATAAATCAAAGTAATTTCTGCGCCTTCAACTCGTCAATCGTATTCTCAGAAGACTCAGCTGAAATTTCAGTTGTGCAATGGCCAAATCGGGGTTCTTCAGTGTATTTTCCGTTATGTTGAGTAGGCGATCAAGATCAGGGTCCCTGAAAATGGCATCGTAGAATATTGCTTCGTCACTTGCGGAATTGACTTCTTGTAGTTGCATTATTGATGAATTAGAAGAGTCATGAATTAAATGAGATCTTCGAAAGATGATAGAGGGTTGACGGGTTCATTGAGGTTAATACAACAAAAAATGTACTGCTTTGCAATAGAAAACTTTTGCATCATTCTCGAAATAGTGCTGAGGATATAAATAGAAATAAGTGCTGTATACGGTATAATAAACTTGGCTTTTCCATTTTTAGTAGCGGTCTGCGAGAAGCATGAAGGAAATTACCTTGCCATACCTATTAATTCATAAGTTATTTCTGCGTTTAAACGTTTATAGACAGATAGTTTTATTTCAACATACACTCACGAGCGATTTGTCTTGTAAGAAGTAGTAACAATAGGAGATAAATGTAATAGCTAAATCTAACATGTTTCTTTCATTTGCAAACATTTACTTATTGATCACGCAACTAACAAATTATTTTTGTATTTCAGGGGATATGTCCAGCAAACCGTCTGAGGTTGATTCCGGGTGTATTTGATAACACTAATCAATCGAGAGTATCTTCCCCACAGTTTTTTGAACAACCTTCAGAAATCAGCTACCTTCAAAGGCAAGGAAAGAGAATTAGTTGGCAGTCTCATCCTAACCAGGTAAGAGGAATCGCATCGATTATTTGAATAGTACAGAACTAGATTTTTTCAAATCAAAAACCCTATCTGTGTCGGTAGATTTTTCTACTCTAGAGGAACAAGCAACTTAGTCTCACCCCTCCTCGTTATTGAGATATTTGAATTTTAATTTTGGTACTCTGAACTCTTCTACGTGAAAAAGGTATGCTGGAATAAACTTGTAACCATTCTTGAGATATTTTCAATTGAATTTTTCAGTACATTGCCCAGGGTTCATGAATATTTATTAACTGGTTGCATTATGAGGTGGGTCATGGAAACAATAAACGTCACACGAATGCCATTTTTGGCACTTCTACCGACGTTCGTAAATGAACACAGACGCTACCCATTGGTTAACGATTACGGCAAATTTCCGTATAGTATTTTTTATTTCCTTAGGCACGTAACTGAAACTGCGTAGTTTCGTCCGAGGACAAAGAGAAATCATTCATCCGTCTCCCTTACTTGTCTTTGAAATATGAATTAACCCTTCTCATCGTAACATTTCTGCACTAAGACGTTTCCATTATTTATCCACAGAAAAAACCTTTTGTTTCCGACTACTTGAATCAATCATTCATATCCGGATTTACGTCTTAGTTTCTGCCACGTGCAAAGCCGCCCCGGCCAAAGCTTTCAGTGTCATCCATCAAGCCGCCACCGGCACACAAGGGGCGGCGCCGCCTCATCGAGGGGCGAGGGGTGTAGCTGGAACATCAGTTGTGACCTTGCTCCCCGGTTTCCAGAGCCGTTTTCCATTTCCATCCCAGCGTCGTGAGCGGCTGGATACGTGACACCTGTTTCCACTAATTTTTGATCAAATTATGTTGTTTTTCCACTCCATTCGGACATTCCTATAAAGTTATGTTTCACACGATTATCGGAAGGGTTCAACTGACTAATTAGTGCGAAGTGAGAAGCGGTGGCTGAGCGAACATCGGCATGTAAGTTGTCTGCAGCCACAAGTGTGCTTGTTGTGTTCTATAGCTTATTATTATGAAATTTTAAATTTTTGTTGTTTTTTTTTAAACCTAAAACTGATATATGTGTAAATTCGGGGGTGTCGGGGATGAGGTGGGATCCTTCCGGATCAATACAGTTGCATCCAAAGCCCCACCTTTTAAGCCTGCGCTACTGCATTTGTATGCACTGTACAAATTCGTATAGAGACTGCCCAAATTGCATCGAATTCTCCCTAATAGTAATCAAAAGTAATGCATAACGTTTTAAAATGAGCACCTACTAGATTTTTGTGGCAGGTCGTGACGAAGGAACAGATATTTTATCAGTAGGTGCTGAATTAGTATATATTAATCAGACATATCAGTAAATCAACAAGTACTAAATCTGCATGACGACCAGGCTTACCCGATTATTTCTCCATATGCACTTTTTCCTCAGGATTTATCCGATAGCGAACTACGATTTGATTTAATTTACATGACATTTGTTTCAATTTTTTTTTCATTATCTAGAATAATAAAATCGTACATACCTTGAACCCGCAATGACCTGTGAACGAGTACCCACTACCTGGTTTGCATGTGTCAGCAATGTGTGTTGGTATCCCGTGTATGGTATGGGTGCAGTTCAAGGTTGATGAACATCAAATAAGTGGAAATAATATCCTCATGAACCCGACAAAGTGTGTGTGTTATGCAAATAGGCTTTTAGTTTAATGATCCCTCGTATCATGTGGCCGATAGTTTTGGTCTTGTTTTGGTCCGCGTACACTCTCGGTTTACGTCTCGGTATCAAGGGAGGAATCTGTTATGATCATTAGTTTGCTGCGACTTGTTTTTGTTTGGTTGAAGTAACCTACAGGGTGTTTCATTTGAAATGTGAAGGTTGATAAACATTTTAGAGTAGAATACAAGATGACCCATCTAAAAAATAAAAACTGATAGATGTTGCGCTTTCTTGAAACGCTCTACACGACTCCCATATCGCACTTCTTTGAAATGGCTCGACTATCTATTTTACTAAAGTTTAGGTACCTTTGAGAGGAAACCCCAGAGCTTTTATCTAACTTCTACAGCACACGTAGCTAATGCTTATTTATATACAATCAGTACAAGACTAAAATAGTGTTGAAAGGTTTAATGTCATTTAATAATGAACGTCTGGCGCCAGCAACATTTCTGTTGTCGATAACGAACCACTGTGTGTATACGCGGTACCACCTCATGCAGTAAACGGTCCTCGCAAAACAGATGCCCTGTTAAGGGATTTTAATGATTCAGGTTTCTAGAATTCTCGTATTTTACGTCGTGTCTCGTATTCCTCGATAAAAGCATACAACTCGAGGTTCTTTCAATCCAAGAAACCTTCCTCTTACCTTACTCTACAACTTTCTAAATTATCATTGCAATTAACCCGAAATTAGTTGCAGTGATAAACTGCATCAAGAAAATGAATAATTGTAATTACTTCTCGACTTAATTGGACCACATACTCATGTCTTCTCTCAAGCCTGAAAACGAGAAAATTGCCTTTTGGCCGTCCGGTGCGGCAGACCTAAACCCAGAAGAATTTTTATGAAGCGTCGAAGGTTGTGTGTGTCTTCGCGACAACCGCATTTAAATAACAGATCAGTACGTCTTTCAGTGTCATCAATGATAAATGGCATTGTTAAAAACAGATATGTTAAGCTTCAACAAATTTATGTTAATAAACCCAGGTTTTTGGGACATTGTTCGCTCCAATTCAGGTTGACGTTTACACAATTTTTTTAATGGTAAACCGCTCACCAAGGGAAGTGTAATCAATGGATTTTAGTTCCAAATTTGAATTTCCTAAACTCGCGGATACTCTGAGAGAACAGCTTTTTTTAGTCTATGACGCTAGGTCAAAGGAAGGAGTTCATCTGATTCTTTCGTTGTGGAAAAAATTTATACACGTTTCATCTGGCCATTAGTTTACATTAAAACAAAAAAACTCTTCTTCGAGTTATTTTTAAAAGGAATTCGAAAACAAGCGAGAAAATTAACCTGCACTATTAGTCAATCGTTAAAGACAGAAATAGGTAACTGCTCGAGATTAAGCTTTAATGGCCCATCAACGCATAATCAGCTTATGCACTAATGAAGCGATTTTATTAGCTACTTAACTTTATGCGGCATTCCTCTTATATTGCTCTGTTTTAGGTAATCACCCCCAAGAAGTTTAACGATGTCTACTTGTACGACATGCCATCGAGAAGCTCTCCGATGCCCGTTAGTCCCAACACAACATACGACGTGCCCCCCAGAGCTGTAGCCGTGAGCAGCGAGTTCCGGAGCTGCCCCCGATGCTCCCCAGCCCCATCGTGCGTATCCCCGATAAGTCGAGAATCGGTGGAGGCTTACGATGTACCCCGCTCACTTCTCACCAACCCCCCGTTGACCCCGTCGAGTTCTGCAAGTTCTCTAACTCCGGATTCACATTCATTAAGTTCCTCAAATCGAAGCAGCTTGGCCAACATGCCCGACTACGACGTTCCTAGGCCCCTCAACAGGGTGGCACCCTCCCACCAAACTACTTACGATGTTCCTGTTTCCCAGCAGCAGCTCAAAGAGTTGCCGTTAGAGCTCAGTTCGGCTTTGGAGAACTTGGAGAGATTGGAGACTGACACGCTGAGTGCTATATCAAAGCTGTTGGGGTTTGTGAGCCCGAATTGGAGAAGCCGGGAGAAGCTGGAGAAGTCTGGGATGGAGATCAGACTGTCTGTGACGAGATTACGGACGTCTTTGCACGACTTGGCCCAGTTCGGGGAAGGCGCTTTAGGAAATGCCGCTAAGGCGTCCGATAAGAATTTGGTGGTGAAGCTGGCACCCTTGGTGTCTGCTTTGAGGAAGAGTGATTGTTTGGTGCAAGGAGCTTCAGAGGTCTTGGACAGGCATAATTGGGCGTTAACGCAGCTGGCTAATGCGGACAAGAACTGCAAGCCTGATGAGCTGGAGCAACTGGTTGCGTGCGCACGAGCTCTAACTGAAGACGTCAGACAAATAGCTTCGTTTATTCAAGGTAACGGTACTCTCCTGTTCAAAAAGGACCAAACTCCTGTCGCCCCTAGCGAGTGGACCGAAGAGTACGATTATGTGAGTCTAGACTCAAAAGAAAACGTTTCTAAGCAGCACAACCAAATTCTAAACGACCTTCCTAAAGGGATGAAAAAAGGGTTTGAAAACTGCGTCAAACACGCGGACGACGCAGCTTTCGAGGGCGACTTACCCCATGACGACAAACAACTTCTGAAATTTTTCGCAGCTCAAATCGTAACGCATCACACAAATTTAACGCACGCCATAGACGCGTTTTTGTACACTGTAGAGCGTAACCAACCGCCCAAAATCTTTTTGGCCCATGGTAAATTCGTGGTACTGAGCGCCCACAAATTGGTCCACATAGGGGACACCGTCCATCGGAATATATCTTGCAAAGAAATCAAGGAAAGGGCGCTGGGTTGTGCTAACGCGCTATCGGATGCTTTGGCCACCAGTGTGAACAAGACCAAGCAAGCCGCCCTTCAGTTCCCGTTGGTCAGTGCGGTCCAGGAGATGGTCGATTCGGTGGTGGATATTTCACACTTGGCCAAAGATTTGAAGGTTTGTCTTGTACAGGCCGCTCATCCCCTGTAGGTTTTCGGTTATGTTGGTAATGGCAGGAAAGGTGAACGTTTGGGGTGGTTTGATCAAGCTTTTAAGAGACTCGATTACTGCTTTGCCTTAAAAATTTTATTATTTCTATCGAAACGTCCTATTTTAGGAATATTGGCTTTGGATGGTAGGTGCACTAAGACTTTTCCAAAAGTAGAAAAAATGTTCAATGTGTGACTGAATCTGCTCAAACTGAATCAACTCAGAGTGAAAATTATTTTCGGCGGTAATTTTCGATTTTTTGGCCTATTTTCTTTAAAAAAATGTCATTTTTTGACGACAATAAAATCTTGTCTCCAGATCATTCCTGTTTTCTGCTTTCTATCTATGCCATTTTAAAGATACAGGGTTCATCAAAATTCAAAAAGATATTTTAATAGTCTCTGAAAGGGAGATGTTTCCATGAAAAAAAAACAGTTTTTGGCCGTAGTTCTTTTATTTTAAAGTTGTGAATTTTCTTGAGATCATAAGTACAAGGAAGGTCAAAAAGATGCCCTAAATGACCATGTATAAAGTCTTTGACTTCAAATTTTTTCTATTTTTATTGAAACGTAAATACTAAATAAATAGTATTTCTGAAAATGTTTATCTCCACTCAAAAACTTCATGAAATTGATTTTAAAAATTGCGTCCTTCCATAGATCTTCCCCTGTCTCAATACAATCCTTTTCTTTCAGGAAATATGACTTAATGCAGGAACAAAACATTAAAAAATACCATTTAAATCCTTTCGATTCTTATTCTAATCCATCTAAAATTCCCTGGGCTAAAAATCGGTTAGGGCTTTTTCTTTATAGAAGATTTATATTCTATACTTTTTCCAGGCTTAAAACGGTTGAGTTATAAAAAAGAGCAACAAGTTCTCAGTCTTAGTTAACAAAAAAGTCAAATTGTGATATTAGCGTAACACCCAAATCTCAAAATATACTCTTCTCTAAGACATTTATTTGAACGTGGAAAGACGAAGCTTAAATTGATGACATTAAATATGATTTAATGGGAACCAAAAACTGAGAAACTCTCCACTTGGAACTTAAGTTTCTGGCATATTTCCCGAACAGTAATTTAATCCAAATGAAAAGAAATAGAAGTAAAAAAAGCGAATGTGAAAAGAATTTTGTTTAACTTAAAAAAACAATTGTGGTTATCTCTCAAAATTCTTTAACACAGACACAATTTTTCTTTGGAAACCAAACCTTTAAGGTCACTCACATCCAAGAAAAATCATGTATGTTTCCCAATCTTTCTGCCCTTTTTAAGAATGGGTTTGGGAAAAGCAGAATCGATTTCTACTGTTGAAGCGTCAGAAATACATTAAAAGTTGATTTGGCAAGAGAAAAATTTCGATTATAGCTCAATTTTTGTGTTAACTACTAAATTCAATGTTTAGATGTCTCTTCAGCAAAATATTTGGTGTAAGTTTCTCCAGTCCACGTAGTTTTGTCAATGTGGAAAATCAAAATCAAGAAGATTTGTTTGAAACAGTGTTAAAATTTAAGTGAAATATTCACTAATGCACTCTAATATTACTGCAAAAGCTTGATCAGACTACACTGTTCATCTCCTATCTTGTCTGAGATATAATTTTAATGAGGGTGTATTATATTGTTTTACAAATCTAGAAGAAAACATATTTTTGTATAGTGATTCAAAAGTAGTTGCGGTATCATTATTCCTTAAAGCAGATGAAGTAATAAGACGCTTCAGTTAAAGAGTACTTTAGGAAAAACTAAAAAATATTCTGTTGTGTATTATCAAAAGTCTCTATTACGAAGAAGTCTCCTAATACCCCACCTGCTAAGAAATTCAAGAAATTTACGTTTTATTTGGGAAAAGGAGGTATTTAGTAATATTTTTCCTCATCTTGCCAACACTGACCGAAAATAGCCAATCTGGGGTACCCCCGCCATATTATTATCCGTTATGACACCACTTATTAGAGCTTTATTATTAAATATTATTTGAAGACTGTACATAAATTTAGGCAAAATTGCGTTAAATTTTAGTCCTATTAAATCGTGTTAATTTATTTTATATTTTAGTTTGTTTGTTTTTTTTTAAAACAAGCGATGTAGAACAAGCTATTAAAGTATGTTTTTGCAATTTTTATTTTCTTTATCTTTATTTAGTTACTTTTTGTTTTTTTGTCATACACGCGGAGCCATTGTCAAAAGAATGCTAATTTAAAGTCCATAATTTAAACATCCCGCTGATGTCTAATTTTCTCGACAAATTAGAAATCAAGAGGGGTTACTTGGACCCATAACATTGATATCAATGGTCCCCACCACACGAACTATCCATTTATTATTTAATCTTGACTATCTACCCGAAATGTAACTCAAGTTACTAAAAAATTGCTATACGAAATCATTATCAACAAACCGATAATATTAAACCCCTACTCAGACAACATACCGTAAGCCATGATTTTACACCCTCGAAGAGACCATACTTAAGCGATGGTCAAGCGGAAATGCTACTGCAGAGGTCGGCAGCCTTAGTGTTAATTTCTGCATTAGCGAATTGGGCTTTAACCATCAAGCCTACCGTAGCGTATCCCATCGTCTTCAGCCAAAGAAACCGACCTGAAATAGCGTCCTAAAAACATTCTAAACTTTCAAGGTGAGTAACGAGAAACGCACAAATCTCGCACTAAAATTCAACTAGGGTCATAGTTTTGACGTCTAATTTAGGTTTTTATATCTTAGTTTAAGGATCTATTGTTGCAGGAAAGGTTAAAATCCCCGGGAAATTGCATTAACAAGGAGTCGCACGTAAAATTTGTCACTGGAAAATTCCTGTTTAACAGTAGAATTTGGTATTAAAATAAAAATACCGGGTGTCCCACTTAAAAATCACTCCAACTGTGTATTTTCATAGGCTTTACAAATTCACTGGGAAATTGATCATATAAAATACCGGATGTCTCAATTGAAAATATTGATTTTTGACCTTGTGACAACATCAGGCTTCAAAAAATTGCTTAAAATGCATATTTTCAAATAGTTTGCAAATTATTGGGAACAGCATCATATAAAATACCGGTGGGTCCAATTAAAAATATTAACTTTTGGTTTTGTAACAAGATCAGGTTTCAAAAAACAGCCTTTGCCCATATGTAACTGAGAAAATGATCATATAAAATACCGGGTGTCCCAATTAAAAACATTGACTTTTGGCCTTCTGGCAACATCCAGCTTCCAAAAATCGCGTAAAATGCACATTTTCACAGACCTTGCAAATAACTGAGAAAAGGATTTATATAAAATACCGGGTGGCCCAATAAAAATATTAACTTTTGGCCTTGTGACAACATCAGGCTTCAAAAAATCGCGTTAAATGCACATTTTCACAGACTTTGCAAACAATTGGGAAGAGGATCATATAAAATACCGAGTGGTCCAATAAAAAATGTTGACTTTTGGCTCTATGACAAGATCAGGTCTCAAAAAATCGGCCAAAATGCGTACTATCAAAGACCTTGCAAATAACTGGGATAATGTTCCTATGAAATATTGGATATTCAATTTAATAACCTTGAGAAACGTTGCTAAATTTTTGCTTTCGTTAATGCAATTTTCCATATTTATATTAAGCACGTACAAATAATTTTTATGTATCTATAGGTGTATATTTGTGAAAAAAAAAACTTAAATTTTGAGGAATGTTTGTCTCCTTTGCATGGCAGATCGGCCAACAAAGTATGAAAATAAATTGAAGAACGCTATAAAAATGCCTAAATTTCGGTTTTTTAACTAAAAATGTAAAGCAAAGGTGCAAGAAATAAAACTAAATAAACATTATATAGCAATAAAAAATGACAATATTGGGGAATTTATTATCTCTTCACACAGGTACCTTTGTCACAAAGGCAGACATTCATTGAAATTAAGTGCGACGTAGTTCTGTATTTAATAGCCTAATTCTTAGGGGTTTTAGGGCACTATGTATAGCATTTATCCAACTAAAAACTAACGAAAAATGCTATAGTATTACACTCAATAATCCTGCTCTATAACGCTTAAGCAACAGTACTCCAATACTGCCTACTCGACTGCGTATTACAATAATATTTTTCCACGCTTCCGATTTCCAAATTCCACCACGAAAACGCGTAGGCAGGTGCGATTTTTCGCCTTTTCGGCACAAGTTCGTTAAAAGCGTGTGGAAAAATAATTATTGTCTTATGCCGACTTGTTCTAACCCAAATTCCTTAAAATTAATAATCTCTCTAAAACTCAGGAAAATAATTCAGTAATGTGACAAAAGTTGAATAAAGGGGGTGTCAAAACTAGTCACGAGACATATCATTAGAGAATTAGAGTAATGAATAAGACGCCAATGAATCTTTGAATAGTTTATGAATTTTCGAATGGTTTTTTGCCAAAAACTTATACACACAAAACTCCCTTGACAAAGACAAAAGTCTTATTTTCAATTGAAAAAAAAAACCTAAAAATCACTTCGCAAAATGTATATCTTGCAGTCTCATTACAACCTCCCTTTTAATTACGCCATTTACAGTGCACCTTCCTTTATTCAATACAGATTCAGGTGACTAATCAGGGCTTAGATGTAATCCTCCTATTCGTTACAATATCACGGGGTTTTTGTCTCACTATGCTGTAAAATGGGCTTAAGACGGACGAAGATGAGAGACATTCACTGTGTGCACTTACATAAATTGAAAACTTCTTTGGTATTCGAAAACTTTGAGCTTTTCCATTCATTGTGCATTGAAAATCAAAATTAGGATATAGGTAACTTTTAAGGTATAACGTGTGGCGTTGAGAACCGGCCCTAAGCAATTCATTGCAGATGAAAACTTAGTGTTTCGGCCCCTTTGTGGTACTACAGATAGGCGTTAGGTACTTTATATTAAATGTGGCTTGTAATATCACTGCAATATTTTAGGTGTTTTACAGTAGGGAAGTAGAAAGAAACAAGAAATACTTGTGACTCTTAGCATCAGTGTATGGGCCAACCCTCCTAGGGGGCATTCATACATATATGTACACAGAACATCATAATCATTTTTCAACATGTGTAGAACTAAAATTTTGAAAGATTTATGTCAATAATGCTCAAAAATTTGACATCTTTTTGCCATTTTCAAATTTTTAAGTGAATTTTTTTAACATGGCGGATCACCTAAATCCCTTGGGGAGTTGCGAAAACTCTCCAAGAGTTACACAAAACATTTTTTTTCTATCTAAAGTTAACAAATATTTACTGCTACAATGTGGCCCAGAAAGTGAGGTAAACAATAATTACTCTTCATCGTCAATTTATTTGATAACTATCTCGTTGGTATTCCTCAACATTTTCCACAAGACTTTACCAGTTTTCAAGATAATTTTACATTTTTCACCCTTCGAGGGCTTAAATGATTTGTGTGATACCAGAACTATTTAATTTTGAAATTCTTAAAAGACGAAAAACATGAAACGAAATTCAAGTGTTCCGAAGAAACTCAGGTCAATAAACCCATGAAAAATCAGTGGTGTAACTTTGAGTTAAAATGCAGTTATTAATTTCTAAAAATTAGATCCAGTAAACATAGTAATTTGGCTTGCCATGACCCAAAAAATTTCCACTTAATATTTTCTTGTTTTTTTGAACTTGTAATGAAAAAATTTCTATTTTTCTCAGAGGAAACTCTGGTCAATAAAACTAGGAAGAATCAGAGGCGTAACTATAAGCTAAAATGCAGTAATTAATTCCGGAAAATTAAATCCCGCAAACGTCGTAATTTGGTCTGTCGTAACCCTTAAAAATGTCTATTTAATACGTGCCTGTTTTGTGCACTTGTAATGAAATTTCTACTTCTTTCAGGGAAAACTCGGCTGAATAAAACCAAGGAAAATCAGTGGCGCAACATTATTCATTAAAAAAGGCAGTCATTAATTTCGAAAAATTAGATTCAGTAAAAGTACTAATTTAGTCCGCAACGATCTCTTCAAAAACATGCTTTTGACAAGACCCTGTTTTTTCCTCAATTTGTGCCCCTTGAGAGAAAATCCGTGTCAATGAAACTAAACATAAAAGAACTAAATTTGAATAATTAAATTCAGTAAACGCAGTATTTCGCTATTCAGTGGAATTTGCCATGACCGTCATGAAGTCCATTTTGATCCGACCCTATTTTTCACTCCACAGGGAGACTTACCTAGGTTTTGCCATTATTGCCATCTTCGCAACGGTGAGAGTTAAAAAA
The DNA here is from genome assembly GCF_039881205.1 of Euwallacea similis. Taxonomy (NCBI): domain Eukaryota; kingdom Metazoa; phylum Arthropoda; class Insecta; order Coleoptera; family Curculionidae; genus Euwallacea; species Euwallacea similis. The sequence continues at coordinate 1,008,505 of NC_089631.1, forward strand.
TGATTAAATGGGAGAACAGTTGCCATTTTTGCGAACTTTAAACGTGCCGCGAGCGGCGTTGCCAGATCGTGTTTGGTTTCCGAGATTTTGCGAAAAAGATAAAATTGGTCAAAGTGTCCAACCGAAAATGTTCCTTTCCGTGGGAAAACTGTTGCGACTTAGTTCCCATTTGCGTAGCTCTCACCATTTAAAAGATAGTGGTGGTGGACGTAGTTAAATAAGACACCTTGTGGAGAGGAACTGCGACTCAGTAAAACTAAGCTCGAGAAGATCAAAACCGTTCAAAATATTAGTGTATAGGCCTTTAAATCGAGATTTAATAGTTTTAGACCAGAAAAGCAACAATAGAATGACTTGTTCTATTCTATTCCATATTCCATATTCTATTTCCAATAATATTCTATAAGATACTGGTTATTCCTTAGCAGATCTAGCAGTCAGCTTTCGTGTGAATAGACGCGTTGATAATAATAATTTTAGAACTAATGAAATCTTCCACTTAATTGTTATTTTTAGGTATACTCTAGTAGGTATAGGGAATAAAGTCCATATGCAATAACCTTAAATTAATAAGCTTTTGCGGTGGTTCTAAGTGTGATTTGCAGCTACTGCGATGATATTAGATGTTTCAGGTGTAAATAACATTAAAATGAAAAAAAAAATTAATGAGATAATATATTGTGTAGTAGTCGGGTACTAGTTAAAATCGTGCTTGTTTTTAGGCTTAAGGACCAAATCGTCATGGTTGGAAAAGCTTGAAGTGGCATGGTGAATGTCTGACTATGTAAAGTACACGTAAGTAAGCTAAGAAAGTGGTTAATAGGACGTAGGTAATAATATTCTAAAGCACAAAAAGCTAAAAACGATACGCACAAATTTTGCCCATTACTGGTAACGAGCAGCAAGAATTTAATATTTTCTTTAGGTCTATGTAATGGGGCACTACAAGTAAATGTCACTCTAATAAGTTATGCTTAGACTATAAGAACTTCCAGAAATCGGCGTTATGTGTGTTAGTTGATAGTCCAAAATGGTGCAAATTGGCGGCAATTTTCGGGCTAAATAGATTTAAAACCAAAACGAAGTCTCTCCAGCTTAGTCTAATCCTCAATTGTTCAAATTAATGCGGATGAGAAAGCTTCGTTATTAATTGAACAGTTGGTGCACCAGAGGCGTAGCTACTGAGGGGGCAATATCTGCGCCTCTGGAATTTAGCATAATTAAATTTGTATGTTAACATTATACGGGGCATAAAGTTACTTACTTAATACGGTAAGTTGTGAACGTAATTGTATTTTAACCTTTCCTGTTAACTAATTTTAAGCTAACCGATATAGGAGTTCTCTATCGTCGTCAGCGGCAAAATTACGTTGCATATTACGTATATAGTTAAAGTAGTACCGGTTCATATTCTTCAATAAGAACTTGATAAGCCGTGTACACAAAGAGAAAAAGAGGGAGAGAAAGTGAGAGTGAAAGAGAAAGAAAGAAAGAGAGAGATGCTGAAAGAGATACCGAGAGAGAAAGGGCAAGAAAGAGAAATAGAGAGAGAGAGAGAGAGAGAGAGAGAGAGAGAGAGAGAGAGGGGCGGTTCTCGAATTTTTTATTTATTTTTCTGCAATTCAATTTTTTATTTTTTAATATACTTTAATGGCCAGATTTGATGCTCAGTCCGGGCCTGAAAAACTTGAACTAACCTGGATAAATTTAAAGAAAATTTTCAAAACATCTTGACTTCAAGTTTATAGACACTTAATTGCAAATTTGTCATCGTTTAGGTTTTCCTACGCATGTCTAAATTAATGAGCTTGTTCGGGCCAGAAATTTAAATTTCGCACTTAAACACTGAATTTTTTTTCAAAATGATCCAGTTTTTTAGATAATTAATTATTCTTAAGGGAGTTCAATCGAAACTGAATTAACCCAAATGTTACGTGAAAAATTGTATTTGCCGCTTGTTAGTTAGTTAAGTCATAGTTTTGGCTTCTTCTGGATATTCTTTTTTACTTCTGGATATTCTAGATCTTTTTCTTTGACGTTTTTCATCACTTAGAATACAGAGTGGCTTGAATGATACATCCTGAAAGTTTCCCTCAAATAGAGTCTCCATAGAAAAAGTTGCAGAACATCAAATTTGCTCTCAGCGAGATTTCCCACTTTTCAACTATTTTTATAGCTTTAAGACCATTTTAATAATAATCAATTCTTTATATAAATTGTCCCTTTCAAGGTGATAAGTGTCCTTTTTGCAATACCCTGTGGAGAATAACTTGAGCTGTAAGCCCTTCAAATTTTACTCGTTTAGAGGCACTTTAGATAGAGTTACATCATCTCTAACTTGCGTTCATTTTTGTTGTGAAATTTGCTGTTTTTTAAGTTGTCTTTTTGGAGAAACTCTTTTATCAATCTTCATAGAGAATACATTCAAGCGGAAATCCTCAAAATATGCCTCACACAGAAACTCTTTAGAGAGAACTGCGTCGCTTCAAATTTGCACTAATTTTTCCCCTAAAATTAACCCTTTTCACAGCTAAAAATCCTGAAATTGTCGTTTACTGGATAAAATCTTTACCATGGCGGCGTAATAGAGATTACCTCAAAGTATACATCCCGATTAATTTGCCCGATACTAAAGCAATCTAGGCGCAGCTACAGCACCTGGAAACTGCATAAGTTTTTCGTGGAAAGTGACGCTGTTTTAATAATTTTTATGAATTTTCTTCATTTTCGAAATTTTGAAATATTGATAGAGACGCGCTAGACATATGCGACATCGGAAAGTTGCGCTAATTTTTCTCTGGAAATTAAATCCTTTGGATCACAACGAAAATTTTAATGACGCATAGTTTTTCCTTAATATTTCACATCAAACCAGATTTTTTACGGTTTTAATTAAGTCTTGTGTATTTTTTTCTTGATCAACTCACCTGAACTAACTTGCGTTACCTTGAGACCCGACTTAAAGTAAGATTAGCTTTGGTTAATTAAATTAAATCTTAAAATAAAATAAATTTTAAATTCAATTTTGAGACGAGTCTGAAAATAAATTAAAATAAAAGTGACAACACAAGAGTTCATAAAAGTTTGAATGACCAACTATTGAAAATCAAGATGTTTTGAAAATTCAGTTCGGATTTGGTGAGAAATTGAGGCGAGTCGACTTGGAAGGTGGGCGTTTTAGTCAAGAAAAAAAGCGATTAAAGAAGCTTTGAAAAATGTCGTTCCTTCATTCCTTCCACGTTTCTTTTGCGCCCTGGAAATTCTTTTTTTTTGCCCATTTAACTTAACACACAAAAAAAGGAAAAAAACAGGGGCTATCAAAATTGCACTTAAACAAAAAATTCCTCATAAACAGTTAAATTCGTTCTTTGTGAGCCACCATGTATCATATCTTTACGTATACTTGCGCTCAGTAAATCCACAGTGTTTGTGGTGATTTTACATATGTAACATGGTCATTACATCAACCGAACCATCGTGATGTTTTATGTACTTGCGCACAATTAATTGTGGAACCTCCACAGTTCATTAATCGTAACAATAAATTTATCGAAAGCTCTTTTTTAAGCTCATCAGAAACCGCTTAAAGAGGCAGCTGCAGGACTTGTAACCGCACAAATTGTACATACCGATAAGTTGTAATAAATTAAGTTTAGGAGATACACTAAATTTACGAAATTCTATTTTTAAGGGCAGTTTTGAGGAGGCGAAAAATACAATACTATGGCAGCCTAATTAAAGCTACCTCATTACGCATGCGCTCCGGCATATTCTACAGCCACGAAATCCATTACTTGGCAGTCTTTAAATGCAACAAACACAAAGTTCGAATAATGTAGCGTTCAGTTGATTTGGTTCTGATAAAGTGCTGTGATAATTCTAAGCCTGTGATGCATTTTGCTGTTTAATTTTTTTTTTTGTAAATTCAAGAGTTTTAACATAGGAATGTACCAGGTCCCTGGGTGGTACCGACGGGTTTTTGTAAATATAACGGGCCAGCTTTTCCCGTTGGTGGAACCTTCGGATGGTATCAAACTACCTCGATTTACGGAAACAAGAATGTTTACAAATTTTTATGGCCGCTTAGTTTTGGTGGTGGATTTTGTGGAGATGCGTTATCACAAGATGCGCTATCACAAGATGCGCTATCACAAGATGCGTTAGTATAAGATGCGTTATCATAAGTTGTCTTGCGTGCTGAAGGCAATTAAAAAGCTTCTTGGTACTCGGAAAGTAAGTCTAGTGTATCTTATCAATGTATACGTTAAAATTTGGGTTTTACAAGGATTGTAGAGATGTTGTGTAAGTGCACAATTAGTTGACTAAGTTATTAGACATTTGCGCACAAGATTTACTGCACGCTTAGAAGGTAAATTGAGGTATTGAGGAAACATGAAATAAATTGCTCTTTTTTGGACATTTTGGGTCAAATTAGGCCTTCTAAGCCTGAACTCCAATTACTTCTTCATAAAAACTTCCCAAGAACTCTTCCTTTTAGCAGTATGTACGTATCAATTTAACTTCCCTTAGGCACAGTTGCAGTAAATCCCAACCTACACGTAAATCCCATCCAAACGCACAAACTTATGTAGCTAAGCATCGTATATTACCCCAATTTATTGCCTCTCTCTGTTATTCTTTTTAAGGCATATCTCACACCCTTTTACCCATTGGGGGCAATATACGATTCTTATATGTGCCATCTGGAAAAGGACGTAAATAAAAGTTTATTCTATAAAGGAAAAAGGAAAAAGTAGAACAACCGTGGGCATAGTGGGATAAATTACCCTAATTTTGTATTAAGGTAATTTGGCCTACTGGCAATGGGGAGAGAAAGATGTTACATAGTATATCTCAATCACAACGCACATAAAGGTGCCTTGGGGTATGGTAAATGAGGGCCGCATTATGGCGAGAGCAAGTCCGGTCCTGGCAAAAATAAATATCAGTTTGCTGAAAGAAAAACATGAAAACTTTTTTTTTCTAAGGTAAATAAATCTTGAACTCGGCTTCATCTAAGATCTGTGAGCGTCTGAGGGATGGTAAAAAATAGCAAAGTAAGATGACATTATAAAAAACCTAAATTTTAAGGTTTTTTTCATTTTTTCGTTATAGTACGTCCAATTTTTTCACCACTATAATTTAAATTTAGGATACACATTTCTCAAAAATGTCCTCCTGTAAGGTCGGAAAGTCACTACAGAAATTCATATGTGTTTTGTCTATTACATGAGAAATTCTAGACTGTGACGACACAAAACCTCAACAATTTGTCTCTAAAATACCACAAAAGTTCTCAAAATTTTAAAATAATCATTTAACATTAAAATTAAAATTAAAAAAAAAATCAACAAAGATCCCTCAAACTTAGTTTTATTGAAAATCGAAAAAAATTCTGGTTATTTAAAATTACTCACAAAATTATTAATACCGTCAAAGAAAACTAAATTCCAGAAATGAAAGAAGTAGAAATTAAACTAACACATTTCGTAAACCTCAACATTATCAGGTTTTCCATACATTTTTTAAAGTTTGCCTCGCTAAGAAAAAGCAATGTTTGAAAGTGGAAGACCAATTTTTTTCAAATCTTTAGATCTTCCCTCACGATCTACGGAGATGCAAAAAACTCCAAAAAAATCTTCTGGATTCGATGAAATACTGTTAAAAATGTTTGCTGCAGCGGAAAAGGGAAAACTCCTGAAACTCTAAAATCGTGCATCTTTGTTTTATTTTGCTATTTTTAACTGCCGTTTAAATGCACTCAGAGTAAAATTAACCCATACTTTAGATATATTCGTGCCATTAGTTGATTCGTGCGTTATCATGAAGCAAAGATATTTATTTTTGTGCCAATGTGTAAAATAGACATAACGAAGTGAGTTATTTGACAGGGTATAACTTACTGGGACGCTAAAATCCGACTTATTCCTAAAAATACATGGCTCTGACTAGGAAACGGCGACGCATTCAGGCCTTCTTCAGATAAAGATGCCTTCTGCAGTATAAAAAAAATTATAACTATTTTTTAAAGTCATTTCATGGAGCTACAATTGCACTACCAGCCATAATCTCCATGGAGCAAAAGTTCTGATATGCATCGCCTGCGGCTCATTTTCATTCATCTCAAATAAAGTTTTTCTAATTTTAATTAGTTTTCACGCACTCCCCTTTGATTCCATTAAATTTACTTCAATTGGGCTCTGAATTGCGGCAGTAAATCCTCCTAGAAGGTAAACATGCAAGATTAAATCTGTAAAGCTTGCAACATCACAGAACCTCCTAATTGACGAGGCTCCAGATTAAACTAAAAAACGCTACTTTCACTTCATTTACAAGTAAATGCAGTTTTCCTGAATTAGCTACCCCAGGTTGGCAGCAATCGTTATTACTTTCCCTGTGGGATAATATTGCGTATTTCTATTTTTGGCCAAAGGCCCTTTTAATATTTCAGCCAGCAATGTTGTTCTAAGGGACTAAACCCATTACTTCTCGTATTTGCTTTCGTTCGTTTTTAACTCAAAAATCCTAAAAATATCTTCATATTGAGATTTAAACGAAAATTGTAAGAAAATTGGCATTTAGAAGAAAATGTGTATCGTACATACTTCAGTTGTGAATTTCGCTATTATGGAGAAATTCTCATATAATCTATTGTTGCGTATTATTTAATATGACGTATTCCCAAGTAGAGAGTTTATAATAGTGGAGACATCAAAAATATGCATTGATCTTCATTAATTGATTAATTGAGGCCCCTTCTTCAGCCGTAAATTGCGCGCATTGATTTTGCTAAAAACCCCAGAAAAAGCCTAGTCAGAAATATTTCCGAAAAAAAAATAAATTGAAGCGGCCCCAATTTCCCACTCTTTATAGGTGTCGTAGCATAGAACCCTTAATACTACCCTTATATAAATGTCAAAAATGTATGGTAAATTTCATGGATTCGACTAGGAATATGTAGTATTCCCAAATGCCAAAAACCGGCTAAAATTTTCTAAAATGTTATCTGGCTTAAAATTGTAGCATTTCGACCTAATACCAAGCAGTCTCAATGTTAGAGTAGATAATCACGTGTTTATTGGTCCCAAAGGTATTGTAATTTTATTCGAATAAATCGATAATAGCACGGCCCTAATGATTTGTAAATAGGTTGTTTGACGCTTATAACATAGAGAAACGAAATTTATATAGGTACTCAAAATGTATATTATTGCCAAATAGGATTAAGTTCGATACGTAAAATGGGAAATTTCACCAAATTGTATTCTAAACAAAATACCATATTATAATTCAAATAAAATTATGAATACTTGAAAGCGAGTTTTATTTGCAAATTATGGAAACTTCAGATTTTTTTATGAATAACTACAATACCTTTCCACGAAATCAATTTGTTACATTTCATCCAATTGGAGAATTTTTTATTTTTCCATTTCGAATTTTATCGAACTTCGACCTTGAGTTTTTTCAGTGCTTCGCAATTTCGCTAACCGTTGTTGAGATTTTTTCATGTGCCGAAATTAACTCAGCCAGCAAGTAACATCTGCAGCTATGCAACCAGTACCAGGTGAAGGGAAACCTCCCGGAGGTCTGGAAGCTGCAAGACTGGTACTACTAGAGAAACTCAGGAAGACGACAAGTTCCAAGACAACATACGGACCAATATATTGGTGAAGGTGGCGGGCGAGATACTTTGAGTTTACTGAGGTGGGGACAGATGCGGTCCCAAGGGGTCTCATTGATCAGTTACAATTCGGTTTCAGAAACGGTAAATCTACAACTGATACGATCAGTGCGATACAGCAGACCGTCGTGAAAATCAATCTGGAATGGTACGCAAACAGGCAATTCTGCGTGATGGTAGCGGATACTTTTATTTCGGTCCCATGGTCGAAAATAATGAAAACTTCGGAGAGACAGAGAGAGAGTCAGCCAATACCCCTACTGAGAATTCTAAACTTTCACTTTAGTACGAGATACATATGTGCAAGTAATGGAGTACATTACGAAATGCCACGTGGAGTGCCGTAGGGATCAATCCTAGGGTCAACGGTTTGGAGTATTTTCTATAATCCCAGCTTAAAGACAAGGATGGAAACTGGAGTGAAATTGATGGCGTACGCCGACGGCTTAGCGATACTATCCAGCTAAAAGGCAGGGAATCTCTGGAGCTAAAGTCTATAGAAACAATCAATAAGATCATTAACATCCTGGAGATGGAACTCAGCCTGAAAGTTGCGGCAGGAGAAAAGACATGAAAGTACCTTCTAAGGGATAAAAATATCTTCGCCATCTCGAATAAAATATCTAGGATTGCACCTTGACAGGGGCCTGAAAATGTCCGGACATGTTGTGGAAGCGACCGAAAAAGCATTTAAAATGGTAGGAGCCTTTGTGTGAATCATGCTTAGGATCAACAGTCCGAAGTCGCGTAAACGTCGCCTTATCGTGAATTGTGTAGTATCCTCAGTGCTCTACGGAGCCCCTATGTAGTTGAAGGCCCTGGACCATAAGAAGTACAGGAACATCCTGGAAAGAAGGATAGGGCTCCTGGCAACGTGTGCGTACAGAACGTCGTCGATAGTGACGGTTTGTGCCATTGCTAAACTGACTCTGTTGGCAGAGCAAAAGATATGGATGGCACGGTGTGGACTATAAATACAGAAATTGCCTACGGGGAAGGATAAAGAACAAATGGCAAAACAAATTGGAGAAAGAGGACACATGGGTCAAAACGTTTATCCTGGATGTGTGTGTGGTGTGCTAAAAAGGGTCCACGTCCTCACGTATTAATTCTAGCGAAACCCAAGAAACATACCACAATCGTAAACTTGTTGGAAAATATCATGTGGAAAATACATGTAGACTAACTTCGCTGAGAGTAAAGAGGAAACAGTAACAGGACCACCGCCCCACCCGGCGAAATCCCCGGCGGCGGTCCCTGTGTCGAATTGGGGTGAACAGAGGGATGGAATTTAGTCAGTCGGTGATCCCGGAGGGAAGCCAAACGGACACTACGTGGGCAACTTAGATTGCTTTATGCCAAGCTCACAGTCTGTACAACAGATTCTCTAATCCTTTATAAAAAAAGTATGGAACATATAACCCAATATCTAGCCGTATTTCCTTTTATCATAAATTTCACCACCTGATTAACGATCACGTCTTTACGACTGTGGTGTATTGCATAATAAGCCAAGTAATATGCGAACTTTGTTAATTAAAAAATAATTGTTCTTTGTGAGGTAATTAAAACTGACTTGGAAATTTAACAATGTTTAGCCTCACCTCGGCCAACACTGAACACTCGGAACTGGGGGGTGAAAAATGTGAAGATGGTAAGTAATATTATATTATACCCTTAAAGCTCTTTGTTGCGTTAAAAACGGGAATGTTCTTGTAATTTCGCCGTTCGAAAGCCTTTATACATATAATCATGCGAAGGCCCCATATTGCCCGTTTTCGTCAACTAATGGATTTAGCTTGTTCTTGTCAAAAGTAAATCAGTCACTGTAATAATTCAATCACGAAACTATATACACTCTTTGCCACTTAATTAAGAAAAGCAAGCCGAGAACGATATTTTATGAATAAAAAGTATGGCAATAAGAAGTAGATTTATGCGTTCGTGATGTTTTTTGGAGAGATGTAACGATTCAGATTAAATTGGTAAAGTTCACGATTACTTTTCATATCCTTCCCATTCGTCATCTTCGATGCTTTTAATCCCTTGAAAACAAAATACTCATGAATGGCAGATTTAAATGAAAGTGTATTACAAGTTTCTCTCTCAAACAATCGAATCGATCAATGAAAGGCAAATAGCATTCTATTATTATCAATCCGTGAGTTTTCAGTGGATTTAAGCGGTTAAAAATAATCAAAAAGCACTCAAAAACTCTTTGAAAGAATTTTCAAAAAAACATATCAGTGAAAACTAGCAATGTCTGCGATCCGCAAGATAGAGCTCGAGTGAACCTTTTCATTGCTGCTGATGAATAGGTTTACATAATATTCAATAGGTGGAGTCACCTTCTAGATTATTTTGATAAAATTGAATTGAAAATCTGCTTTCACCATTACATGTTCGCTATTGTCAAAAAAAAGTCGCTTTGATCCTTCAAAGGATCAGAGGATACTTGGTCGCTTCAGTTCAAGTTATTGCCTGAATATGTAAATAGTCATGGAGTGCTCCTCCTCATGGTGAATTACAAGGCATCCGACAAATCCAAATGATAGCAGAGAATGGCAACACTGCAATGGTCTTTTGTTCGCCGCCATCTTGCAGGTCCCAACCCTGATACATTAACGTGACGTCAAGAGGGTGGCTGTTAGGTCAGGAGTTAGAAGATTTGTATATTTTAAACCAAAACTGATTTTTTAATATTTGATTAAAAAAATGCGATACTCCGACTCTTTAAAACAATTACTTACTTAAATTATCAGCTCGTCAATGGTAGCACTATAAACTGCTGACCCAGTTTAGTTCGATTACCAACCAATCTAAATAGGTATTCACGGCATCTAAACTAATCTGAAGTAATCAATTATTCCATTATAGATGGCTTAGCAATTAAGTAAATCGGCGCTTACCCATCTTGTTCATTAATTAAAGATTATCAGCTGCATTCATTACCTCCTCAAGACTAATCAAACCAGGAGCTGTCTGCCCTTTACTATACAGGGTGATTCACGTAACTGTTTCATTAGAAACTTTTGTACTTGTAACTATTTTTAACTTTTCATATAATATACGGCAAGTTCTCCTCAAAACTTTGTTAGACTTTCCACGAATAAAGATAAAATTTAAAATATCACTATTTGAATAATTACTCTTAAAGTTCGTCATTCTTCAACAGCGAACTTCAACTGTCAGTGTATGACAATTACATTGACACATTTTAGTAAGAAGCAGCAATATTCTTTTCAAAGCCAACTAAGATATTTTGAATTATTAGTGTGAAATATTAAAAAATCGCAAATTAGAGCAAATGTGTTAATTTTAGGTTTAGGGGCAGTTAACAGAAATCGATTTAGAACTAAATTTAGAATCTAGACATGTAAAAATATACTGGATGTTCCATTTAAAATAAGCGACTTTTTTGCTTTCAAAGTTCTTTAAATTTTACATTATTTTTTGGAGACCCTGTATAATATTTGTAAAACTTTTCTCGTTACCCTAATCTACCATATCTGGTTAACATGTCAACAAATTTTCATAAAGCTAGCTTCAGTAATAGCTGAAAATTTTACATTTTGAAGAAATGGTGTTTTAGAAAGATTTTTCTTTTAAATCAAAATATCTTCGAAACGATTAAGTTTAGGTATAGGGATATTTAATAATAATTTAATCAAATGATTCCCTAAATTCCAAAAATGCCAAAATATACCGGGTGTTTGGTTTGAATTTGCCGTTGACTTCCGGTATAACCGAAAGTAGTATAACCTTCAAAATATTTAAAAAAAGAGTGTATTTATATTAGTTTAACCCCAAAATATGAAAAATAAAAAATAGTTACAAGTCCAAAAGTTTCTAATGAAATAGTTGCATGAATCACCCTGTATTTACAGGACTAAGAACAATGCAAGTTTGTTATCATTGATATTCAGTCAGCATTCAAATTTAAACAGAAAGGACCGGGAGGAATCCAGGGTGGCTCTATCTTGCTACTATAAAACAAATATTTACGAAACTCCTAAATGGAGACCCATTATACCTAATCTGCTAGACGATATGCAGTGCGGAAGTTTTGGATGGAATAGTCCATATAACTAAGATGCCGAATATATGCGGCCAAATCTTCGGACACGTCAATTTTTATTTTTTCTTGTGGTTTTTTTATAGTAAATTTATGTATACAGGGTAATCCAAAAATCAGGTACGATCACGAACTTTATGTTTTCAAATGGGAACACCTATTTTTTATTTCATTTTTGAATTCTACGCAAAATTCTAAGTGTGTTTCGTGTACCATGTTCTATACCTAAACGCAACAGGTCTCGAGAAATTGACGATTGAACATATCAAAAACTAAAACTTTTGATTTCTTTTAAAACTTCTTTGGTCCTGAAAAGGACCGATTTAATACAAAATGAAACAACAAGCAACAATTAAATTAAATGTTCGAATTGGATCCCACCTACTTCTTAACAGTAAGCAAGATGATGAATGAACTCCTGTTTGACATTTTGAAGCATTGCTGGGTAATTGTTCTTATTTCATTACTGATTCTTTCTTTTAAGGCTTCGATAGTTGCTGGTTGGTTAAAGTATACCTTACTCCCAAGACAACCCCACAGAAAGTAATCTAAAGGCGTAAAGTCAGGTGATCGTGCCGGCCATTCAATTACCCCTCGTCTCCCAGTCCAGCGTTCAGGCAAATGCCATTTAAATAAGCCCTAACATCAAAGTGGTATTGAGGGAGTGCTAGTTTGTATTAAATCGGTCCTTGTCAGGACCAAAGAAGTTTTAAAAGAAATCAAAAGTTTTAGTTATTGATATGTTCAATCGTCAATTTCTCGAGACCTGTTACGTTTAGGTATAGGACATGGTACATGAAACACACTTAGAATTTTGCGTAGAATTCAAAAATGAAATATAAAATAGATGTTTCCATTTGAAAAAACAAAGTTGGTGGTCGCACCTGGTTTTAGAACTACCTTATATACATGAATTTACCATCAAAAAAACCGCAAGGAAAAATAAAAATTGACGTGTCCGAGGATTTTGTCCGCATATGTTCGGCATCTTAGTTATATGGACTGTTCCATCCAAAACTTCCACATTGTATAAAATGCACAGTGTCCGCTTTTCGTGTGATCTTCGAAGGGGTAATTTGTGTCACAACCTTTGAAATTGTGTTTCTTGTGTGCTCTAGATAAAGCTTGCGCCATAAGGTACTGAAAGGGGCGTCAAAGGTGAAATTGAATCTGCAAACGACCTGGAATTATCCTGTTAATTTGAGCGAATAAGTTTTGATTGTTGCTCGAATAGGCGTTTCCGGAGCATGTTAAAGGAGTTTACATGGGTCAATTAAACAAGGCTAATTAGAGAATCTCTGGGTTTATTATAGTCAAGTGCGTGCTTATCCCAAGGGTTAACTGTAAGGTAACAATAGCAGAAGCTTTGATGTTTAAAATGACTAGATGTATTGGTGTGAAGGGGAGGAGGTTAATTGGGGTCTTCCCCTAAACTTGTTTATGAAATTAAGAGGTTTTGGGCAGCAGGATGATGCTAAGTCAGTTAAAATAAGTCCTTAAAATGAAAATAACAAAACACGAGTAAAAATAATACTGTGACGCGAAAGAAAAGAATAAATACTGCGTTAGCGAAAGTTAGGGGGAGGAAAACTGCTCTTTGCATATTTTTCGGGAAGCTGTTCAGAGGCTTTAGGGAATAAGCTCACTGTTCCCTCTCATGAATAAAATTTCACGTTGTATCAGCTGATCAGAGGTTGCTACTGCGAGGCTTCAGGGTCTATCTCGGCATAATCTTCCGAAAACACTTTGTCGAGTTTTGACCAATAGCGCAATTCTTCGGGACATTGCCGTTACAAGAATCCAACATGGGGTACAGATCGGGCTCCTGCAGGATGGTTTTCTGATCCGCACAGTGGCATTCGGTGTGATTGGGCATTATCACGAATTTCGATAGAATCTTGGCTCCGCCGTGTTGGTCAAATTCGAATTTTAAGCAGACGTTCGTGCTTTTCTTGGCGGTGCAGCTTTGATTTCTGAATTTAGTCGCCTCAGTGCAGCAGCCACTTGATGGTCTGCATCTGGAACATTCAATGAAAGCGATGCGTTAGTTCGGGTTCGATGGATTGGTCGTGTTTCAGCAAAATATTGCGAAACAGTAATTAAAGCGTGCGTCGAGACGCTGAAACGTGAACTTTCCATCGACGCGTCATTTCTCCAATTTTACCAGCGAAAATCCTAAAAGCGTCTTCATTTTCCTTTCAATTTGGCCATAGACTTACTCCCGCTAAACATAACATGTTTTCTGGCAATTTGTTGGCAACCTATTCCAGATATGCGCGTTCATTATCCCTAAACTAAGGCTGGAAATTAATTAAGGAAGATTATTAAATTCACAAGCATTTAATGTACTACATCAGGAGCTGAAGATTTAATTTCAAATCCCAACATTTTGCAAACATACATTTACGTATAAGTAGGTGAAATTTGCTTGGGAATGGTGTTTAGATGACGAGGAAATAAGGATTACGAGGTCACGACCGTATTCAGATTAATCAACATGAATGGAGTCTCTGGGTTAGATTAGGTTAGTCGAGTTCATATGTGGAAACCTTCATTTTGCAGCATTTTCAAAACCGTAAAAAATAGGTATTAATGCAAGCCCATATGTCGGAAACCAAATGAGAGTTTGCGAACCGGTTGGTGGAGGGTCATAGGGCGCACCAAGGTGATTAAGTTGAGATGCTTTATGGGGCAATTGCTCCACGTGATCCTGATGCGTTGCCTCATCGTTTGCAAGGGAGGTATTTTCTCGGAAAAATTATCTGCAAGTTAATTTTTAAACACTTCCAGGAATTGTGATAGTGTCCGGCGTAATTACACAGTGGACCAAAAAAATATTGGCACGCCCCTGATTTCTCAAATATACCTAAAGTTCTACCATATTTTTTACCATATTAAAAACCGTATTAATCCATATAAAAAGAAAACTAGTTTAATTATTTTCAATTACTTATTTTACTTGACTTTTTTTAATAATGGTTTCTTGTTGTAAGACTGCATCAATTAAAAAAATATATTAACAGTTTTTATTAAGTAAAAAAAGTGTCGGCTCAAGTAAGAAAAACATATTTTTGGTGCTTAGGATGTTAAGACTTGGATCCTATTAGGTCGACGTATTAATGGTTAATTTTTAATTGTTTAGCTTATGAACTCAAGTATAAACCCTATGTTACGCCCATGTTTATCGCCACCTGTTCAGAAATATTTCCCATATAACTAGATTACAGTACCATTCTGCTCCCATAAGGGGGTTCTTCTTGGAATTTCCGCCACCTCTCTTTGGCGGAACTTGCAATTTGAGTGTAAGCACATTTCGTAGAGCCGCTGTGGCTGCAATAAACCAATAAAGGGCCAATCTAGCTTTTGACCTAAATATTCCGCTTTAACACGATAGGTAGCAAATTAGCCGACAGTGGTTTCCGAGGAGGAGTACGCCTATGCCTGGGTTGCTCAGTTTTTGATATTTAAAAACTGAGTGAGGCTGCCAGGGCTCACTTTTTTCTCATTACTCTCGTGAATCGGTCGCATTCTGGTCTATCGCATTTCCCTATTTTGTAATTTTGTTTAAATCGGGATTTTTATCGTATTTCTTTGTCGCGGAGACTTAGTTGGACCACTAATACTGTATAGTGGCCGGATGTCAACTTGGTCTTAATTGTACTCGTATACAGGGTGTCCCATAACTATAGGGACACAGAGCGGGTAGAGATAGTACATGTAAAAATGAGACATTTGGTGGTCTGTATCAAATATTGATAGTTACGAAAATGCAAGGTATTTTAATCGGTCGGAAATTTTTAATAGAATAAAACAGTATCTGAATAGAGCTCAGCAAAAATGTATTGAAGTTAATGGAGGTTACTTCCAACACCTTTTGAAATAAGTAAATAAGTAAAATTTAAATAAAAGTGTAAGTTTTTTTGCATAATTTATTTATTAAAATAATTTTTTTTATGTAAAACTATTTAAGCTTTCATAATTTTCAATAAAAAATTACAAAAAAACTTTCTACAAAAAATTATGGTAACATTTATGCGAAATGTTGCATGTAGGAGGCGCCTCTTTAACGCTACATCAAAACCAATGAGTACACCTTGTGTATAGTATAAAAATATCCAACTCCACAAAATATCGATAATTTATTAATGGTATTAATTCACTAATATCTTAAATGGTTTTCAAATAATTTACGATTTTCGAAAAAAAAATTTTTTTGCGCACCTTATATTTTCTTAATTAGCAATATTTGATACAGGCAAGTTGATGCCAAATGTCTCATTTTTACATGTACTATCTCCACCCGCTCTGTATATTCACCCTGTATATCGATATTGTGCAAGTTAATTAGTAATGTAGTCAATAAACTTTGTTATCGTTAAACGGGTTGTTGATTAATTTCGACTAGAAACCAGTGTCCCTGATACTGCGACTTCAGGGTGGTCCGAACGTGAGTATTCAGTCAACGATTATCTTAAGCTATGGGTGGATTCAACAAATAGGACAAACCAAATCAATTGTAATCCTTTCACTCACGGCCAAACATAGGAATTATAATAATATTTTTTACTATTTCGTCATCAGCCCTTTTGCATCTATTACAGCTTGCAGAAGCCTGGGCATAGACTCTACCCGATTGTGGGGTACATTTACGTCAATTTTAGTCCATTCCTCATGTAGCACCCTTTTCAAATCATTTTGGGATGATATTTTGTGTTTGCGAACTTCCAGATCAAGGCAATGCCACAGGTCCTCTATGGGATTCATATCCGGAGACTACGGTGGTGTTCTTATCTGGCGCCGGACATTGTACAGAAATCACTCCTTTGTTTTGGGAACTGTATATTTGGAGTCGTTGTGTTGCTGGAATACAACTGACCCCTGTAGCCCCAGTTTTTCGGCACTGACCCGTAAATTATGCTGTAAGATATCAATATATTTGAAGGCATCCATAGTACCATTAATTGAAGCCAAAGAGTACCCCTCCCATTCAGATAATCAAAATACTCTTTGATCTAAATTGAAAACCTAACTGAATGGGCATATAAGTACAAAAGTTATAACCTTCTAATGCCAAGCAATTGTGCAAGATACCCTTGCTCCCACCTCTTAGACCAAAAAAACCCTTAAACCGCCATCTTCCCAATTATAATTTTTAACTTGAAAACTAATTTTTCGAAAAACCTGAGAAAAATCACACATATACATATAGAAAACCCTCGTGCATTCGCCACATTTTTTTCTTTTTTTCCTGCTAATTCTAACCTAAAAACGATTTTTTAAAATTTTAAAATTGAATCACTTTTTTTCGGAATGGGTCGCAAGTCCAGTTTTTTCTTCTAATGATAAGCATTTTATGGTAAATCTAAGTGTGTATAAAATGTATCACTTTTTAGGCTGCGCCATATTGAAAAATGCAAAAATTCAATTTTTTGGCGTTTTTTTCAATATCGAATTAAGTATTTCGGCTTTTTTGGGCATTTGGTGCATTTTTTATAATCCAATAGTATCTATTTAAATAATAGCAACTGAAAATTTTGTTTTTTGTTTGTATTGGACTGCTGATCTAGTTTTATTTCTTAATGAAGAGCAGTTTTATGACAAATCTAACGATATACATTTAAAATTCGTTACTTTTTGTGGTGCGCCATATCAAATAATTCATAAAACTAAATTTTGCAAATACGATCTAAAGTTAGTTTTAAGCTAAACTTTTTGAGTTTTTATTTTACGTAAAAAATAAAATGCATCAAATGTCCAAAAAGACCGAAATCAAAGTGCTAATAAACCGATAATACACGACGAAAGTTTTTTAGTTCCAGCAAAATGGTGCAACACCACATTATGCAGTTCAAATTAGACAATATCTCGATGAAGTAGCATTTCCCGACAGATGGATTGGAAGGCGTGGACCAATTGAATGGCCACCAAGGTCTCCCGATCTCAATCTTTTGGATTTTTTTGTGGGGTCATCTCAAAAATGTTGTGTACAAAACTAAACTTGATTCGATTAACGACTTAAAAACTAGAATTACAAAAGATGTTAAAATTAGTTGAGGAACAATAAATAGGGTCCAGTATGAATTTATCGACTATTTAGGGTACTATCAGGTACAAGAAGGGTTTCAGTTTCAGCATTTGATTAAGTAATAATTGTTGCTCTTTATTATTAAATACAATGTTTCTAATACAATCTTGTTATATTTTCTCATAAATGATTTTTTTTCAACCACCATTTTCTCGCAAACAGGTGA
The DNA here is from genome assembly GCF_039881205.1 of Euwallacea similis. NCBI lineage: Eukaryota > Metazoa > Arthropoda > Insecta > Coleoptera > Curculionidae > Euwallacea > Euwallacea similis. The sequence goes on from NC_089631.1 coordinate 1,026,515, forward strand.
ATATCGACATAGGGTACGTAAATGAAAAATACTCGGAATTTTACGTAGAATCCATAAATGCAAAAAAAACGGGGGTTCTCATTTGAAAATTTGCACTTGAGGGTTGTTTCTCAATTTTGGAACACCCTGTATATTTAACTTTTTTCTCAAAAAATACGCACTTAAAAACAATAAAACACGTGTCCGAGCATTTTTATGAAAAAAAATCCCTGAATTTTAATCGAATTTATTCCTTACTTTATGGACACACCGTATGTATTTGTTAGAATAGATATTGATAACAAAGCCGATGTTTATTCTTTCATTGATTAAATTCCGTTTCATGGAATTTAAATTATTTTTTTTCAATTGTTGACTGATTAAAAAGATAGCAACTTCAGCTCTTTCAATATTATGTTTTGCTTCAATCGTAAAATTTGGTATATCTAGTATTGCAAACGATTTAGTTGCATCGTACAATAGTTATTAAAACATCGATGAAGGGATCGAGGTAAAACAATTTCAGAAGATTTAAGGAAGATTGTAATTAAGTGATTCAATAATCTCAAAAAATTTATTGAAATTAGTCGAAGTTTGAGCAAAAATAAATCGATAATTTTTCGAATTATTATACAATGTAAGAGTACAGGTATCATTGGCTCAAGACCGATCCTTGGGAGACCTGGGTTACCTTAAAAAACCGATCGCTTCATCATTAGGATTGCAAAACAGAATTAATTTCTGTCAACGACTAAAATACTTGGCCAAATAATACAAATAGGGACAAAAGATATTAGTGCAAGAACTGTGCGAAGAAGATTAATGGATGCAGGACTGTTTAATAGGAGACCAGCTAAAAAACCACTTTTATCCAAGAAGAACATAAAAGCTCGATTGCATTTTGCTAAACAGTACATTGAGTGTGTTCCTGAGCAATGGAGAAGAATGGTTTTTACTGATAAATCGAAATTTAACTTATTTAGAAGCGACGGTATAAATCATGTTAGACGTCCTGCGGAAAAAGACTAAACAAAAAGTACATTGCACCAACAGTTAAACATGGCGACGGATTGGTAATGCTGTGGGAAAGTTTCTCTGGTCATGGAATGAGTCCCCTTCACGGAATTGTGGGAAAGATGGATAGGTGTATAGGGACATTTTAAGAGAACATTTAGTACCATATACGGATGCAAAAATGCCCCTGGAATCGTATTTCCAGCAAGATAATGATTCCAAGTATTCGTCGAAGCTCGTTAAGAAATGGTTAAAAGATGAAAAAATTGTCGCTCTGTCTTGGCCATCTCAACGTCCAGATCTAAATCCCATAGAGAACATGTGGGTGTTTATTGACTTGAAGATTTATGGCAAAAATTGTACATAAGTAGATGATTTATTCCTTGCATTAGAGAACGCTGGAGGACAAATTAGTTTAAACTTTATTTTAGAGATTAGACTATATTAATAAATTAATTCTGTCAATGTCTAAGGGATGTGAGGCTGTAATTAAACAAAAAAATTACAATACAAAGCATTAACTAAATATGGAATTTGATTCTATTTTCTACAATTTGTGTTATAGAAAATCTACAGAAATGTAAAAGTTGCTATTTTTTTGACTAGCTAAAAATTTAATTAATTTTTTATGCCTTTTTGTATGATTTTTTTATTATGTTTTCTTTCAGTATCATAAACAAAATGTTAAATAATCATTGAAGAAAATACGTATTGAGTTCTCAAAATGACATTTCCAGTATTATTTCAATTTTTTAAAAGTTGCTTTATTTATGGCCAATATTGTAAATTTAAAGATATTAATTGCAGTAAGTCAACTTTACAATCATTCTATGTAAGTCTGTCAATACGTTTTTCCCCTAATAAAAACTGTTAATATATTTTTTTAATTGATGCAGTCCTACAACAAGAAAATCTTATTGATTCTTATTGTAAAAGAACTAATTGAAAATAGTTTAGTTTTTTGAAAAAATATGTTAGAATTTTTGTTATATTTGAAAAATCAGGGGTGTGCCAATACGGTTTTTGTCCACTGTATATCTTAACGAAATTTTAAGGTAAATCGAGGTTAATGCAAGAAATCTGTCATTAGCTTAAACTAATTTGACACTAACCTGAACTAACCTTTTTTTCATAGAGGTTGAGGAAATGTGTTTAGGTACACGAGACCGTTGGTGATAAGATCTTGTTCGGTCTGGTAGTGTGGGGGATTCACTGGCAATACGGCTCTCATAAGAAGTGTTCTTTTTTCCCGTCAGGGACCTGCCATGTTTGTGGTAATTGCCGCCATGAAACCGATGAGTCTATGGCACTTTCTGCAAACCTCCCTGACGCACTCCTTCATTTGAACGTCCCAATCCACATACACATCCAGAAAATTCACTAGTTGGGGACGTCGCAGTTCTGTCGTGTCGATCCTGATCTTTATCTTCCAAATTTTCTCTCTTTTGGCCAGCATCACCACCAGAGTCTTATCAACCGCCACCTTCAGACACATCCCCTCTAGTTTACGCATGATTTGCTTCAGGGCAAGCTGCGTCTTCTCCAACTCTTCCCTATTTCTTCTTCTAACACTGATTACCAAGTCGTCCGCGTATGCAACTAGGGTCACCCCACCTTTCAACTTTTATCCTGAACACCTCATCATAGAATATGCTTCATAGGACTGATCCAGTATGGAACACTGGGAAACGCCCCTGATCATCGAGTGTTTATTGCCCAGTTTAATGATGATTTCCCTATATGGTAGGTAAGATTTGATGAGTTTTATTAGGTATTTCTCAACCTTCCTTTTCCAGAGTTCGGACTATGTATTCCCATGATATAGAGTTGAGCGCCTTCCTGATGTCCATCGGGACCATCGCTCTGCACCTCCTGTGCATGTAGGGAACGGCATTTAATTTCCCAATTGTTTCCTAACCTAAACTAACCTGAACTAACATCTTCTGGAAAAAGTTAGCAGATCTTTCAACGTCTGAAAAGATTTCTGATCTTTCCAGATAAATAATTTAATTAACGTAATCATCCAATCAATCATCAGTACATTAAAAAAAGGGCGATTTCATAGGATTTAATTTTCAGAGGAGTTCGGTAAAATTGTATAGATTTTGTGTGCGGTTCGAACTGATTTATTCTTAAGGCTTAGAAATAATAGGAAATAAATGGTCCCACAGGCTCTGAATAGGTCAATCGGCAATAATTGCCTGCTTTGTCTACCATACTTTAGGCAGTCGAAAAACTTAAATGAGACCCTGCATTGAAAGCAAAATAATCAATGGAAAAGTTTTTTCCGTGAGGTATTTTGCAAGACTTTGTCCATTAATTATGTCTCCGTTTCCATTATGAATAGTATCAAAAACTTAGTGGCTTATATCTCTGTCACTTAAGGTTCTTTTTCACTTCGTGTGTACACAATAACATTTTTGCCGTTATGAGTTAGTAAACTTGAAAGTTTGCTTTAGTTCAGGTCTATCTTTAGTGCATGGGCTAAGTACTTTAGGTGAGAGCCTCAATAAGGGAACTTGAGAACAAACATTACTGCAAAAACTCACTTTAATGACTGGTTTTAGAATCTCAATAATGAGGACATGTACAGGGTAGGCGTTTCTGGAGCTCATCATCTCGGTAACCGTAAGAAATCCTCTTCTACAACGGGGCCATTCTCGGCAACCACCATCAACTTTGCTTTTCTTCGTAATTCATTAATCTCCGATAGTTTGCCATAAATAATAATTTAATGGGGACAGGTCTGGTATGCGTGCCGGCCAACGTACATCTCTATCGTTTGAAATGGCTCTATTACTACGTGAAAAAAGCTGAAGTCGAAAATGTGAACAGGTCCATAAGAAAAAAATAAGGTTGATGAAGAGACCTTTAAGCGCTTTTTATCGAAAGCCCTTTAGTGCCTTGACCCATTTGAACGCTCTTAGCAATGTTTGTCAATGCAACTTTATAACGCGATAAGATAGGACCGAGCCCTTCTAGAAAGAAATTTAATACGAACGATATATTTTCCCGAATGCCTGGTTGCGACCCTCGAACTGTTGGGGTGTAAAATATTACAGTCCCAGATAATAAGTGGATCCCGAGGGATGAAGTGTTTGCAATGGCGAATATCAGATAACGGTCCCTTAACTTACATTAAACTAAATATTATGTACTCCGTAATGAAAATGGTTGTTGACCTAGGCCTCTGAGAATTAGACAAAGATGACCTCTAACTGAATCCGAGAGGTGCTTATTTAATCCTATGATCATACGAATCGTTACCTGAACAAAGTAAACTCCGTCACGGTATTCACAGTACCCACACTTGTAGTTTTAACGACCTGGTCAAGTCTAAATCGTTCAGGTCGAGGATTCTCGCACTTAAGCCCCAAACACTGATTCACCACTCTTCCAGTTAAGTCTATCCATTCGTCTATCTTTGGGGTGTCCGCTGTGGTAAGTATGGTGTATATTTCCAGCGTGGTTAAGGTGGAGATCCAGAGCCGCACCCACATGGTTCAACTGTAATCACATTTTTGTAGACTTCAATCAAGCACTTGACTAATTTGCACATAAGACACGTGTCCGTATGCAAAATGACGTCCAACAGAAATAAAATAATCCGAATATTAATACAAGAAAGACCATTTTTACAACACGAGTCGAATTGAAGCATACTTAGTAAGCCGTTAAATGACTGCAGATGTAAATGGGAAAGCGTTGTCTTGTTTACAGGGGACCTTTAACCTTTTAAAGGATTCAATCGCTGGTTAGGTGTAGATTAAAAAGTCGAATGGCTTGGATTCATTAATTAATTCTTCATTGTTGTAATAATTAATCATGGAGACAACGGCGACAGACAATTTCAGGACGAGCGATTTCACCGGTGTGTCGGGCACATGAAGTGTGAAATAATGAAATTGCAGCTGAAATAGGGGGAATTGCAGGAGTATGGGTGTGGGAGCCGTACAAGGCATTTCAGAAAGACTGTGCTAAACTTAAGGAGGTTATAGGGGCCATTGCGGTGAATATTTGATGCATACAAATCCCTAGTCAAAAATGAGCCGTTTTGGCTTCGAGCTCATTTTTGTTCAAAAGAATCCGATGGTGAACTTAAGTGAATAGAATAAAAACCTACAAAATAACCACTTTTTTGTCTCCTGATAAATGTTTATCAATTGCGTTCCTAAACTCGACATTGTCGAAAATTGGTTTTAACCGTAGTCGCAGCAACATTCGTTTCTTTGGAGACAAATTTTTGCGTTTGAACTGTGAAAACGGTCCAATTTACATTTGAAAAGTATGCAGACATGCATCTGATTTATGGCGAAGCAAGATGCAACGCTATAGAAGCTGAGCGCCTCTATACTGTGCGTTTTCCAAATCGCCGACATCCATCTCGAAATACATTTTCAGCAATCTATCGTTTATTACGGGAAATAGGTTTAAACCAAATGAAGGAACCGGACATTCACGAACTGCTAGCACAGTCACCTTTGAGGAAGAAGTTTGGCATCGAACTGATGAACATCCTTTCATCGGCACATATGCAAAGGCGAATCAAACGAATGCACTCCATCAAATAGCATGGCAGATAGCTTGCGAGCAGTTCTTGCACCCTTACCACCTTTAAATGTGCAGTCCGCAAGACTACCAATCACGGGCATATCTTTGCTAATGGTTTTTGCAACGTATCGCAAACCAACCGAATTTTGATTGGTTCCATACTATTCTCCGACGAGGTTTGTTTCACTAAGGACAGATGCTTTGATAGTCGCTATCGCTACGGAACGATCACAATCCTCATGCCGCATGGATCAGAGCTCATCAAAAGCAATTTGCCATTAACGTGCGGACCAGAGTTGTTGGGAACTTTTTAACTTGCCCGTCCCTGATTCCATCTCGGCTAACTGGTAACATCTACCTAAATTTTCTGCAGTGCGTATTTCTCGAGCTATTGGACAATAAGCATGTTGTTACGGGTGTACGGGGTAAAATGTGGTTCCAACATGATGATGCACCTGCACATTGGCCTGTACTGTGCAGAATCATCTAAACCAACACTTTTATGGGCGATGGTGCAGAAGAGACGGACCTATCAGGTGGCCAGCGCGAAGTTCCGATTTACGCCCGTTGGATTTTTCCGCTGCATCAAGTCGTTGGTGTATGAAAGTCCTGTAGCCATCCAAGAGGACCCGTTGGGAAGGATGATGGCAGCCTCTCTCTTCGTGGAGCAAGATCCGCACATCTCACAACGGATGAGCGATTCAACGATTCAAAGAACAAATTTATGTAACCAGGTTGGGGAACGAAATTTTAATTATGCTTTTTTTGCGCTATCTTCAATAAAAATGAATTAAACATCGAAGTCTTTAGGTGCTAACGTACTAACATTACCTTTTTGAACAAAAATGACTCTGGAGTTAAAACGGCACACTTTTGACTAGGAGTTTCTGTGCAAAATTGTTCCCCACAATCTCCCCCAAAGCCTTCTTAAGTCTGGCACAATCTTTTTGAACACCCTGTAGAATCACTCATATTTATTAGCAAGACTTTCATAAGTGTTTAGGATCAAGGCTCGTAATTGTGTCTTAAATTTGGGGCCGTTCTATCGCTCACTCGGCTCTTCTCCACTCTCTAGGGAGCTGCGACGTTAAACCCACAAAATTCCAAACCTCCGAATGATCTACATTCCGACTAATAAGGCAACGTAACGAAGTTATCGACATTGATAAAAGGTTAGGAGGGCTTTTTAAGCCTCGGTAAGGCGCCGCCGGCCCCACCTGTCAGCTGCTCGAAACAGATATTTTAAGTGCATTTATCGTGCCCAAAAGGTCCCCTAAGAGCAATTTCAGGTCTGCGAATGGAAACTGTGAAATTCAATCCCAATTTACAGAATTAAAAAACTTACTTTGGTTGGTTACTTTACTCTTTCGGCATTTTCGCCGATGGTGGCTGTGGAATGTCATGCTGGATGAAAACGATTCAATTGTTCAAACAATTGCGCGTCGCATCGACGATCTCTTCGCCACGCTAAAAACAGTGCTCGGGCTGCACTTTCCAGGCCGAACGTGAAGAGTACAGTGACTCGAATCCAGGTCAGAAGCGTAAGTACAAAATTCCGTTTTATGACAAAGTTGTTAAGCAAACATTTTATCCACCATTATAAGTGCAACAATTTACTTTTCTTCTGTTATTTTGTTTGGCAACAAGGCCAAGTGCACAAGCTGGGGTGAAATCGTACGCTATTTTCAGTTAAAACTGATCGAGAATAACGTACGTCCTTCACTAAGGGCTCAGACAAACGTTGAATGATAATAAGCATTGGAATGAAGTCGCTTGCCCTGATAAAAGAATTAGATGGACTTTGTTTATCTCTCTCTGTGAGGTGCAGGTAGCGCCATCTACTTGCTCCCTTGAAACAGATATTTTAAATATTCCACATTTTATTCAAATTTTAAACCTTATCATAGATTTTCAATTACCAACTTTGACATTTTTTTTTCAAAAAACTATTAGATTTTCGACCCTCGTTGTAAGAAACTTTTTTGTTTAAAATGATGTTCTTAATCACCGGTCAAATTTACGAAAGTTATTTCACTAACACCCTGTATTTGTCGTGCCCAAAAACCGCCCTGGACTATACCTATAAGGCCAACAAGCACCTTTTGTATGAGGCAAGTTTAGCTCAGCTGCTCTATTTTTTGTCCTTTTTACACCTAATACTCACTGTACCATTGTTTCCGGAACACGGGGGTTTTGAAATTAAGGCTCTGATTAAACTATTGTTACAGCGCGATTTGAACCCACAAAAAGCTGAAATTCTGGGGATTATTTAGGAAAGGTCGGCAATTTTCTTCCGTGCAGAAAAAGTCAATTTGCACTGTCGGACTAAAGAAGAGAAACTTTATTTAAATATTCATTTTCAACAAAAGAATCTTGACTGGACCAGAAATGATTTTCATATATAGTACGGCTCTAGATTAGAACCCCCTCCCACCCCTTTCCTTTTAACTTTTTAACAAATTACATTGCATTAGAGTGCAAAATTAATCTAACTCTTAGATTTTTCCAGAAAAGAAGTGTTAAAAAAATATTTACAGTTATACTAGTTGAAAGTTTAATAAAATTTAATATTAGGAAGTTTAAATTTTTCCTACAGTAAGAAAAATATGGAAAGAAGAAAATAAGAAATTATATTATAAAAAAAGAAGAGAGTCTACAAATCTGCTAACAAAAAAAAGACATTTTTTCACGTAAAAAATTTCTAAATGAAAAACATTTAAATGCAATATAATGAATTTCCGTCCATCTAAATGAAGAATATTGAGATGGACATTTAGTGACGTGCATTGCCTCCAAGAGCCCTAATCACAGCGTCCATGCGATTAGGCTTGTTACCGATCGACATGGCAAATTCTTCTTGAGCGATTTACTCCCATTCATCCTGAGATCTTTAATCCAAATCATTCATGGATGGAAACTCAGCATGATTACCATTAATACGTCGGCTCAGAATATCCCATGCGTGTTTCATCGGGTTTAAGTCTGCACTTCTCGGGGGCTACGGTAATAAAGGAATTCCAACGTTATCCAAATACGCTCGCGTTGTCCTCGAAATGTGTGGACGAGCATTATCGTGCATTAAACAAAACATTTCACCGACAAATGGCGCAAATGGCACTATATGTTCTTCCGAGCATTATTCAATGTATCGTTCAGCATTTAAATTACCACCACGAATTGTGATAAGTTCTGTATGTGCCTCTAAGGAAATGCCTGTCCACACTATTCTGTCATCACCGCTAAATTGAACACGAGGAGAAAAACAACATTATGCAAAACGTTCACGAACTCTTCTCCAAATTCCATTCCGTCCATCAGATCTGTTGAATCTGGATTCATCCGTGAAGAGTATTGCACCTCATTCTTCAACTTCCTAATGAAGATGTTGGCGAGCAAATTGTAAACGCTTTTTTCGATTATCTATAGTCAATGGAAATCCTGTGTCAGGATTTCTGAAATTTATTTTAGATTCATTTAAACGCCTACGAACCATATAAACGGAAAATACGTTTCTATGGAATTTATTAAATCTTTGAGCAAGTGCTGGAGCTGACAATGTGCGGTCACGTAACACCTGCATTCTGATGAAACGATCTTCAATTAAACTTGTGGTTTTTGGTCTACCTTGTCCTGGCTTTCTGATGAATTGTCTTGTTTCTTGGAATCGTTGTAATGCATCTGGTCCAGCACTTCGAGGAATTCCTAAGGCATTTGAGATGTGACGAATACTGCGTGTATCATCTTGCAAGGCAACAGCTTGCGCTACTTTTTCAGATGTGATAGTTTTTTTGTTACAAGAATAAGAAACTGAAAACTGGGTATTCACTAAAAGCAAACTTGTTAAAACTGAAAATGGCACAAGAACTTAGAATAATGCTGCTTAATTTGAGATGCTTGTTTCGCTTTAACATTCAAGAAACTGTAATACTCGAGATTTTTTTTCTGGACTGTAGAGACAAAAGTAATCTAAACAAGTTGAAACGAGAAAAAGTGTTGTGGCTAATAAAATATAAACAAGATTTCAGCAAAAATTCCAATTTTTTTTAATTGCAAAAAATATATTATATAAAAATTTAAGTACCCGGTGAGTTTTGCACTCTAGTGCATTTTCGTACAGTTCAAAAGCGGCATTAAATAGAACAAAAAGTACTAACCTTTGACTTTTGTTTATTTCTCTTAACGTCCGTAAGGCGCAAAGGCTGATTTTTTAAAATTAAAAAATGGGTCAAATGATACCTGAGATTAAGTATTCAAAAACTACATGTAATAGTGTAATGCGGTTTAAGAATCTATCGATTAGTTTTTGAGAAAAAGGGCGATAATTAGAAAAAAATAAATGCCGTAAAAAATGCAATAGAACTTCAATTTAATAATACATAGTATCGACCTTATGGGGGGGCTAGATTGAGGAGCGACCCAGGGAGGCGAACTTTCCTGGTCGGCTGTTTTTCTCGGGGGTAGGAGGGCGATGATTGAAAACTTCGCCCAGGGTGTCAGAGTTATTAAGGCCAGTCCTGACAGTACATAAGCAATAAAAAGAACTTATTTTTTGATTGGAAATTGATAGGTTTTGGATTTTATGCTATGAAGCAGTCTTTTATTATTCTTACAAAGTGGCAGCCAGTGTTCAATTATTGTCCCCATATTGCGTTTCCTGTGTTGTATTATAATATTTTATTGGGAGAGGTTGCGATAACTTTAATAGATTATTCAATCAAATTAACTTTGTCATTAATATTAGTCACATCAATTCTACTGACAAAATTCAGGGTGCACGAATACTTTTTGTACGCGCTGTATATTTGCAAATGGACTGAAAAATATTAAAATTTACTCTAAAACGATGCATCACGTTCCCATCCCAGCCTAAATCGTCACATTTCACTAATAAATGCAGTTTTATGTGCCGTCCCTGAAGATGGAATTAGTTTGGCATTATCGCCGAAGATGGCCGTGGAATGTCAATGATCTCAGGAAACAATCGTGAATCGTACCGAACATCTCAGCGTCAAGTAAAAAGCGATTACCGAACTGTAATTTTCGATTTGCACGTAAAAATTGCAGTGGCTCGCGTACAGGTCAGTGGCGTAGCTAAAAATTGGGTTTTATTATGATGTTGTTAAACGAATGCGTTTTCCAACATTTGTATGCAACAATCTGCTGTGTTTTTGGTTTATTCTATTTGGGCCTCCCCCCAAGTACACAAGCACTGAAAGTGCATTATTCAAAGTTCATTGAGAGTAACGTCCATCTTTTACTAAGAGCTCGGACGGACATTGAATAATAATAATAATTTACAAAATGTTTAAAAAAATCCTTGACAGCGTGTAGAACGAAAACGGATAATTTTTGTATAAGTTTAATCACATTGCTCGATTTTTCCACCCTCATCACTCATTTATAACATTATTTTTCCAACGCCCTGTATACCCCTTTAACCACGGAACTACATAGTTCCATGGCAATTGAACAATACTGAAAATGTTTCAGTTCGGATAATAGACAATTTTAATGGAAGACTACCATGGTTGTAATTGGGACGGGAACTGAAACATCCCTAAATTGATTTATGACCAAAATTGGCCATAACGATGCCTTGCTTCAGGGTTTATGAGCAGATTTGCTCGCATACACGACAAAACTACGTGATTTAGGACCAAATTAATGATGTTCTGGTGCGGCTAGGACATTGCAATTTCTCCCAAAAAAAACCTTGCTCTGAACTAATCTAAACCAACCTGAATTAACTGTGAACCTTCCGATAACCCACTAATTGATGCTTTGACTTAACTGGAACTAACCCAAAACCCATTAGCACTCATTAACGCAGAGGAATCTGGAAGACCCGAAAACGCCATTTCCATTAAAATTTCAACCTTAAATCAGACCCTTTATTGAAGCTCGTTCAATGAAATTTTACCCCGATTTAATCCTTTTTATGAAAGCTCTCGGTGCTCGTGGCTATTGAATGCGATCGGCTTGTGATGTACTAACTCTATTGACCTATCAGCACAATCTTTGTAGAAAAAGGCCGAATCAATATGTTTTACGGAATGTTCGAGTTGGTTTCATCTCGCCAAGATTTACACAGGGATTTGGTTTAAAAGAGCTTCTGAGCGGCCCATCAGACATATATTTAAAAGTAGAAAGAGTTTTTTTAAAAGGCTTAAGAAAACGAAGATGGGAAAAAAGGCGATTCTTTCGATTTAGATCATAGGTAACAGGCAAAGACGCATTATGATTGAGAAGGGAGAGGAAAGGACTCTATTTTGCCTCAAAATTACCTACTGTTCGGAAACGGATGAGATTTTAATGAGTGTTTTCGGGCCGATATTGTACGCAATTGCTTTCAGTTTTTGCGTTTAAAGTTTTTCCTTTCTTTTTTTTCTTTTTTTTTTCTTTTTTTAATTGTTTTTGTTTATTTTCTTTTTTGTTTTTTTTCATTTTTCTGTATTTTTTGCTTTTTTTCTGTTTTTTCCTTTCTTTAAAAACATGGGTTTAAAGTTTATTTAAATAAAAATCTTCTAAATTCTTATAGTCGTATCCAGCAGTATTTTTTATTTGAGCATTCTTCGACCTAATTCTGCCACCACTATCCATTTTAACTAACGATAATCACTTGCGTTGTCTGATAATGCACGTAGTCAAAGCTATAATACATAAAAGACCAATCAAACCAATTCCAGGACCATTAAGCTTTAATATGAGCACTTGCAATGCTAATGACTTTTGGATGGTGCACTTTCTACGGATTACTAATGCAGAAGAGCAATTAATTTAGCTGTATATTAAGGGTAATAATTTATAATAAGAAACAACATGGAAACTAACAAAATTTGTTTATGTACAATACTTGACATGAACACCACTGGGACTTAAAATGACGTTTAATACAGATAGCGAATAATATAAACATTAAAATGGCAAAAATACCAACTGTTGTAAATAGATCCTAATTAGGGTAAGTTAATGAGTCGATGTTTTGTCATTTGATTCGTTGAAAAGCATACAAGAATCGGGCTACAAACAGGTACAAATAATCTTAAATTAAGAAAAAACATAGAAATAGCACCTCACAGGTGTTTAGTTATTGACATTCCAATGTTCAGGATTAATAATCATTATCAAAGCTCCACGAGTAAGTTGTTCGTTGAAAGTTTCATTATTTACATTCACTTTGTACTACACACAACTAACGACGAAAATTTTAGTTCAGAACCTTTAGGATTAAAGAGAGTTTTCCGATTCACATTCACTGCCTTCCCGACCTTTCTCCGAGGACTATACGAGGGACATTTTAGTTTCCACCCCGTTCTCCTCCTGACCGTTTCTTGGATTTGACCGTTTTCTGACCAGCCAGTTGCTGACCTTCTGGAACTGGAACATTTCCTGAAAAGTCGCGCGGAACTGCCTGGACATGGCGCAGTATAAGATGAAGTTGATGGAAGAGTTGACTAGCGCTATGATATCCATGATTTCGCCTGAAAAAAAGGAAACATTTATTGGTTTTCTTCAGGGGTTAATGAATATTTTATTTCAAAGCTGGCTGAGAAGGAGACGCAAGTAGTGATGTATTCGAGACTCAAAGCGCCCGCAGTTACTTACATTTTGATTTAAAAAAGTAATGAATATATGATTAAATTACTTTGGGCTGAAAATTCTCGAATTGCAGCAGGATTCAGCGACTTCAAAGCATATAGATAAAGTGGCAAACACCTCCTCCGCTTTCAATTTAGGTCAAAGATACAAGAAAAATAAATTCAGCCCTCTAACCTAGTTACAATAATTCGCCATCGCTGTGTCCGCAAATTCCATTTGCGGCGGATAATTTGAGCTTTACGCAAGAGACGAGTTGTTTTTCGATACGCTTTAAATATTTATCGAGCCGAAGCATCGGCTAAATTGAGCCGAAGATTACCAATTTTTAAATACTGATTTAAGAGAAAATCCAGGCGGAAACTTATCGGAAAACTTTAAGATTGTTGAGCAACTTTGCTGGCAAAAACGGATAGATCTAATGACTATAGTTTTAGCAATTAATCTCAGTTAGGTCAATATTGAAATAAAGTTTGCAATTAATGTAGTTGTAGGAGTGATAGAGCATGTGTTGAACCTATTGATTCCAATTTTCCATGAAATCACGTCATCCGTCGTGTAAAGGATAAATAGATTCATGAGTTTATGAATACAAATAGGCACAAATTTACTAATTCATTTCTATCTCGAGGAGACGACTAATAACAACATCCGAATGAATCAAGAGCAATTTAGATATTAATCCATGAATATTTACACAATACGTATGGGCAAAAGTTACCCGTTGAGAGTATCGAAAGAGGAACATTATAAAGAGCTGTTGAGATTAATGAGTGACGAAACTTACTTTAGAAACGATTGTTCAATGTCCAGTTGAGGCGCGACAACTGTCAGTTAACCACAAATTGATGACAGATGGTGCATTTTCCGAACCAAAGATAAGTTTAACTAACAGTGGTTCATCAAGGAGCTATAAAACTCCTAATAATTTCTAGAATGTAATTTTTCTTTAAAGTTCTGGATTCGCCTTTTAGCCTTTTTGGAGTCTACGAGGAGGCAATGGTGAAGGAAGTTTTAATTGCATTTTTGGGGTTTAAATGAGGGCATCTTGAGGTCCTGCAGGTCTTTTTCTACAGAGGCTACTAGAGGTATCCCCAAGAAAATTTTCAACATCTCAATAACTATAACAATTGGAGGCGAGTTATCATTAGGATTCCAAATGTTGTTTCCAATAAAAAAGGGTCAAATGGAATATGTCCAAACCAATGTGAACCTAATCAAAACTAAATCAAATTTATATTAAATCGACAAGGGATAATGGGATTTTTGCCCTTCTTAACTCAAGCTTTTACTGGATTATTTGAGTTTCCCTCGAACTTTAGTAATATCCCTGTTTGTTTAAGCACGTGCAAGACACAATTGACTTAATCTTGAACAAATCTTTAACCCTGCGAAAAACAATAGTCGTCCATTAAAAAGTTTTCAAATCGAGCCTTTAAAATTTAAGTTTCCAAGGATCCATTGTCTATAAATTACGTTAAAAATATTTATGCGATGGATGCAAAAATATGGTAGCTCCAGCAGGGTAAAGAATGCCAGACTCGTATTCTATATAAATCAGTGAAATTTCTTATATCCCAAGCGAACCCGAAGGAAATGCGTCACTGAGCCCTTCAAAAACTCTGTGCAACATTCAATTTTAAAATACAGGTCACAGGAACACTCTACGGTTTCTATAAAGAGATTTGTAGCGTTCAACATGACTGAAATAGGAATTACGTTACCACCTTTCGGACTCTTTGTACAGTAAACGACAAGTATTACTACCAGGTCTACCGGTATGAAATGAGCGCTATTTTGTGAAAATAAAACACCAATTTTAACAAGGAAAGAAAAATCAAATTTATTCAAAATATTGACCATTGTTTTCTACACATTTTGACCACCTTTCTGGCAATTTATGGATACCACGCCAATAGAAATGTGCCTCTTTGGCATCAAACCAATTAAGCACCCAATTTTCTACTTCTTCGTATGAATCGAAGTGCTGCTCAGCCAATGCGTGTCCCATCGATGAAAACAAATGGTAGTCCGAAGGAGCCAAGTCTGGTGAATACGGCGGATGGGGTAGCAACTCCCAGCCAAGTGTTTTGATGGTATCCTGAACCGGTGTTGCTTTGTGTGGAGGTGCGTTGTCATGGAGCAAAATTACCTTCCCGTGTCTTCTGGCCCATTCTGATCGTTTTTCGATCAACGCATTGTTTAAATTAATCAATTGTTGTCGGTAGCGAACAGTATTAACGGTTTCACCAGGTTCTAAAAGCTCGTGGTGCACCACACCTTTCTGATCCCACCAAACACACAGCATTGCCTTCTTGCCGAATCGATCAGGTTTTGCAATCGATGTTGATGGTTGTCCCGGATCAACCCATGATTTTTTCCGTTTAGGATTTTGAAAATAAATCCATTTTTCATCTCCAGTAACAATTCGATGCAAAACTGATTTTCTTTCGTGCCTTTGAAGCAAAATTTCACTGGTGTTTTTTCGGTTCTCCATCTGTCTCGCATTCGGCACCCATTTTCCACATTTTTGGATCTTTCCCATAACTTTTAAACGATCAGAAGTTGTTTGTTGTGCAACATTTAACAATTCTGCCATTTGCTTTTGGCTTAAAGTGTCATCTTCATCCAATATTGATTGCAGTTCGGCGTCTTCAAACTTTTTTGGTGGTCTGCCACGTTCTACATTTTGCATATCAAAATTGTTATTTCTGAATCGTTGAAACTATCTTTTGCATGTTGCTTCTGATAAAGCATAATCACCATATGCCTCGACAAGCATTCGATGCGACTCTGCAGCACTTTTCTTCAAATGAAAGCAAAAAATTAATGCTTTCCGCAAATCATCATTTTGTGGTACAAAATTCGACATTTTTGGCACAATGAAATAATATAGTGTTATTTGTTCAAGGACTTGATTTGTACTAAATATGTTTGTCAGTTTGTATACCAACTAAGCAAACAAAAAAAAGGTTTGTTTACAACAAATGTCCTATATCGAGACATTTATATCCTGACGCTCATTTCATACCGGTACACCTGGTATACAATTAAATGAAATAATTTCGTCCGTTTCTGCTCTTCGTACATCTCTCCGACCGTTCTCAAGATCCCCACATTTAACCATGAACCGCTCGTATAAAAAAATGCTGCTTTTACAGCTAAAACTCTCATTTGCTACCACTGTACCAAATTTAATTTCACGTCATCGACCTCACAATATATCACCATCTTCGTTTATTTCATAATGTAGAAAACTAGGTAGCGGATGCAGTTGCACGCAACGTTGCATCTTACGTCTTCATTTACGGCCTTGTGTGAGAAAAAGAAGTTATATGCTAAGCATGAGTTAACTTTATCTTGAATTATAGTGCCGAGTGCATGAGTCATAATCAATCCGAGCAGTGGTGCAAAATGTGAATTTAAACAGACAAAATCACGAATTAATGTTTAGGTTGACATTGAAAGCTCATTGGTTTCCTCGCGTGTAATACGTAGGCTTAAAATAGGTGGAATGTCTATCACTTATCATTAGTTTTAAGTGCATTGCTTCCGGTGCGATCTTTCATATAAATGAATTGCCTTATCATTCGCACATATTTGCTAAGGGATCGTATTGTCTATTACCACTGATGGAAGGAAAGAATGTCGAAAGCAAAAAAAAGTTTGGGTTTCCATCAGGTGAATTCAGGCTAATGATGGACAATAAAAGGAAAACGATTATTTCCATCAATGGTTTTATAAATAACTCCCAAGCTCAGTTACGGAGACATATTATCTGTAAAAATGCGTTGACCTAGTTGACAAGCTTTAAAGATTAATGGAAAATATTAGTCTTCTTCAGGAAAGTCCATGTATTAGTGACAGCGTAATATAAATGGATCTTCCTAACGAGACCTGAATAAGTAAATTGGAATTTGCAATTGGATTCTTTCAATTGCACAACTAGAAAGTCCTTTGCAACTGTATGAATATTCATTTTCTGTGTTTTTAGTTTTATTGTCGTTTTGATTTTTTTTTAATCTTGCTGCGACTGCACAGTTTTACTCTTAAAAGCAATAAAAGTGGACGTGTTGAGAGGGCAATAATTGATATTGAATGACGTGTTTGTACTTTGCATGCTTCTAGAAAGTAGGTAGTCGGTTTTGGCTTTGTCACATTCCTGAAATAAATCCGATTATTGCTGTCGGTCCGATATGGGGGCCAAACACAGGGGTTTCGCGTGATGGAGAAAGGAAAGTTCTGTGGTAAAAAAGGGCGAAAAGAGAAAGACGATAATTGATATTTGATGGTCCATTATTAATGTCAAGATGTCTAATTTTGTATCGAGATTGGATCCCTAATACTTTATTAGCTCGATTTTTAAAATTGATTTTTATAATTGCCATAATTTGTCCTGAAACCGTTGCTGGTTTGTGACTGCGACTCCCTTTCCAAAATCAAAAACGAACAATGTAATTAAATTCAGCATTTAGGACATTTGCGTCAAGGATTTTTTGTAGTCGTCTGCAAACTTTGGTTCCCTTTCGGGCTTTTGAGCGGGACAAATAGAGCGATGAGTAAAAGCCAACAAAATGTAATCAATCCGTCTAAAATGGACTTAGAAAATGAGAAAAGTCCCTTTCGGCAGATAAAAAAGCATTGTATTGTCGATATCTCGAGACTTAACAATAAATCAAATTCGAAAAAATAATCAGATGTCTGGACGTGCTCTATACGTACATGCGGTTTTTATATTTCTTTTAGTTTCTGAGATACAGAGTCTCTCTCACATCTGTGCATGGAAACTGAACATCTTCAAAACTGCTAAACATTTGCTATTTTTCGCTGGAATTTATAACTATTCACTTAAGTTTCAGGATATCCTTCAAATCTACATGTACTGCTTGACATAGAAAAAAGAACATCCCATATAAAAGGTTTGATTTAAATAATTTTTTGTTTACATATCTCTTATACTAATACATATGATTACATTGTTAAAAATTAAACAAATTTCATTGTTAAAACCATAAAAAAAACTTAATAGTATATCGGCCCTCCAAGTTGTCTTATGCACGTAAATTTGTAACCTTCTACTCACAATATCCCAGATATGTTTGATTGGTGATAGGTCTGGAGATCGGGGTGGCAAAATAACAAATTTATTTCATTTTGTTTTCGAAACTTGAGTTTTCTTTCTTTCAAATTAATAAAATCCAAGTGCTTTATGAAGAGTCCAAGTAAAGACTTGAGTCCTCAATTTTTTCCGCAGAGCCAATTGCAAGCTGAGTGCAGTTTTGTGGCATTTTTACGTTTAAAGTCTTAAAATTCATGAAAATTTTAAGCATATAAAGAGTTTTCAGAACTTCCAAAGGATAACTGGTTACATAAAAATCCTGAAAAGTTAACCCCTCAAAGTTGCTTTCTTGCAACTTTGAGTTTTTTTTCCACCATCAAATTCCAGACACACAAAGATTAAATTGCGATCAATTTCACAACAGTTCTCTTCTCTATAAATTTTCTATCTGATGGCAACCACTTTGAACAGAGCGGCATTCGGGCCTGCACTGCAGGTCGGTATTTAGGTTTCCTCTATTTAAAATGTAAATAGGAAATCATCACGTTGCCCTTCGGATGTTATGTTTAATCATGTTGTTCAACAGTACTGCAAGCCAGGCATTTTGATGGTTAAAAAACCGGCTAATTGAAAATTGCCGTTTCATCTATTAAAAGGTGACACTTTTGCAATTTATTGCTCGCTTTTTGCAATTATACACTTTTAGCTTGGCTGAACGTCAATCATTTGCGTTTAATGGAACTGCCAAAAACTATTTGCTCACATAAAGAAATTAAACTGATATCGATTTTCAGAATTTTCCGAATTAATAGAAAATGCCCAGCAGGGTTAGAACTTAATTACGGCTGGGCAGCTTAATGTGTTTAAATCTTCCATTACACTGCAATTTATAGCATTTCAATTGTATGACGATTTAAGTAAGAAAAGAAGTTGGGGATAATGAGTTCTTTTTGTAGAAAGGTCTTTAAACGGAAGTTAAAGGCGGAAGAGAAACCTCAATTGTATTATGTAAAATTTAATTGGGGGAAAGTTTATCTCGCGGATGAACTTTTATGGTGCTATAGCAGAGTTGATGGAATTAAATTAAAGGATAATTTTCATACGGAAAAGATAAAAAACAAAGCGGAAGTTCCTTGTTTTCGAAATAACGCGCAGATTTTTGCATAAAAGCGTCGTCGTGGATTGCGGTTTATGCGTGAATCTGCACCAACAAGAAAACTTCCTGCAAACCTTCAAGTATTCAAATTTTCATCTCAAAATTCGAAACAGTGACAAGCCTGTTTCTGTGTCGAGATTATACATTTTCATCTTCAGAAATTCTCACATTTTCCTGGAGTCCTGAAATTTTTGCAATCGACTGGAAGCCGGGCTCAATTGGCTGGAGTCAAAACTTTCAACTGCAATGTCCGGGTTCAAGACTTGAAATTTCCAAATTTCAACAGAAAATTCTCAAGTCAAGACTTGAATCTCGGTTTCTTTTATTGTATGCAAGTGTATGACAGTTTCAGGATTTTCCATCTTTAAATATAGAAATTTGCGAATTTTCACATGAAAATTTCAAGTATATTTTTTCCCGGAGTCAACTGCAAACATACAGAAAGTAGAATAATATTATATTTGGTTACTTCATGAAAGCCGGTTTAAAAAAGTAGACGGCGTTATTTTTTACTTTACGGTCCGTTGCCACGGGCGACGGGCGTTATTATAGCTTCACACCCCGTTGTTAGGGGCGACGGACCACAAAAATAAAATAGCGTCCGCCGGCCGTAAATTCATTGTTTTCTCCATAACAACTAAGATGTAAACAACGGAATAATCACCATAAAACTCTAACTAAGCAAACAGTTATATTATTAAAGAGGGTAGTTCTCTATGTTAGCCAAACGATTAAATTCATCCTATGAATGGTCGCAATTTGTAAGGGCAATTTCGTATTCTGTAAATTTGGCTTTTTGTCAACCTCATTGAATTGCTACAATATAGAGCAATCAGGAACAAAAATTGAATAATATTCAGAGGTTACTGACCTGTGGATATATTCCTATGAAGTAGGCATACAGGGCGTCCGTTTCTGGAGCTCAACTATGGGGATCTCGGTAACCCCAAGAGATAAAATGTCGGTTAAATTGTGGCTATGTTGGGCAATTTGATAGTTCAAAATAATTCAAGTTGATATTTTAACAATATGTCGAAAATTCCTACGACTCAGAAATATTAGAAAAAAAACGAAATTTTTAAAAAACTTTCATTTCACTTTATTATTGAAACATGCGTTAACCTGCACGCTCACCTGATTTATCCCCATTGAATTATTATTTATGGGAAACTATCGAAGACTTCCCTTGTAAATCTATAACACCCCCCAAAAAAACAAATTACATAAATAGCTGCGAAGGAAGATCATCGCAACTTTAAACTTAAAGATCAAAGGCGAAGGAACGTTTTAAGATCAATGCAGCGTTTAAGAAGACACATAAAGCTGTACTTAGAAGTTCCGGAACGGACACCCTGAATACTCTTTTTCGCTCCAACTCAGAGAAGAGCCCTTTTCAAGCAACAACTCAAATAAGAATTTTAAATTGTTATGAATATGAGATGAAAGCCGTTTGAGCTGCCAGTAATATGATTTTTACGCACTTCCACGAATTTGCCTCTAAACTAAAGAAAAACTCGTTTTGGCCCGGACAAGATCATCGAAAACATTATCATTACAGCTCAATGCCTATTTCCTGTACTCCGACCTCCCCTACGTGAATCTTGCAGTTTACAAATGAATCAACTAATTCTCATTAGGGCTCCAAATCAAGCACAGAAACCGCATTTCGCGACATTGCGAGTTTACATACCAAAGATAATGGAAATCCCTTTCATCGCTAACGAAGCATTGTAATTGATGTTAAATGCTAGGGGCCCTGTGTATGTTTCGATGAAATATTGCAAGTTTCGGGAATATTAAGCTGACACACTCACCTAAAGCTGAGTAGCACTCTCTAAAGAATACGACTCCGTACACTGCACTAATCTGCCCCAAAATCGCCTGGGGAAACTCTGTCAGAAGAAACAAGAATAAGACAGTCAACAGCATCTTTGTTGTTCTATCCGCTTGCGTTTCCTTATAAAGTTGAATGGAGCTGGGCTTTCTTTGGCTGTTGAAATCCTCCAAGGGCTGACAGGAATTAATCAGTCTGTTCCTGCGTCTCCTCGTGTCCATGAGAACTGCTATAATCTTATACGATAGCACGCTCAACAGCACACAAGGCAGTAGTTTCAAAAGCAAACTATACAACCATATGCTCAATTGTAAAGGGTCGTTTGGGTGCAATAGATAAATCGTCTCCTTCTTAAGCTCGGAATGTTCATATTTGTCCCGATTTTGCTTCAAAACAATGACCCCGTTTAAATCGCAAGTTTGATTATATGCCTTTACGTCCAAAGTCGAGAACATGGGATAACACAACAAAGGGCACACTATGTAGGTCGCCACGATTACGATTAAGGTCTTTTTCTGATCCGAGCAAATTTTACTGTGGTGCAGTTGCGAGACGTACACGTACCGCCAAATCGCTAATATAATGGTCAAACAACAAGCAATAAAATGTAGGGTGAGGGTGAACAGCGAATGAAACATGTAGTAAATGGCCCAGGGGTAATTAAAATGGGTGTAATAAAGAGGCTTGGAGGCCAAATTACGATGGATTGTGAAGGGAATGTATTGTAACATAACTAAAAGGTCTGCGACAGCGAGGCCCGTTAAAATGTAATTAGTCGGAGAGCGCATTTGCTTCGTTCGTAAGACACAAATATTGAACATGTTCGCTATTGACCCGAATAAGCAAACGGTCAAGCTCAAGTATCCGTGAATGTTCTCCTTGTAGTGCTCTTTGAAGGCGTCCAAGTCGCAATAGGTGTGGTTTGTCATGTCGCTGGCTTCCAGGATATCCGTCATCCTTCATAGTTCCATTATCTGGAAGAGAACAAACATAAAACAGCGTGATGAGAGCAAAAAACACCATCAACAGAGCAAAAGGCATAAAAGGATGGAGATACACAGAATGTCCGTTTTCGGAGCTCGGCCGGTTAACTTGGGGAAGAGTTGCGTTGTTTTGAATTCGAGAATATGCCGTTTTAAAATTTGCAAAGTTTCCGTTACATTCCGAGATATTCGAAAAAAGCAAAAGCTTTGGAAAAACGTTTCTACTTTTTCTCAGCTTATTTGGCGCGACAAATCAAAATCACTGACACTTCATCATAGCAACTTTTCCTCTTCTACAACGTGGCGATGTCATATTTGGAATCGAACGCTTCGGTTTTCGGCAATCATCATCAACTTTGTTGTTTTTTTTATGGGCGCCATTTTGGTTTTCATGCTTTTGAATTCAGTTTTTTCCATTTAATAGCAGAGCCATTTTAAGCGATTGAGATATATGTTAGCTTGCACGCTCGCCAGATTTGCCCTCATTGGATTATTGTTTCTAGAGGAACTATCGAAGACCTCATTAGTCCGAGATTGATTCTGAGATGGAATAAATGCCACACTACTTGATCACCAAAAAACCAGGCCGAGTGTCTTCTAACAAAAAAATCTTTAAAACCATTTTGAGGATCAACTTTAATTTGTTAATATTTATTTAAAGAACTTAGAAGTTCTTAGAACGTCCCACCCTACTGCAGGCCTCAACAAACGATTTAAAACCATAGAAGTTTTTTCCATATGAAATATAATTAATTGCAGCTTATATTATCCAGACAAACAAACAAACGCTTCAACGAATGCCATTGAAATGGATTTTAATTCATGGAAAGGCGCTCACGCTGAATACATGCATGAAAAACATGCATTTTATTCCAAGAGATAATAACGCGATTTGTTATTAAAATTGTATTTACATTCCGAGAGTCGGAAATAGTTTTTGTCATTGGGAAAATCCTGCCGATAATGAATGTGTCCGTGATACAGTGCGGCCTGACCTCTAAAAGCACTTTCAGCAAAATTTTGAGCTTATCCCTTAAATTACTTTACTTTACAGGCAGATTAGCCTTGCCCTTTAGGGAATAAAATTTACATCAATGAATTGTAATGGACCGGAATACGTTTCACGAATTCCAAATTCAAATTGCTTACGTTTCAGCAGTTATTGGACACGTGCTACTAAATCCTGTATATACAGTTGGTGGCATATAAACTAGAGAATATTGAGGGATTTTCCGCAGACCTCCTAAGCGAATGCAAAGAATTCAGGTTGAAATTAAAGGAGGGGAAAAGTCAACCGTTAAAATTCTTTTAGGGACTATAAATACGTCAAATTGCCTGAATACAAAACGGTTTAGAAAATTCGGTTTTTATTTACAACCCACGGTACGAAAGGATTCAGAATTTAATTTCGAGGGCTCATATTATGAGGTGAAAACGCTCTTGCCCTAAGGGACTCTTCGCTACGACGCGCAGTCACGCCGAGCCACTTTCAACCCCCCATTAGTTTCTTCGAAAGACTTTCTGAAGGAATTGTTTCAAATAGTCCTAGCTCTTCAAATGTAGACAGACATCCCACCTACATGTGTGTTTCCCCTGTCCATTTCAAGTCGTCTAATCAAACGAAAATAGAAACCTTCCACTCAACTAGAGGATCTAAAGGGCTTAATACTGCATGAAATCTCTCACTAGAAAAGCTCTACACGTGTAGTGTACGACAAATAGGCAGGGAAAATCTCACTTAATGGGACGCAGGAACGAATGTCAGTCTTGTGGAGTAAATCATGCAGCTTTTTAGGAATTTTCACCATATTTTAAGTCAAGTTTGGGAAAAACATTTTCGAGAGAAATGCAATCATTAGCCCTAACGGCGTAACCGCGGTCATAGGAGCGAGAGAGAAAATAAGGAATTGTGGTGAAATACAAACAGAATTAGTTGATTTTTCAATTAATTTTAGAAGTAATTCACCTATAACTATTGGAAACACACTTCTGAGAGAAACGCAGTCATTCGCCAGCATGACTGCCGTGAAACAAAAACGCCTCACGAGTACTTGTATTGTGGGTTGCCGAAATTGGGGGAACTTTGGGTCACTGGTGAATATGTTTACACCGTTTATGTAGCTTCTTGAACTCTGAGAAAAAAATTGTTTCTTATTTTTCAAAAACAAATAGTGCTTATTCTCAAGGGCCTTGCACGAAATGTGAATCCAATAAAACTCGGAATTACCGGGCGCAAAGTTTATTATTATTTCCCTTGCCAAAAGTTCCAAATTCTGCACATCTCCATCTGTGACAAAAATTAAATTTGGCCGAATGCTTTAAAGCTCAAAATTACGGATTTATGCATCTCTCGGCGTTACAAAGGGCTGACCTCTTCCTGAAAAATTATTATCCCTCATCAGCAAGAATTTATGCAAATATGTCGGAATATGTGCGGTATAGGACCTTAAAATGAAGGAAGAATAAAAGTTGCGAATTTATTAAAATGTGGTCTTCAGAGAAGATGATCTTAAACCGCGGTTCATTAAATAATAAAATGGGGGACTCCGGTGTTATGCCTCTGAAGCCACATGGTGACTATCATTCGCATGGAACGGTCGTGGAAGGTGATTTTCTTACGTTTGTGACTGCTTAAGGAAAAAGCGCATTATGAGTTGTGGTGTATTAAAATTGAGGAATTAAACTCACATGAGCTAAAACGTTTTTGACAACGTAGATAAAACTTATAAATACTGTAAAGCCGTAAAAATAGGAAGCGAAATCACTGTAAAAGTTACGTTTAATAAAGGCGCGCAGGGCTGCTACGTAGCTTTAACTTTATGCGAAAGTTGTTTATATCAAAACGTTACATATTGGTGCAGAGGAAAAATAATGGCAGTGACTGGATGATAAAGCAGGCAGACTGGCTGGATTTGAGCTATGAAGGCAAATGTGAGCAATAGAGGGAACTGCTCATGGACATCAACACGTTGATTAATAAGAACGTGAGTAACAAACTGGATCGCTGCGATTCTGCACGTCCCACTTTAGCCCTCATAATAAAGAGGTGAAATTCCATATTTGCATTTCGTTCATTCTGGCATGAAATTGCCTAATGATGTTTCGTAATTAAGGGCTTTCAGATTAAAATTTTAAATTATCCATTCCATTTGAGAGGCTCTGCCTCGCTTCTGTTTAATTATTAATTTGAAAGAACGAAGGATCCCTTATTGAATTTTTGCCCTAAACGGCAATGCCCATCATTGGTTTGGCTTTGCGAAAAATTCTGCTCGGGAGTGGAGAACTACTGGAATGTCGCTTCCTAACTGGATTCGACAATAACAAACAAGAAGTGCATAGTTAGGGTTATATGCCGAAGTCGGCAGCTGTAATATAAGCTGTCCTTGTTTGTATAAGTAAATGTGCTACTTATGTAGAAACGTGAATTTCTGGGGAATTAATGTGAAGAAATTCGGAGAGAAAACGTCTTAGGAATTAAATGAAACTATTTTTATGGATATTTCAGTAGTAAAACTACTAAAAATAAGCGGAGTAGGGCGGGGAGGCACATTAACCTGAAACACATTCAAAATTCTAGAATTAAATTTTAAAGCTCAGTGTGGGTCAGAGCGTGCCCAAAAGAAACAATGCAACTCAACTTGAGTGATACTATACAGGATGTCCGTTTCTGAACCTCCCCTTCGGGGTCTCGGTAACCGGTAGTCGGTTAAATTGGGCGAAAATTGCTCAATTTACAAGACAATTCACGCAAAAATAGTGTCTTCTGTAAAACTAAAATTTAAACATAAAAGAGATGAATTGCGACGTCGTGGTGTCGACTTGGTTTTCATGCATTTTGTTGGGAAAATACCCAACATCTTCACCTAATAATAAATTTCTTTCTTTGCCAACGTAAACCCTTCTTAATCACCCTTAAGGGCAGCGTTTACATTATCCAAATGCATACACATTCCACACTCTTCCCACGCTCATAACTCTTCTCACCCATCATTTTTCTCACACTTTCATGGCACCGTATTGATAAGCAATCCTTATTCCCTTGCGCTAATAATTCACACTAATTGGCATGACTATGAGGTGGTAAAAATATATATGGATAAGATGAGGTTCATATTCGGTGGGAAAATTAAGTTTTTGAGACGGTCTCACAGTCTCATATAGTCTCTCACACAACACGCAACGCCTCTTCAACACCTCTCCAATTCTCTTTATATACTCCTACAGCCTTAGTAGGGTCTCAATACTGCTCTCAATTAAAACATAACATTTCCCCTGTTCCAAAAAACTCCCGATCGTCAAAGGTTCTTGATAATCGGTGGTCGCTTGTGGTTCTCTAGTTTACCCTAATTTTACACTTTGTTATGACTTTTGTCACCTGTGCTGTAGTGTTGGACATTTAGTTAAATAAAAACAAGTGTTTTGTTATCAAGTGTGTTTGTCCTGCATTGGTTCAGCGCCAAATAAGCTGTGGTCCTTCGAACAAAAATAAGATCTAATCAAAAGAGATACAGTTCACCTCGGCACTGCCAATCAACTGTGCCCCCCTTGTGTCTGGGGTGAGACAGCAAGCAAAACGCACACTTGCCCCGTTCACATTTAACTCAACAGGCCTCAACAGGAATAGGCCTTAAAAAAAGCAAAGTTTCGCAATTTAGAATTACGTTATTTGAACATTTGAAAATATTCGAAAAAAAATTAAATCTTGGAAAAACGATTTTATTTTCTTAAGTAATTTAGTGAGATAATTCATAAGTACTCACACTTAACTACAACTTTTTTTCTTCCACAAAGGAGCGATATCATATTGGAAATCCGACGTTTCGATTTCCACCAACCATCATCAACTTTTTTTTATGGGCACCATCTTGGATGTTCATACTTTGAACTTAAGATTTATTTTCTGCTAGGATAATGAATCGCGTAAATTAAGTTTCTTCATTTCGCACAATTGGTTTAAATAACTATTTCATCGCACTGAAGAACTAATATACATATACAACGATCACACTTGTATCATAACTGCTCACAGAATATTATGAAGGAGAATGATGTGTTTTCAATAGTGAAAGGGTGGTTTTATGTTCGCCCTTCTTCCTGGGTTCTAATGGGCTCGACTTGTCCATGGCGCCAAACTCCTTTACATAGGATAATACATTGTTATATGAGATAAGATAGGATGAAATGTAAATGACCACAGGATCACGCAGATGATCCTATGATAATGCAGATGGCTGCATAAGTCATGTTAAGCTTCAGTCTTGCTGTTTGGCGCAAATATGAAAAATCATTTTTCTTTTCAAAGGACGTTTCCCATTTTTTGGGGTTTTCCCATTTTATATATCACTCGTTTCTTCATTTTTGGATTACTCATTTTTTTACTTTATCAATTACTCATTTTCCCATTTTTTGGGGTTACTCAGTTCCCCATTTCTAGCATACTAACAAAATACCTTTTCCAAGTGAAAAAAAACAAAATATACTGAAAAAGTATAACGCACAAAATCAAACTTTTATCCATCCAATTATTTATTAAGACGAGAATCGCCAAAAAAAGTTTTCCACGGATTCATAATACATGAAGTAACCTGAAAAACTTTTAATACCTAAGCATTACAAGTAATTTACATAGTACCCAAAGTCAAACCAGGCGAACTTAGAACACCCAGTAATGAGTAAGTTTACGAGGCATTCAATCTCTTTCAACCATATAAAATACGTGCCAAACACACATACGATTTTCAGGAACTTTCCAACTATTCAGATTCCTACTTTACTGGCAGAGCAAACAGCATCTTTGCCTGGGCAGCCTTTAAATTCTAGCTTAGGTGATTCTGAACTTATTAATGCGACTTGTAATGCATTTAATAGATAGGAGTAGGTGAATTGCCTTTAAAGTAACTTCTAAAATAGATAAAATATGCGAGTGAGAACTTATCGTAATCCCAAATAGAAGTTTATATTTTGGGGAACTTTCTACGGAAGGATTTTCCTACAAAGATTTAGAATTTCCGCATCTAAAGTCAAATTTTGAGGCTTAGAATATCGCTAAGGGCAAAGGGTTGACGTAGCCTTCTTTCGTTCGTATAGTGGTTGATAATGGGTAACTTTCGAAAAAGTTATTTAGCACTCTAGCAGCGACTCTAATGAAGAAAGTATCGAAAATTCATTCCACGATTATTAAGAATTCTAGAGAAAATCCGAGTTTTTCAATTATATAGCAGTGGAAGTACAAGTGCAGGGTAGTTATATTAACACTAATAATTATACTGACTGCTGGAACTCTTCAATTGCTAAATAGATCCGTAATAATAAAGTGATGAGTCATACTCTGTAAAGTTATGCATCAAAATTAATCTCGAGCATTATTAACTTAATTTTTCTGTAAAGTCGCAAATAGTGAAAATATTTCTCAAAATTATTCCAATTACCATCCTGGGAACTAGATAATCTCGAAAATCCTCGTTCTACTTTCTAACAATTTTATTATTTCCAGGTAAACATGGAAAATTAAAATAGGTTTTGAGGGCAAAAATAAATAGGCGTTTTATACATTTCAAATGTTTTAACGATAATTAAAGAGTTAAATATGCAAAAGGCTAAATGGGGCAGTTCCGATCCATTGGTATTTAATGCCTTTTCCATATTTCACCCTTCAATTTACCTTAATATCTATCTAATACGGCTCACAGCACACGATGCGTTATATTTTATAAAGTTATAACTCAAATATAATAACGTCGTATACGGAAATGAATTATTTCAGTTGAAACACAAAGAGCACAACCGTCAGAACGTCATGTTAAGTTTAACACAATTTAATTGGGCTGAAATAGAATTTTAATCGTGAAAGTTGGACGGAGTTTGGACAGCTTTAATGCTGAATTTGTATGCAGGTAGCCGGCATATAAAATTGTTTTCTTTTTCCGCTTTTATCTTCAAAAATGGTTTTCTGTTATTTTTCCGACATTGATTTTTGCTCCTGATTAATAATCCTGATTAAAATGTAGGACGAAGGATAACGGCCAAGTTGAAGGAGTTAGCAGAGTTCTATTTTCCTCCCCTTCGGGAATTTAAACCACTTAACCCGGGATTTTTGAAAGAAATGAGTGCGTTCTGTAATGGATGAGACTAAAATTACGAAAAGGGCAGGATTTAATACACCTCCTGTCTCTCATGAATTTTTATTTGTATAGATGAACCCGAAAAGAAAGCGGGACAATATATTTTTATGCGTCAGGGCGTATTGCAAGAATACCGAATGAGTAATAAAGCAAATAGGAAGTTCTTTTATTCCTTTTGTCTTGGAGATGGATATTAATCTTATTTCCAAGTATGTGTTTGCAATGTGCAGCTTCTTACAGTATTAAGCAATTTCAAAGTCGCCATGAAGGGTCCAATTGCTTCTCATATTTCCCCTTGATAAGAACCTGTCAAGGACGCTTTGAAGCCAGACTCCACAGGATTCTGTTCGGGACATGTTTGTCGAAAGGAAAAATTGCGTTAACTGGTACATTTCATATCATATAACTTAATGGAATTACGAGTTGAAAAAATTACTTTCTGTGAATTTCTTATTCTTATTCCTGTAAAGTTAAGATCCTGAACTGAAGCACAAATAAAGGAACTACGTATACGTTTGTTGCAGGCATTATTGAGGATTCCTTTAAGGTCGGTTCCTTTAGCGAACTTCAAGCATTTTAATCATGAAATATGCTTTTCGGTTATAAACGATATAAGTTCAGATGGTATGTCGGAGACACATGCTTTGAAATGCAGAAAACGCAACTCATTATTTCCATCTGCGAGTTTAATAAAAGGCTGTTAGAATGTTTGATAGAGTTGCTTCGAAATTACGATGATACTACGTTGTTTTATATCATCCAGTTCTGGAAAGTTTTCTGGGCGTTTTAAGACAAATACAAATTAACTCTAATAGAACAAGAACCGGAAATTTTCCCGTTTCGTAACAGAATTACATAATGTTTATGCCATAACTTTCGTTAAAACTTCTGGTTTTGCTCAATGAAGATTTTGACGGAATTTGGTGTTTTTCGCACACATTCGATATTTTTACTGTTACACGTTATGAACTAGTACATCTGTCACAATAAAGCTCCAAAACAATACATTTGCTCTAGCACTAAGGAAATTAACGCCAAAACCTATCCGCTTCTACGTTAGATAGCGTTAATCAACGATATAGGTGCATCTATCTGTCTCCTTCTGGTGCAAGTAAACATTTTAAAACGTCTCTCTCAGCATAGTCATTAGTCAACGAATCAATAGTCCTGCGGTGAATATTAATTATTCTAATATCTCGAACGGAAAATTTGGCTTCTTGATTATTCAATTATTGGTCGATTGTCAAAGAGGAGGGATTTGCATATTCCCAGAGCAATGTTCAAATTCAGTCTTTAAAATTGGTTTTTCTGTAGTTTTTGTATGTAATTTAGTTACATGGAAAACACATTAAGGGTTGGTTATATTGAATTTTTTCCAACAAACATTCCCGAAACAATCCCCGAAAGCTCGACTTGAAAGCACCGTGAAAGCTCTTTCAAATCTCGCACGAATTGAAATTGGTAATTGAGCTTTAAAAAACATATTTACTAACTTATTGAACTGGGAATTCATGCGAGATTCGTTTGAGGAAAATGAAGAGTCATTAAAACGAGTTCCCATGTTGTAAAATAAAAATACTTCATTTAGCATTCTTCAGGCATGCCCAGATGTATGGAAAGGCGTTGTAATCCTTTTTGAGGTTCCATGTTGCCATAAATATTCATGAACCGGCAGGTAAAATATTAAACTAAAATCCTGGCTTTGTATATAATTTTCATCCTTATTGAGCTACTTTTCAGCGCTTCTTTAAACTTCTTCATAAGCACGTTTTGAAACGTTCTTACTGAAGTCACGTATAGAGCTTCAATATCAAATGGAAGGCGAGAGAAGTCGTCGGGAGCAATTTGTTAAATAAATGTTATCTTTAAGAGACTTCCGAGGAATAAGAAGAGAAACGGGGTGCAAAATGAACTAATGAAATGAATAATTAAAATGCTAAAGTCATGGAACATGATTCACATTGGCCTGCGCAAGTTATATACAGGATGTCCCATAAGTGACATTATACTTCAGCAGGTGATAGTACATTGAAAAAATGTGGTTCCCCATATAAACCATATTCTTATAATGCTTCATTAGGAAGATACAGAGTGTTAAAGTTTTATTAAAAAATACAATTTTTATTGATATCTTCAAAATTGTGTGAGATGTAAGTGAAATTTGGCCTGTTTTGACAGTTAATGTAGATGCATTTGTTTGAGCAAAAAGATTATTTTAAATTTCACTAGTGGCGTGCGTACGGAAATATTTCACCACTTTTTTAAAGAAAAAAATAGCACGCCACTGTTATTGCTAAAAAAAAACGTAAGAATTAAATGATAGAACACCAAAGTGACAATCACTACAGTGAAACTGTCACCGTGAAAGATACCTACTATGTGAAAATGTTAACAACATGTTGCTGTTTTGAGCCAAATGTTATTTAAAAAATAATTATTTCTGATTAAACTACGCAGAATTCGAAAAAAAAATAGAGAAATGTTTTCTTCAAAAAAGTCTAATTCATTAAAAAATAATATTATTTGCTTGATAATTCAAAGGATTTTAAAAAAATCAAAAAATTTCTATCAAAAGTAGTTAGAAAACTACCATTATTTATAGTGGATTTCGATGAAACTTATGATAGTTAAAGATCCTTACTACTTACAATTTTTATTCCATTATCTTAACAGAAAGAAAGTTATTTTAAAAAATATCCAATTGAGAGGACTCTTTGGAGGGCCATATCTCAGTAACGATGTGTTGTCGGTCTAATGTTTATAGGGACTTTTGTTACTATTTTAGGCTCTATAAATCACTTCTTTAAGTTCTGTACCAACTTTTCTAAACACTCTGTATATACAGTATGGCCCATTTAAGGTGGGAACACCCGTGTAACTTTTGCATTTATAGCTCGATTTCAAAGAACTAAGGCTCAAAAGAAAGAGAAGAAAAAGCTCTATTTATGCTGTAAAAATTGTTTTCCAGCCCACCCAACCAAGGCCAAGTATAACTAACTTGTTTTCTATGTCAAAAATTGGAAAAACAGATTGGGGTGTTTTTTTAGAAAAAATAAGCACGCTGCTGAATTCAGCATTCTTTAAAATTAGCATGCACCAAATTTCATCAAAAAATAACAATTACTAACATAAACATTTCAGAGAAGTTTATTTTATAGTTGCAAACATTATTATTTTATGAAGATAGCCGTAAAAACAAATTGAAACGATTTAAATTGAATGATAAACGTCAAATTAATTCAATTTGTTTGTCAGAAATAATGTAATTGGTGGTTCTCTGTGTATTTTATAAAAATCTATGTTTCATTAAGTGTCTCACTTAAAGTATACACATGGCGAATGTCTAGGGATATTTTATATGTTTAAAAAAATAAATAATTAACAATTATGAAACTGGTTATTTTTAATACAATAATAAAGTTTTTTTTTAACTGAAATAGTTTAATTAAAACAAGAAAACTTAGATTAATTAGTGTCCCAAAGAAAAACAAGATGAAACAAAAAATAAGTTTCTTTCATATATAAATAATTCAAGCAGTATTCTTTTGAAACATTGTAAAAAAACTTAAGAAATTAAAATGAATATCTCGTGTGTACCCCTCTGGCATTTATTGCTGCCTAACACCTGCTGGGCGTACTTAAAATTAAATTATCTAATAAATCTTGAGGGATAGTTCTCCATGCTTCACGTAGGCATTCAAACACAGTTGATGACGGTTCTCAAAGTGACCATTATTCCTTAAAACCCTTCTTTGGCTTAAAATTAATTTTATTTCATATTAAGAGCTACAATTTATTATGTTTAACTTTAAGAAAATATGTTACAAAGTAATATCCCTAGACATTTGCGATGTGTGTAATTATAAAACATCAATTAAATTTAGAGTATGAAGTTGAAATTGTTCATCTAGTAAGAGATAACGTTTGTTCAGCAAGAGAAGCTAAAGAATTGAACAATAGGCATCCAGAAAGACAGCCTGTAAGTAGTAGCACTTTTTTTAAAATCAATAAGCTGTTTGATCAGTCTGGTATGGTTTCATAGAATTTAAGATGAAATAATCCACGTGACCGAAAAAGACGAAACGAAGAAATCATTCTGAATTATTGTCACGATAATCCTCGAAACAGCTTAAAAATGGCCAGCTTACAATTGAATATACCAAAGGAATCCGTGAGACGATGTTTGAAAATGAAACCAATTGAATTGAAAATCAAACTATTAAAACCTTACAAGCCAAAATTTTTACACACTCAAGTACCAGAAATAGTGAAAAAAAGACAGGAGTTTTGTTTATGAGCGCAGGGCTAATATCTTAATGACGGCAATTTTTTAAAACAGATTATGTTTACTGATGAAGTAACTTTTACCATTAATGGGGTAGTTTCATCGCAAAACGTTCGACATTGGCCTGATAATAATCCAGAAGCGATTATTAACTATAAAAACCCATATTCACACAAGTAAACATGTGGTGCGGTGTTCTAAACGATATTCTCATTAGACCTTTTTTTTGGATGGAAATCTAAATGGTTCAAATTTTCTAGAATTTCTTCAGCAAAAAGTGATGGACGCTTTGGACGATTTGTCACTCTATTTTCAATTAGATGGCAGTCCTGTTCATAATTCTAATTGTCTAAGACAATATTTAAATTTGCATTTCGAAAATAAATGGATAAGACACAATAATCCATTAATCGAATGGCCCCCTAGATCTCCCGATCTTACGTCCTTAGATTTTTTCTGTTGAGCACGATCAAAAATAAAATTTATAAATCGTATCTCGACGACACTGAAGATTTTTGAATTCCCATACGCAAAGTTTGTGAGACAATAACCCTATAGCAAATGAATAATGTCCAAAAGAACATTTTAAAAACTGTTGTATTGAATTAAAGGGTGAATTAGTGAAAGCTTTTAAGATTTAATTTATTAGTTTATTTATTTTATTTTTTTATTGGTTTTTGTGGCTATCTTAATAAAATAATATTGTTTGTAACTCTAAAATAAACTTTCTCTGAAATGGTTAATAATTTTTAATATTTACGAAATTCGGTACGAAATCATTTTAAAGAATACTGAACTCATTGGTGTGTTTATTTTTTCCAAAAAAAAACCTAATCCTTTTTCCCGATTTTTGACGTAGAAAACAAGTTATACCAAGCTTTGGTCGGAGTTGGAAAACAATTTTTACAGCATAAATAGAGCTTTTCATTCTTTATCTTTTGAGCTTGGGTTCTTTGAAATCGAGTTATAAATTTTAAAGTTCTAGGGGTGTTTCCATCTTAAATGGGTCGCAAATATGAAATAAATTCATCTTCTCGGTCTGGAAGTAAAATAATAAAAAAATGCCTGGACACGTCAACTTTAGTTTACAATTCCACATATTTTGGTTAAATAATATTAGCCGTAAGATCATGATTGTTCCAGACATGACGTCAGTATGGAACATCACTGTGGTCAGTATGTATAGCCCTCCGAGACACAGTATCAAATACGAAAGTTATGAACGATTGTTTGAAACCGTAGGAAATCGATTCATCATAGAAGGTGGCTTTAATGCAAAGTACATACATTGGGAGTCGAGACTGATCACAACTGAAAGTAAAGAATTGTTAAAGACAATTCAAGCACAGGGATGTGAAGCTATCTCAACAGGCAAACCTACATACTGTCCAATCGATCCAGAGATGATTTCAGACCTTTTGGACTTCGACGTCATCAAAAATATATCAAGTAATTATGTATATGCAAATTGAAGATAACCTAGGATTAAATTCAGACCATTTACCGATTGGACTGGCGCTAATTGCGCACATTATTATTAAACCAAACAACCCCTGTTTAACTAACAAAAAGACAGGATGGTAGAGGTTTAGAGTAACATTAGAAAAAAAAATTAACTTGGCAGTCCTTTTACAAACCAAAGAACAATTTAACTTTGAGGTGGAGAAACTGGTCGAAGACATTCAACACTCGGCATGGTAAAGTACTTCAGAAATCAAAAGTAAACTAAAAGATAACAACTATTCTAAAGAAATTTTGGAAATGATGTCAGAAAAAAGAAGACTGAAAAAAAATGGCATTGTTCCAGAGTTCAGTAAGATGAAACTAAGTTGAATAGTCTTACAACCCAACTTAGAAAAGAAAAAAAATTAATGAATTTCTGCGTGGACTTACTAATAATTCCATAATCATTCTAACACTGAATATTCGCTATGAAAAACTACGAAAAACCTAAAAAGATCCATCATGCAGACACCTCCGATCAGAAATGAGAATGGAAGCTGGACCATAAATAATGAACAAAAAGCTTCAAAATTTGCAGACCACCTAGAGAAGATATTTTACTCCAACCCGGTGGAGAATGACAACACATGCCCTATTTAATTGGGCAAGAGGAAATGAAAATTCCATTTGTCATTCCGGATGAAATTAAAAAAGAAATAAAAACTAATGTGAACTCGAAAAATCTCCAGGCTGTGCCGATATCTGGCCAAATACTAAGAGAACTGCCGAGAAAAGCACTGATTAAAATTACTAATTTAATCAATGCCTCATGCAGACTGAAATATGAGCCTCAACTGTGGAAAGTAGCTGAAGTGATAATGATTCAATGATTCCTAAACCAGGAAAGCCACCTCACGAAACATCATATTGACCAAAATCACTACTGTCGGTTATGTCTAAATCGTTTGATAAACTTTTACTGAAAAGACTAAAGCAAATCATAAAGGAAAAACAACTTATCCCGGATCACCAATTTGGCTTCCGAAACCAACATTCTCCGATCGATAAAGTCCCCAGCATCATTCATATCATCGAAAAATCGTCAGAAGAAAAGAACGTATGTTCAGCAATTTTCCTGAATATTGCACAGGCCTTTGATAAAGTTTAGAATGAAGACTTAAACCCATAAACTCAAAATGCTTCTTCCTGCCGAATATTCAAAAATTTTGGAATCATATACAGGCTGTCCCGGATAAGAATATACTCTACAGGGATCTTGTAAACCATTAAAAATAGGAAGATGGTTAAATTAACGAAAAGATGCGCATTTTTCTGTTCTGCGAAATCATGTTTTCAAATTTGAAAAATTCCGAATGTGCCCAAATCGAGATGAAATATTTTCAAAAATTTTAATTACGTTATATTGAAAAAAAATGCATGATATTTTTTGGATTCAGAAAAAAAGTAGAATTTACTGAACGTAAAATGAAATTTGTTGAATACTTAAAAAAGCAAAGTTGATGATGGTTTCGAAAAAACGAAACGTCGGATCGAAAATCTACGAACACCATCTTGTAAAAGAAAAATAGTAGCAGTGAAAATATCAAATTTATTATAAACAAAATCAGAAAACAGTAAAAAAGGAATCGCGAATAATCGGTTTTTTTCAAATAACTTCGGATCGATTTGGGATTTTTCAAATTTGATGACATGATTTTGCAGAACCCAGAAAGACGCAACTTTTCTCTAATCTAACCACCTCCATATTTCTCATGGTTTACAAGATCCGTATACAGTATATTCTTATCCGGGACAGCCTGTATATCAGAATGATTCTTCAGAATTAAGCAAGAAGATGCTTACTCTAATCTGAGGAAAATCCAAGCAGGCGTACAGCAGGGAAGTGTATTGGGACCTGTTAAGGACTTTAGGTTATTCATGTTAAGGACTGTAGGCTATTGTTTCTTGGCGTAGTTTGCTTAGTTAATTTGTTTTGTACTTTTATCCCTTAAGTTATGCCCATGGTCATCGATACGTATTTGAAGGATTCCATCTGGGCGCCAGACCATCGTACCCATCAGGCCATATCGAAGGGCTCTTTATGGCTGGGAAATACGCTACTAGTCAAAGGAAGCTTTCTAAATTGGACTTTTGCCGCGATCCGCAATTCGGCGGATCGCAATACTTCAATGAAAGCGACTTGTATAGGTATTTGCCAGATGGCGGCGATTTTATGACCTTAGGGGCGACCATTGCCCGTAAGGGCTTCTGGTGTTGGTGCGCCCCTGGTTGGAGTTCCTCGGGTTTAGTACTTAAGGGATGATTGCAGTAATTTTGCTCTTTTTGACCAGTGCTCGCTCTAGACATGTGATCGTAAACGTAACTCGTAATCTTCCCAACTAAGCAAACTCCCACTTCATACTTAGACCAATACTTTACCATTATTTATATATTAGGTGTACAACTTTGCTTCCGCCGTTTTTTTTCCGAATTTCGCGATTTTATTGTAAAAAACTAATTATACCTTTAGGATCCAAAGTATTGTCCATCGCTGGCCACTACTTTCTCCCATCTTTCGGGCAGCATACGAATCCCGTGTTGAAAAAATTGGACATCTTTTGAAGCGATCCACGATTCTATCCAATTTCTTACTTCTTCATAAGACCGGAAGTGTTGGTCAGCTAGCCCATGTGCCATGGATCGAAACAAGTGATAATCAGAAGGAGCTAGGTCAGGAGAATATGGCGGGTGGGGTAGGACTTCCCATTTCAATGTTTCCAAGTATTTCTTGACCACTTGCGCAACATGGGGTCGAGCATTATCGTGCTGCAAAATCACTTTATCATGTCTCTCGTTGTATTGCAGCCGTTTCTTTTTCAATGCTCGGCTCAAACGCATTAATTGGGTTCGATAAAGAGCACCTGTGATTGTTTCAGTTGGTTGTAACAGCTCATAATATATTACGCCGAGTTGATCCCACCAAATACAGAGCATGATTTTGGAACCATGAATAGACGGTTTGGCCGTCGACGTGGAAGCATGGCCGGGATATCCCCAAGTCTTTTTGCGTTTGGGATTATCGTAATGAACCCATTTCTCGTCCCCAGTCACAATACGATGCAGAAATCCCTTCCGTCTTTGCCTTGCAAGCAACTGTTCACAAGCGAACAGACGCCTGTCAATATCTCTTGGTTTCAACTCGTACGGCACCCAATATCCTTGCTTCTGAATCATTCCCATGTCTTTGAGGCGTTTTGAGATTGTTTGTTGAGTCACTCCCAATGATTGTGCCAATTCTTGTTGACTTTGACACGAGTCTTCGTCAAGTAATGCTTCCAAGTTCGCATCTTGGAAAACCTTCTTTCTTCCACCGCTATGTTGGTCTTCGACGTGAAAATCACCGTTCTTGAAGCGCTGAAACCACTCACGACATGTCCTTTCACTAATAGTGGCTTCCCCATAAGTATCTGAGAGCATTCGATGAGCCTCAGCAGCAGATTTCTTCATATTGAAGCAGAAAAGTAAAACCTCCCGCAAATGACGAGAATTTGGCTCGTACACTGACATTTTCAATTGCGAATAACTTTATGATGAAGACACAAATAGACTAATATTTTTATGAGGTTATGTTAACAGGTGCCCAAGGCTCCTGCATGCCCACATGGGGTTATTTATTTCGATCATTACTTACCGCTACATACATCTATTCAAAAACGGCGGAAGCAAAGTTGTACACCTAATAAGTGAAATTTAATACAGTCCACTTTCGTAAACCAAATTGTTGCTTTCGTGGTTTTCGTTTATCGAAGGAACCTCAACAAGACCAGTTCTTTATTTACTATGCTTTAACAATTTGCCTACATTCAACGAAAATGCTGTGGTTGCTACGTTTGCAGATGATACTGCAATCTTAGTCACCGAAAATAACGATATTATCTCAACAGATATTGCTAAAACACAATTCTAGACGATAAAATGCCGTATTAAATTGAATGAGAACAAATCGGTGCACATCGACTTTATCAACAAATGAATCGACCATAAACCAGCATACATAAATCAACAAGTAGTCCTGTACGAGAATACAGCCAAATATCTTAGCATGGCCCTTGAGGCTAAACTCAGGTGAGAACCAGATGTGAAGAGAAAATGTAAAGAATTAAAATTGAGGTACAGAAAAATATACTGGTTATTGGGCAGACCCTCGGTCCTCACAGTATACGGAGTGTCTCAGTAACTCTGTTACAAGGCGATATCTCCGTTATGGTTAGAGATACTCGTAAATGTTTTGGGGACAAATTGTTTGATTTGATAGAACGCATTATGTGGTGAGACTTACCTGTTTTTATTACTTCCGGTTATACCGAAAGTCAATGTCAACTTCCTTATTTCAAATGAAACACCCTGTATATTTTTGCATTTTTAGATTCCAAACATTAAAATGATTAAATAATTATTAGGTCACCCTATTCCTAGACCTTATGTTTAAATGTCACATGTCATTTTCGGCTGCATAGAGATCAGAAGCACGCATATAATTTAAGCAATGTAAAGCAATGTTAAATTTAAACAATTTAGATTTAGTAATGGAATGTTTATTGCAGTAAATATTCAAAATTATTTCCATTAACTTCTAAACATTTGTTTAATCTATTATGGAAACAGCGCCGCACATTTGCGAGCATTTAAGATGTAACGGCAGCACAAGCTTGTCGGATTCTTTGTTTCATGCCGTCTTGTGTTGTAAGTTTCCTCGAATAAACTGTTTCTTTAATAAACCCCCATTAAAAAAATCGAAGAGAGTAATGTCTGGTGAACGTGGTGGCCAGAGAGTCAAACTTCCCCTTGCTATCCATCTGTTGGGAAATAAAATATCTAAAGCATTATGAGAAAAACGAGCGTAATGTGATGGTGCACCATCTTGTTGCACCCACATAACCTGACGTACTACCAGAGGAATATTTTTCAATAATGTTGAAAGAGTATTAATTAAGAAATGTGTGCACATATTGCTATTAAGCGTTGCTTCATAAAAGTGTGGTCCAACTAAATAATCACCGATTATTATTTTGTATTTTTTATTAATTCAACAAGCTTGTGCTGCCATTGCACCTCAAATACTCGCAATTGTGCGGCGCTGTTTCCATAATAGATTAAACAAATGTTTAAAAGTTAATGAAAATAATTTTGAACATTTACTGCAATAAACATTACATTACTAAATCTAAATTGTTTAAATTTTACATTGCTATGCGTGCTTCTGATCTCTATGCAGCCAAAAATGGCATGTGACATTTAAACGTATGGTCAAGGAATAGGGCGACCTAATAATTATTTAATCATTTTAATGTGTGGGATCTAAAAATGCAAAAATATACAGGGTGTTTCATTTGAAATACGGAAGTTGACATTGAATAGTAAAAACAGTAAAGTCCCACCACATCATGCGTTTCATCAAACCAAACAATGTCCCCAAAACATATTTGAGTAATTTTAATCATAACGGAAATATCGCCTTGTAACAGAGTTACTGAGACACCCTGTATAATACGTTCCTGCTTTACAGACAAGTCCTGAAACCGGTATGGATTTATTCAATTCTGGGATTGTACCAGATAAATTAACCGAAACATTATCTAAAGATTTCAAAATAAGGTATTACGAGGCATTGTTAATGCCCCGTGGTACATTTGCAATGACAATCTACATAAGGATTTGGATGTGGAAACTGTCGACAGAGTTATTAAGACATATGTCCAAAAACATGAAAAGTAGCTCCATCGACACATCAACATCGAGGCTCTCCAGCTCGTGGATAGTGTTAGTCTACTCAGAAAATTGAGAAGAGTGAAACCATTTAAATTAGTGTAGTGAAAAAAGTTACTACAACCGAGTGCGCATTAAAACAATGCCAAAGTATAAACGACAGAACCAAATAATTGTCATAACACAAATACTTTGTAATTCTAATCGTAGCAAATTATGTAAAAAATAAATAGCTTATTAATGTAATTTAACGAAATTGCTATATCATAAACTCACCCGGAAGGGGAGTTTAATAATTTAAAAAAAATGGAAACCTTTCTTGCATTTGGCAGTATTCCAAACGGTGGATAAATTCACAATGAACTATATGTATTGTTTCCTAACTAACATTAGCGTTTTCTTTTCTGATTGTAGTTTTTAAGTCGTTAATTGTTTCAAATCTAGTTGTGTATACAACATTTTTCAAATGGCCCAACAAAAAATAGTCTAAAGGATTAAGATGCGGAGACCTTGGTGGCCATTCAATTGGTCCACGCCTTCCAATCCATCTATTGGGTAATGTTACATCATCGAGATATTGCCTAACTTGAGCTGCATAATGTCGTGATGCACTATCTTGCTGGAACCATAAATTTTCGTCATGTATCATTGGGTTATTAGGGCTTGGATATAAAGTTCTTAAAGTGGGAACTAAATGTTGTTGTAAAAATTCGAGGTGTCTTGGAATGTTCAAAGTTTCTTAAAAAAAGTACGGCCCAGTGATCTGATTTTTGACAATCCCTGCCCAAACATTAATTTTTCCAGCATATCGGGTGTGGTGTTGTCATTCATCTGGGGGTTTCCTTTACCCAATAGCGGCAGTTTTGTCAATTAACATCCCCGGTTAATGTAAAAGCTGATTAATCTAAAAATATAACATTTTCAACTTGGCGAGAGTAATTGTGGCACATATCCATTAGGTTTTAACAGAATTGCATTTGTCGGTTTGAATCGTCGTCATTTAACTCGTGTCCAAGATGTATTTTATACAGATGTCACTTTTTAGATTTTAACAATTTTATGTACACACGAAGTAATCTCGACTAAGTGGCCGAGTGCTACTATGTGGATTTTCTTGCACAGCTAGTAAAATATTTAATTTTTTATCCTCACTAATCGCAGAACGTCCAGCCTTCGACTTATTTTCCACAAAACTAGTATCTAGAAAATATCTCTCAATTTCACTAATTACTAATGGGCTAATTGGTTTATCCAGATATTTGTTGTTAAATAAAACACACATCTCCCGTTGTGCTCGCACTCTATCACCGTACCAATCATCATAAGAATTTCAATTCTTTGTGTTATGGATAAACGCATTGTAATACAACTTTTATATGAAATTAAAGCTTCACGAAGTCAAACCAAAACTAACAAACATGAAAATGTTGTGTATTAAACGAGTAAAAATACCTTTTCTATGGAAATAAATAAACAAACCGACCAAATAAATCAACAAAAGACTACCCCGATCCGTTTAGTGGACGTCTATTTTTTATCGTGAGATACCGTAAAGGAAAATATGTTTTTGAGAATTTATCAAAAATTTTATTTTATAATATAGTAAAAAAATTACGTCCTGTACATAAAAATATGAGTTCTTTTACATTAAATGATCAAAAACAGCAATTACCACTAAAAAAAATTAACACTGACGTCATTTCTAGAACAATAATGACGTAAAGGCTAACATTATCCAATCAAAATATGTGAAATTGTAAACTAAAGTCAACGTGTCCAAGTATTTTTATTGCTTTAATTCTAGACCAAGAAAATTAATTTTTTCAATACTTTATATACATATATATATATATATTGTATGTCCACAGATAGAGGGCCCAAGAGGACAAATGGACAAAAAATGTCGTTTTTCGACAAAAAGTCATTTTTGATAAAAGTCTCTGCTTCTCGAAAAATACAATTTACGAAGATAACTGAACTTTTTTACACAGGGTGCTCAAAAACTACGAAAACATGAAATACTCTCAAGAGTAAACTACTTTTATTTCTGATATTGGAGTAAAATGGTATATAAAAAACAGATTTCAAATCCCACCTAAAGTTTATGTACAAAATTTTAACTCAGTATTCCAAGTTTTATTTTTCTTTTAAAAATCAAACAATTTCTAATTTTACCGTTTTTTATTTACCATTTTAGTCCAAAATGAGAAATAA
Organism: Euwallacea similis; assembly: GCF_039881205.1. NCBI lineage: Eukaryota > Metazoa > Arthropoda > Insecta > Coleoptera > Curculionidae > Euwallacea > Euwallacea similis. The sequence goes on from NC_089631.1 coordinate 1,069,516, forward strand.
AGGTACTCTTGATAGTATTTCATATTTTTGTAGTTTTTGAGCACCTTGTATAAAAAAATTAAAAATTATCTTCGTAAATCGTATTTTTTCGAAAAGCAAAGATTTTTTTCAAGAATTACTTTTTGTCGAAAAATTACATTTTTTATCCATTTGTCCTCTTGGGCCCTCTATCTGTGGCATACAGTATACCTATACACTCTGTATATACAGAGTGAGTTAGAAAGAATGGGCCAACACTAAACTGGACATACTAGTCACCAAAATATTGTGATTAAGCTCAACATGGCTTATACTAATATCGCTGATTTAAGAGATACAATACATATGTTCAAAGTTTAAATTTTATTCTAAAATTTCTCAATAATTAAGAAAGATTTGATCGTATAAATCTGAAAATTGGCAGTTTTATGTTTTTTGGTGTGAGAATTGCTAATTTTAAGATTATTTTGACGTTGCTCTTAGAGAGAGATAGTTCCACCATATCATTTATGTAATTTTAAACATTTTTTTTACCTGTTGAGCCATGTTTAAAACAAGTCGAGCATTTAGAAGAACGCTCAATTCTACAAAGAAAATATACTCTTGTTTAAGTTGTCTAAACTTATTGGTTTATGAGTTATTTGCATTTAAAAGGTTCAATGTATTTTGCTATAATATATTGTAATATAAATATAGTCTTGTCCGGATAAAACGAACTTGAAGAATGAAGTGAAATTGGTTCGCTATAACCGGAGTTCGTTGTAAAAGGAAAATAAACTAAATATATAAAATAGTATGCATGATTCATATATGTATATGTCGGAGATTTATTAGTTTTTACGTTCTGTAGATGTAATATTAGAAGAGACAATAAGATGAAGGGCAGGCTGACAGCCTTCTTAAGAAAAAGCATTGTCGAGCGAGGTCACTAATACCACGACGCTCTTAAGTGGCCATGTGTGCTAATTATTTGGGTGACACTAAACTATTGGTTCCTTTGTAATAGGGACTAGCAGGTACTTTTCCCACGGTTCTGAAGGACTCACCAGAACTGGGAAAGTTGAGACAGCAGGGACAAAGAACTGGCAGTTAATAGATTGACGAGCAGAAGGGCGGTCGTGGGGTAGTGAATTCGCTAGTCTGTCTTTTCATTCTTTGACTTTTAAAGAGATACCTTTCCTCCAAAATGGAAAACGCATCGAACGCTATTCCGACATATATAATGTTTTCGAAGAAAATACGTCTTAGTAGATTTAAAATATTTTATTTAAATACCACAAAAATAATATATAACTTATTAAGTGTTATTTCACCTATATATGAAGAAATGGTTAAAAAAGACACAAACTACTACTCTAATTATGAAAAAAATCTTCTGGTATTTCGGTTTGCACATTCTTTTTAAAGATAAATTTGCTGATAAAATCTTCTACGGTACAAAAACTATTCCAAACTTCTTATGGAACAGCTTGCTACTGTACAAATAAGCGAGTTTCCATCATTCCCTGACTAGTTTCTTTAACTGAAATGAACATTTATTCATCACTCTCTTCATTACCACTCATTTCATCTAAATTTTCACCTTAAAAATTTGTTTCTGTGTACATAACACTTGCGCTCACAAAAAATAGTGATTTAGTTTTTGTTTATGTGTGTATGTTACCTATTTCTTGTGACTGAATAATTTCTTCGTTCGTTATATACTCAATAGACACAATGCTTTCGTCAAGATTGACGTACTCTTCAAAGTCGAAATTTTGAAAATATTTTCGAATTACCTCTACAATTCTTCGTTGCATTTCCAAATCAAGAAATATAGAATAGAAATTCCTTAATGTCGCTCCTTTGAAAAAGTTTCAATAGAAGACGGTGTTCATGGTTCGATATAAACGGCAAATACAACCTAAATACACGATAAAATTGGTTCGTTCTGTCCGGAAGTTCGCTATAAGCGGCAAAAAATCGTTAGCCTTATAGGATTTTTTTGTGTCCTTTGACCTTAGTCCATTATAAGCGGGTTCGTTGTGTCCGGACGCCACTGTATATATATATATATATATTTATATATTATTACAGTACATTATACATATGCTATGTGTGGGATCCGTTAGACAGATTGCTTTAACCCTTCTGTAGATATGTAAATAATTTCCCTTTTTCCAACTAAGTCGAGGCATGATCGAGAAATCGTTAAGTTCTACATAGTGATAGCGTTAATATTGTTAGTTAACTCTGATAAATCTAAGGTAAAAAGAGATGTGAGGGGATTGTTGTACCTCCATTGGACGCCCATGTATGTCGCAATCTAGTTAGAAGTATTCTCGTTAATTAAGAGGGTTTCGCGATCGTAATCTTCGTGTAATATATTTATATTTGATGATTAATGTCTAACCACGCTTTGTCGGCACTGGTGGGAAAGTGTAGCCACGCTTTGTCGGCATTCATGAGAAAGTACCGACCAAGTGCTATCAGTACCGTTGTAATGTCGTAGGTGGTGTCATAAATCGATAATTGCTCTCTAGCCAGGATACGACACTTTTATTACTCTTCGATTTAGTATTTAAGAGCGCCCCAAACCTAAAAGGCTCTCTTTCTTTCGAGTGGCTCATCTGTCCCTATTATCCATGGAGCAGAAATCAAAATAGTGTATCCATCATTATACCAAAATTCTCGACAGCGATAGAAAAACCTACATATGTCGGAATATCATTCAAAGTATTCTCCATTTTTTTAATACTTTCTATAACGTTTATTAACAGTAAAAAAAAAGATAGAATAAACAGACTAACTAGTTCACTATTCCACGACCACTCCTCCGCGCTTCTATTTCTTAACTGCCCGTTCTTTTCCTTTATTTTTTTAACTTTTCCCAGTTTTACCCATTCCTCAAGGACCGTGGGAAAAATACCTGCTAGTCTCTGTTTAACGTCCCTTAAATAATTTGCACACATGGCCACTTAAACGCATCGTGGTAATAGTGACCTCGTTCGAAAGTGTTTTATTTTAAGATGGCCCTGTCAGCCTGCCCTTCATCTTACTGTCTATTCTAATGTTACATTCACAAAACTTAAGAACTAATAAATCATCGACATGTATTATAAATTATAATGCTCACCATTGGGATATTCGAAACGGTATGGGTGGCAGGGTCGGTTAAATTAGGAAAAAGTTGTCCACTTCCATGCTCATTATGGAACCATTTCGATTTTGGATTTATCTGCCATGCTATTTTAAAAAAAAACTCTGGATGGGAAAGCTACCCATCCGATTTTGATGAAACATGGGTAACTGACATTTCTTGTTGTGGCGTTTCACATGACATTGACAGACTTTTTCTGCGCCTTCTAGATTTTGCACATTGGATTGTTAAAATATTTGACGTTTACTATAGATGTGTCAATACAAGACCAACTGTGATATCAGTTTGTGTTAATGTTATCTTTGTGCCTTTTTAATAATACAAAAAAATGATGTTATTACATGTCAACAAGTAGATGAAATGGGAATTTAAGTAACTTAATTTAATTTATCGGAAACTGTTGCTTTTAGCGATACCAATAAGGTATAACTTTGTTTAAACAGAAAAGGTAAGGAAAAAATTTAAGAGTCCAAAATGACATACACCGTGGCACAAATAAGTTGAGACGGTTTAAATGGATTCTAATCGTCGATTATAACGTCTTCTATAAGATACACCGAAATCGTCGATAAATTTTAATTTTTCATCTCAAAAAACCCCTAGATAGGAAGTTTCATAAAATTAGTTCAAAGAGAGATATTAAAGAAAACATGATATAATTTTTCATTTTTAACACTACATATTTATGTACATATAATGTATCCGGAATAAGGATTTACCACCCTTGTGAAATCTTTATTTTTTGACCAATTTTGACGTTTTTTTTGTTGATTAGATATTCAAAATACACATTTGTCTGGTGAGTACAACGACTCTTTACTCATAGCCAGCTGCGTGCATTTTTATGGCATCAAATTTCAAAAAGTAGTGTTAGGGCTTCCTTTAGGATAAAAATGAAGACAGATTCTCAAATAGAATGACCTAAAACCTACTAGTACCGATTTTCATTTTTCTGCTATACAGGATGTTCGAGAAAATCAATAAAACGCGTTGTATAAAAAAGTGGTAAGAAACCTTTTAATCCAAAATTTCTCCATACACTTGAAGCTGGAGATCAAAAACTAAGAATAAATTGGCATTTATGGCTGCAGGGTATGTACCAAGAAGATCCTGACTTTTTAAAAAACATCTTATACACCGATGAAGCTACGTTTATAACAAGTGGTGTAATGTCGGTACAAAATGGTAGGACGTAGAGTGATCATAACCCAAATTGGATAATACACCTGGAATGTAAACGACAATATTCCGCAAGAGTAAACGTTCTCTGTGAAGTTGTGAATCAAAAAATTATTGGGCCATATTTTTTTAACGAAAGGTCGAAATGAAAGGAGTTTTCCGAGATTTTCACAAAGTGAGTTTAGTGACGCACTTGATGAACTTCCCCTTGATTATCGCTACAGTTTCCATTTCCCACTTGAAGCGCCCATTTATAATGCGGTTAATATGAGAAATTGGTTACATGATTTATTTATTTTTAATTTTTAATGTTCAAGAACAGTGCCCTCCTCGTTTATATTTTTTAGGAGGAATCCATTATCTGTTTTGATGATAACATCTTTGTGGTTCTTGTGATGTGGTTCCCATATAACTACTATTCGCACTGTCGATGTTTCTTCAGTGGTTGTAGTTAATAGAAATGTGTAGTCGAAGTGTAGTGTTATTGATCTAGTAATCTTGTTGGCCTCTTGCTGAGTGATATTGAACATATTTACTTACATTTCGTTTGTTAAATTATCTATTGATTTGACTGCTGCTTTTTTTGCTGGGTTCATTGCTGGTGTTGGAGTGTTGCATGGTGATGCGCTAGGTGTCCTTCATTTTTTTGGACCTCCGCTTCTTGAGATGAATCATGCTCTGAGTCTCGGGATGTATCCTGATCCTGGTCGGTCCATCACGCCGCAAATTACGGCATTTTAACGCCCACTTCAATATTATTGAAGATTTATAAATACTCCGAATAGACTATTTTATTTAGATATAAAGGATAAAAAAAAGCTACTTTGCACTCGTATTTATTCTTTTACACGCAACCTATCGCTTCAAAGGCTAGGCTGGAACTCCCGAAAATACTAATATTTAATCCAAAAAGCTATTTGGTCCAAATTAATAATTTATTATTCTAAATTAAATTGAAGTTAATATTAATTTATTGTAACGAGGTTCGTTTTTAGTATTTAAACAATCCAAAGTTTTTAAATAATTTTTCTCGAACAACCGTCAATCAGTTTTATTGTTAAAATAATTTTTTTTCCAATTTTAAAATTTGTTTGCATAAAAAACATGTTTAATTGATTTTCTCGAACATCCTGTATAGCAGAAGAATGAAAATTGGTACAGGTGGGTTTTAGGTGAATCTATCTGAGAATGTGTCCTCATTTTTATCCCAAAAAAGTCCTAATAGTATTTTTTGAAATTATATATATACATATAATATATATAATATATAATTATATATATGTATACAGTGTGTTCAGGTTAAGGGTTTACCACACTTGTAAAATCTTTATTTCTTGGCCGATTTGGACGTTTTTTTGTTAATTAGATATTCAAAATGCGTATTTGTTTAGTGGGTACGATGATCCTTCACCCATAACTATGGTCAACTGTGTACATTTTTAAGGGATCTAATTTCAAAAAATATTATATATACAGGGTGTCCTACTAAAGTGTTCACGGAGGATAACTTAATAACTATTAGTCTTAGAGAAGAAGTGTAAAGATAAAATTGATTTTATTGAACACTATCAACTAAAAATATTTTCGTTTATACCGGGTAAACCATAAAGTTTATGCAACGTGAAACTTCGTTATTTTAAATGGAACACCCTATTTTTTTTACCATTTTCGAATTTCTCATTAAATTTTAATGTCAGTTTATGTAAGATGTCTTATGTCTGAAATTTACCACTTTCGAATTATGCCGGAAAATTTTGACAGCTGCATGGTCCCATGGAAATCGGTACTATGCCCTAACTGCTGTGAATTTCAGAATCCATTTTCTGGGATTCAAGAGGACCTAACAATTCACGTTTTGGCGTATCTTAATTTTAGAAAAACTCTTTCACAACCCTCGAAATATGCCTCTGAAATTATATGATTTTAAACCCTCATAACTTTCTTACTTCAAATGGAACCCCCCCTATTTTATTATAAAGAAATGTTTAATATCAAACTTTAATCACTCTGAGAGGGAAATGTATTGGTGCTAAAGTTGATTCCCTTCCACCTCCGTGTAGGCGGGGTGGGGGTAAACTTTTTCATTTTAAATGGCAACCCTTAATTTTTTACAGATTTGGATAATACGGCTAAAAATAAGGCAAAATTATCAGAAATATTTTTTCGATTCATGCTAGAAAACACAGTAATTAACGAAATTCAATTTCTCTTTCACTTATGATTTACTGAAAGATTTGATGATATCTGCTTTAAAATGAATAAAAACGTGATTTTTTGTATAGCTTTTATTTAAAGTAAATATTCAAAATGGTGTCCCCGAACTTCAAAACACTTATTTATCCGTGTTTTAAAGAATTCTTCACATCTACGAAGTCTGTCTTCTGAAATATTAGCATAAGCGTTTATAATTCGCAGAATCATATTCTCACGTGTCGTTGATATTTTAGAACTCTAATCTTTGAGATATCCCCACAAAAATAAATCCGGTAAAGTAAGATCGGGAGATCTCGCAGGCCAATTCACCGGACCAGATCTGCCGATCCATCGACAGTTAAAATTACGGTTAAGAACTTCCCGTGTAACCGCAGAATAGCGACCGTCATGTTGAAACCACATATTCTGACTCACTTCTAAGTTTAACTCCTGAAGTAATATGGGCAATTTATTTTCCAAAAAATTCCGGTACATTTCACCATTTAAGTTGCTTTCATACGTAGGGACCGATAAGTTTATTGCCAATGATTCCACACCATATGTTGACTGTCCAAGGACACTGGCGCTCAACCTGTCGAAGCCAATGCGGATTTTCAACGCTCCAGTAATGCATGTTATGTCTATAAACTGTACCGTGATTTGTAAGCAATAACTCGTTAGAGAATAATATACAATGGAAAAAATTGACATTTCGTTTTATGTGTTCAGATGCCTACCCACAAAAGTCTAAACGATTTTGAAAATCTTCCTCATGGAGCTCTTCGTGTAAAGAGATATTGATAAGGCTGAAATTTGTGCACCCTCAGCATTCTCCACCCACTCATATAAGAAATTCCCAATAATCCTGATATTTCTTTTATGTTCACTTGGGAATTAAATGCCACAACACCAAGGGCTGCAATTTGATTGTTTTCTCCACACACAATAGCTAGGCGACTTCTTTTCTTCTGATTTACAGTCCCTTCATTAATAAATTTTTTAAACATACGATAGAAAGGAGTTCGGGATCGTTGGTCTTTCTGGAAAATGCTGAGCGTAGAGATTGACAGCATGATCTAAATGACTGCCCAGCTTCTCCATATACCAAAACCATTTCGATTTTCTCTTCTAAAGTCAAATACTTCTTTGTGAAATAATGTAAGTATTATATATGTATATAATGTATACCCCAAGGGCAGAATTTTAGAAGCCTAATCCAAATGAACTTTATTTAGTTTGTGATACTACAACTGACTGAGAGAAATGAAATTACCACAAAAACTGCAATGAATCGTCAGAAATATTCTGGAATCGGAGATAAAGTTCGGTCACAGATTGGCGAAAACTTTTCCTGCCAACAAAGATGGAAATTACAAAGACGGAAGGAAATTACAAAATGGACAACTTTTACTGAAGGAAAACTTTAAAGTCGCCACATCGAGATGAAATTAGAGCCGTAATTACCCAACAATGATTTAAAGCAAGCCTCTACATGGGGCAAGGAGAAAGAGGAAGACAGGCCCGAAAAGGCTCCATATGATGAGGTTACTTCAGATTTATAATTTACTCGCTTCCAAATTCATTGGTTTTATTATTCACAACAAGTTCCCAATTTGGGACACAAATAGTTGAAATCCAGATAAACAAACAACATCTAATTTCTGAAATGAAATTCCAAGTTTTCATTAGCATTTTGGCCTTAAACCCGAGGCTTTATAAATAGAATTTGAAGCAGCATCTGGCAAAGTGATTAATATTTGATCGCAAGAAAAACAACAATTTCTTGTTGTCTGAATGTTGGAAAATGAGGAAACATTACACGTGTTGTTTAGGGCATCCGCTGAGATATATGATTTTTAACACTGGAAAAACAAGTTTTATTCTCCCGCAGTTCAGTGCAACAAATGCAGGAAAAACCTTCTAAATCTCTAACAAAAATTTCTAGAATTCGCATATCCCAGAATACTTTGGTTTACACTCGGGAATGTTATAGAGTATTCTATAACCGAATAATGGAGTTCAACTAACAGAATTGCGATCAAAGCTTCTAGTGTTCGAGAATGTAGATAAAAATTTCTCAATACATTCAATGAAACGATGCGCTCCAGCAAGTTAGAATCTCAAAAATGTTCTAGAATATTCTATAATCAAATGAAGGAATCCAAACGCCAAAATATGGAAGTTTAAAATGTTTGACCCATCCTGTAAGGTTTGCGATTCCTGACACTTAAAATTTTTTCAAAAATTCCGTAAGCAAGTAAAGGATCCCAAATATTAGAATTAGTGATGAACAAATAAAACATAGTTTTGCACAAATTGCAAAATCAAGACCAGATACATGGAAGCAAGACTATGACTGAGACTGACTATGACTGAAGACTATATCAGAACAAGACCATCATCAATTGACTTGAGACCTTGGTCTTGCTTTGCTGCAAGTTTTTTTAATGGAAGCATATCGAGATTTTTTGTCGGAAACTTATGTGCGAATTGATCAAATCGAAAAAATGGCAACGTTGCGATTCGTGTTTGTTTTTTAAGTGGGCGTACACAATGATGAAGGATTCGAAATAGCAGAACTATGCTGAGCCTTTCTAGAATACCAGGCCGTTTGTCAAAATATTTGGAGGGTATTCTAGAATATTCGATAACCACGAAACATTTCAAATTCCAAAGTTACGAGAAAAGTTTCCAGAATATTGCATCGAGTTCCAAAAGCTGGAAAATGGAGAGCCTGAATCTTTCGTGCTGAGCATCCTGGGAAGTTTTTTCAGTGGAGACGTTGCCACATTTAACACTTTAACCTAAACATAACGGGCAGGATGGTTAACATTGCATCTCAAGAAAAATACAATTTCTTGTTGTGTAAAAGTTGGAAAATGGAAAACTGTTACACGTGTTCCTTGGAAATATTCGTTATGATATACAAGTTCTAACCCTTTTTGTATCGTTAAATAAATTTGCCGCTGGGGAAACAAGTTTGATTTTCGTGCCATTCGATGCACTTTCTCGCTTGCAAAGAATCAAAGTTTTCCTCCATTAATAGCAGAACAGGGAAGTTAAGGAACTGGTGGCATTAGCGAATATAAAGCTCTAGAGGGGAAGAAACTTCGAATAAAAACCTGCATATATATTTATACAATAAAAGCATTCCGATTTCCAATGTTCAAGAATTTATTCTAAATGGAATTCGCGATTGCATGGCATATTTCATTGCCTCACCACTTATTCCGCTCTATAAAGCTAAAACACCTTTTACTAAATATATTCATGTTCCTTAACATTAAATATTTAACATTGAAATTCAGGACATTTTAATGGTCCAGCTCGATGCCATTGAACGATGAATATTCCGCATAGGTACATCTCATCCATTATATTACACTCACATGGTATGACGTTCTTAACGAAAACTTTCATGAAAAACACAGTTTTTTGGGTTGATGGATTACAAAAAGGGGCGATAAAACTCTTGAATTTGTTACGAGATTAAGCCTAAAGATTTTGCTTTGTCGTATAAGCATAGTAATGTTCCTACATAAGACCGAATTTTCATAAAATTCCGAAAGTTCAGATAAGAAGGCGAATTCAGATGGAACGAGCTCCCTGTGGGCTTTAGCAAAGCTCACCGGATGCCGAAGTTGAAAGGGCGTTTGGAGCGTTTACTTCTTGTCTCACTGCATGCGTAATTAAATTGCCTTTCCCTCTGCGTAACTTTATTACGCATATGACCAGAATGGTTATTGAGTCTGCTGTTTACCCAAAACATGTTTCGAATATATTTCCGTGGCGCCTAATACCTAAGCAGCAGCAGAGGAGAAAGTTTTAATTGGAATTCATTACCTTATGATACACTTAAAGCCCCCAACTTTGAGTAAATGTGATAAAATAACCACGCGTATTAAAATCGAGGACGACCGGGAACCTGAAACGATATACAAATGCTTGGATCAAGCTAGGTTCAACATTGACATTCGAGAACGTATTTGATATTCCACGAACGTGCCCTCGAGCATAAATATGTATTGTCTGCCACTTTCTGCACATTCCTCGTCCTCAATAAAAATTCATGTGTCGGAAGGTAAATGCTAAACAAAATCCCGCCCTCAAATGTAATTTCACGGCTCTAAAAGAGCAAAGATTTTCAAAATTTCTCGTCAAAGAAGTTTGCACCCAACAAATGACTCCTTCGAGCAAAAAGACTCGTATTACGCCCGAGATTTACAGGGAGGAATTTATGCTTTGTGTCTAGACACAATCCGACTTAATTGAGCCCTGTTGCATCGGATCACACAAATAGAGCTCCGATGGAGTCGTCCTTACCTGACTGATTTCTATGAAATCCGTCTAACGAGGGACCCTGTAGTGGAACAGTTCAGTTATAATGGAAGAGAACCGTGATGAATGGGAACATAAGCACTTTTTTATGGGCCCAATATTTTCAAAGCATTTTCAGTTTTATAACGAACATAACGAGCTCGAGAGAATAATGGCCGAGGCGACAACAGGAAAGTGTTTTACATAGAAATAGTTTATGGTTTATAAATAGAAACTATGTATGTTAAACGAGTGACTGTTTGCTGCAGGACAACATTAGAAATTTAGCCCACAGCTGTTGCGAAAATGCCTGTAGAAATAGTATGTGTTGCGTATCTAGTGGGAAAAGTAGTATATTCTCGTATGGCGATGCGAGTTGATGAGCGAGGCGCAGCCGAGGCTGCTGGGCATTAGAGGCCCGCAACACGATTTCCCTACTATTTTTCTCGCATTTCCAGATTAATATCAAATATGTAAATTTTAAAGATCTAGAAGGGAGCAGCTAACCAAGTGCGGGAAAATAAATTATGTTTTCCGAGGGGTGGCAAGAGAGCTGTGAATTTCAAGTCATCCATTAAATGTTGCTTGCTCAAGAACCCCGTTTTAATCTCTCTGCTGTGTGTTATATCAAATGTCATCTTCGGACGGAGGAAAATTGCTGAAAAATCATTTTCTGTCAAGGCAAGAGGTGAAGTATCTGGGAGGGCGGACTGGGGAAATATCGTGGAAGCCCTAAATCTCTAAAAGTTTCTAATAAAATTGGAAAACTCGTTTCCTGGATCGCTGTAAAAAGTGAGATATGTAAGGTCATACAGGGGTCCCAGAAACATTAATACAATTGATTATAGCGTGCCAGAGGTCAAAAGAATAGAGCAATTAAACTAAACTCATCGTTTTTATGAATTCCGATATTCTAAGCTCTTCTATGTCAAAACGGCATTTTGTAAAATACTCATATCTCCAGCTGTTTTCCGGATATTTTCAATTAAGCTTTTCGGTGTATTTCAAGGATTTATGAATTCTAATTAATTAGTGGCATTACGAGATATGCCATGAAAACAAGAAAACTTCATACGCCACAGATGCCATGGACACCTTAGATTTTTAGCGTCAAGAGGCAGATTAGTTCAGTTTAGTTCAGGTTAGTGGTTTGCTAAACCTGAACGGCTTATTGGTATACAAACCATTTACCGCTGGATAAGGAGTTTTGTCTTGACTTCTTACTAACCCCATCTTGTGCTACCTTTTACCGTTCTTCATCGACAAAATCAATTGCAGTAGTGCAGAGAACGAATGCCAAGGGATCTATAATAGGATACTGTAGTCTTGAGCGACGAATCCAGATTTTGTCTGGATAGGCATGATGATCAGGGAAGAGCGAGAAGGCAACAAAATGAAAGACGAGGTATTCAATTTTTAGTGCAGAGACATGTGCATCAGAGTGTAGGAATAATGGTGTCTGGTGCTACAGTTCATGGTAGCAGGTCACCTTTAATTTTCATCAAACACAATATGGCCACTCAATTATATATCCAAAATCATGAAGAGGAGCATTTTCTGGTCTATTCCAGGCTACTCCACAATCCAGTTTTTCAACAAGATAATGAACGTCCACATGTGGCTCGTATTACTACGAATTTCTTCCAACAAAATGAAATCAATTTGTTACCTTGGACACCCCTATCTCCCGACCTAACATCACTCGAATATGTTTGGGATATTGTGAGTAGAAAGTTACTCCATTCCCCTCAAACCCTAGTAACGCTCTGTAATGTCGTACAGATAGCCTAGAATAAGATCCTTCAAAAGGACATCAATCATCTTATCGAATCAATGTGTAGACGTGTCCAGAAATGCATAAAACAACGCGAGGGGCGACATACGATCGTATTTTTTTTTTCAGGTTTTAACCATCGAATTTATATATGTTTATTAATTTATAACTTATTATATTTATGTATAATATGTTATTATACGAAATACGTATACCAAAAATTATTTAAAACAAATAATTTTTACCGAGTATTCTCTTTTTTTATGTCACGCGATATACAGGGTGACCCGATTTTATTCAACCAAATTTAAAATTTAGATTCGACTAATCAAAATAAACAAATTTAATTCTACAAACTTTAGTTAAATTTTTTATCAATTTCGAGATATCGATATACAAAAATTTTTTAATTTGTCCATGCTGCAATTGTTTTTAAGAAATTGCAAATAAGATTTTGACTTATTTCAAAACATATAATTTTTTTCGTCAGTTTCATCGTTTTTAATGTTTTTGTTTTGCCCTTTATGTAACCTTAAATTACCGAGAAAACGCTTCAAAGAGACCTCCATTGTGTGCTACGCTACTTCGACATCTTTGAAATACCGAACGAGTTGCAACTGCTACCTGATATGGTGTTATTAATTGACAAGAAACTCCGATTCTAGCAATTAGCTCTTCTCTTTTTCTAGGAGGATTTCTGTAAACCACAGCTTTTAAAGTTCCACACAAAAAGAAGTAAAATAGGGTAAGATCTGGACATCTAGCAGGCCAGGCTACAAGCCCATTTCTTCTGATCCAGCGCTCAGCATAATTATTGTTTAACAAGTTTCGAAGGAATCCATTCTGATGAGCAGGACACACGTCCAATTGAAATCAATGACACTGTCTCACATTCAACATCAAATCTTCAAAAAAGAATAGGAAGCTCTTCTTACAAGAAATGCGAAACATATTCGCCATTATGTCCATTTGGCAGAAAAAATGGATTTACAAATTGATTGTTAATGAGTCAGTCCAAACATTAACGCTTAACTGATGTTAAAAGCGATTTTCTTGCGTGACGTAAGGATTTTCTTGTAACCATACATGTTGATTGCATACATATATTCAACAGACCTCTTCGAATAAATGTAGCTTCGACAACAATTAAAAATCATTTATGGTGTCTATTAAGTTGAACAGTATTAATAAACTATTCGCAAAATTTAATACGCCTTTTAAAATCTCCAGGTAAAAGTTCTTGCACTGGGCAAATATGAAAAGGATGTCTACCGTCAAAGTTAGTCTAATGGTTCCCCGAGGAATGTTTAACACATAAGAGGCTCGTTTGACACTTGTGCAAGGATCATTGTTGAAATCATTAAGGATAACGTTATCTCGTTGAGGTACAATAGGAAGCTGATGATCTCTCATAACGTTAAACGATCCTGTGTCTTGAAGAACTCTGTGAAGTCGTACAAAAACTTCCTGATGGAGATGGCATCTTTGAGGAAATGCAGCTACGTACAACCTTCCGGCTGCTCTCACGATATCCTGAGCACGGACGTAATAAAAATGCATATCAGCATATTCTTCATTCGAGTACAAGTAAGGTACTTTGACTTCGGATTTTTCTTTTTTTTAAAGAATCAACACCAAGCAATACCAAATCACAATTAAAATTTTTGATTTGTAAATAAGTCTGCAAAATAACGAACATTTTATGAAGTAAAAACTTTTCTCAATCAGAGTGATAAGAACCGCGTTTTTATTTTGGAGGAGAAAATTTCGATAAAGAAAATATTTCAAAAAATTTTATTATCACACTTCACTCGCTAAACCACATTGACGAAAAAAAATTATGTGTTTTGAAATATGCAAAAATCTCATTTACAACTTCTTAAAAACAATTGCAGCGTGAACAAATTAGAAATTTTTTGAACATCAATATCTCGAAATTGATGAAGAACTGAACTAAAGTTTATAGAATTAAATTTGTTTACTTTGATTAGAAGAATCCAAGTTTTAACTTTGGCTGGATAAAATTGGATCACCTTGTATAAAACACCGAGTATGTTTGCCAATGCAGAGAAACGCAAGTAAATTTCCTTTACAACGATGTAGCATGTTTCCATGCCTAAACCTCCATATCTCAGTAATAAATCTCATTTTGTGTATTGCCTCTAAACATCGAATTCTTTTGGCATTTTACCGAAGGCGGCCGTGAAACGCCATGATGACACACGCGATGACTTCATGCAACAGTTGCGAATCGTATAAAATATCTCAGGGCCAAACTAAAAACGGCGACCGAACTGCACTCTCCGAAATTCAACATGAAAAGTACAGTGGCTCGAATTCCGATCAGTGCCAGAGATAAAAATTAAATTATACCGTGTGTATTAAAAAATGTCTGTTCAAGTAGGCCATGGAATTATTTGACAGCGAATCCGTACGTCCTGCATAATCTTGAACATAAATGAACCAACCTAACACCTCATTTAAAAATACCGCTTCGATAACTGTATAAACTGTATACGATTATGTGTATACGAAACTGTATTATTGTTTATCTGTTTACCTGTATTATTAGTTGGTTTTTATTAAAAATAGTATTTTCTAAGACTTCACGGACTTGTGTGTTAGTTAGTTAAAGTTTTCTGAATGCAAGAAATGCTGTTTACGCTCGAACAAACAGGTTTTATGGTTGAGTCTTGTTTTCTGGAGTTCGTTTAGTTGGTCTACCACCTTCCTGGGTTTCTTTGAACACTGCCAGTTTTACGAAATAATTTGACAATATAATTCAAAGTGCTACGAAACTGCGATTCCTGCACAGCAATGTGGAGAAATTTTTGACGAAGTTCTTGAAAACAAGGTTGATATTTATAGGCCCATTCGCTGTTTATGAACTCGCCATTCCTAAAATAAGACTCAATCATGAAGGCTTTTTGTTTGAGTGTAAACACCATTTTTTGCATTTATAAAACTTTAACTAAGCAACACACAAGTCCGTGGAGTCTTGGAAAAGACTATTTTTAATAAAAACCAACTAATAATACAGGTTAACAGAGTGGTATTTTTAAATGAGGTTAGGTTGGTTCATTTATGTTCGAGATTACGCTGAACATATCAAAGACATACGGATTCGCTATCAAAAAATTCCATGGCCTACTTGATCAGAAATTTTTTAATACACACGGTATAACAATGTTGTAAAACAAATGTGTTATCCAACGTTGTTATGCAACAATCTGCTACATTTTTTCTTAATCTGTGAGGGAAAAAGGCACCACCCACTAGTATAATAGCTGAGAATAACATTAATCTTTCACTAAGGGCTCGCATGAATAATAATAATAATTTATAGAATAAGAAAAAATATTCTGACATCCTGTAGAAAGACAACAAACAACTTTTGTATAAAGAAAGTTTAGATGAATCGCTCTATTTTGACCCTCTAGCCCCGAATACACATTTATGCTCATTTTCTGGAACGTTCTGTATACTTGCGATTTTATTTAATTTGTTTCTATCAGAACTTCCCCATTCTCCAAGAACAACTTTCATTGAATAAGTTTTTCTCGAATCTCTAATTTACAACTTTCCGCCTAAACTCAAAACGGTACTGGAAGAAACTTGATTCTTTGAATGGAAATAATAGAGGAAACTCGTTTTTTTGAACGGAAGAAACTCGTTATTTTAAATTGAAGTAATGGAAAAAACTTGTTTGTTGAAATTGAAGCAATGGAAGAAACTCGTTTCTTCTATTCTTATTAAGAAAATAGTGCAATAGAATAGGTTCTTGAAATAGTGCAGCAACGATAAATCCTTGTTTACATCTAAAAAGTATGACGAATTCTCTTCTCCTGGGGCTATTTCATCTTTACCCTTATCCGCTAAAATAACTTCTGTCTATTAAAATTTACATAAAGATAAAAAAAGAACTGACTCGATAACTTAAAATTCACGCCCTGTAAAACTGGAGAACTCGTTTCCTTTATCGTTGGAACGAACGAAGTGTTCAACGTTTCATAATTCTGATTACATTTCATCTTATTATAGGCTTTGCAATTATTCCTGGAGTAACTTCCACTGGACTAAATCTATTGACTGATGTAAATTGGATTGAATAGAAATCTTGAAGTTTAACCCACTTTGCTGGAATTCCAAGACTTGTTACCTCTCTTATTATAAATAACGATATTCTCCAAATCTTGCACAGAACGATCGTTTAAATTTCATATCTAGAAGCTGCGGAATTTGTTGAAGAAAAGAACGTACGTCGATTATCGTTTGTGTATATTTGGTTACCTAAATAAACTACATAATTCGCTACTTTTCCATGTCGAAACGCTTCTTCCGAAGACATTTAGCCAATCATTATTTATTATTTTGATTATTTACCATTCAGCCTCTGTATTTTTTCGTTTTCCTTTCTCTGTTATTTTATTAATTTTATCCGTTTTCTAAAAAGTTAGTCTTTTTTAAAACTACAGTATCGTTTGTTTAAATTCGGTCTCCTGTGCCTACCACAAAATGGTGTTCACGGACGAGCAGAAAACATTTATGATTGAAGCCTATTTTCGTAATGGACGTCAAATTAATGGAGAATGGGTTTATGAAGTTCATCCTGTTTTCGAGAATTTCGTGAAAAATTTCCTGAAGTTCTAACAGATGAACTGAACTTCGCAAATACACTGAAGTATGTTGTAAATTTATTTCGTGAAACCGGCAGCATTCAGAGAAAGTCAGGCAGCGGAAGACCAAAAAAACGAACTCCGGACACTAGAAAATGTAAGACAGATAATACATGAAAACTAGAATACCTCCTTGAGGAGATTGTCACAACAGATCGATTTATGGTATCTGTCACAGAATTCTCAAAAAGGACCTAAATTTGTGAATGAACAACATTTTCAGCAATTATTGTGACTTTTTCAAACAGTTAGCCTTGTGTTGTTAAAAAGTAGTCTTAATGTTTAATTGAAATGTTGAAAATTAAAAGTAAATAAAGCATCATAACTTCACTCGGCTCCTTCATCAAAAATTAATTTTAACGTCATTTTGCGGTATATGATCAAGCTACGACCTACTTTTCCTCTTCTATTTCTCTTGTGTAAAATTCCACAGCTGGCTAGATATGAAATTTAAATGATCACTTGGTATAATGATGGTGAATTTTTGTTTAAGTGTTTTAGTCAGTAGTTAGTTGAGGAGCAACAGGAGGAGAAAAGGAAACTTTGGTAAATTGAACCGTAAATGATGATGGAGGATCCCGAACTAATGCTTTGGGGCGGTTCCAAGGAACCTGAGGTGTGAAGGTGCCTGGGGCGAAGACGCTTTTGACCAACTTAAGGGCGGATGTGCCTGGATAAAGTGCCCGAGTGAATCCTCCAGCACCCGATCGCCACAAGACGGGACTAGGTATCTTGAAGGGTTTCATCTCGTGAGAAACAAATAGATTGTTGATCATAATTGATTGAATTATTGAACTTTCGATAGTTCAAAAGTGTTAGTTTTAAAGACTTCTCAACAATGTGCGTGGCAGGGGAAATTTTGTATCGGGCTGTTACAGTTGTATATAAAGAACACGTGGGGTTAATTTACATTCATTTTTCGACTAGAGCCGCCCTTAAACAGGGACCTAGATCTAAAAGTCATACTCTTTTTGCAATACCTAAAATAAACCTTTTCGTGCACCTGTCCGCCACAATGTTCTTTATCAAGGATCCTGGTAGTCGGACTTCCATTTTGATCAATTTCTCCATTGGAAACTAGGATTTGCTAAATTAAATATTAGTCATTCTCCATAGCCGTAGCGTGTGTTATCGAGATTATACATTCTGTGTGCACAGCTAGTGAATATTATTGATCGCTTCCTATACGAGCTTAAAGGAAATTATTAAATCGAGTCGTTGATCAACATGAATTGTGCTCTCTAGTGGGCAAATAGACACTCAACTTCCCTGTTACGTAACAGTTAATCAACATGAATGATTTAAGATATTTCTTTAGACATCGGACGAAGTTAGCTCGGTGAGAATAGACGAGCCGAGTAATCTACGATGAGTTAAACATTACGTCCGCACCTACTGAATGCATCAATATTTGCTCAATCAGAAGTTCGACAGAAGCACTTTCTATTCTGTCTTTTGGCTTGTAATTGACTCGTATCGGCCATGAACAAACATTGAGGCTAAAATTTCGAATATTGTCCCCTTTTTGCTTCAGTTTCTTTATTTGAAATTCCTAAAGTTTCATGCATAAAATACATACTCGCATATTGTCTTCCTCCCTGCCTCAAGTTAGTTATGGTTCTAATATAGAGGACAAGAAGGCTCGGGCTTCAGAAGGGTGGGAGCTAGCAAAATTTCGATTATTGCTCTATTAAAGTCACTTCAATATTCAAAATATAGCAAGGAAATGCCCTTCATGCATTAACTTGAATTGCGTAATTTTGAATCTACTGCTTTGCACAAATATGCGCCACTTTTATAGCCGATAAACATTGAGTGGCTGCACTTAAACGCCGTTTCATATTGGCACTTGCTGCAAGTATACTTTCTAGTGATTTTGAGCAAATCTGAATACATAACTATACCCTCATAAAATATTCCATATGCCGAAATGTATTCCAAGTTGGAAATATGAGTTTTAAACTGGAAAGGACTTTTAATCTCTATCCAGAAATGGAAAGTGGGCGTTCACAAATATTCGATATACACACACATGTCCCTGAGTCCGGAGATTAAAATTTCGAAAGTTATGCCTCTTTTCAGCTCGTTCAGTTTGATTTGATTTAATCGTTTTTTTTTTACTTTTTTGTTCTGGTAAATTGAAATATAGATTAGTTTTAATAGAAAAGTTATCTTTTAGCAAGAGAGTGTGTATTCATAGGACCCACGTTTTATGGAACCCAAGTCGACGTGGCAACATTGCCATCCACCGAAGAGCGTTGTTGTTCTTATGATGGAATAAATTTTGTAATCTTCTACCCACAATACCCCAAACACGTTCGATTAGTGATAGGTTTGGACATCGGGGTAACCAAGGTAGCAAATTGATTTAATTTTGTTGGAAAAAACACATAGTAATCCGTGTCACATGTAGTTGTGTATTATCTTGTTGAAAAACCGAATTGCGAAGTGGTCTGATATAAAACAGGACATGCTACTCCCAGACATCTTGCATGTTCAATTGGGCAGTGATATTACCTCTGATGAAAACCAAAGATGACCTATAGCACCCCACACCATTATCATTATAGTCTGATGCATGTGGTTCTGGACTAAAAATTGAATATTCCCTCTTTCGTCTCGTCGCCTTTTCGCTCTTTTCCGCCCATCCTGCATATTCAGATAATATCCGGATTCGTCACTTAAGACTACAGTATCCCATTGCAAGTTCTATTGCACCTATTTTCTGCATCACTGCAATCGATTTTGTTAATGAAGAACGGTAAAAGGTAGTACAAGATGGGGTAAATGGTACGTGTCCCAATATGTCCATGTACAATAAACCACTGGTGTGCCAGTGACATCGATGGACGAACCTATCTCTTAAAGCCAAAAGTATAAAGCAGCAATCTTAAAGTTCTGTAGTTCTTCTACGCCTTCCTGAACCTAACCTTCTTTGTAGTAGACTACGGTATTTAAACTTCAGTTCAACCTAATGGCGAATCTCCTGTTTTTAGGTACATTAAACAAATAAAAAAACAATTTCTACGAGCGCAGTACCCCAATAAATAATATTTTCAACCCATAAAGTTGATTTGTTGTATCACTCTTTGCAGTCAAAAAATACCTAAAATTCCTGATTACTCAAAAACGAATAAGAGAATAAAATTGAAAAACTGATCGTATTTACATATCAAAAACATGTTTACATACCAAAAGTGATTTAAATCAAACTATTTTTACGATGTGTTCTCGTTTCTATGTCACGCAGTATACGTATATTCAACACTTTTGGTCTTTCGAGCCGGAATCATATCATTTATGGTCCTATGGCACGCATCACACACATTTCTGGTCACTTCAAGTCCAACGCAAAACACCTGTTATATCCCAAGAACTTGTCAACATGTCATTAATGTTAAGCGAACTGATTATGCTCCTTTTCATGATGCCATATCCAGTTTCTGTACTGCAATGTTGCTTTTGCCAGAGTCATGGTTGCATAATTTCGCTTTCCATAGTGGAGTTTCTTCAAGCAACTTTCCCAAATTTCAAAAATTAAATTGATAGTTCCCTCTACTACAACATTAGATCGTTTAACTCAAATTTGATTTGTTATAGATCGAAAAATTGAGATTTATTGTTAAGAAAACAAAACTCTAGTTTGTATCCCCTATAAACTTTTATTGCAAGCAATGACCCTCAAAAGGGGAACAACAATAAATATTTATGCCTGATATTGTACTTTGAAAACATCCAATAATTCTGAAGTTAATAAAAAAAAACCAAAAAGTCGCAAACAGAAATATATGTATATGAATGTCGCCAATAGAGTTTCTTTATGTTAAAAGTACATAATATTATTAGTGCCGCTTTGTAATTTCTGGAAATCATTGAATTTTCGCTTTCGAATTTAGAACTTGGAACAATAGCGAAAATGATACTGCTGCATTGAGAATTTTTGCACAATTACTTACGTACACAAGATCTTTACGTTGTGATCTCAAAAATTTAGCTCTGGCAGTTTTTAGAATGTAGCTTAGTAATTGACTCTAACTGCAGCTTTAAGAATCACCAAATATTTTTGTTTAGCTCAATTTTGTTGTTGTACCTAGTACGTTGAACATGTTTCAATAGTTATTACAACATCTTTACCTTGTGATCCCGGAAATTGAGGTCCCCTAATTGTAGCTTTTGATAATCAACAAATATTTGTACTCACTCAATGTGATATTGAACCCACTGCGCCGACGAAATCATCAATATATTTCCGTCCAACTCGATTATTATTGAGCTCGTAGCACTGAAAATGTTTATGTAAACTCGATGCTTCGAACGCTCAAAAACTCGGCTCGACAATTCCTTTAAATAGCAATTTTCAGAGCTTCATTTTTCAACTGACCCAACTGACAATTATCTCACTTCTCTTTGTTCTGTGCCTCAAGAATAAACCATAAATTACCGTTTGTCATACTTAGGAAATTATGTAATAATAAATAGTTTTTGGTAAATAATAAAATGTTCCACCGGTCTTCGTTCTAGGACATGAAAGGATGAAGTTAAACCCGAACTAAAACACTGGATGCCAGGCACATAGATGAAGGCTCCTTAGGCGATTTAATAAAAACGCATTTTTTCCGAACTTCTAGTACACTCATCAATGAAGCTGAAGTCTCTACTTTCTTATTAGAGAGACAAATGGGATGAGTCTCGAGACTCTAGGCATTCAACTTATCTCCAGCAGTAGCTGAGTTTAATAAAAGTCTGTTGCATTGTTTAATGGGGCGTGTTTCGATTTATCCAGGCTCAGTCTTGATATTAGATCGCAGGATAAAACGAGTTAATGGCCTCTAACTTGCTACGATTTTCTCTGTTCTGCTATCCCCACATGGTAATTCCGCATCGCGGAAGAAATATCCAGGCAGATTTTCTAATCCTCTTTTCCAATCTCTGCAAGCCCTGAAGCGGACATTCATTAGAGAAATGCCCCCACTGATATTTTGTAGAGAAATTACCGGCAATCAGTATTATTCCTCTGAATCTCAGAGCTGGGAAGAAACAATACAAAATTTAATGCTGTAAGAATGTTTCAAGAATGTCAAACACGCGTAACTTTCCAGGTGCCCACATAAATGTAAAGGGATAATTCTAGAGCTCCTAAAGGATGCCTACGCAAGATTTCCGATAATCACTTGTTGTTGCTTGAACTTCTTAAGATATTCAATTAACCGTTACATCTCTCGAACCCTTCGGAGCGTAAATCTTGGCGTATTATAATTTATGAAATTATTAAGTTCGAGTCAAAATATCAAGGAAGCGCTAAATTGGACTACAGAAGTTATTCCTGCTATTTCCTATTTTCTTGCTATTTAACCCGTGATGGAACTAACCCAATTTAGATCACAATGCATGTTCCAGAGCCGGTCTGGAAACCTGCAAAACCTGTTAATGCTGCCGACGAGACAGAATTGCGAGATATTTCTCAAATAAACTGCATCCATTAAAGTTAAGCACGTGGTGGATAGTTTAAATGGAAACAATTCGATAGCTATTGCTTCCAGAGCTGCTTTCCTGGGTGGAATTGGTTTTTATTTAACGGTCCGCGTTCCAGGTCTCTGCGATTGGAGCAGGCACTACCCAGCAAACGCCATTCTTCAAGGAGTTCTGCTGACGGTGCATAAGACGCTTCCTGCAAACTTGGAAAGAATTTCCGGAAAAATACACAAAAGGCACGCAAAAATCTACCAAGACTGGGCCATGACTGTGGAGATGTTTTTAATATTTTTTTCTTTACATTCTAAGGTGTACGCCTGAGAAGCTTCTTGCTGGAGACGAGCGGCGAGAGGTAGAAAACGATAGATATTTACGTTACCTTACGGCTCAATTTTTCAATAAGAAATGGAAAGTCTTGGAAAGACTGAGGATGTTTAAATAACAAACAACCTCAGGCTAAGACATAAATTGTGTTAACTCAAAGAAGTTGCCAACTTTAGGAATTAATCTCCAAGTAACCTTCGGGAAAATTCTTAATTGCCTCTATATTTGACGAACATAGTTTGTCTGTGTTAAGCACCTTAAACCAAGTACGTAACACGAGAATTTAATTAACTTCTCTGTGGTCTTTGTCACTTGATATAATTTCGAAATGCGAATAATACGTAGCATTGCATCAGTGCTTATTTAACATATTTCTTTCGAAAGAAAAAACAAAATACCACACCCGTTTCTAAGATGCAGCAATTATCAGCTGAAATTTCGTGACGCCTTGCCTCGCCCGTCTGAAATCAAAAGAAAATCGAAACGCCTTTGTCATGTATCAGCACAATTATTCCCTCCCTCAATAAAGCTCCCCAGACACGAACACCTTAAAGTTCTAAATTTTTGTTCAGTTATTAATGAACCAGATGTTGTTTCCTGCACTTTGTTCTATAGATACTGCGGCATGAGATGCAGGGAATTCTACATATACAGGGAATCCATTTCTGGAGCGTAGCCATGAGAATCTCGGTAACCGATTTTGCTGTTGAGACTTGAATAGCCGATCTCAGTAGCAACTCAGAGATCTGGGAAGTACTGATCCTCCCTCCGTGTTGTGCAAGTTGGAATTTAAGTCCTTCATCTATTATAGCTCCTCAATCCCCTGCAGGGTCCATAAATTCTCTTTGGGGCATTTTGCCTTCTTACATACTATTTTCATCTCCACATACAGGGTGTTTGCTTCTAAAACTTTACCATGAGGATCTCAGGAAGATATAAGAGTAGTTAAATTAGAGGTTGAATTGTTGAAATGATTAACGAGGAAGTTGAGCTCAACAGCGAAGAACTGTCTACTGTGGCAAACTCTTGAATATCCATAGCAAGATCCATTAATATTAGAGCATTAAGAATTGGTGGCATAAGAACTGATCCAGGAACGGCGCTTCTGAGGGAAATTTTTGGGTCGAAGGATATAATTGGTCTTAAGTTTAAGTCTGGAATGAATTTCCCAGCTCTTATAAACTATAATTTCCCCAAAACCTCCATCTTCTTAGGTTACTAACTCATCTGGAATTAAAAAACTACTTCTTCGCTTTCCGCAATCAATTAGATCTAAATTGATATTTCGTTCTTTTTATTAACCTCGCTGATGGGCTACATTAAAAAGGGACTTCAGCTTAATTATTTTCTGAAAATGATGGCAGAAAGATGCCCCCGAGTTTGGGTCAAAACCTCCTGTGCAAACAATAATTATTCATTTATTAAATGTTTAATATATCCGTGAAAGCAGAATAAACTGAATTGGGGACGTGCCACTTAATGACTCTCACTCAGCTCCCTTGGGCTTGTTGACGACCTTTTACCAGAATTTCCGACTGTTTTCATTTCATAAAGCCTAATGTATGTTTAGAGTTGGCTTGATAATTTATTAATAAGAAAAACTTAAAGAAATAAAAATTTGGCGAAAATGGCTGTGTAGGAAAGCCAAATTTATTGCTGTAGATAGGGCTAAGCTTCAGAAAAACTGAAAGGGAAAAGCGGCCCTAATCTTGAGAATAAGCATCCTGATTACACCTTGATACCTACTTTGCTTTGATATTTCGCAATCACCAAAAAAAAAACTGCCAATAAGAGGAAAAATCAATACTTTCGACAGAATCTTGAATGGCATAATAGGGCAATGTAGATAAGTAGATTCAAATTTTGGTTTAATTAGGGCCAGGTTTTCAATGAGCTGTCAACTGTAACTGCAGGGAAAACTTCACATAAATACTGAGTGACATAGAAAAGAGAACACCTCGTAAAATTAGTTTTCTTTAAATAATGTTCGCCACTAGACTGAACCAAAATATAAACACATTGGTATGTTGTTGTCAGGTATGGTTCTAGAAAGTCCAGTCACAAAGAAAGAAAGATTCAGGAAGGCATCGAAGAACTACAGAACCTCAAGGCAGCCGCTTTAGACTTTTGGTGTCAAGAGACAGTTTCGTCTCGTCGAGGACGCTGGCAGACCAGGGATTCCTGGCCATAGACATATTAGGGAGATACGAACTATTGTGCTACCTCTTACAGTTCTCTATCCACAAAATCGATTACAGTGATGGAAATAATGGGTGCAATAGAACCTGAAATGGGATACTGTAGTCTTGAGTGCCAAATCCACGAATTGTCTGAGTATGCAGGATGGACGGAGAGGAGCGATGAGGTGAAAGAGAGTATATTCAATTCTCAATCCAGAAACGTATGCATCAGACTGTAAGGATAATGGTGTGGGGTGTTACAACTCATGATAGCAGGTCACCTTTGATTTTCGTGAGAGGCAAAATGACCGGTCAATGGTAGATCCAAGAAATCTTGAAGTTGCATCTTCTACCCTACCTCGTAACACTTCACAACTCCGTTTTTCAACAAAGTAACACACGACCACGTGTGACATGAGTTACTATGGAGTTCTTCCAACAAAATGAAACCGATTTGTTACCTTGGCCATCCCTAACACTAGATCTATCATCAATCGAACACGTCTGGGATATTGCAGGTAGAACGTTACGAAATTTACCCCGTATCCCTCAAACCCTAACAGTTTTCTATACTATATACAGAGTCTGGAATGAGATCCCTCAAGAGGACGTTGATCATCACAATAAATCAATGCTTAGACGTTTCCAGGAATACATAAGACAACGCGGAGGGCCATATTATTATTAAGTTTTCTATATAGACAAAAAACTTACCGTTGAGAGATTTTTGAAAATGTTCTTTTTCCAGCGCGAAAATTTTGGAATTTCACAATTTCGATAAAACAAGCAATTTATGAGACAAATCGAGCAAACAGGGCAATAACAATGTCTTTTCTTAAGCTTAAATATAAAAAACGCGGATTGCGACGTTGTTACGTTGCCTTGAGTTTCATATGTCCTCTTGAAAATATAAAACACAACTGAACGTGAAAATACGTATGTTTCGTCTACCGGTGAATTCCTCTTGATTTACGTATCATGAATATTACTAACTAAATAATATATTGATCCATGACATTAAATGAATTACTCATTTATTGAATTTTTGAAACAAATTAGGCTACATGTAATTTATTCTGGATATTACCCTGACACTTTACTAATTGAATGATAAATTTATAGCAAAGCGCATTATATGGCACTTCTCCAACAAGTTATTACGTCCAGGCTATAACTTCCGCTAAGTTCGAACCATAATTGCGCCTATAGGGACAGTTAAGGATCCAACAATTTTCGGAGGCAATTAGGCAACAAGGGAACTGGAACAAGCAGATGCCGATGAGTGCTTTGCATTATATAGGTGAATTTGGGTCAAATATTATTAGTTGAAACTATGGATATTTCAGCCTATCTGCGGACATTTTGAGGACCACATGAAAATTTAATCAAGTTCATCCGAGGATTCAAAAGTGGCAAAACACAATATGGTTGTTACCATTGTTCCAGCTAAGTATGCTCCATGAAAGTTTCACAAGCTCGATTCAATTAAGCGTAAAACTAATTCTAAACGTGCCCTCTGAGCTATATACACTCTGGTCTTTCGCGTTCATTAAAACTTTACATCTTGCGAAAGGTATTCAAACTAACGCCTTTGTGCCAGATACATCCCAAATGAGGAAGGGCTTTGGAAAACAGCCTCTTTTCAGAAAATTCATAAAAGGGCACACGTTGCGGTCTGTTTTTATTTCTCCCCACAAAGGAAAGGATGGAAAGGCACAAAGTATAAAATTAATAACGGGCCAGTTTTTCATGCGGGTCTAAGAAAGCATTAGGGCGCAATATTAATGAGGGCGATACTCGCTTATTATCAGGCGGTATGTCGTAGTCATCAAAATTGTAGGAATTTAGCATTTAATTGGGTTAAAATGCGCAGAGGCTTTAGAAAGCTATTTCATAATGCAAAATTGCCCCTTGAGCACTTAAGGGATTATGGGGATTATTTTTAGCACCAATTTAATTTGAACTTGTTTCGCTTTCATCGATTCTCAGAATATTGTAAACACACAATATATAGGATCGTCTGTTAAGCATTCATGCATTAACTTTTCACTCACAATATCACCATTTTTTTGCCCATGTGTTTATTAATTAATTAGACAAAAAAAATTGGACGGAACATTTTAATTTACAGGTTAAATCTAACATGAGCGTGTTAGAATGACAAGCCTGTTTCATAATTCATCATTCAAGAGGTTTCAAGATGGCTTTAGGTATTCCTAAAGAATCCTCAATATCTCCGGGTGAAAAAATATTGCTCTCTTGTGTCTGCCAATAAAACAGGACAATATCCTGCTTCAGGTCTGTCGTATTTCCTTTATGCCCTGTTTGCCTCCATTTAGGTGTTCTCATCTTGACCTATATTTTGATATTCTACCTATTTCAAGGAACAAATGTACTTAAAGGGAATGACAAACGCAAACGTAACCGCAGTAAATAGAGGAAGGATTTCGTTACGTCATAATGTTTATTTAATGTAAAAATATAGCGGGAGAAAGCGTGATGTGCGGGCTCTATAGCGCAGTATGTGACCACATATACAATAAGGAGACTCTTGTTGAGACTTTGCAAAGTATTAGTAGCAGATCTGTGTAAATGGTGATGGATCTTTTTAGAGATGAAGTGTTGATAAATGTGCTTATTACTTTAACTGAACCACTAGAACCACAAACTATTAAACATAAATTAAACAGAGACATGAAAAGACAACAACTTGAATCATAACATCCACGGTGACGTTTCATTTGGCACTCGTTTCCATGACAACCATAAGCCAAGCAATAACGACGATATTGTGGCCGACTCCTTCGTTAGCTGACTAGGTGAATAATGAGTCATATACGTGTCATTATTACTCAACAGTTTTAAAAAGAAGGTGAGAAAACGTACTTCACAGTCATTCATCACACCCAATAATGGTGTCTTCCTATTAAAGCCAGTGCGGCTCAAATTTAACTTGAATTTAAAACTCAAAGCCCTGAAGTAATCAACAAACTGCTGCTTTGTTTGCAATAACTCTTAAGGACGCAAAAGCGATAAGAAGAGCACGAAATGGCAAAAATTCTAATGGACGAAAATGGATATTCAGTTTCCTTGAGATAATGAAATCTTGTCTCAAACGACTGCATATAATTTCCAAGAATGTTAAACTAATGTTCTGAAGAGTTTTTGTAAGGCGAGTTTTATGGGTCACTATTAAGTTTTAGTTTCAATTTAACAGGAGTGTCAAGTGTTCCGATGGAACAGTTCCTTAATACACGAAGGTTATGAAATATTTTAATAAATCACCCGTTTCTAGCAGGGTCTGGACTATATTTTATTTGAAATGTGCTGCAGTTTTTTAAAATGCAACTTTTATTTGCGGCCCCGTCATAGTTCTTCGATTTTAACGATGCGTAAAAAAGATTTATTTCATATTAAAGTTATTAATAGGTATTTTCGCATCGATTGTACACTTCACTAACACTCTCTTCTATTTCTCGACACGAAGAGTTTTGCTAGGAAATTCGTCTTTATTTACATTATTTTTTTTATTTTTTATATAGGATATTTCATAATAGTATGTCAAAGCTTAGGGGGTGAATCTGTGAATGATTTTAAGAAAAAAGTTTATATGAACATGGGTCCGTTTTCGCTGCCTGTCTGAAATACAGAGCGATGGAAAAATTATTATTTGTTGTTATTGTTCCTAATAAGCCCGTTCCGACATTAAATATTTTTATGAAAATTAGAGAACGTAAGCTGGGTATAGAGACACATCTTTCAAGGGGAAAATAATGTTTTTAATTTCCCCAGTGGCGTCCTCGTTTATGTGCCCCTGAACATTTTCAACGAAAAATATTTTAAATATTTTTGTGAAAAAAAGCCTCTTCAATATTTTTCATAACGTTAACAGTTTTCATGGAAAAAATTTAAAAACATTATTTTCTAACTAATATTAAAACGACAAGACTAAATTAGATACGTTACGTTGCTTATAAAAGAACAATTAAGAAAGGCTTTAAAAAGGCCTGCGAGACTGCATGCCTCGGCTGTTTTTCGCATATTCTCACGTTGTCTTTGAAAATTTTCTGGTGAATTTTTTATCGTGGTAAACGAATAAATTATACGATTTCTCAGTTGCAAATAATTACGCTTTATTTTTTTTCCATGAGAAAGGTTACGTTATGAGATATAGCCAAGAAACTTTTTTTGCACAGAAATATGGAACATTCGAAAAACTATCTTTATTTAAAATACCAGTAGCATATCATATTTTTCGTTTAAAATTGAGATGCCACTAGTGAAATTAAAAACATTGTTTTTCCCTTAAAAGATATGTCTCTCCACCTATTTTACGCTCTCCAATTTTTATAAAAATATTTAATGCCAGAACGGCTTGACTAGAAAAAAACGACGAAAAAAATTTCTTTATTACCCGGTATTTTAGACAGGAATATAAAATGGACCCATATTCATATGAAATATTTTCCTTAAAATCGTCCACAAATTGAACTCCTGATTTTTTAATATACTAGCAATAAACACCCTGCATATTAAATTCTCTTAGTCCAATTTCTCTTGTTTCGTGAAAACTATTCCAATAAGTTAAAGTAATTTAAAACTTCCATTAAGAAACGCTGAACTCACTTGGCTTTTTGATAAAGCACAGGTATCTAGGAAGCTTCAGACCGGGACTCCCGCTATAGTGTTTGAGACATCTCGCAGAAGAGCTCAAAATATCGGATAGAGCTTCTCAAATTCCTAGGAAATAAGAGGAGACACCAGAAGGGTTCTGTTTGCCCTCTTTTAAGTGGGACTGAAAGGTATAATAATATTGTACTTCCCACAAGTGCACAAAAAGAAGCATTTTAAAGCTCTCCTGAATGGTGTAAAATGAGGAAGTTGGATTGACACTCATTTATATTTCCGAGATTTTTATATATAAAACGTTCAATGTAAAATCTTTCCTGAATTACGGGTTGCCGACAGACCATTTCGAAAATCCTTGCCCTTGGAGATGGGATTCCCAGTGGGGACCGATTCCCTTTTAGGACCTATATTCACCGATTTCCTAATTTTCAGAACTATCGTCCAAAGTAATAATAATAATAATAAATTAATCGATTTAATTGTGCTTTCTCGCAAATTTCGACACGTTTTGCCTGAAGGTCTTGCAAATTTAATACAAATTCCGTTAACCCGTTAAATTGGGCCTAGACTGGCATTATATTTGATACTTTAAAGTTCTGATTTAATTGAAAATTTATGCTTGAATAATTCACTTTTTAAAACAAGATGGTCGGCTGATGTTTGCTGGCAATCACTATTGCAATATTGAACTTAATTCCAATTAATGTGCATTTGTCTAACTTAACCAAAATTCAAACCCAATTAATTTAATCTTCACTTTAGTCATGTTCAAGGGTTGGTTCAAGATTTGAAGCACGACACGCTGTAGAAGAGGAAAAGTTGCGATGATGAAAAAAAATGTTTTTTAAAAAGTTGAGTTTTTTCCAATATCTCTAAAAGCGAAAGTTGAAAAATCAACCAAAATTTGAAAAAGAATTTTTCAAATTTTGAAACGACATAACTCCGAATTGCACAGCTTTGTCCCAATTTAATCGACATTATATCTTTTTCAGTTACCGAGATCTCTACGGATGAGCTCCATAAAGGGACACACTGTACAAGTACATAAAGCCCAAGTCCTTCCCCTTCTTCATCTTGTTACACCACCCACATTACATTCAATTTTCTTAAACTTTATGGACGTGAACAAGAAAGTTCTAGAAAAATTTCCATGTCTCGTGAAGAAGTTTAAAATGGCCACTTTTCTCAGGGCAGTTATATGGGTTCGCCGAAGTTTCTTCTGAATGCAAAAGAAATCCATTATTGCTTAGGATCACACTTGGATATTTCGGCCTAAATCTAACAAGCGTTTTTGCCAGAGCAAACGAATATTAATTAAACTGCAAGGGTCGTTTGTCTAATAAAAGCATAAATCTATAGTACTATTCATCTTTATAGTATTTAATCAGGGGTAATAGTCATTGGGTGTAAATTCCGCTGTGTGCCAAAGGTATTTCTCAAATGAACATTTAATTCCTACGTCCATATTTTACTGGGAAATTGCCGGTTGCTTATTTGCAAGCAAACGTCCTATTTCATTACACAAAACAAGGGATCGGTCTCAGTCACTAAATAAACCCTTTCGACAGATCGGGTAATAATTAGGCAAATCAGCTTCCAACTGGAAACACTAAACAGCTTTTCTTTAAAGGCTTTTAGGCTTGTTTTCGAATTATTCCATTGTCTAGTTTGCTGTTCTTGCAAATTGCAGAAAATATATACATCAGCTTCCTTGGAAAAACTGATGTAAAAAGACTCATCCAACCGGCAAATGCAAGCTCTGCTAGATATTTATTCAAATTCTGCTATTGTTAGAGCTTCCCAAACTGCCGACACATCTAGTCTAAATCAACATTATCAGGATACAGACTATCTTTCATGAAACAAAAAACGTATAACGGCAGCTATCTTTCGAAAATGTGAAAACTGAAAATATCCTTATGTTGATCCAGAAAGGCCATTTCCAGTGATTTTATGGCATAGACACATAGTAATCCAAGGGATCGTAAAGCAATTTGCATTAAATTGAATATTGGGCTGATGACGTGTTTATTATCGGGCACGTTTTTTACCGCTCAGTTTTTACGGTTATTAATTGACTTGTTTTGAAATACCTTCGGATGCTCAGTTACTGAATGATGAGTTTATCAAAATTTGTAGAAAAACAAGTTCATTGTCTTTGTCCACATAGGTAGACGTTAATTGAATTGATTCATTGGGGAAGTGAAGACACATTTCAAAGAAAACGATAATTTGTGTAGCCAATGAATGAATATTTTTTTGTATTTGCTAATGAGCTTTAGAGGTTATACAAAATGAGATTTTCTAGTGAGTTTCAATCATGTTTTTTTTTTCATTTTGCTGTTCGATAGAGGAATCAAAAGAAAATTAAATACACCAAGGTGCGCCCCATAGCTGTAATTTGTTTACTGGTTTTCATTACAAAAATTGCCACTATATCTGTGAAAATTAAGGAAAAAATTAATTTGCTTCTCAATACCTTCAGTACTTTTATGCAAGTCTGACAATACTGCCTACATGATACAGATCACTAATAAATGACGTCACGTATTTAATTAGTATCAAATCAAGTTTACAAAAGAAGGTTACAGTGTTGTCAGTTTGACACAGACACAGTAAGATCGGATATTTTTTAATTTTTAAATGAACCTTGAATGGCAAACCTATGAACCTTGAATGACAAAAAATACCCAAAATATACGTAAGCGGCAGAAAATGGGCACCTTCCCTCTTGACAATTTTCGGAAAAAGTTATGGACGTGCCATTTTTCAGTTTAATCGAGTGATATAGACCCTACATTGACCGTGGTTACCGCTATTGTGCCTTGAAAAGCCATTTCTTTCAAATCTCCATTTTCGGCACAAAAAATAACATAAAATTTACAACGTTTTCCGAAATATCTTCGTTTAAAGTATGAAAACTTATCTACATTCCATCCATACTGGTGTGTGAGGCGTTATTCTCAAATAGAATTTAAAAACACGGTAATCTTGACAATGGTGGATGTACGATTTTGAAATAAAAAGAAGAGCACTTATTTGTTTCTTATAACTAGAACACAATATTTTCCTAACTGGCATTTTTCCAAGTAGATTAAATGAAAAAGGATAGATTGTTGGATAACAATGTTAGATAACATATTTGCTATACAATTTTTTTCGTAAGTCTTAATTTATTACCTACCCCACTAACCTGAATACGAGCCACTGAACTTTCACACTCAGTTCGGAAATTACAGCCCTACGATCACTTTCAACTTGGCTCAGAGATCTTCAATGCAACGCGTCTACGAATGTTCAATTGCTTTCAACCAACATGGTGTTCCAGAGCTATCTTCGTCAAGAATTTGCAAAATATTGCCGTTTAAGTATGCAAATGTGATACATCGTTTTAAAGGAAACTTAATCGTCTTTCAGCGCATTTTCTAATATACAAGGTGTTCTATTTAAAAAATACACTTTTGGCAGGTTTATCGTCCAACTGTAAACACATAATTGTTAGACACAATACTGCATTAAAAAACGTAAAAAACTGACCATTTTGTTGCACCTTGAACTTATCACACTAATGAACTATGGAAGAGGAAGAACAATGAAGACATTTCATTAAAGCATTTTACAAAGACAGCCATAAAGGTAATACAATATTGTCCAACTTCAATCCACCTCCGTAATGAATTTAAACTCAAAACTGATTTGCAGTTTTCTTGATTTAGATTTTACAGTTTTAAAGTTCTAAAAACGCTTCCCCATGGCCTCGGAAATTATTACTTAATTTTATCGATTTGCGGAAAGTTTAAGAAACTTTATTTTATTTGTCTTATAATAGGTGCCTTTCAGTATTTGCCTTAACTGTGATTAATTGAGCCAAATCTCAATGCACTGAGCTGGTCAAGTAAGTCGAGGTAATATAAAATCTGTGATTCCGGATCGAATTAAAACGTGGGTTTCCTGAATGGACACAATATCCTTGAGATGTGATTAATTTTAGCCAAAAAGTTTGACGAATTTATTACTTAAAACTGCACCAATAATACTTACTAAGTGCACGTGTACAAACAAGCCAACATGCATAGGAGTGTAACCATTTTATAATGCAAACCTTATGTTTACGTGGCCTCTGCTGTGTTAGTGTAACAAAAATGTGATTCCCATTTTTTAACAGATATTTAATAAAATAGAAGCCAAATTTAAGGCAGTTTTACGAGGGAAGTGTGGAATATTTATAGGTTATTCAACTGTAAAAATAAATCGCACTTTTTTTGGGAATTTACTTACGTAGTGCAAATCCGCTATTCGAAAAGGAAACCTCAGCTGATTTACACGTCCATTATATGTTCAGTCTTAAGTGGCAGTAAAACATGACGTATTTCATTACTCCATGTAAATTATAGCGATCTAAAATAGCGTGGAACCTTGAGGATGTTAATAACATCCCTGATAAGGCAGAATAAGTAATAACAATAATTTTGAAGTTCTCTTATGACCGTAATATACTAATTTAAATGTTGGGTTAATTTGCATTTGGCAAGCTATGTATAGTGTGAGTTCTCGTTTAAGATGGATGATGACCTCCAGTGCATTGTAAATTATCAATATTTTCATGGGTGGGACTTTTACTTTCAAAGGACGTTGAACAGTTGGAAAAATTGTCTCCCGTAAAAGCTACATAGTGACGTTTTTAAATATATCGGTTTAATGCTATAAAGGTTTACATTATTGTGATACGAACACAATTTATGTGCAATAACAATGTGGGCAATCTCAGTCCTCTGATTCATGCAAATTTAGGTCATAAAGTGAATCTTATTCAGGATCATTCACTACAAAGTGTCTGATAATGACTGCCAAAAATGTGGATATTGATTATCGTTATCTCAAATTACTCAAAAATAAATTGATGTTATTGACAGTTTAACACTGTTTCAGTAATTTTTAAAAAAAATTTTATAAGCTGATGTTAGTAGTATAGCGATAATATATCTATTTTCTTATGAGCTTTTATCAGATCATTTTATCCTATTCTCTTTCGGATATTTAAAAAGTAAAATAAATCACCAAAAACTTGACCTTGTTAGAACTTTTACAGAAATACACTTGAAATCCAGGTTAACGTGGCAACGTCGTTATCCGCCTCTAAATTAAAGTTTGAGGGAAAACATCTTTATTGCGCTCATTGCTCGGTTTGTCTCGTAGATAAGTCATTTTCTAGAAATTGTGCATAAACATCCTTGGAACACAACACTTTTTATCTTTTGCAATGGTCGAGAAGGAAAATTCCGACATTTTCAAAGTGGTAAACTGCATATCTCAACCAACTTAAACTCTATTCAGGGCAAAAAGCCTTTCAGGTGTAGTTTTAGAAATTTTCATTTGAAGGACCATTGACATGTATAAACATAATCAAAAGTACTCTTAACTAGCGAATCATGCAGTTTTTTTCATGATAAACTTTTAACTTTGCCTCCATTTCCGCTTTAATTCTTATAATTCGTGAACTTTTTGGACCCACCGGCCAAGATCCCTTTCGACTATATTAAAACGAATTAAAATTCCGGAAACCCAAGAAAATTAATGAAGAATATTCCGATCATGTTTGCAAAGACGCCATTTTCTTGCAGTTTTACACAAACGAACATTTTCAAAAGCCCCTTACAGTATTTTTTGTTTATGATGGCTACTAGTCTACTACAACCTTCAGCAAAATCTAAAATTATGCGATTGATTCTGTAACTTGTAAGTGTTCCTAATCAAATACAAAAATTGATATCTACCTGAGGATCGAAGCCGGCTTCTTCCATACGACTCCACTCCTTTACATCACAATGGGACCCCTCAGGAATCAGCCTGCACTTACATCAACTTCCACTAGTTTTACCAAAAACGGACCCAATGCCACTTATAAGTCTTATTGCCTTAAATTATTCGAAAATAAATTATTTGAAATTTAAATTGCACTAAATAATTAATTAACTTTAACCTATAAACTGTCAATCCAGGCGCCAATGGCGTGAAATCATTTGACGGCCTTAATTGTTTGATGCTCAATTGTTTAAGTATGTGCGAAGACGTGTAACAACTAGAGTGAATTATTACAACTTTCAGGCGATTTCTGCCTGAAAATTACCCAGAAACTTCAAAAAAGGTAAATTCCAAACGTTCTTTAGTCACTTAAGACCAACGCGCTATTAAAGCTTCTTTTGTAAGCCTATTTTGCCAAGCTCAAGCCTATTACATTGCTTGTTATAGAGGAGATTGTGCTTTGCAAGAAGAGCAGATTTGCAGTAAGTATCTCTGCCCTGAATTAATAGGAAATTAGTTGGTCTTGGGATATCTTAGATCGCAAAATATAGAACGCTCACAAAGCAGTACTCTTTATAACTCCATAAAATGCTTTAATAAACCCTTAAAAACCTATAAGTATGACTACGCAGGTTTAATATACATATTTGGGACTGTTCATATGAAGCATATGGGTAGACAACCCCCAATACACAGAAGTATTGGTGTTAGCCAAATTAGAGCATTCCGAACTTGGCGTTCCTGGATATTCTAAAAAATAATAATTGAAACATTCGATTTAATTAAGTCTAAAAATACATCAAAACACTCTCTTCAACCTTGATTATGCCATTACCTGAACTAATAATTATTAAAAAAGCGCTCAAACTAGGACAATGTATGTCATGAAAACAATACTGTTTGTTACGACGCACGTTTGTTCCAACCCAACAGATAAAGATATTAATTTTTCCTATACTTGATTGACGCCATATCAATTTATTGCGTACACGTGTCTATTCTTCCGCTCCGTAAATTCGTTTGAAAGGATTTTATGGATGTACGAGGAAATGCTAATGCTTCAGCTTTGGCAAATGAAACAACGGGCCATTTAGTGACCGCAAACGCATTTCGCAAGAACAATTATTGCTACTTTCAGTTAACTGAAAAGTTGCGTTAGAAGCAATCGAGCAAAAGTGGCTTGATCCATTTAAATCCGAAGTGGTCATGTAAGCTGCATCTGAAGGGAAGAAATGTGGTAGAAAGAACTATGTATAACTTGAAGCTGATTATTCCCGTTAATCTCGTTAACAAATTGTTTAAAAAAGGATTATAAACACTACGTCTCATTGCTACATTTTATATTTCAATTCCCAGTTTGTATGTTTTGGAAACAAACACATCTCCTCAACATCGATGTTTGGATGGTTTGCGTTGGTAATTGCTTTGGCCTGGAACTTACTCGTACATTTCACACGGGCTTAAATTATAGCATTTACGATATGCATTTTGTTTGTGGATTACAAATTGATTACAATGCCATTTGGATCTACCCGTGCTCCAAAAAAAGGAATGTTTACTAGCGCAGTTACGTTCAAAATCCTAAGTGATTTTTTCGTATTGGAGATAGCTTGGGGTAATGTTTACTTTAGCTATTCCTGCGTATTTATTTATTTCGCAGCCTTGGAAATTAATCATATTGCAAATTCAATGTCCAAAGTTTAGCCAGTTGTTTACATACGTGGAGCAAAACCCAGATTGGTGTAGAACGACGGATGAGGCATTAATATTAATGGCCATCAATTCAAATTTTAGCCCGACACACAATTGTTTTGAACATTACCCGTAAATCTAATTATTTATAGATTTTCCGGGCTTCAAAAACACTCCTACGTGGAGTTTGCATCACCTGCCACAAAACAGACACCCTGTGTGAAACACGACTTTAATCTTTCTTTCGCGCTTATGAGCCTTCGAAGTTACGATCAACTTCGGTCAATATTTGAGAGAAAAATTGGCTGTTCTTTAGGAAGTTTCAATACTTCCAGAGTAAATACTCCCCGGAACTTGAATTATTCAGGGATGAAAAGTGCTGTTCTTCGTCGTAGTAGAAAAGTTTTGCTGTTGAAAAGCTAATATGCGGACTATTGTTTAGTTTACCAGGAAATTAAACTATAACGCGCAGATTAAATTTTATTTGTTTTGCTTAAAAGCAACTAAGGAAAATATGTCAATAACCGTAAAATTAACTTTCCAGATTGCCGACTTCCGGAATCTGAAAACCCAATCTGGCTAGAAGGATGCTTTACGTAAAATCGATTTTTGCATTAGAAACAGATGACCTGCTTTAAATGGAAGACTCGTCCTCACTTCGGACAGGTCGGAATTTGATTAAATACTTAGAACTACAATAGGCTGAATCACGAAAGCCGATTGAGATAAATTCCCCAGAGAAAATTATTCATGTTTATTTCTAAAGAACTTCGCTTGCGAGGTGTGAATACAAACTATTGCCAATAAAACCAGCAGCGTTTTCTGACTAGAGAAGCGCTATATACATTCCCAATTCATAATATCCCAATATTGAAATTCTAAAAAAAATTCGTGGGGTTTCATTGCTGAGAGAGATCCTTATATGGGAGGTCATCTGAAACTAAAAATTAGATTTATGGAAACCCAGTTCTCCGCGAAGTGGGAGTGCAGGAATGCGTACAACTTCACGCATTTATCTGCTTTGAACCAAAACAAAATCTTTGTTGTATTGGGGAGTAAATCAAACTTTACAATATAGCGCACGTGCCTGACCCTGGGAGCAAAATAGATTCCCTAAACGAGATAAGATTCCACTTCTTCGTGGTAAGCTCTTGCTCTAAAGCGTAAATTCTACATTCCATGCAAGACTTGCACTTCAACATTGAAACCAATTTTGAGAGAACCTTTTTGAATATTCAGAAACTCTGAAATAGAATGCTTTTTCATTATTCCTTTGTTGGTGTAGGATGAGGAACAGGATTATTGCCAAGGAGGCGCACCCCTTTGGAGAGCATGGCGATACTTTCAAATGCAACAGTTTTAGTTATTTCAGTGATTATATTGCTTTTTTGCCACGAAATAACGTGGCACTTTTAATCTTAAAAGATACTAAAATCCAAGCTGAAAGTTCAAAGAAATTTAGGAAATTTGAACCTCAAAGGGATGACACTGATAATTTTCTGGTCATTAAATGCTTGTGTTTGCACCCTTCTGGTACAAAATGGAAATTCCATCTTTCAATTTTAAGAAAGTTTTGGGAACGTTTTGCAGGTCATTATTAAGGGACTAAAATTAAATGGAAATTTTAAAGAAACTTAGAAATTTTTAACCTCTAAAGGGATAAAACTGATAACATTATCATTAAATACCCGTACCTGTATCCTTTTCAGAGACAAAGTAAACGTTATACCCGTCAATTTTAAGGAAGTTCTACGCTTGATTTGTAAGTCATTATAGAGGGATTAAATTAAGTTGAAATTTCCAAAAAAAATAAGAAATTTTAACCCGCAAAGGGACAAAACTGACATACTGAACAAAGTCATTAAATGTCCATGTCTGTACCCTTTTTTGAAACCCAATCCTTGGATAATTCCTAAAGGAGTTCTGGGCATAATTGCAAGCCATTATTGAGAGACTAAAGTCTAACTGAAAATTTGAGGAAATTTAAACATTTTTATCTTGCATAGAGACAAAAC
Source organism: Euwallacea similis (assembly GCF_039881205.1). Lineage (NCBI taxonomy): Eukaryota > Metazoa > Arthropoda > Insecta > Coleoptera > Curculionidae > Euwallacea > Euwallacea similis. The sequence continues at coordinate 1,108,887 of NC_089631.1, forward strand.
TAGATGGCAATTTTCCGGCCATTAAATCTAAATCTCCCTTTATGGGAGCTCAGCCATTACAATAGCAGCATCTTTCTGGCAAAATTCAACCAAATTTGAAAATTTGTGACCTCCATTTCCTATAATGAGCTCTAATAAGTCAACATATTCGCTTAAGAAACTTGTGGGCATCGACTAAATTCAAACCTTCAAATCAATACCCAGAAGCATGCCGTAGAACATTTCTAAGTTTCCAGAAATTTAATAACAGCCTATAGACATTTCATCACCAACTTGACTTGATATATTGGATGACTTCATGTATTATACAGTTCACTAATCATTGGTAAAACAAGTTAATTTTGAAAAAATAAATTCTAGATATAATCGGGAAATGAAATGAAAATATTTGTTTTAAGACCGTTGAAGTATGCACTTACAATATTGAATGAGTGCAACAAATGAATATTGTGCAATATACCGTATGTTTCAAATTGATTCTACGTATATGGGGATCTCAGTTATTATAAGAGGTACAGAGGCAGTTAAATGGGGAATGTTTTTGATTAAATGGAGAAAATTTTATGAGAAACTCATACCTGGTTTAAACATTGCTTTGTGTTTTCTAGAAAAATTGAAACAGTGAAACATTGCGTTCTTGTCTTTGCCCTATAGAGTAAAAGTGACATGAGCACCACAATTTTCACTTTGATCAAAAAAGCAGAAAAAGGTTTTGCTGATACCCACTTTTACTCACTAAATGATAGTTATGTGACACTCACTTTAACTCACTAAATGCTAGCGTGACAACACGTACTTTCACTTACTACATGTCAACAGCACTAGCGAGGTATGTCATAATTCTTTGAAACCAAAAAACACTTGTTTATCCACATTATTAGTTTATTTCATATTAGAAATATCTTGCACATATGCACGTCGCCGCGCTAACAGTTGACTAAACCATCTAAATATCTTTCGAAACATACAAGAGACTTTAAAATCCGCTTTCGAAACATAAAGGTACAGTTGACAGGTCGTACCCTAAAGGATGATCGATAAGCGACACGTAATCATACATATACATATTTGAATTTTAATTATTTCTGTCTATTGAAGATTTGGCGAGCACCTTTTTTGAACCTTTTACTAGTGACGAATATTTTAATGATACTGATTAAACAATAATTGAGGTGTCCAGATTAAAGAAAAAAAGAAGTCCAAGTCGTAACAAATAAATTCCTTTTATAATAATTAAATTTTTCTTAAACATTGTGAAACCAGTTAGGAATTTTAAATTTTCGAACACAGTTGACAAATTTACATTGTCGGTATAGGCCTATGTCCATTGTTTGAAGCGACTGTTCAAAGTTAATATTACAAAACTTTTTATCCCATATATCACAGGTGTATGAGTTTATAAATGAAGTCAAGGCGAATTTGAAGCTAAAAGCTTATTAGAGCACTTTTTAGTTAAAGTGCCACGACATATCAAAAATAATTCTATCGTCATTTATTTCCGCGTTCTGAATGGTAACTTTGGATGTTCTTATGAACCTCATTTTGAATTTTTGCCTTTTCACAGAGTATTTAAAAAACCTTTTTAACGATGTACTTGTGACACCTTTATCTCGTTCTTAAAGCGTAAAATGAAGCTTTTTGAATTTTTCCAAAGTAGACTTTAGAAGGTTTCGTCGCCATCATGCAAAACAAAAGACTACTTTAGCTAGCAAAACTAATCTGCAAGTGAAATTTCTATGCAAAGTCGCTCTATCTCTAAGTGGATGGATTGTTGTAAATTGTAAATAAATAATTGGTTCTATATGAACAATCCATAATTCAGCAAGTTCGCTCTAAACCGTATTTCATGTGCTTGATCCCGCTAGGAAAACGGCTGGGCGTACGCTGCGGCTGCTGCAGTTGAGTTTCTATTTATTTAATTTGAAATAGAGTTTCATGATGTCCACTTTGTCTTCGTTTGAATAATTTGCTGCTGTTCCAATACAACGATTTAACACGGAAATTTCACTTGCAAATTAACTTTGACACTTACTTCAAGCAGTGAGTATCTTTTGTTATGCCCAGTGAGGAGAAAGCTTTCCAAATCCTACTGCGACCTAATCTCATGATGGTGTCCATAAAATTTTACCACACAGAACTCGAAAATAAATAAAAATGGAATTATTTTGACTATGTCATGGCACTTTAGGTAAAAAAAGGTTTCATTTGTGTTCATTTTTCCAGAAAACAATAAAACGTAAAGGAATTTTTACATGATGTGTTAGTTTCTCATTGAATTCTCTAAACTTCCTCCATTCCTTTCATCTTTTCGCACATTTTTCGGATCTTCTGACTTTTTTACATTACTCTTAATTATTACTTTTTTATAGAGAACAGCATTAATTCCTTTCACCACCTAAACACATCTTCTTACCTATTTAAATCATAATTTCAAAGCAAAAATAAAGTAACGCATAATTTCAGACCTAATTGCGACAAAAACAACATCTCAATTACTCTACATTAATTTAAATTTATTTCTGCGCAAAATTTTCCTTGTCGAAAACCATTTAGAATTATTTTCATTTCACTCTTCTACCTGCAGGCAATTTTCACTTAAATTCATTTATTTTTCACAGTATGAGTAGAAGCATCATCAGGATTTTAACAAGCACTTGTTTCTGCAACAACTGAAAAATTTGTTATTCTCTAGGAAAATGGGTTTTTAAAGAATACGTATACGCACTTAGGCGTTTTATTATTGTAGTTTTAGGCATGACTGTTTTGTTTTTGTAAATGAATCGTGTGAATATTGTTTTTGGGGCATTTCGAGGTAAATATGCACAAATAACATAACTCAAAAAGAAAGAAAACTTGCTGAGAAAGGTCATTGATCTCAAAGGTTTGAGCTTCGATGAATTAATAATAGAGTTTTCCCCCCGCGGATTATGATAAAACAAAGTGCGAAAATTCCTTTGCCAAAGCAAATGGCAAAAAAAGCGATATTTTCCACTGTATCCTTCGAGATAAGAAAGAATAATGCGGATAGGAGCTAAAAGGTCCTGAAAGGGCGAAAGAAAGTACATATACATATTACGTGTCTTCGAAAGCAAGGTTGGCCATCTAATAAAATCAACGTTAATCTTATAAAGTGGGGCCGCTGGATAATCCTTTGCACTAGCTGTTTGCCTTATCTTCTGCTAGAATGGATGGACACAGATATTCAGAAAAATTCCTCAAATCAAGACCACCGAAGAAGAGCCATTAACTTCTGGCGAATTTATCATGCTTCATGGAACAGATAAAGTAGGATTAGTCACAAGAGTCCTTCCTGCCACGTTTGCGTGAATTTTCCAGCAATCAGATTCAATTCTTTCAGCATATTCCGACGAATTCCACCCGTCGCGACAAATGGATACATGTGAAATTTGTTTTGCTCGTATACACGATAGCGCCCATTTGAGTTGGTTGAACCTTGTGTAACTTCGCTATAAAGTTATAGGGATGAAAGAGGATGCTGAGGGAAGAAAAGCTAAAGTGCCACAACACGAAGTGACATTAAAGTAGAATTGAGCTGAAGAGATAATAAATTCTCTCAGTTTGCCTAGACTTAACCATTAAAATTTCAGCCCCGTGATATAATTTTTATCAGGAGATTCTATAGACAAAGGCATCTCAATTTTATTAAACTGGATATAGCTATACGCGTGGAGTTCTCTGGATTAAATTCTACTTAAAGCCTTCCTGCAACGAATCGACGGTTTTTCAAACCTCTTAAATCCACATCGCTACTAATCGCCTTAGATGATTTATTGTGTTAAATTTGCCTCGTGGTTCCTATTACTCGAAAAGATATTTCACATTCTTTTGGCCTTTCATCAATCACTTCACCGTGCTGAAAGTAGCGCCATATTTCACTATGATATTACACTTACCGTCATATTTTTCAATATCCGATAAAGCCTTAGTGTACATAAAAATTGCCGACTGCAGATGCGTGTTTCATAAACTGCTTACGTAGCATTAATGACTGAAAAATATTATAGACTTACATGCAATGGCCGGTGAAATTTGAATAATGTCCGCGGATACAAAAAGAGGATAACTCCATAAATTCTAGCAGCGATAACACCAATAAGCCGCTTTTCAAGCAAATTTGTCCTTCCCAGTCAAAGCATCTTACTGATAAACTTTAGACTCTACGGGTTGGCTAAAGAGAGCAAATGAGTTTCTCTGATTTTATAGAGTGTGTACACTAGAATTTTGAGGGAACGAAACTGGTTCCAGCCATGCAAAATGAACTTGAGGCGACGATGAACTGAAACAAGGTTTTGCCTTGGGCGAAACACTCAACACTGTTCAACTTTGAAAGAATATTGAAACTGATCCTATACATAAACAAGATGAGTTTGTGCAACCTCAAATAGAAGTCAGGAGGAAAAGCCAGTGCAGTGGATTGATGGCCATTTTCGGTAAGAGAAGCTCAGGCATATTCCGGGGAAAATAATACAACAAATAATACGTAGCGTGAGGAAAATTTTCCAGAATTAAAAATTCTTAATTATTTCTGGAAAAGTCTCTCCAACATGGCTCTGAAGGACAAGAGAACTCACAATTTGCGGTTACACTTCAAAGCCACCGAACAGCCACTTGGACGTGAAGTTTTCTCCTAATGCAACGAAATTTGGAAGATTTAATTAATTTTGTACGCTTCCAGGGTTTTGTGGAAACTTGTCTCTCACAAAATTTCTATATCAGCGGGCGGTTTTATACGTTTGATTTTCGACTAAAATACGTTTTAAACCCAACTTTTTACCCATAATAATAAAACGCGATACCGTTTTAGGTATCCCATCAACGGTACATCCGTCTTCAAATTCAGTGAGGGCATATAAAAATAGACCAATTCAATTCGCATAAAAGAATATGTGTGATTCCAGAACACATAAATTGGAAAGCCGACTTCCTTTCCGCAGTTTCGAAATAAACAATTTATGATATGGAGAACAGAATCTTATTTGCGGATTTGGAATGAGTAACAATGTAGCTATCTACGTGAATCAGTTTGATTTATTCGGTCGTGAAATTGGTGGTGCTGAAAATAATGCCGTTAAATTAGTACATAGAAATGTATTTTTGTGCCTAATCAAAATTTACGGTTATAACTTAATATTAGGTGTAACAGACGGAAAGTCTTGGTTTCCCCTATTGCAGACCCCTTTCGTTCCCCAATCAATGCTTTTTCGCTCCACATGGGCCCTCTTTCTCTCCGTAAACTCGTCCCTCTGGCTCTGCCCTTTTTATGAAGGAGAATATCCTACCGTTTCCTATTCAAAATTTAGAAATTCCTCTCGGAGGAAAAGGGCAGTTTCGAGAATCCTGTGTTTAAGAAGTACCCACACAGTAAAACTAGATTTGAATTAATCGTTAAATATTTAGCTTTCTGAGGATCACATATCTGCAAGATGATATATTTCTTTGGATTGGCAAAGTCAATTTCCTCGTTAAAGTTTTACATCCATTTTATTAACTTGAGGATACCGAATTCTCATGTTAAATAAGTTTAATTTAGTTTAATTCAAGTCAGCCCCGATTCCTCAAGTCAGATTTTAAAAAACCTTTTGACGCGTTTATCCTGGTCACTTCAGGTAATATAAAAGAGATGTAAATTCCAATTGCGCAAGGTAGGTCATATTGGACAAAATTTGAATCATTGACCCCAGGCCGAGTTAGGTCAGTTAGAGAGTGTCTACCATGGCTCTTCAACGCGTCATGTATATTTCCGGTGTCTGTTATTGAGTATTTCTCCATGTTGGAACCGTATTGGATGTGTTAATTAAATATTTATCTAGACAGGCATTTTTATGCAAGGTTATTGAATGGGTGATACAAAAAATGGTTTAGATTAGATTCTTCATAAGTGGGCCTGAAATAGCTCTTGTACCGCGGCATAGAAGTTATACTACGCCTCAATATCTATTAGTCTGATAGATCAGTGACGAAGGCAATATTTTATAGATTAGTTCTAATAAGTGGCTTAAGAACCAAGTTATTAATATGTTGTTAACTTTAACTGCGTCCAATTTCCACATTTGAAATATTCGGTATTGGTCGAGTCCTTAATTAAATATCTATCACAACTAGCTTGATGTTAAAGCTAACAAGGCATTAATAATTTGGCCCTATTATCAATTTCGAGGTTTATCAGACAAATAAATTTGTTTCTATTTAATTTGAGGAATTTATAGTCAATACATTAATCTGATGTGTTATTTGAGAGATTGATGGATTACTCTGTGGTATTGTTTTCCTGCACTATTATAGATCGATAGACATGCGTAAGGGCCCTTTTTGATTAAATATACGTCAAAATAGTTCATTGTAAATCGATTATAAACAATTAATGACAGCGAAACCGACGACAGTCTAACAACATTTAGGGTGATTGTTTAATTAGATTCGGCCAATGCGTAGAAGATGTTTATTGCTTTTTAGTTTTAATTGCTAATTTTCAAGTAAACCATCGTACTTCAACCTTCACTAGTCCTACAGACGCACAGCTCATGTAGCATCAAGATAATTTAAATCATAAGTAAACAAAGTACACTGTCGCGTAATTCTTACGTTTGAGGACCTTAAAAGTCTACTTACCTATCAAAAGTTTGGAAACACTGAACGCTTCGACACATCCAGAGAAATTTCTCCGCTCTCAACACCACGCAGCCCTCCAACTGCATTCGCATTTGCTAATTTCTCTTTAAGTTTTCAATTAAAAAATTAATCACTTAACAAAAACATTTACCATTCCATTCATAAACTTGAAATCGCGTGTTTAGCGTCAGTTTCTGAGTGTGAAGCACCACACTTCCCGCGTTTGTCGTTGAAATTGCGCGATTGAACCTGGAACAGCGACCGCATGTTTCGCAACATTTTCCCTAAAGTTTTACGCATGGCCGTTATGGATAATATTCCAGCAGGTTGGTGAGAAAAAAAAATCCAATTTAGTATTTTACCTGTTCCAGGTCCAGTCATTTGGTTGATGACTGAGAACAAATAATATCTATAACTGGCAGTTACTTGGGAGGTAATTTACCACCGCGAGTTGGAGATTTCAAGTAACAGTTTTGAATATGGTTTTTATGAGTCGTGGGAACGCAATATAGGCAACAAAAGCAGCAAATGAGGTTTGGCGAGTCATAACATACCAAACACTTGATCTTATGAAAATAATCTATGAAAATTTATTTTACCTCATCGTGACGATAAGGCATAAAAGCGCCTGCACATTCACTTCAATATTCTTACCACGAATATGTGCGCACCTACGCACATCCCATGCGACCGTATGACGTAGGAATGACTTCCTATATAGACTTCAGGGTTGTTCAAATTCGTTGCTCATCAGTGAGATCTGAAAAGCTGTAAGAGATAGAAAGTCACTTGCGCATTTTTTGCCGAGTAAAACCGTGCTTTAAAATTCAGGTATTCTTATTGGTTCCGGAAATAATCGAGAAAAACCAATATTGTCTTAAATGGTTTTCTCTTTTTTTATTCAAAAATTGATTGAAAATAATTGTCACTTCTTCTTTGACACTTTTCGTTCTCTACCTGACACTGTCATCGGATTTTTGATGCAGCGTTTCGGATTTTCGGAACCATCATTAATTTAATTTTTTTTAATACGAACCGATCTTTTATTTACATTTTTGAAAAGTCCTTAATTTTCTAAACAAACCGCAGTTTCATGCCGTGTGTTAACCCTTTCACTTCGCGAACTGGATATTTACGTAAAATCATTTCATGACCGTATTACGGAAACCGAATTAATACGCGCGACCCTTTTAGGCATTAACTGCGACGCCTGGTCAAATACGATATTTTTTTATATATTCTGTGTTGCCTATATGTGATGTTGAATTTTATTTTGCAACGATTACAACGTTTTGAAAACCTTAGCCTGTAGGAACCATACAGATCCGGAATTTTTTATCAGGTGCGCATTTCCATTTTTAATTTATTTTAATATTGCATTTTGAATCATCTTTTTTCTCAAACAACTTTATCAATTTTAGAAAATAATGCATTTTGAATGCCCTTTAATATGAGGTACATATCGAAGTAAACTGTAATTTTAGATTCTGAAGTTGGGGTGGCTGGGGGTGAAGGGGTGTGCGTAGCATTAACACTGCTGCTGCAAGAAATGTTCCCTATTACAACCTTTGAGTTGCCCACAAACCGCATTTCAGTATCTCTTTTCACTCTCAACTTTTTGAGATGGTAAGCTTTTAAATGAACACACTGTATACGGTACGGTTAAGTCTATAAATATCTATAAAAAAAAAGAACAGTGATAACTCCGATATATTAAATGAGACACCCCCTATATTATTTCATTTTTAAATTACCTATTTCCTTTTGATCAACTCCGTACAATAATTCCTGTTCCTACTTCGGACAATTTTCTGAAATATTAATTGGTGTTATTATTTTTTGCTTCAAAATTAAGTTCTGATGAAACTTGTGGCAACGCGATTCGAACTAACAAGAAGCAAAGATTTCGGGAATTGTTTCGGAAAGGTTCAAGAGTTTGCCCCGTATGGCAAAAGTGAATCTACTTTGTCCGTGGTGGCTCAAAATTAATGCCGTTATGATTATACAACAAACCTGCCTAAAGTACATTTGTGTAAATGGGGCAGCTTGCACAGCAGCAAAACTGCTGAAAGACAATTAAATTTCCTTTAAAACAATGTAATATGTTCCCGTACCTAAACAGTCATATGTATTTAACAAATTCTTGACTATTTCAGCATTTTTGCCGAAAGTGATCGCGGAACGCCATGACGTCATAAAACAATTATGAATCATATCAAACATCTCAGGGCCGAACTAAAAACAATGGCCAACCAGCAATATCCGAATTGAATGTGAATTCTTTTTTTGGCATTTTTGCCCAAGGTGGCTTTGAACCGCCATAATGGTCGAAAACAATTGAATATTCGTATGAGCGTCACATTAAAAATCCCCGGGCCTCGCTGAAAATTATGTTATGTCATATTGGCTTTATGAGGGCATGAGGTTAGTTCGGGTTAGTTCAGATTAGGACGGTGGACCAGGTAAAGCGGCGGCTTTTCTTGGAGGTAGGGGGGACGATGATTAAAAATTTCGCACAGGACGCTTGACTTACTATGGCCAGCTCTGTCCAGTTGCAATCTCCCAATTGAAAATAAAAAGTACAGTAGCTGACCAGGAGAGTAGCGTAAATAACAAATTGAATTTTCTGACGATGCTGTAAAGCAGACGTTCGAAGATCATGATTATTAACCCGTCCAGACCATTTTCCCTTTTATATATTCCTATGCGATATGTGTAGCAATTTCTGAATAATTATTGAGGTTAAAAACAGCGTATTAATACAACCTTTTTATGATAGGGATTATTCCCCAAAAGAAACGTTTACATTCCCAGCCGCAGGCAGGAGGTAAGCCCCCAAGACTCCAAATTAAAACCACTAAAGCGTGTACTGGAAATGTCTTATAGCGCCCATAGAAAATTTAACACAAATTTAAATTAACTTTTAAAATGGCCAATAAATGAGGTGATATTATCCTCAGCTTATTGCTACCTGGGAAAAGCCCCTTTCAGCTCTAAGATTAAGATTTTTTTTGCTTAAGCGTCAACCTTAACAGAATACTAGGTATTCCTTAAGGAGTCACTCACAGGATAACCCTTGACTTTAACGGCATACATAAGCCAACAGAAAAAATTTATCCTCACCCGACATTAATATGGTAATTTCTATTAACTGACCTCTATTTTCCACTAAGACCTATTAACCCAATAACAAGAACGATATGGTGTATCTCATGCGTTAATCATGGAAAGGGATATGGAGGAAAAAGTAAGACTTTAAGACTATAATAAGATATCTTTAATTTGTGGAAATGGTATACTTTCCTACTTCCGCTCCATTTGGTTTTGCTAAATGGACTAGGACAAGGTCAAAACGTGGCATAAATGGGCATATAAATTGTAAAATAACGTAAAGATATGAGTTAAAGGGATTAAATTAATTCGTTTCTCAACTATACAAAAATAAATTTCAGCGCCTCACAACCCTGGTTGAACATACAAAAGTAAAAAAAAAAAAATAACGTTTTTAAATTTATGATATCTGAACTATCAGCATCACTTTCAAATAATACACAATTACCAACAAACACTCTTGCAGCTTTGCTGTAAATCCAGGAGTCATAATAGGGAAGAACCATGAACTTAATAATCCTGAGTTTCAGAAGGCTGTACCTTGTGGTGATTACAAATACCATTCCATCAAACTCCAATGGAAATCCACTAAAATCGTAGATATAAAATTTCCACTGCAAATTCACCACCTCAACACACCCATGTTGGTTGCTGTAAAAATCTTGTTACCGATGTCCCTTACAAAATCCCTTATCTTTTATCAAAATAGAAACGTCATGAACTGAATAATTAGCAGAAACAATGTTTGTGAAAACGATGCGGTTGTTATAACTGTCAAATGATTAATATTGTAAATTTTGACAACCTCAGTTTTGGTTACTAATTTTCCTGGCTACAACTGGAAGATGAATTATTGCTAAATCATTTATTCAGGTATTAAATTTATCAAATTTCTCATGGAACCTAAAGGAGGATGAATTCATTCTTAATCCATAGTCAACCAGGGTGGTCTCACTGCAGTGTTGTGTGGAATAGCCAAAGTATAAACAAGCATCACTGGGTCTAAAATAGACAAAACCTTAAATTTTGATATGAAGCAAGAATGTGCTAATTAGACATCCCAAAACCACGCCCTAACAGTATATGACATTCTTAGCCAAACAAACAACGAGCTAAAGTCAGCACCTTTTGCTGAGCAACCAGAATTCTATTGCATTTGATCGTAGAATTGGTAAGACATATGCGTACCCAATATAGATAAGATGCTGGTTTTGCCTGTGAAACACATTTAGGGAAATTTTCTTAAGAATAAAGCACCTATAACATTCACTTTAATTAACATAGAAAAACTTTTTACCTGATTAAATAATGCAAATAACAAAGCTATCCCAACATAAATGGAGAAAATCTTCACTTTAGCTATTAAATTTTTAAGCTAAATAAAGACAAATTTGAAATTCAACAGTTATCTTTCGCGCACATTATAGCTATGGCTATTAATGAATCATAATGTAATTCTTTGATCTATCGATGACTTGAAGGATATCCTTTGGTGCTATGGCTAGGAATTCTATACCAACATAGTAATTTTTACCAACGTAAATAATATTCATACTGCTTTTATGATTATAGCTAATATACCTATAATTTCAAAAACATTACAGCATTTTCTTTTTTTGTATTACATATTTTTGGAGCATTACTCCCTCAACTAAAGATTCTCAGGTGTCCTTGTTCTACACTATACAATAATTGTAAATTATACATTTTTCTATCTCTGCCTCGAGTAGTTCTGTTTGTAATTCTCTAAAACATTGAATTATACTGAAATCACGAATCATCAAATAAAATAGAAAAAAATTGAACTTTTTCAGTTAAAATAATAAGCTTTGACATTGACACAGACGTCACTGTATGATCTCTTAAGATACAATCGATGTTGCCAGATTTTAATATTTATGAAATTTTACAGGAAATTAACACAAGTTCAAAAAAAACAGGAAGTCTTGAAATTAATGTGAATTTAAACTTTAGGAAGAAAAAAAATTGCAGATAGTACCGAGTGATCATTTAAATTTTATATCTAGCCAATTGTGGAATTTTACACAAGAGAAATAGAAGATAAAAAGTAGGTCGTAGCTTGATCATATGTCGCAAAATTACGTTAAAATTAATTTTTGATAAAAGAGCCAAATAAGGTTATGTTGCTTTATTTACTTTTAATTTTCAATATTTCAATTAAACATTAAGACTATTTTTTAACAACATAAGTCTAATTGTTTGAAAAATTTACAATAATTGTTGAAAATGTTGTCTATTCACTTCAATGCACAAATTTACCCGAAGCTTCATACTCTTGAAGACATTGTTGAGAACTTCTGGGGTGATATTTGCACATTTTGCTCTAATTCGTTCCTTAAGGTCTTCGACTGTGCGTACTGGTTGTCTAAAAACGTTATTTTTTAAAGTTGGGAATAAGAAGTAAACCAGTGAAGTAAGGTCTGGGAACCAAGGTGGGTAGATTTGCTCTGTATGTAAACTTATCAAACAATTAACATAATATTCTCTAAGATAATCTAAGATTGTATGAGCTGTATAAGTTGTTGCTGCATCATGTTGGAAATAAGCTTGTTGTAATTCATTAGAGTGTAGTTGATTAATGAACTTGTCCAATGTGTTTTAATAACACTGCTATAATACTCTCATTGAAGAAAATTCATACAATTAAATGTCTTTGGGAGACAGCAACCCAAACTCCAATTTTTTGCGGATGTAATTGAGATTCTTGAAATATGTGAGGATTATTTGCACTCCACATTTCCATATTTTGAGAGTTCACATATCCCGACAAATGAAACCAGGCTTCATCACTAAAGAATGATAGATCCAGAAGTTTGTTATTTATTGTTTCATTAAACCAGATGCAATAAGTTATCCTCGTTTCATAATCTAAAGGCTGAACTTCTTGGAACACTTGTATTTTGTAGAGAAACAAATTTAGGTTCTTTTTGAGAATTCTGTGACAGATATTGTAAGTTGATCTGCTGTGACAATCTCCTCAAGGAGGTATTCTAGTTTTCATGTATTATCTGTCTTACATTTTCTAGTGTCCGGAGTTCGTTTTTTTGGTCTTCCGCTGCCTGACTTTCTCTGAATGCTGCCGGTTTCACGAAATAAATTTACAACATACTTCAGTGTATTTGCGAAGTTCAGTTCATCTGTTAGAACTTCAGGAAATTTTTCACGAAATTCTCGAAAACAGGATGAACTTCATAAACCCATTCTCCATTAATTTGACGTCCATTACGAAAATAGGCTTCAATCATAAATGTTTTCTGCTCGTCCGTGAACACCATTTTGTGGTAGGCACAGGAGACCGAATTTAAACAAACGATACTGTAGTTTTAAAAAAGACTAACTTTTTAGAAAACGGATAAAATTAATAAAATAACAGAGAAAGGAAAACGAAAAAATACAGAGGCTGAATGGTAAATAATCAAAATAATAAATAATGATTGGCTAAATGTCTTCGGAAGAAGCGTTTCGACATGGAAAAGTAGCGAATTATGTAGTTTATTTAGGTAACCAAATATACACAAACGATAATCGACGTACGTTCTTTTCTTCAACAAATTCCGCAGCTTATTAGACATAAAATTTAAACGATCACTCTGTAGCTGGTCCGTAATAATTAATCAATCACAGTTTCATCAGTATGACGACGGAATCGAATATATGACGATGTCGAAATGTTTTTTCTTATACGTTGTCTCGCAACACCGCCGGCCACGACCAAACGTAACCTCTAAATTCTACCACCTAACTAACCTCAACTTTAGAAATCACGGTTCAAAACCATTTGGACCGAAAAATACCGAATTTTTCACAATAATTTGTAGAATAATTCACATAAACTATGGATAGCGTGTCTACTTTGTCGTCCGCTCAAAAGGACGAGCTTATGGACCAAGTTAAGCAACAAATAGCGGTGGCCAATGCACAGGAACTCCTCACAGTAAGTTTACTTTCCACTCCAAATCCAGTAAGAAACGAACCATTTTGACTCGGTTTTTTCGCAGAAAATGACTGAAAAGTGTTTTAAGAAATGTATATCAAAGCCTGGAACATCGTTGGACAGCTCAGAACAGGTAAAGTTACTTTAGGTTGGTCTCATAGTTACCCCTCAAGTTTAGAAATTTGTTTTACATTTACGTTTAATATTGAGTTTATTTTTTGTATTAAATAACTGTTTTAAGGGTTAAACTCTGAGTTATTTTATTTAAATAACATGTCATTAGCATATTATTAATAAGTTAAATATGTTCATATGCTTGACGCAATTTATACATAACATATCATTGAGGTTACCATACTGTCTAATTAACCAAGTTGTGCCATAGTTAACTATTATATGTAAGATTCATACTTACAGCCAACAAAAGTGGAGAATTGAGGAAGCAAATTACACAGTGCTTCTGATTAATTTGCAAAATTACTTGTTTCAGAAATGTGTAGCAATGTGCATGGACAGATATATGGACTCATGGAATCTCGTTTCAAAGGCCTATGGCATGCGAATACAAAGGGAAAGAAACTTGTAACAGTAATTTTTTTTAATGAATAAATTTGTTTTAGTCTAGTTAGTGATATTTAATAATTATATTGTATAGGGGCATTTCTTACCACTTGCTGATGGTTGAATACTGCCATTATTTTTCATGCCATCTTTGCATTCTTGTAGTATAATATACCCAGTAGGTAATAAATTTTACCTGTTGTTAAACAAATCATCACAAGCTTATTAAATTCCCCTCTGAAATGCTAATAAAACAACAAGAATACAAAAAAGTTATACAATAACTTTATTGTGTAACTATACTCGATTGCCAAGTACTAGCTAATTCTTACAAATAAAGCGGCCAAATAGTTACGAGAATCACATACTTTTAAGGCACATAAAATACTGAAGTACAGAAATACGTTACACAAGAGCTATATTAAGATAAATATATTACAACCTATTCAGAACTGCCAAGTTTAAGTACTAGTGACTGGGACAAAGTACCGAAATGTGTAACACAAAATGGCACAATTTCGTATAGTAATCTAACAATAATGAGTAAAAATAACGTACTAAAAACTAACTCAAAAACACATTTATTACCAAACAACTTTCTTATTAAACTAATGTGTTCAATCTCAAAACCTAGTTAATACAGATAAGCCATGTATCTTAAGGTGCAGACATACACACATCCAGCGAATCCCAAATAGCGAGCAAACGACGATGTATTTAAATTGAATCGCTCAATGCCGCAAATGTGCGTGCACCTTTAGATTCTTGAGTAATATATAACAAAAATATATAAAGAGGGTGACAAAAAAAAAAGGAACCAAAACATTCTATGGCAGTGATTTAAACAAACCTTTTTAGAAATAAAACTCCCTTCGAGATAGATAGATTTTTTAAACCATTATCAGAAATCTTAAGGCACTGATTCATTAAAACTTTATTGCTAACTAAGTATTTGAGCGGTTTGCATTGATCTGCGTCTTGGAGTTACTTTTAGAAGAATTGAGAGTGTTTACAGAATAAGACTCCTGTTCTGAGTTATCTTTGTTATTGGGCAAACTTGATCTAGTAGAGCCATTACTTGTATTATTACTGACAAAATCTTCTTCATAGTCATTTGTTGCTGAATTGAGAGGAGCTATAGACCCATTGTTTTCTGAACCAGGCTCTACCTCCTCACTTTCCTCTATAATGGAGCATTTATCATCTCCATTTAGATTTTTTAATATAGGACTGTTTACGTTAAATGTAGCATTAAGTGATTTAAACTTGTCAGCCTTTCCCACTGCTGAACCTGATAAATTTTTAAAATCTTGTTCCTCAATTTCTTCAACAGTTCCATTTTCTGTAAGATGAATACCTTCCATTGAAGGAACATCATCACATGAACTATCATTCGAAGACTTGCTATTTAATTGGGATTTATTACTACCAGACTCATCCTCATGGCTGCCATTCAAGTCAAAAGTAACATCTAATTTAGTTTTTGTCTGAGCAATGCTTAATATTTGTTGTAGCAAAGGAACTTCAAGGTTACCGTTTAAGCCTAAATTTTTTGCCAAATTTTCCCGTCCTTGGAGCTCTGTCAAAGTGTCCAAATAGGCTTCTGGTTTGAAGACTTGAATGGTAAATTGAAAGTTGAAGAATTCAAGAAATTCATGCACCAAAAAAAACAAGGTTCTGCCTTCAGGTGTTTTAAGGTAGGAACGGACTCTGACACTTTGTAGAGGTTGCTGTTTGATTGCCTGAACAAACAAGTAAGTGTTTTGTTAATGAAGTTATTTATTGCTGCTGATGAAACTAGAATATGAGTTTTGTTTTGTTACCGAGAGAGTTATTAGAAACCATAGGATTCGAGATTTGATATGACTTAACAGACAAAACATAATAAAAAAATGATGTTGAAACTGTCATATTCATAAAGTGTCTTTACCTTTATATCTTCATCCAAAGCAAGGAAAATGCTAGCTCTCATCTGGGCCTAAAATTATAAGGTTTTTAATCAAAACTTCCTTACCAAAGATGTGGTTTTGATTTGAGAATACAATATGTACCCTAATTTTTGCAAGACTTCCATCAGTTTCTAGGGTTTGAAAGAGCAAATCTTTTAATTCAACCTCTTCCTCAAGGACTGACATGATAAGTTTTTCAGAAGAAAAAAGTAATAAAATGGCAAAATAGGAACTATTTATAATGGACAGCACAGATAGGTTCTCCTAAATAAGCTTCAAGTAATTCTCAGCTTCCAGTTTAGTGTTGTTCCTTGATATCCAAATACAAGAAAAACTAGATACTAATCCTGTCAAACACAGATAAATAAAGTTTTAAGATTAAAATGATTTTAGAAGTAATTTATGAAAATTTAAAAGATTGAATACTTAAAACAGTTCAAATTATTAAATAAAAATGCATGAGTTATTCTCTGAAATTATAGTTTTAAAATAAGTTTTTGTATGTATTTTAAGTCCTTCACAACAAAATCCATCTCGTAGAATCGCCCACCGCACATATGATTCTGACATATGCCAAATTAAATGCCATTAATCACGAACAGTAACTGAAAAAATGTCAAAATTTCGTATTCAGCGTCATCCACACTCAGATCGACTCCGATTATGTCCATTTTTCAGTTCAAGAATAATAGCTAGTATGAGTGACATTTAATCCCTAATCAACAGTAATCATTTTACCACTCTTATCCTTCAGATACCTTGGACAATTAAAATAATGGTTCGGTGAAATAATGAACTCTCATGCTTCTTAGTAAAACGATTTTTATTTGGAAGCAACAATATTTTCAATGTTTTGAGCTTGAAACTTTTTGTGAGTTAGAACTGCTTCTAGATTTCACGTGCTCCATTCGCTTCTTCTTTTGCATCATCTTCAGTAAATTGAACACCGCATCCGGAGTGACACCAAGATTGAGTAGTTGCACTAAACTCCTAAAACATTTGACAATCACTGGAAGAAGTCTTTTTAGAATTGCGCCGTTGCCTGACGTACCAAGAAATCTTATACACTTAGATCAGGACTGCAAATAACACAAACTAAAAAGCAAGTCAATGAATTCTTTGCTTTCTGGATGAAATAAGTCGCAATCGGGGAAAGTTCGACTAAACTCGAAGGAAATATATAATGGGTTTCACAATTAGAATCATGGAAAGACGAATTTTTTACCTGAAAATCTCTTTGTCCATATGAATCCCTGCCAAGTCGGCCAAGTGAAGTAACTCGTCTTGGTGCGGCCTTAAATCATCCATTAACTCAAAACTATTGGTAATTGAGGAAGGCATGAGGAATAACTATCAAAATTAACGAAGTTTTACTATGTTTACAGCCCGGGGTCATATCTCAAACATGAAGTTAGGACGATGCCATGATGCCATTTTTCATTGTCAAATTTTACTTCCAGCGAGTTCCCAGATTAAATTAATATTTCTCCCTTATTCAAGTAATTTAACACTAGAGTCGTATTGTAATAGTATCCCAGCAGTCTAATCTGTAATTGGTATTTTAAGACAGATAATTCAACAAAAAATATAGATTTCCCTAAATATCTACATTATTTACTGCAATATCTAATATTAAAATTCTGTCAAAGTCACAAGCCCCTTCGACGAACATCCAAACTATTCCAGGGGAAAAAAATTAATTTTTGTTGGAAAAAACTGCAATTTCCCCAAAATTCCCTTTAAACCACACAAAAAATGTCATCCCTAAATGAAAGCAACGATATTTATGGTGAGAACAATTCATACGGGTCCTCCAGTGGACTATCAGGTAATCCAAGCAGAGGTTACACATGTCCTTAACCTTACATAATACATTCGTAGGGCAATTCAGACCGTTTTCATCCCCGTACTTAAATTTCGACCCTGGATATATACCGCAAGCGCAACCAGAATTTATATTCCTCGATGGGGGCAGCAAGCAGAGAGGCAGGTTTGAACTGGCCTTTGGACAAATTGGGGGATCCTGTATGATTGGGGCAGCTTTAGGGGGTGCGTCTGGGTTTTATAATGGACTTAAAGCAACTACTTTAGCTGGACAGACTGGGAAATTGAGAAGAACGCAGTGAGTGTTTTCTCAATGTAGTTCCAAAATGCCACTTTTTTTTAAAAGTAGCTTTAAATGCAATTTTGACTGAAATTGCTTTTATTAAAGGCTAATCAACCATATAATGAAAAAAGGCAGTGCCACTGCAAATACATTTGGATCAGTGGCAGTAATTTATTCAGCATTTGGGGTTTTTCTATCATGGGCAAGGGGAACTGATGATGATCTGAACACCATTACAGCAGCTACAGCCACAGGGTTGTTATACAAGTCCACAGGTTTGTTTCTGCAATAATGATTTCTGAGCTAAGAAGCAAAACAATTTTATTAAATTTTCAGCTGGTTTAAAGAGGTGTGGTATGGGTGGCGCCATAGGGTTAGGTGCCTCAATACTGTATGCCTTCTGGAATAACAAAGACAGATTATCAGATCTAGGACATTATAATCCAGCGTAAGAGGACATTTTTTTATTGTGAATTTTTATAACAAATACAAA
Organism: Euwallacea similis; assembly: GCF_039881205.1. Taxonomy (NCBI): domain Eukaryota; kingdom Metazoa; phylum Arthropoda; class Insecta; order Coleoptera; family Curculionidae; genus Euwallacea; species Euwallacea similis. The sequence continues at coordinate 1,127,693 of NC_089631.1, forward strand.
GTAACTTATTTGGGTAAAGAATATTGATGTGCTTGGAAAGCATATCAAATCAAGGGCTCAGTCTGCAAGGGGCAATCTGCAATTATATTGCTTTAGCAAACTAGAACATTTATCTTATCTAGATCTGAAGGGCCCTTTGTTGTAAGATGTGCTGTGATCTACCAAATAGACATTTTGACTATTATGTTGTTTTATTCAGAATTTGAAAGGAATTTTCAAGCAAACTAACACCTAATTTTGTTGTAATTGTCTTACTTTCTAAGCTGAATTGATATCCTCAATGTTTACTAAACTTAATAAACTTTGTTTAGTTAATTTATGTCTATTTTTCTCTTGACAGGCACAGGTAAACGTTTGCAGCAGATACGAGCGAAATATCCAAACTTCCAGTTGTAAATATTAAAAATAATTATTGTATATTTATTTTTTTTTAGTTGTATCCAAAATTTAATAAATTATAACTTTTGGAGATAAAGCTTTATTTAAATTTGATAGATATTGTTCAAAGCAGTAATTAAGGAAATCATTAATGAATTTTATTTAATCTTAACTTTGATCGCAGGGATTTCTCATTTAGGGCTTAAAAATGGCAGCAAAAGATTCAGTTCATTAAAATTTAGTTTTAAGTTGCTGCCATCTAGTAGCCAAAGGTAGAATTATAAAGGTTTCCTTGCTATATGTTATGAACTGGCAACGTTGGATGGTAGAGCGTTTTGAACATAATGTATAGGTCGTTTATCTAAATAATACTATTATGTTTGAGTTTGCTTGTGGCAAGATTTTTATCACGTATTCTTCATTTATCCAACTTTAATAAATTTTGAGATATTTGAGTTTAAAAATTTAGGCAATTTTCAATTTTTTCCAAATATGTATTTCAGAAATATGATGTGATTTGTCAAATCTAAAACCAGCATCGCATGACATACGAAATTCTGTCCAATTTTGCACATTTAATTGATTTTCTATTTGGTCAAATGAAAAAGTTACCCACACTGAGAGATAAATTGTGGCCACCCTGTACATTCCAAAAAGTATAAGTTCGCTTTACAAATTGCATTCGAAAAACACCTTTGTACTGAAATGCGGCGCGTTGTTAGCTTCAAAGTCCTTTGAAATTTTATTTTACATGTGTTAAATTTTTAACAATGCAACACTATTTTCTCGTTATTACGCTGAACCATTACTGATGAACTCTCGCGATAATTTCCCTAGTCGTCCTAGCAGTGTTTTGTGATAAACTGAAACATTTCAATTTTTCAGCTTTCAACAGGAATATGCTGTTGCCTTATTGCTTCATGGCTTGCATTTGTAGAGAGGGTTAACACCCAGTTTGACGTGAATCTGTTATGTGTTTCTTTTGACACTAATGACAACTTTATCAATTGTTATTTTAATTTTCTTTATGTGGTGGAAGTGTACAAGAACTTTTTATTCAAATAAACAAACCGTCTTAAACCTAAATTAGATACATATTTATTGTCCCCTTTAAGGAAAATTTATAATTATATTCACATAGTCATCAAAATGACTTGAACGTATCGCTGCGTTCATTAGTAACCGTAGATAGTGGGCTCCTGTTTGTTCCCAAATGAACATGTCTTCACAATTTAGCAAGCAAAATGGTAAACCAAAAAGATTTTGCATTGATGACGCTTTCGAGGAGGAAACGGACGAGGCCATTAAAGTGTATGGGACTACCACTCCCACTACCCCTAATGGTAAAATAGGGCAGGGAGATTCCATTACTTTTAATATTGAAAATGGACGGTAAGTACAGGGAGTCCCTTTGTAGAGTAATTTAGTTGTTAAGATACATAGGGGACATCATAAATTTACCATAATCAATCACCAGAACTGAATTTTGTAATTTAAAATTTCATCAATTACCTAGAGTTCCAAGTCTCAACTTGTTTCCTCAGATAGACTCTTACAGCTCATCCTGAAAACACTGCTTTCTGCCCTTTTAACATAAACAACTATTTTTATATTAAGGGCATCTTTTGTCTAAAAGTCATTCCCCATCGCTCAAACATCCACCTCCATCTTTAAACAAATTGTTTTCATTTACAGAGGCTACAAAGCTGTCACAGACACATCCAGAGACAGTGATTCTCTCATACAAGATTACTATGAGTGTTCTAGTGAAGAGAATTTATCTCATTCATGCTTCTCCCATCCTAAGGTGCGGGAAAACTGGAGGATGGTTTTAGCTGCCACAACACTGTTAATAATAGGAACTGGACTATTAGTAACTGGCACTCTCACACTCAGTGAGCCAAACTCAGTCCTGCAAGCTTCAGTGTTTTTGTTGGCAGGTAAGTACTCATTTTCCATTTTGTCTATTAGTCATTTTGTCTGTTTGACAGGATTTATATGCTTCATCCCTGGGGCTTATCATGTTGTTTACATTTACTTGGCTGCAAAAGGCAAACGGGGTTACCACTTCCATAACTTACCATTGTTTACGTAAGTTTAGAGGTACTAGTTGACTGTAATGGGAAGTTGTGCTAGAAGATAGATTATTTGATGTCACAATTTCAGTGTGAAGTGACTTTCAAGAGATGAGTGTAAGGAGAATTTATTTATTGTATGTTTGGTGTAATTATTAAAGTTTGAAATGAGCACTGTGGGGTATAAATAAGGTTTAGATATTGATTATAGTACTCAAGCACTGATTTGTCCAAAGTAATAGTAAAATTAATATTAGGATGAGCATTGACTTGTTTAATGCATTGTTAAATTGGCTATGCAAATACTCAAATTTGCTTGTAGGAATTGTAACAAGAGACAGGATGGTGAGATAAGTGTAAGTAATGTGAAACAAAGATGCATTTTATTCTTGATTATAGAGCTAATAGCAACTTAACCTTTGTTAAAGGAGATTTTGATTATGGTATATTCTTTACTAGAGGAAATTTTAAAAAATCAAGTACTGTGTCCCTTTGGAATGACAAAATGTTCATTTAGTCATAGAAGTCGATGGTTTAGAGTGCCACTTTATCCGACTTTTCGTCGTTTCTCTTAATAAGTTGGAGAGTGTAAGGGGTTCAGTGTGTGCAAAGCCAAAGCAATTTTCTTTAATGCAAAGATTCCTTTAATTTTGAATCAAAGACACAAGTTGTAAGTTATTTTTAAATTTAAATGACAGTTAAAACCATTTAATAAAATTATGAAAAATAGTTAATAGTTTTAATATGTACCCTGTAGGAGTAATATAGGTGTAGATGAAGTCTTCTAGTTCAATTCAACACTCCATTGTAATAATCTCTTTTAATATTAATACTTGTTCTACTACATCTTATTGGAACTTAATTATGCAAGCTTTACAGTATGTACTATAGTTCCTGTGTCCAAAAAAGAAAACCTCTCAAATCAGCATCTGTATATTCTCATCAGTCGGGCATCTCAATGCTAATAATTGGCAAAATAGGTTTCATGAGGTCTGCCTTCTTAACCTGGGCATCTTTCCTACTCTGTTGTTCAAGTTCCACCCCATTCTGTCGCCTCTCTGGCTGGTACGCTATATTACCATATTCTTGAAGCAATGGACAAGCATCCAGAAGAAATGAGCAGAAGTCTTTGCGCATTCCAAACCACCCTAAGGGAAAATTTTAAAGTTTGTGGTGCTTGAGGTTAGAGAAAACTTACATTTATTTGCTCCTTTGGCACTGAAAGACATTATGATAAGGGTAATGAAAGACACAAATAGAGGACTAACCACAGCTGTAAAAGACATCTGTATGTCTTCATCTAACTTATTTGCTAATAATACCTAAAACTTGGACTTTAGTAGGCTTGAAAGGTCTGAGAACTTCAAACTTACTTGAAATATTAAAATAGGAATTACTAAGAATGTATACCCTAATGCAGATTGGAAGCTACTTTTTCTTTGTTGTGCACTCACTTCTGGCGTTCTCAACAATATTGCCGCAAATATTATTGTATACAAAACACCAACCTAAAACACAAATAAGGTATAAGAACAATGGAGACTTCTAACCACAAACACTCACAAGTGAGAGACACATAACTATCCATAATGGCACAAAAACAACCTCCCAGGACCACCCAATGAAACCATCCAGCCTTAGTGCTAAGAATATGAACTGCAAGACATTTACGGCACAAAAAAGTTCCAACTGAAACAGAATTCTGTAGAGTTTGTACCCCAGCAATTTCTCTGTTTTACCTCGAAACTTCTTTCATGTTTAACAGCCCATATACAAACTGCTATGCTAACAATACTAATGAAAATGAGAGGAATAAATACTAAAATCCACAAATGCCTGGAAGACTCTAATTTATCGCAGACCAACAGCTCAAACATGAGTAATATAAGGTGAAGGGCCAATGATATTAGCATTGACTTATAGTGAATGTACGCTTCACCTTCCAACCTAAAAATGGCTCTGTTGGTTTGTTTGAGGATATATTAGTGAATCTTTACCTGAAGTGTGGGTATCGCCACCAAATATAGCTGCCTACTGTGGCACCAGTGATAACTAATGTTTTCCAGACCCATATTGGCGTGAATATTGTCCAGTATGACCAGGTTATGTAATTATCCAGTCGTAGGGCAAAGAAAACAGTGAATAATAGTAGGCAACAGTGGACAATGAATTTGCTAAAGTTGAAAGTTATTGCTTAGAATTTATGAGGATGATTGATAATTATTCATTGTAACTACTTGAAAGTTATTTTTGCCAACATTAAAATCTATTGGACTATAGATTGCAGAGTCCCAAGAAATAGGAAAATATATAAGAAAAAATGTACGGTCAAGTAGGTGAAAGTTCAAGGCAATTTACCTGGGGTTAAAGTCTTGTAGAAGTGTTTGCAGGTTCATGTTGATCACATAAAACTATAAATGTGAAAATCCATTTTTTTAACTAAATCTTTAGATTTTAATTCGCTTTTATGAAATGCTTTGAAGAGGCTTTAAAATTGTTCTCAAAATTGGGAAATGTTTGATTTATATACTTTTTTGTTTGGATTAACATCAAAATCAGCTGTTGATATGTCAACGTCAAAGTTTTATTATAAGAGTTTTCATTTAAAATGCTTTTATGCTTTTAGAATTAGACATAATTTAATGCAGCGTGTTAATAACCAAATTTTGTTTTTATTAAGCTAAATAATTATTCATTAGTTTTTATAATTTTTTCCTTTTTAGTCCTACTTGATGATCAGCATGGATTTGCATTTGTCTGATGAAGTGTTCTAATTACACCAAACACTCCCAAAAAGAAATCTGTCAAAGTAAAAAAAAAAAACTGAAAGTGAGGTTATGTTAAACGTCAAAAATGTGAAGCTGTACCAAATTATTTGTTTACGTGGAATTAATTTGAAATCTCAATAAAAGTTATTAAAAAATGCACAACTCCGTATTAGTTCACTGTATAAAATAATGTGAAAAGTATTTAAACTCTTTTGTTCAGAGATTCACAAGGACCGATTATGGAGGAGATGCCAATTTTGGTTTTACTGGCAATTGTTATGCTGATAGCGTCTTATATAGCCGGTTCCATTCCGTTATTTTTCAGTTTCTCCGAGGTAAGTATATTGTTGAATCCCTTCCTGAGCGAAAAAAATCCCCACTTGATGCAGATTAATAATGAAATCAACACTTTCTTGGAGCTCAGCCCTGAGACATATGTTGTCAAATATTATTGCAATCTTTAATCGATCAGCCAACTAAAGTGAAAGTAGAATAACGTAATCGTTGAAATTTTTATTCCCGAACGATCAGACATGCTTAAGGAACCTGAATATGCAGCAGTCAGCATTTTCTTTTAAACATAAATATTTGGGTATTGGAAGTTTATCAAAATACCCCTTGAAATTGATGTTTGTTATAATAATTTTGTTCGACTGAACAACTTGCATGTAGGCCTCACTCCATATAGGTGCCACTAGTGAGAATTTGATGATAATTAAAAATGTGGTTTGCAGCTTTTAATGTCTGTTGTTGGGCTTTTGCTATGCTTGCAGGAGCTCTAGGAGCAGGTTATTTGCCCTTTGTGTACAAATTTGAAGAGGTAATGATTTCCTAACACACGCCCATTTTAGCATTTATTTTGCAACTATTATCTCTCTTGGTTATGTTAACTGTCATGGTTATATTATCTACCATAAATGATTGTAAAAAATACCACTATGTATTTACAGAAAACCGATATTGAGCTTTGTTCCCGTTTTTTAAAATTTTTCTCTAAATAAAAATTTTTTTCAGGAAAAACTGAAAAAAATCATTCTGTTTGGAGCAGGACTTCTAGTAGGCACTGCACTAGCAGTAATAATCCCTGAAGGTAATTCATCGAAACATGCATCTACAGCACAAATTAATTAATTTAATCACAATCAGGGGTCAGATCCATGATCTCTGAACAACCGGTACCCACCCATGCCCACAATGAATCTGCCAACTCTCAAGATTCAAGTGATCCATTATCTGTGATAGGCGTTAGTTTAGTAATTGGTTTTATATTTATGTTAATAGTGGATCAGGTAGATGCAGTACAACATCACTTAGCAACTTTTTCACGTTTTTGTTCACTCAATAGATTACTCAGAGCAAAAACGAAAATCTTAGTCCTTCAGAGAGAAATATAACTACAACAGTGGGGCTAGTAGTTCATGCAGCAGCAGACGGCGTTGCTCTAGGTTGGTATTTAAGAATTTGTCTTCTTTGAAGCGTTTTAGTAGAGATTTTGTAGGTGCTGCTGCAACTACCAGTCACGCAGAAGTAGAAATAATAGTGTTTTTAGCTATTATGTTGCACAAAGCTCCGGCAGCCTTTGGATTGGTTACAGTGTTAATGCATGAAGGCATAGAACGGTTCGTATTTTAATTTCAACCATTAGTCATGCAAAAAAATCTTTTGCAGGAATAGAATTCGAAAGCATCTACTGATATTTTCACTGGCCGCGCCAGTCTTGACTCTGCTAACATACTTTGGGATAGGTCAGAAGCAAAAGGAAACTTTGAGCTCCTTCAATGCCACAGGGATCGCAATGTTATTCTCGGCAGGAACATTCTTGTATGTGGCCACAGTCCACGTACTCGCAGATCTCACTCAGAATTTCCAAAAGGGCCAATATACAAAAGTACCTCAGAACTTGGAAGAAGGAAAAGCACAAACGCATTCTGCAGCGCTTAGACCGAAAGAACTTGTGTGTTTGGTCGTGGGGTGCCTATGTCCTTTGCTATTAACCCTTGGTCACCATCATTAGGTTAAAAAATAAAATAAGTACGTATTAGTTTAATTTACAATTGTTTCTTATACATTCTGCTTTATTTCTGGGGGTGGGTAAGATGGTCGATGTAGGTAAGTTCCTAATATCTTTAAAAGAAAAGTAATGTGTGGAGATAAATAGGGGTTTAAGAACGGAAATCTTTGAATAACTAATGTGGAGCAATTGTTAATCTCATGATTTTTTTCAGGGAATTGTTTATAAGAATGCTAATGAAATATGTTGATAAATCTCTGAAAAAGTCATATTCCGAAAATGGCAACAAGGCACCGTTATTTTGTTTTAGAACTACCATGAAGGCAAATTGCGTGACGTAGTTGTTAACGCAATGATCTATGTAACTGTTTTAAAGAAAACAGTTATAATTTGGCAAATTACAAAAGAAAACAGTTACAAAGATAATCTTCAAAATCTCTTTAGATTTTGAGGATTATCTCGCAATATTTTATATTAGAAAGAATATCCGGTTGAATTGATTAGGATATAAGACGTAATTATGTATCTATTGTAATTAAGTATAAAAGTGTCATCTTTATTGGATGAGTATGAATGATGCTGTGAACCTGTAATGGTGAATATATCTATTTTTTGTTTCTAAGGTTGCAAAACCGCATTAATTTTTTATTAAACATCATAACTGTCTGTGCCTTATTTTTAACGCGCTTTAACGTCTTTTTCGAATTCATTACCCTTTTCTTGGTAAATAGAAGCAAATCTCTTATAATTTTTTTATTGAAAATAATATCTAACAATAAAAAGATAACAACATGGAATAGTAACAGCCTTTTACATTAATTTGAATAGTTAATAAATATTAACAAAGAAAGAGAAATCTATACACTCTAATCTAATCCCTCGGTATAAAAATAATTTACAAAAACCTATATAAGGACAGCTGCCTTTAAAACGAGTAATTTATCAAATGCACCGGGTACGTGGTCCTTGCGTTAGACTTAAAAAAAAAGAAAAACACCCCTTAGGCTTGACCATCAGGAAATATTAAAAGATTTAGTAACAAAATATACAATTCTCTTGAACAGAATTTTAAAAATTGAGATTACTTTAGTACACTTACAAAACTATGTCACGTCAGCAAATCGAACACCTTATTTTGCATTTGTACTTGGACTTACACTACATAACATCATCGAGATTTTGGGCTTCAATCTCAGAATTAATGGTTATATGTACCTGCAATTGTCTAATTGAAAGCACCGAATTGCCCAGTTGTTCAAATTTCTGATAACTTTGCCAGCAAGGTAATTTCCACAGAAATCACGAAATGGAGGAATTTCTCCACATCTATGCAAATTATCCTACTGACAAATTTCCAGAAGTTTGACAAACCAAGCCTAATAGCTTTAAGGCCCGGTTTTCGTCGATTGAAAAAATTAATCGACATTTTCTAAAGAACCTAACTGTGATAGCTTCCTTATGACTTCCGCTTTTTGATTATCGTTCAGCTTTTCGATAATTACGTCGATTGCGTCTAGAGTCATATCAGGACACTCCTGTAAAAATAAATTAGAAAGTTTGTCCTATCAAAGAGAGAAAACTTGCCTCTATAAGGTCTTTTATTTGGCTTAACCCGGCGTCTTTTTTCACGGCATGAATGTTATGACTGATGATCGATTTGTGCGGGGGTTTGCTCAGTTGGTCTTCGATCCAGTTCACTACCACTTCATTTTTGTCCCATTTATAACCCTAATAATATTATAATAAATTACCTGGGATGTTCAAATAACTGTTTAGTCAGTCTCAAAGGACGAACGGCAATATTGCTCAATTTTTATTTAGCTTACTTCCGCTGCACCTTTGTCCTCCACAAACCACCGTCTGAGCATCGATTCTCCTTGACCTAAACCGATTTCTGGTTGAGCATCAAGAAGAGCTTTCAAAACTCTTTCTTGAAGCAGCAGTCTTCTCAGTCTCCAGAAGAAATGATGTCTTGCTTTTTTCCACGCAACGATTTCCTATAAAAACTCACGACCATAAATCCAGTTTTTGCTCGTATTAGTAGAAACTTTTGCTAAAAACTTACGGATATCGTTCCTTTCTCCAACATCCGTTCGGGTGTGTCATGTAGATCAGCAAAGTGGATGGACACCTGATGATACATTGGTAAAAGATCGCTTTCCCTCTCTTTTATCTTTGACTCTAAATCCCTCAGTTCTTTTGGCTTTTCCCGTTCTGGAGTGGGCTGAATCGGGGTTATACTCGAAGACCTATTATTATAAATAAACACTGTAATATCAACGTCTAACTTTGACTTTCAGTACCTTTCCCGTACTGGTTGAGCCGCCTGGACAACTTTCACTTTTTCATCTAATTCCTTTAGTAATGGGTCTAATCTATGCATCGTTTTGAGTAGATCTCTTTTTTTGTATTTGACCTCAACTATTCCCTCAGGCTCCAACACTCCCCCCCTTGCGGTAGGATCCGAGTACATTTCCATATATCTAGAGTTAATAGTAGGATCTACTACAGCCCAAGCGCCTCCTCTTAACTCCGAATTGGGGGGCAGATACACTATAACTGGCTGCTTGTACTGTCTCAAACCGTCCACAATATACGCTCCGAATTTCAGAATTTCCTCATACATATCTAAAATTTAAAACAAACATCAATATATTCTTTGAAATGTCAATGGGTGCACGGGGTGTAATTCATTATAAGTTTCAAATATCACCTTTCATGCCGCCACTGAAACCTCTCCAATTTGCGAAAATAAACAGGGGTAGATCTTCTTTGGAAAAGTCTTGAATTGCTTGCGCAGTTTTGTAGGCAGAATCCGGGAACCAGACTGAAAAATACTGAGTAAGCTTAGTTCCAAATGAGAGGGAAATCAGTACCTTGTCCAGCTTGAGATACAGTCTTGGCCTCCGAATCTGGGTTGGCAGGATCGGCTGGTAAGTTCAATTCCACAGTTCTAGTTTCCACTGCTATTACCCCAACAGGAATGCCACCTGGAAAATAAAGGTTTTTGAAGGATTTAAAAGGAATAATTGGTAGCTTAAAGTACCTAGTTTGGCACGACCAATTACTACAGTTTGGGCCCAAGGGCGCAATATTTCTGTCCACGAGCCATGGTCGAAAAATCCGGATTCCCACACAGAGGGATCACTGGGAGATTCTCGGCCTTCCAACATCCACCTTAATTGCGCAAATTATATATTAAGTTATTGAAAATATGTATAATTCCACACACAATTATCTTACCTAGGATCATAAGGGGTTTTCGTAGGAACATAGTCAATTTCTCTATCAACAGGATCACTAGTTTTAATAATTGGCAGAGGCGACAATTTATCCTTTGGCATATAAGACAGCCACTTCAATATAGTGTAAATACCATCTGGAATACGATGAAATATGAACGCAAATTCGAATATCAAACCACATAATTTAGTAAAAATGTACCTAAATCGCTTTGTTCGGTTTTATGTGAGACTCCGTTGTTGAACATAATCTGAACACCTCCTAATTGATTGTTTGATGCGTATACTTCTTTGCCTAATACTTTGTTTAAAGCGTTATACCTATTAATAAGGGAATTAATAAACTGCTTTACCAAAAATTTTTGAAGACTTCCTTACCCTGTTAACACAATGTAAGAGTTTTCTATTTGTATGACACGCTGACCTAATCTAAGTAGATAAGAACCAATTCCGATAGCTCTACAACTAACCATCGAAATGGTTACTATTTCGTTGTATGCGGATGAAGTTTCACCTGAAATATAAATAATGAAGATTTGTAATTACAATTTAATAATTATATTCCCGCTTTGCTCTCGTGATCAATGGTGATATGTACTTTCGGTTATATCTATTATATGATTCTCAATTGGCCACAGACCGTGCCAAAATTGTACCAAATGGATGAAGATTGTGCCACGGACGCATTCACCATTTTAAGTAGAACTGCAAATGGTGTCCCAGGCTAGAGTCCCCTGCCTAAACTAATGTTCAAAATAATGCTTCATTTGCAGATATACCATTGATCATTTCCAGCAAGATACTCATATACTTTAGATTAAACTTTACTTTAGGCCAATCCATATTTCTTTAATTATAAAATACATGCAATAAATTACCTGCAATCATTCCAGCATATTTTAGATTCTCCACTCCCAAACCATCATCTTTCCCTATAATATCTGTAATTCGATAACGAGATTCTCCCTCATCGTCTATCAATTCTGCTCTCACAGAATTAACGGCACTAATTTTCGCATAGTCTTCCGGGGTTAAATACAAATATTTAAACCCTTTTTCCGGATCATTAGGATCTTCCCACGAGATTTTATACAGAGCTTTAACCTCTTCAGCTAAGCCTATTCGAGCTCCTGAGTTCACGGATATGTATATTCGGGGAATTTTCAGCTTTCTCGCTAATTCTGAGGCTAGGCCGTATACCTTAAAACTTTATATGCACAAAGTATTTCCAGTAATACATCCTGAACTTTACCTTGTCCTCTCTGGGACCGAAAGATCCGATATTGTAAGTAATGTCATTGGAAATCACTATAATATCACGACCGTCTGGGTATTCTGGAGTGTAAAGAGTGAGTTTCCAGGCCACCATTCCAACGTTGTTCTCACCTAAAAGCCACTGAGCTTCAAAAAGTATTTCAGAAATTAGGGTTTTTCGAAGAAAAAAGCAGGAATTTTTTAGTTATATTTTATTGATAAATTGTTAAAACATACCCGCCACTCTCTTTTGCTCCGTGAGTCTCGTTTCAGTTTCCACATCCAAAACCAACTCCACGAAATCCATAAACTTATCTGGAATATCTATCGATTCAGATATAAATTGCTGGCTATATTGCTTCCACTGCAAATCCACCATTTGTCTGAACATTTCAGGATAATCATACACGTAAGTGGTGCCGTTGCTTTGCGCTTGGAATCTCTTTAATTGAAGGTAATCTTTGGCCAAATACGGAGTGGAAATTGGAAGCCCGTGCATGGGACCCTGTTTCTTGCCGTAGGCCTGAAACCGTATTTCTCCGGATTCAGAGTCTATCACTTCCGTGTACATGTTAATATCTAAGTAATAACCGCTGTCGTTGGCTAGACAAAGGCGAATGGGGGTTGTAGGAGCATTAGGTGATGGCCTGTAGAAGTGGAATGTAAAGATATCAATTTAAAAATATAAGACTGATTTAATAAACCTGATTAAAACTTTAATTTCGGCTTGCAGCACGCGGAGCTTCCACAAACGTGGGCCATAGCGTAACACAGTGTTGGTTACGGCCTCTTCGATTTTGGCAGGGTCCATTATCACAGTTGGTATAAAATTGAGGAATATGTGATTGCAGTCGGTTCGCTTAGATTGCGGGTGGGAAAATGCTACTTCCAGTTCATCCATTGCTTCTAAGAGTACTCTTTCACCTGTAAATACAAATGTAGAAAGGGTTCGTGTTCAGGTTTGTTCATTATACAGGATGAAACACCGGGTAAACTACATTTATGCATTATAATGCTCCAGTAATTTTGTATGTTGCATGACATACAAATTACATGAATTTCTCACCTTCATTTTGTAGATACTCAAACGAAGCCTCCTTCGTAATAAGATCTGAATGCCTAATAATGCTCCTAATAAAGAATCTATAGTCAGTTACTTCCTTGCCAGGAGGTACTTTTGCTTTCCCTAAAAAAAGCGGAAAAAATTAATACTACATAAAATCACCAAATTACAAAAGTTAGCCCTTATTGAATTAAATTAAAATTTTATATCTTTTCGCACTGTGAGCGTTAAACTGACACTAACAACTGCTTTTCTGGGCAAAAATAACTGAAAATGGTTACAATCTTGAGGGATCAATTTACCTAAATACAAATGCATCTTTTGATTTGACGTCGGCAAAGCCTCTAAATTATAGGCCCTCATCCTGCTAAGTTCCAACTGGAAAGCCGCCGCTGGCTCTAAATGTCGATAAATTTTGTCCTCTGTGAAACTATCTCGTGCCCTGTATGTAAAGAATTTAGGGAACTGCTTGTGTTTCAAAGGACTGAAGGTGATTCTCCTTATTTTTCTCGACAAGAGTTCTTCTTTATGCTTGGTGCAAAAGCTGAGGAAGAGTTTGCTCATGGTGGAGTCGTCTTTATCACCTGAAGAAATTTTTAATGTCTAGCATTCTGAAAATTAAACTACCCGTCTCTCATTACCATCATCCTTAATGCCCACATGCAATATGTGCACAGGCTCCAAAATAACATTCTCGTCGCTTTGAGGCACTCTAGGGCCATCTACTGATAAACTGACGTTTATTGAAGTAGAGTTTTTGCGCGATTCAGATCCTAAGTATGAAGATAATTAATAAATAAACAAAATTAAATATTAAAAAACTAAAGTACCTGACTCAACTGCATTCAAATCTCGTGCGCTTATAACAGCGGGATTAGAAAAGTCTTCAATTAGATCTAAAATTTCGTCCGCATATTCTTCGAACTGGTGTACATTCTCGAACGCCGCCATGCAGCCTGTTCTTTGGAATGTATCCACTACAATTGGTTGCTCCACGAGCATATCATCTGAAGCAATAAAAAATTCAACAAAATTCTCGGATATACATAATTAGCTTAGTTTACCAGTATCTTGAACGCTGTTGCTAGACAAAAGCCTAGACAACCTATTAGGATGACTAGGAGGTAACAGAAACTGAAAATGAACCACTGGAATCTCGCCGCTCAATTCTAAATGCTGCAGGGTGATTATATCGTAACTAGTATAGGCCCTTCGAACATAAACCTATATAAACAAGGACATTGCTACAATTTAAAAAAAAACTTTAAGCGAGGCGTATAACTTACTTCCAACGCCGCACTCGATACAGATTTGTTGGAATGGAAAAAAAAGTCGTGTAAAATATCGTAAATAGATGTCTCAGAAACGATTAGTTTTTGCAAGTTTTCCGGATGGAATTCATGACCGTACATATCCACAGCCGATAAGAAAATGCTTTCCATTTGGTTGTGGCGTAACTCATACGCGGGTTGATGGGCAGCAATTAAGACTTGTCGGGCTCTGGAAATAATTCAGATTCTCATATTCTCACAAGTTAAGATTTGAATCGAAACATTTGTTATACCGGGTGTCCTGGCAAACCCAGAACATATGAGATTAACATAAAAAATAGGTTTTTATTTTTTTGCGCTTGCACAGATTATCCAATTGAAAAACTTTTACAGAGAGGTCATCGTACTCAAGACCGGCCATCATTTTGCAATTTTTTCAATCTTCTAATTAGAATCATTTTGGTTCAAACCGGTTATAATTAATTTTAATTCTATCTAGTGAATGAAATAAAAGATATATGTAGATTATGTCTTTGTGTTATCAACATAGATTAATAAGAAACTTGTTTATTTACTGTGGGGACATCAGAGCAGCTCACTTACACTAATTATCTTCAGGTTTTTCATTCAATGAATTAACTCGTATATAAGTTAAAAATTAGTAAGAAATTAGCAAAAAGAGAAAATTCGTTTGACATGAGGTTTTTACTCTTATTTTGTTGGTGACTTTGTGTTTGTTTAATTCTAAACTTGACTCTGACCAATCGTGGCTTTATATGGTTACTCCGAACATTGAAATTTTTTTAATTTCGCGGCGTTTTGAGACAAAACAGCCCTAACTAGAAAATTGAAAAATTTGCGGAATGATGGCCGTCTTGAGTCTTGAGTACTATTACCTCTGTGTAAAAGTTTTTCAATTGTATAATCCGTGCAGGCACAAAAATATAAAAACCACCTGATTCAGTTTAATTTTTGCACACAAATTCATACATTTATCTTAAATGATATTAGAAACATAAAGCAAAAATCAATTTACGTCGGCCTTCCTTGAAGGGCTGTAGCGCTCTTAGCAAGCATTTGCGGACACATTTTTACTAAAACTTTCTTCCTTAAAATCAAATTCCCTTTGCACGATTTACATATGGCGATTTAATTCTGACTCAGTCTGTATATAGAACCATTTGATTCTTATTCTTATACTAATTTTGATTTTGTTGATTTCAGAGAGGAAAAATTTACTTTTGCTGGTTTCCGAACAGGACAATACTTACCGCAAGGCGACCCTAGAATGTTCACTTTTGTTCAACGACGTAAGTTCGGTTAATGCGGGCGCCAATTCATCGGTAAGCCCCGGCTCGTTAGCCCATAGATGGTCAACTAGCATCGTAACCAGCAAATTTTTTTTGGCAACCTAAAGGGCAAATAAGACAGTTTATAACCACGAAATGCAATAATTTCTATTAATATACCTGAGAATGAGAAAATATCGTAGCAGAAACAATTTTCATATCATCTTTATGCTTTTCTCTTAGTACTGAAACGCACTTGTCGTAAGACCCGTGCTGGAACTGGTTTTCTACATCATAGTACTGCTTTAATAAATCTTGAACTGCGACCTTCATTCGTCCCCTAATGCCATTTCGATACCTAAAAACCATACATATGAGGTTTTGATCAGATAGTAATAAGAAGTGACTAATAAAACTTTTCCTGAGATTTTCTTCGTTTAAACAGTAAACATACCTTTGAACTAACTGTACAATTCCTTCAGTGGCCAAAAAGAACCCGTCCCGATCTGCTCGTTTATTCAACATGGCAGCGTGACTATCAATTACCGAAGCAATTTGTTGGCTCGGGAACTGTGCCAACACTGAAGTTATATTTCTTTCATATAAAGACATCAACCGCCTGATTTTCTTCTCCACAGCAATAGGAATACGTCCCGAAATCGAAGCCATAACTTCCTGCAGCTCTAACAGTGGTAAACTTGGATCTCGCAGAGAGGACATGAATTTTTCAATCACCTAAGTTTAAGGAAATATAAGTTTATTAAATGTTTAATAGGGCTTTTCTAAAACTCCTACTTCTCTTAGCCTTGGTACATTATAGGGATCAGGAAGGCAATAACCTGCAAGAGTATTTTCTAACATCGATTTATAGCTGTTATGGATATGGTTGAGTTTGTCTGGGGCTCCTTGGATTGAAGTGTCCATTTCGGGGAAAGGACCTAGAAATTAAATTAAATAAAGATAGTTCAATAGAAAATGAACAGTATCTTACCCTTATACGCAATAGTCTTTGTTACCAAATTCGGATCGTCTAATTCTAAAGTGGCCAACACCGAACCTCCCTCCAAGACAGCTCCAGGTCGTTTGGCATAAGTCACGACCCCGGCCTCGGCCGAAGTCAAAGTCATCACCATCTTCATCACTTCTATTTCGGCGTAAGTTTGTCCTTTATTCACATGTCCTCCGTCCTCAACTAGGAATCCAATGAGTTTTCCCGCAGATGGAGATCGAAGTATTGTAGGATCGTTCTCTTTTTCGAAAATGCAGGTTTGGTTGCCGATTACTATGCGATATCTAAGGAGAAAGTTGAGTGGTATAATCGATTATTAGTTTATATTAACATAATAAAAACTATTTATCATCTATTTACCTATCTAGTAATATATATAATAGCTTGAGCATTCTATTACCTGTCTACTTCTTCTTTCATGTATGTGGTGAACGACGAACCATCAATTGAAAGCAATATGCCACTGTCGTTAAGCCGATGCACTTCAATTTCTTTAAAACTGCCGTTCATCTGAAAAACACCAGTGAAATTAGTTAACTTTTTATTTCACATGCAGAAATGGCACTTAACAGGCTAGTGTGTATAATAGGACTTTTGTGATACATATATAATTACTACAGAATCAATTATAAACATTTCAATTTCGGTAAGTCTAAATACTTTAGCATATTCTAACTGTGCGTGTATGCAAGGTGCAAAACCCATGAAATATCGATTATGATACGTGCGTACCAGAAGAACTGGTCTTACCTGCAGGAAATATGTGTTAGGTCCACTCTTTGTGGCTTGGACCTTATACTTATTGCCGCTGTTAATTAACTCGACGTCAACCACATTTGTTAAAGTGTTTGAGGCTTGAATTTGCCCCTTTTCCAGTGAAGTGATAAAATCTAGGAACGCAGTTTCGATAGTTTTGTCGGCGATATGTAGAGCTCCACAGACCACTGCTAACATTACGTCTGGTTTTTCAGATTGAACTTTTTCGGAAATCAGGATATCTAACCATGCAGTATCTATAGTATTTTCCTGAAATGAAAAGAAAAATTACGTTATTGAATCTTTTTTGTTTTATTGAAGCTGACCTGAAAATCGTTGGTCTCCAACAAAGTAATCAAATATTCCACAGTAGTCCTAAAGTCCCCCCTAATGGACAGTTCTTTAAGGGCGATAACCAAATTCTCCCTAGCCTGTTCCCTGTTTTCACCCCACGAGAAACAATGTCCGAATTGAGAATCTGCAAATTCATGCAATCCCCCCGAAGCGGCGACTGAGAAGTACCCCCAAACATTCTTGGATGACCTGAAGTTTAGTTCCTGCACAGTACCAGAACTTGGCTTAAAACCTTCATCGGGGTTTTCAGAAGTAATTCTCGCAGCAATAACATGTCCCCATGGCTGAGGTTTATGCCTCGGTAAATCAAAATCAATCTCCGTAGTGCCCCAAGGGGATTCACCATACAATAATCTAATATCTTTGATGTAATGCAGTGGCAAGCCCATGGCAATCTGTAGTTGGGCGGCAGGCAAGTTCACATCGGATACCATTTCAGTACATGGATGCTCCACTTGAAGCCTCGGATTTAACTCTAAGAAATAGTAATTCCCAGTGGTTTCATAAAGGTACTCTACGGTTCCTGCGGAAACGTAGCCGACCATTTTGGCTAACCGAACTGCTGCCTAAAAAATTACTTTTCAGTAAACCTTAAAATTGCTACAATTATGCATCGTCATACCCTCTCCATTTCTTCAAACACTTCTGGACTGGCAATAGAAGCCGGAGCTTCCTCGATGATTTTTTGATGTCGTCTTTGAATCGAACAATCTCTACCGAACAAGGAAATGGCATTTCCATAGTTATCAGCTAGCAGCTGCACCTCCAAATGCCTTGCTCCTTTTGCCAGTTTCATTACGAATATTGGAGACCCAGGGATTTCAGTTTGTACCTGTTTTATATTGGGTTGTTAAGGTTTAAAACATGGAGATTTGAGTCTGACCTGTCTGAATGCAGCAGCAAAATCATCGGAATATTCCACCTTCCTTATACCCTTCCCACCTCCACCCTCTGAGGCTTTTATCATTACTGGAAATCCTATTTTATGCGCTGCAGTAAGGCCTTCTTCGGCAGTTGTCACGCACCCTTTGGCAAATAATTCCGAGGAGATTTTTATTTTTTTGCCAGAATATTGTGCTTTAAGACCTGAAGATAGTATTTTCGTTGATTTTTTTTATGAGAGTTTGTAATGATTAAATACCTCCTCCTGACCATGGTAATGTTGGAACGTCCGCAGTTTGGGCTACAATGGAGGAAGCGATTTTATCACCCAAAGCCCACATAGCCTTTTCTGAAGGACCTATGAAGATGATTCCATTTTTGTGAAGGAGCTCTGGTAATTTTGGATTTTCGGAGGCGTGACCCCAACCAGCCCACACAGCCTGGAGAAAATTTTGGCAATTTGAAAAATGTAAAAAAAATGTTTTCCCATGGTCATTTACCTGTACTTGTAATCTCACTGCAATGTCCACAATAAGCTCCACATTGGCATAGTTGTTATTATTGGTTCCACCGGGTACTGGGACATAGTGATCAGCCATTTTGATGTATTCAGCGTTCGCTTTCAGATCTTCTGGAGTCACCATTACGACGAACCTGACAGCCCTCTCATTTTTGAACATCTCGTAAGACCATCTGCGTACTGATCTCATGCATTTTACAGCTGCGATTCCGTTGTTAGCTATTAAAACCTAGAAAATAATCGCTATTGCACGCAATTGTCACTTAACTGTGGTCTTGTGAGATTGAAAATGGACTTGAGTCTGTATTTAGAAGAAGCATCCGTGTAAATCATATAGGTTCCTGTCCATTAATTCGAGAAATAGCGTGAACTAATGAATATCCGACTGATAACTAATATTTTTGTCCACCAAATCTCGATTAATTCGAATATACGAAAAAGAGAGACAGACCAGATTCTTGATTGCGTATAGGTAGAAGAACGCTCCCAGGAAATGACGTCAAAATGACGTAATTTTTTAACCTTATAATATGAAGAACTTACGTTGATATACATTTTTGATGTCATTTCTTGAGAAACGTTCTAATCTCCAATTTATAGGAATGGGCCTCTCATGAGTTTACCATCATTTAAAATATACGCAACAGAGACATAGAGATAATGTCCCGTGAAAATCCCATTGATGACACTTGAAGAATCAGAAACGATACTTGAGTACTTATTAAAATATCTGAAGGATCACGTATCTAAATGAGTCATGCTTTCAGTCTTATTCGTATACTTAAATCTGACTATTGATAATTTAATTTCAAGGGGCTGAATTCTCTATTATTTACCTTATTGATAACTTTAGTCCCGTTAAAGCGTTTGACGAATTCCTCAGGAGTGGCCACAGTAAAGTCCTTTTCTTGGTGTCGATTGTTGTGGAGCATCACGGTGCCCTGCGACATAGAAGGCCTGAAAGCAATAAGAATGCTAAATACCTTTAAAAAACTAAAAATTTCGGGGAAAAAATTGCCTTAGTTCAACTCCTGCAAATTATGATGGAAGTACCCCCCCCCCCCCCTGGTTAGAACGAAGATAAACGTGAAAATATTACTCGGTGTACAGGAGTTATTACCAATTAACACAACTTTTTAATGAAAAATTGACAAAATTTCTAACCTTCTGTTATGAATTTTCCTAAACATGTCATTTACATTTTTTTGAGTTGCCGCCAAAGCCCCCCACTCCCCGCTCAGCACCCTCCTCTCCTCAGCCATTCTACTTAGACAACACTACATACACTTTCACCGAAAAATTCGAATATTTCTGCACTGATTTGACATAATACTGCTTTGAAACCTTTAAAAATAATACAATCTCTCCTTAAGCATAATCTCCAAGTGTGAAAGCATGATAGGGAGGTGATTCCAACTGGAATATCGCCGCGAACTTTGGATTTTCGATAAAGATAAGAGAAAGTGGTTGCCGTTAATTTGTTAATTGCAGCCTTGACCTCCCGTCTTGACTAAATCCCAACAAACTGTTATCGAATACACTCGTGTTTTATGTATCACTACAATGCAAACGCACTTCAAGCCCGAAACTCCTCATATATTTTGATAGCTTTACTATTTATTCCTATGAGTTACGCGTTAGTCAGCAGAATATCAACAAAAACTGTAATTTGAAGCAATCGAAATTGGCGGTTTGGAGTACTTGTTCAAAGGTTTCAGGGCAAACTTCCGATTATAGCTTTAAGGGGCTGCAATTTAGTTTCTTGGCATTCAGTCCTGTACAGAGTGTCTTCGGGTGTGATAAAACAGTATAAAAAAGATTAATGTTACGTACCGCTCCAGGCAGGCCAGAACCCGTTTATATTTGCTCGCATTGTATTTGTTAGTGAGATAAACGACTTTGTTAAAAATCCGCGAGAAATATATCATTTTACCGTTCACTGGTTAAAAACATACTGCAGCGGAGAGAATTTCGATAAGGGTCAAAATAGTCTTAGAATGTATTTCACTGATATAATGATGAGGTGAGCGCATAGATTCGACATTTTGGAGGAACATCAAAAATAGCCGATTCGAACGGCACCATTGCAGGAACAGGGACACCCTGTACATTAACAATAGCTGTAAGTATCCGACAAGTGCTCATAACTCATTATTCGTTAATATCGGTCGCGGTAGAGTTTTTGCAATTATAATTTTAATCGGATCCTGTATTTATTTTGTGAAATTGGCGTTTTACGTGTATATCCTCGTGGACAACCTTGATTGTTTGTCGCACGGAAGGATTAGAATTGACGCATATAGGGCTGATTAGATTCATTAAATTCATAGAGTGATGGACTCGATTCGTTTCTATCGAGAAATGCTCGCCTAGGCCACGTTTTTTTCTTTTTAGATGAACTCAAATTGCGCACTAAATTGCCTTCGGAAATAATAGGAAAACGTGTTGCAGAAATAATATTTGCACACTCAGGCCGATATCACAGAATTTCAAAATATCTGCCAATAATAACAGGAATTCATGCGTCACGTAATATTAATTACTCCTGAACTCGGAAGATGCTTTGAATAAATAACGATAATTAAAAATATAGAAAGAACATCAAAAGTTGAACGAATAATTAACTGAATGAAAAAACACCACTTGAAGGTGACGTCAAAATAGTCGAGTTCGACGATCGTTTGAGGACAAGTACTGTAACAAATCTAAAAGTCACTACAGGAAAGAAGGCAAAAATCTAACTTAACTTCAGTTATTTTGCCAAATAACAGCCCCCCGTGTTATTACATCGCCTTGTGTATAGCAAAATTTTTATAGAAAAGAGGAGAATAATCCGAGAGAATTATAGGGCGACAGCAACTTTTTGCCGCACCTTGTATGTGCCTAAATTAAACTTAAAGGTGAATAAGTAATTTCTCCCGTCGTCGGGGTGGATCGAGGATGAAAAACAAGTGGCATTACTACACGTCATCCCCCACAAACAAATCCAACGAATAAGTTCTGTTGACAACCTGCAAAGAAAACCGTCATTTCCGAAGATTTTCTTCTAGATTCTCCGGCGTCTTCTTCATGCGATTCTTCAATATCCAGCAGGAAAGGTTTCGAAAATGTCTGATATTCAACTAAAATGGGACAGTTGGTTCCATAGAAACAACAGCAAAGTTCCTTCAAATGTTCAGAAGTTTCTCGCTGCTAATCAGATTATTCCCATATGGTCATAGGCCATATGGGGACACCATGCGCCCGGTCTGTCGGTTTGATCTTAGATGATGTGGTATAACTTTAGTGTGATCCGCACCATTTTCAGTGCGGAAATCTTCAAACTCTTGAGAAGTTTTCGTCTGTTATCAGAAGCTCAAAACAAGCAAACTACTCACGCAGTATTTCATATCTTTTACAGGGAGCACTATTAGCCACATATACATATATGCTCTCAAATGAGCCAGCGAAATCCATATGAAAGCGCCAGGGCTACGCGAAAATGGTTCAACTGTCCTGGATAGTCATTTTGCGCAAATATTGCACGCACAAATAATCAGACATTATTAAATCCTATTTGTGCGAGAATAAAAAATATCCTTTGCACACTTTTTTCTTAAACATTATGTTAGCTCAGAAATCAATAGATTACGTATTGATTTTGTTTAAATTATAACATCAAGGAGTCTTATGTGTAAAAATAGATTTTTTTTTGTCCAACACTACTCAATTTTTCTCTTGGAAAAGACAGAGATGATAGTGGTAATGAGGGGGGTGACAATCAGGAAAGGAAATATAACCATGATAAGAAACATAAGTAGAGAGGGTAATAGTAATGAGTTCCCGATATCCTCAGTGAACACTACAATTGACTTTATACTGAATGACACTACGACTGAGACCTTCGAGTATTTGATTTTAACAAATCCACTTTTTCCATCCCTTCTTACACCTCTACGACGCATCAAAGAATACCTTGATCAAAGAAAAAGAGTCTGCAAGCAAGGACTGAACCCAATCACTGCAAAAACCAACTAACTCGTATTGATTAGCATATGTGTTCTTGTTTTCTATAGAATTAACCACCTCTTTCACCAATCAAAACAATAAACACTTACTTAAGTCCTTTCGTGGGCACAGATAACTTGCCTCCATTATCTTGATTCATCCACTCTGCCCTACGTTGCTCCACATTAGGGCTTTCTGTTATGGTCACATCTGGAGGCATTGGAAAGGGCAATTCATCCTCTCCATCTCCAATGACAAACCTCTTGCTGTTCCTCCTTCCCAGGAACTTTTGGTTGTTCATTATTTGGGGAGGATAAAACGTGAATGTGGGAGTAAACGCCGCAAGGTTTTGGTCTGGAGAGTTATTCTCTGGGTTCTGATTCTGGGAGATATTTACGCCCGTTGACAAATTCTTGTTTTCATCCATTGAAGAGCTCGAAGTGTCAGGGGGCAGTACTTGAAGAGATATGACCTGATCATTAATTTGGATGTTGTCGATTGGAGCTGTGGTGGTTTCCAATTTCCTCGGAGCAGGGCTTCCGAGGTCCCCCCCGTCTGTTAGTTCCCGAGTCTTGTCCACTACACCCAATAAGTTGGTTTTATTTCTGCTCTGTTTCGTAGTGGCGTTCTTAAAGTTCTTTCCTCTTTTGGGGACAAATGGGAGACTGGCAGGTCTCGTGGCGTGAGAACCCGCATCCGAAGCACCTTCCCCCTCAATTTCGGCGGATCTTTGCCCCTTCAGCTTGTTCCTCGTTACCTTATACTCCTCAATAACGAAGAAACTGTTGTACTGAAGCACTAACTTGCTGACGCGTTTGAGAAAACTAAACAAGAAACTGAAGAGCAGGAAAAGTTTATTGGTAACGTCGCTCATAAGCGTGACTTGCGTTGACGCCTGTAGACTGGAATATCAGGTAACACGAACAGGTTTTTTCGATTATTTTTCCGTCACTGATCGTTAAATGGTAATTAGCGGATTTTGGACTTGTAAACAAATATTTCTTAATTTTTTTGTGGAGGTTATGGCTAAATGCGTCGAAGTGTTGCTTTAATGTGGGTATCATGATTGGTATGAATGAGGTTTATGCGATTAATATTCGTAATTTCTTACAATTTCTGCA
Organism: Euwallacea similis; assembly: GCF_039881205.1. Classification (NCBI taxonomy): domain Eukaryota; kingdom Metazoa; phylum Arthropoda; class Insecta; order Coleoptera; family Curculionidae; genus Euwallacea; species Euwallacea similis. The sequence goes on from NC_089631.1 coordinate 1,151,673, forward strand.
AAAATTTACAGTCTTGTACGCTCACAATATGTGCAACTTTAAGTCTGCTTAAAATCAAAAACGGCATTCATCCATGCTTCGCGGTGATATTTGGACGCCGCAATGGCTTAACTTTGCCCAAAATTCAGTGGCAATTTGTTCGATAATAATGCAGTTCAATTAAGCATAAGGACATCCAATAACACACTAATTTCTATGTTTTCCAACGTTTTTAATGCACGTCCGCCAGTTGTGTTCTATAATGCGAAGTCTCGTGGGCGATTAATATTTAATGGTTAGTTGTTTACGTCACATGAGACAAAGGTAAAGTTTCAACGAAATACCTAATGGACACTAATTAAAATGTCGATCTACTGCCTTGTATCTTATCAAAATGTATAATAAGCCGAACTAGGTTCTCATTAACTAGTATTACAATCGTTTTTTAAATGTCAGGGAGCTAAAAAAGATGTTCAATAGAGCACGGAAGGCAGAGAAACAGAAATAAATGAATTAAAAATTAAAAAAAAAAAATAAATAAATATATATATATTGTATATATTATTTGGAAACTTTACAAGTCACTGTAAGAACTAAATTAGAAAAATTTCGGCAAGTTTACTGGCCCTAAATTTCCATAGAAGCTACGTTCCTGATAGTTACCAGCGATTAAATAATTTGATCCTGAGAGACCTCTCAGCAATGATTCCTGCTTTCAATTGCCACATTTACATACGTAAAATCAAAAACTTACCCAGAAGACATCTTGTATGCAATGCTGGTTGACAAATAACTATATTGATGAAATCTTCTAAATGCGAATCAAAGTTTATGAAATACAGGGTGTTTGAAGAGGAGATACACATACCTCAGTATGCTATTCTACATCTCATTTTAAGCAAAAAGCTCGTATTAACAGAGGCCCGCAGGGGCTTTACTTGGGGTCTACAGGGCGATAAAAGTTGATTTCGCAAAGGGTGTTTTAATATAGTATAATGGATGGCTTGTTGGTATTTTAACGAAGTTGAACAGCACATAATGCGTTATCAAAAAGTATCTTTTGCAATAAAAGTAAACAATTAACGTTACTAAATAGGATTTCAAAAGTTTGATAATCAACTTTTATCGTCCTACACATTCTCCACAAAGCGTGTGCAAGCCTAACTTAAAGAGGTTTTTAACTTAAAACTTTATACAAAATCCTTCTCCTAAATATGCTCAATTAAGATATCAGGATATTTTTAAGATTATATTCTTTTTTAATAACCTGTTTGCAAGAAAACAGGTATTTTTTGGTCAAATCATCTTTAAGACAATTATTATCATGTCGAACTGAATGTGATTTGTAACCGTGCTTTCATGGCTTTCTGGTAGTCTTAGTGCGCATCGGAAATTTTTATTAATTAAAAATTGATTAGGTATAACGAAATGGGTCCTAACTGGTGGGTCTAAAGTTCACTAATCATACAAATTGAAGTTGAGCAGATAGGAAGCATCAACATATCTAACCATAATGCCCAATAGTGAAACGAAATTAAAGGACCCACGCGCTAAGAGAGACTCTTCGGTATATCGATTTTATATGCTATATTTGAACAACTCTATAAAATGATGTTCCAGAAAAAACCTCGAGCACTAATTGTAGGAATAGCTCTGGACAGCATTTTCATTGGGCAGCATTACAAGAAGTTCGCGCGAGATATAAAATTATAATTTATGATGAAGGAAATGATACTAAGGCCTGTCTGTATTCCCAAGAGTTTGTTTAACTGCCACTCTCTCTAATTTAGTCTTAAGGTTAAACTTTTGGCCTAACAGCAGGAGGCTACTAAAAAAATAATCATCACTCAAAAATCTTCTAATAAGCTGAGGTGAAAGCGTCACTCCTACCCCTTTCAAACCTGTCAAGACGAAGAAATATAAAACTAAATCGAAGGGAGATTCAATACAATTTCTCCCATGTGAAAAACTTTCTATATTCACTGCAGTGCAAGTGTGTAACTCAAACCATCTTAATAAACTGTTTGTGTCATGAGTGAGCCTAAAACTAATTTAAATAAAGAAAGGAAAACGCATTATACAACACAACCAGACTATTACCGGTGATACTTCTAAAACAACACTTTGACGCCCCCCAAAAACTACAAAATTCCAGTAAGTCCCTTCAAAACATATGCGAAAAACTGCACTGGTTTAGTGGCACTTTACGTTTTCTCGGGAACTAACGAATTTAAAAATTAAAGGTTATAATGAATTTGCAGCAGGCCAGGAAAACAAGCAGGAATCGATTCGCTGCGAGGATGTCGCGACGAGTGACGCGGCCTCGTACGATCAGGAGGCCAGCAGGGCAACGCCATTGGATTGGCGCAAATTAAACGGAGTGGCTTCGCTTGTTTAGATTTCATTCATGTAACTTTCCTGTTGTTTACTATTCGATTAGCGTAGGTGACAAGAGCCAAAAAATATAGGTCAATAGGCCCTTTAAAGTTCAGAAGCAGAAACAGGTGGAGTAGAACAGGGGCTTAATATGAGATTGCAGGAAGAGCTGCTTATACACATTATAAGTAGGTGACCTAGATTTTAACTACAATTTTGCTATAAGAAGGGGTGGACCCGTTTCTACATACAGACGAAGTAGCAACAAAAACCTTTTTTTACAAAACAATGTTATTTAAAAAAACCAGACAATTTGATGCTGCGCAGTGTACACGAATATACAACATTTTATTCAAATAGACTACACAAGCCTTATTTACACAATTTGCTTTTAATGATCTAAATACCTCAATAGTTTTAATATGAACCAATGATTTGCATACATCCAAAAGCGTGCTCTTTATTTAAAAACAAAATTTTGGGCATTTTGATGTTTTGCAATGTATGCAAGTGAACAAATGTAACTGCAAAATTTCAGTACGTAATACCTTATATTTGGGCCAAAAAATACATAAAAAAACTCGCAAATTTTATGGCACTAAGTTGCATGTTATGCCGGATTTTAGTATGCGCAGATCCACACAGATGTCCTTCACCTGATATAATCCAGTGATACTGAAAAGTGTATTAAGCAATGCCTAACATATAGGCAACCCACCATACACATTGACAAAAGTGCCCAACACTTATTTATTGCAGAAAGTTTGTTGTCGGTTTCAAAGTTTTGATATGGTCAAATCAAAGCGCAACGTCGCACTTCATATTAAATGCAAGAACATTTAAATCTAACACTGTGTACCTACACTTTGTTGTGCCAATAGCTTATATCATGGCCAGTAAGGCACATGATAAGTAAAATTCGGGGTATCAATATTCTTCAATATCTCCTATATAAAAAAATTCTACGTACTTCAATCTCTTCCTTCTCTCCAACAAGGCAGCCTGCTCCAGAGCGGAAAGCCCCCCCAATCCGCCCTGCCCCACCGACCGGGCAGGGGGCGGCATGTGGTCTATATCATCTCCATTCTCCGGAAAATCATCATACGATTCATCCCCTGTATAAAAATGTGCGCATAAAAATGTGCAAAGCCACCTCAAAACACTGGACTTATGGGCATAACAGACATGCTTGACTTACCCACAATCCAGTGTGTATGCTCTTTATTGTCTATTCCGTTCCCCACAGGTTGTTCGTCGGTCATTTTGATTTAAATTCTCTTCGTTTCTATCATTAAGAAGCTTACCGTCTTGGGGGGTGTTGGCAGAGCCTTCCACAATCACTCCTAGAAAAAAAAACCGCCGAATTATTCACTAAATAAGTAACTAACGATGGAAAAATACTAACAGTGCCCTTTCAGCTATGACAGCCGGTTCAAAACAGAAAGAGTGATCGACACATGAGGACACGTTGACTTTGATTTGCCCTTTTCATTTTTGACCTTATGCAAATATCAGAATGTTTAATTCGTACATACGACACTATTTGTGGGTCAAAAGGGCAAGCGCTCATGGGTTGATGTAATAACAATATAAATAACGCATTTTCGGTGATACTGCGTACCTACTATGATTAAATTGTTGTGTTAATAGCTTGAGAGGTGATTTACGTGATTACCTCGAGAGAGAGATGTGAATTGCTTATAATCTCGGCTTAATGACTCAAAAAACATGACAATAATGAAGAGATTATAAGAGTGAATTTTCTCAAGTGTCTCCAGGCAATTACCCTAAACTAATTTATAGTGAATTGATAAAATTTCGCAGATATATCTGAGGCCAGTGGCAGTACATTAGGGCAGTTTTTCGAGTTATACAGGGTGAGCAAAAGTTACTACTACAACATTTTTTTCAAATGGAAACCCCTTATTTCCATATAATTTTTTAATGCTTCTCGACATTTCAAGCATTTGTTACGCAAAAGATCCTATAGCTATTTTTTATTGTTCTTAAGAAAATGGCTCCTAAATGTTTATGTTATTCACGTTTTAACACTTTCACTGTTATCTATAATTTGTACGGTCGCAACGAGCGGACAACTTTTTTTTCAAAATATCACTATAAACAAATTGGTGGCACCTATCGGTACTAGTAGCACATAGCTAACAACAGCGGTGGCACCTATCGGTGCCATTCGCAGTGAACGTATTAATAAACTGCATTTACTAAATGGTTCCACATAGAGCAAGACGGATGGTACCGTCCTATCTTAGTTTTGACACAACTATCAAACGAAGGTCATTTTAAAACCTTCAAAAACCTAAATTTTTAATTTTTTTTTTAATTTGCAAAATTTCTAGTCTTCGAAAATTTCGAAATTAGTCTCGTTTTATACACAGAACACTGTCAGCTGTTTTGCTCTATCTCAAACCGCTTACAAACCACAGATCTCTAAAACATATATTACTGAAGAAGTGTAAATATCGCTTTACACACACGCGCATAGACAAGACAGTGAGTAAAACGAGTCATTATACACGAATGCGGCGCATCACATATCTTCTAAACTAATTTTGAATACTCACTCGAGGAGTTTTTGTTCTTGAGACTCAGAACCAGTTTGCAAATACCATACAAAATGACTGTGGCAATGATGATAATGGGAACGAAAGCAACTAACACGAATAACATTAAACCAGTGATTTTAGGATCACTGGAATAGAAACCAAGCCAATCGGTTTAAGCGTTCTGGTTGGACTAACTTAAAAATTGAGCACCGACTTGTAATAAACTTATATCTCTAAATTGGATAAAAGATAACCTTGGCGTGATTTACATGGAATACCCATGTGTAAGTTTAAAACCTATTTTCTTGGCGATTAAAATGTTTTGTTAGGTTATTTAAATGATTAAGGAGTCACTGACAACAGCGGTGATGGTCACTTTGACTCATGTGTTACATTGAATACAACATATCACTTACAGTGTTACTGCGAAGATGGTGATAAGTGCTTCTAATCAAACATACGTGTGTGTTACATATGCTGTTACATTTTTTGAAATCTAATAGGTACAGCCTGTACCACATATAGCACGCCATAAATAATGGTTTATGCTGTCGCATTTTAACGCCTTGTCAGCGATAATGACAGAGATAGCGATTATGACAAAATTACGCGTAATAATACACTATATCCATCAATTGCAGGATTTACCACTTAAATGGAACAACTGGCAAGAATTTGGTGGACCCTGTATGATTTGATAAATTTAGTTTTATGTCGTGGAGTGTATCCAATCACGCGACAAGCACGGATCTTCCGATAATGTAGAATCGATAACGTTGCTTAATAGTGAGGAGCAATGTACGCCAATGACAACTTAGGGATTTAGGAAATGGATCACCCTCAATATATCGATACTAACAAAGGTACTGTACCAACAAAATAAACTCACGTTTGTTTTATTGAATTGCAGTATATTAGTGTAAAATTATTTAGAATTTTTGGATGCACGAATTACATCCTAGGAGGAATTTCATGAATCAGATGCTCTATATGTAATACACACTCGTAGACATGGATATCTATAGCAGTCCACAACGAACCCTGCTCAGACAACTCTGAATATAAATCAACATTTTAACTTACGTGTTTGAATATCCGTTATCCATACATTACCATTCATTACATAGTACATAATACAAGGGCTTTAATTCTTATTTTAATAATTTATTTTTCATTTTCAGTTAGGATATTGCAGCTCGAACATCATTTTAGCGAGACCTAGAGATCTTTAATGCGATGCGCTTATGAATATTTAATTGTTTTCAACCATTATGGCGGTTCAGAGCCACCTTCGGCAAAAATTCCAAAAGAATTCACGTTCCATTCGGAAGTTGCTGCCGTCGTTTTTTTATTGGCCCTGAGATGTTTGCTATGATTCAAAATTTTACCATGACGTCATGGCGAATGTCGTCATTGGCGTTCCACGGCCACCTTCGGCAAAAATGCCAAAATAACCTCCCTGTTTAGAGGCGATACACAAAACAACATTTACCATACCGGGCGTTTGATTTAAATAAACGCATTTTAGGCAGGTTTAGGTCTAACTGCAAAAGCATTAATTTTGAACTACCATGCACTAGGCGGATCCATTTGTCCTACATGGGATCAGTTCGTTGACCTTTCCGAAATAATCTCCAAAATTTCTGCTTTTTGTAGATCCATATCGCCCTGTAACAGAGGTGTTATCAGGGTCTTAAATAATCAATATTTCTAAAACCGCTAGAGATTGGAATAAGAATTATTAAACAGAAATTATCAAAAGGAAGCAGCGAACCTTCCAATGAAATAATATACAGGGTGTCCCCGACATAACGGTATTGGGCGTTAGAGGGTAAAAACAAAGCGATTCAGCTAGACAGGGTGTCAAAGAATTTTTTTCCATTCTGCAAACTAGAAGTAATCTAACAGTTTTTAATTTACAAACTTGAAATTGTTTTGAGACAAGTTTTTGGGTACGAAAAATTCTTTTGAAATATCTATTTCAGGTTATTGTTAAGTGACAGACAACCAATGAGATTCCACCGAGTTACTACCAACTCCTTGGATATTGCTTTGGTAAGTTGACGTATGATATTGAAGGAAGCCACCACTTGTCTATAATATGTGAAGTAAAAAATGTTAAAATACTTTTTTTAATGACTTTATTAAGGTAACAAACAATGCAAAAGAAAAAGCCATTCCCAAAAAGTACAAAAATGCTTCAGTGGGAGTAAATAGTCCCTAGTGGGATAAGGCTTGTTCTTTAAGTGTTAAAGCAAGAAAACAGACACAGAAAGAATTTAAAGAAAACTCTCCCTTAGACAATGCTCCAACAGTTAAGTGTGTTACAGCAGTGTCTCAAAGATGTTAAATTAGAAGAAAAAGACAAAAATGACATTTGCTAATTTATGTGGTACTCTGAATAGAAATTCAAATATACAACACATATGGAATAAAATAATAGCTTTTCTTGGAAATACATTTAAAACCCCTTCCCTAAAAATGTTAAAACTAATTTTTGTTGTTGGCTATGAATACAAGGCTGATATTTAGAGTTAACACCAGAGCCAAATCAAATGTTGAGTGTTTAAATTGGGCTTTACTTTTCAAGTTCCTGTTACACCATGCTCTGTTGGTCTTTTGGTTTATTAGCCCTTAGGGCAATCATAATTGAGTTTTGTTGGTAAATAGGGCTACTCTAAAGCAATAATTATTTAAAACTAGTGGTAATTGAAAAGACATAATAATTGTATTAATGATATGTATGTTGCTGTAATAAACTGTGAATAAATAATTATAAGAAACCTAGATTCTACTGTTATTTGCATTTTAGTAGCTCCACTTCCTACCTACTAACCTACTAGATCACAGGATGCTTTGGGCCTCCAACAAACTGTATGATCATGTGGCAGTGGCTAATCGATAAACAGTTGTACCATTTAATATTTAATTTGGAAAACTCACCCAATTAAGTCAGCAGAAACTATTGATCATCGATTTTTCCTATAAATATCTGCAATCAACAATTTCGGATTTCTAAGCATTTTCATAACCTCACTTAAGTTCAGGAATGTCAAGGAAAGTCTACAATATTGCCGGATTAAACAAGGAATGCATGGTGCCGGTGCCAAGACAACAAAATTATGAACATTTTAAGAGAAGTATGATATTTTACGATTTGTGTTCCCTACAATAGTAAATTTTAATATAAATTAATGGTTTTTTATGATAAGTCATGACTTAATATTAGTTTTCCTTGTTTTATCCAGGATAAGTTTGGTTAGATACCTGATAACATATCTGATAATTATGTGGAGGTATGGCAATGTCGCTTTTCTGTTATTCCACTAGTCATTGTTGCTCGCGACACTTTGAACTACGAGCAAGTGTATTATGAACGCGTCCAAGTGTTACTGTTAGTTGTCATGGTAATCGGGATGTTGCGTACAGGAAACAAATTCACCATATAAACGTCAAAAATATTCGAACTCAAACGGTTTCCCATACGTGCGGCACTTTCAGTGCCCCTTCATCATTTACCCTTAGGTAGCAGATCATTTAACCCATTCTTGGAAATCAGAGGTATGAATAAAACTTATATCTCATCAACAACATTACATACATATAATATACTTCTTTCACACCTACATACGATACGAATACAAATTTCTATAATAAAACACGTCACCAGAATATTACTCTTAAGGAGACGAGATACAACCTATGAAAAACCTCCATAGTTCTTAAAGTTCTTACAGTAACAATTAACTAAATCTCAGTATTCTACAGTGATACATTTAGTTTTCAAGTACTCATTCAACGCTTCTTGCCCCAAATCCTTACCAAAGCCGCTCTGCTTGCACCCTCCAAATGGGGCAGCAACGTCAGTTTTATTATAAGTATTTATAAACACAGTTCCTGCTTCTATCCGTTCTGCAAACCTCAGAGCTTTGGAAATATCTTTTGTGAAGACTCCTGAGGCCAGTCCATATTCTGTTGCGTTAGACCGTTTGATAACACCATCAATATCACTGAAAAAGTTTAAGTTAAATGGAAATGTTTGCTAGAAACTAATGAAACTTACCCATTGTTGAATCTACTGACAATCATGATGGGTCCGAAAGATTCCTCCTTGGCAACATACATGTGGTCTTCAACATTAGTAAGAACCGTAGGTTCGAAGAAATATCCGGTCCTCTTGACCCTTTTGCCTCCATATTCGAGTTTTGCACCTTCCTTGACCCCCTTCTGCACGTAGTCGAGCAGCTTATTAAGGTGTGCAAGATGGTTTTGAGGCCCGTGGGAGGTAGATTTGTTGAGGGGATCTCCGATGGTGATCTTCTTGGTTTCCGCGACTACTCTGCGAATGAATTCGTCGTGAATACCGTCCTCGACGAAGAGTCTACCGGCAGCAATGCAGTTTTCGCCTTTGTTGAAGAATACTGACTGCATACCCTGCAATTGAGGAATAAGGGATTATTCTAAAAAGAAAAAGTTGAAAAGTATGAAAGTTTTCTTGTGTTGTAGACAATCAGGGTGCCTCATACGCACAGCACTTTGGAAAGAGTGAGGGAAACGATGTTATTTACATGGCAAAATTAAGTATATTTACTCAAAAGGGAGTTTTCAGGAGTTTTAAAAGATATACTACTCAAAGCTTCAAGAAAGTAGAAATTGAGAACAAGACCATCTATCCTATGCATGTCCACTTACCAGTCTTACAGCCTTATCTAAATCACAGTCATTGAAAATAATCAAAGGAGACTTTCCCCCAAGCTCCAGAGACACCTTCTTTAAATTCGACTCGGCGCAGCTCTTCATTATGACCTGTCCAATTTCAGTACTCCCAGTGAAACCCAGTTTCCGCACCAGCGGATGATGGGCCACTGCATTGCCCGCTTCTGATCCTAAACACGAAGAAAACCATTATTCTATTCGTATAAAACAGTCCATCGTTACCTTTGCCTGGAACCACGTTGATGACCCCAGGGGGAATACCAGCTTTAACGGACAATTCGGCGAATTTAAGGGCGGTCAATGGGGAAACCTGGGCGGGCTTTATCACCACCGTATTCCCGGCTGCTAAGCAAGCTGCCATTTTCCATGATAGCATCATAAGGGGGTAGTTCCAAGGGGTGATTAAACCGCACACTCTGCAATAATGTCCAAAAATGTGAGTTATTCGGCAATTTTGATGCATGAAAGTTTTTACCCAATTGGTTCTCTTTTAGTGAAGCTCAAGTTTCTATTGGGTCGGGCGTGTGATACTGGAATGGTGCTCCCTTGAATCTTATCCGCCCATCCAGCGAAATATCGCCACGTTTCGATGCTCATGCCTATATGCGTCTTCAGAGCTAAGGTATAAACGGCTCCGGAATCTATACTCTCTATTGTGGCCAGTTCCTCCTTGTATTCTTGCATTATATCTGCTAATCTGCAAACAAACTTAGGTCCATATAGATAAAAACATACAACAGAAACTTCTTACTTAAACAGCAGCTGCCCCCTTTCCCTGGCACTGATTTTGCTCCATTCGCCCTCCTCAAAGGCTTTCCTAGCAGCTTTCACAGCCTTATCAACGTCGTTAACTGAGGCACACTGTACATCACAGATGAGTTCTTCAGTAGCGGGATTTACTGTGGATAGAGTCTGGCTATTTTCTGCATCCACAAATTCCCCGTTAATGAACAGCTGGCAAGGAAATTTGATTTTGCGTTTGTTCACGTTTAACTCGATGGGCCTGAAAGAATTGTAATTGCAGCAGTGATTTAAAAGTTTTTTAAAAGGGCTCATACTTGTATAGAATTTCTACGCTCGCTCCTACCCCTCGGGCCTTGAGGATTACGTTTAACGCAAATTCGGAAAATGTAGGCGCTAAGAAGACGTCCTCATTCTCTAGATCGGTCTTGAAGACGTCTTTTACCTCCTCTACGAGTCTAAGGAGCATTTTTACGTATTTTTCAATAAGAATATCACTGAGATATCGAATTTCTCACCTCACTACGTCCATGGAACCGGCACCGCAAGCGAAGAAGTCAGTTTCCTCGTCGATGTCCACCCTCAATATGGACTCCCATATATCCCTGATTTCCTCGATCTGGGCCTTCTCTTCTAGGGTAAATTCTATCTGGACTTGCTTGGTTTGTTGGTCGATGGTGGCTGCATTCTTAATTCTTCCTGGAATTATCAACAAATTATAAAAAATTAGGACAAAAGTCCCTTATGAATTAGTCAATTTGCCCATTTATACAAAGTTATTCAGAACTATAAGATCGAACTTCTAGGGATTATTCAATGCAACAATAGAAGATATTTCAGTATAAGAACTCATGTCCGAAAACTAACCTAAAATGCTACGATCTTAGAGGGACAGTTGGGACAACATTAGATTAGCGAAGATGGTCTAGTTTCGTTGTCCCCTAAGTCACTCGATCTATCATCTTTAAATTTCTTATATTCCAATGTCTTCTATTGTTGCACTGAATAATCCCTAAAAGTTTGATCCGATAGTTCTAAATCACTCTGTGTATACAAAGTGTTTGCTTATGCGGGGTGTTCAAAAATTAAATGCAGATATTTTGGGAGATTCTTCAGTTAAGTTTTAAAGTTAAGCTGATTTTGCACCTAAACAAAATACCGCAAACACTTCGTTATGGCGCTACAAGATGTTAAATGCTATTTGTATATCACAATCCCCCCTTTTTCCCTCTGCTTACATATATGTGGGATTTCCCTGTATTATTATATTTAAGTGATATTCAGAATGGGCATGAGAATTTATGTGCTTAGAAAAAGTTCTATAATACCTGCCAGTTTCACGCGTTTTACATTGACATATTCTCCATCAGAGCCCCTTAAAAGCAGTCCCCCCTCGTGGATAATGGCAGGGGTGGTGCCTTTGATCTCAATCTATTTATTAAAAAATTACATGCTAGAACTAATCTTTAAAGATGGATCACGCACCTCTTTTCCAATCGGAATGGCCCCTTTCCATAAACTGGATCCGAAAAGCAATCCCTCCTGGAATTCCTCATTTCCTGGAATCCTAATCTGACAACTGGCCCCTGGAACCGAGTCCATTCCTCGGATAAAGTTGTGCAACTCCAAGCCGGTTTTAGCGAAATCGATCTGAAACTCCTCATTAATGAAAAGCCCCATACGATCATGCAAAACAGTACTTTTTGTAGATCGGGTTTATTTAACATGGGGTCATAAGTGGCGCCCTTTTCGCTTTGCTGTACCTTGGGGGCGGAACCATCGGCCACCATATCAGCAGCCCTGGCCACTGCGGACACTCCCACTGGGTAGAGAAACCTACACAAGAACCCGTTACACTTGAAAAAATACTGCATGGGAAAATGCAACCTTTTATACAGAGTGTCAACAGTGTCGTCCTCGAGAACATCGCACTCCTCCTGCAAGAGAATCGGTCCGGTGTCCAAACCATCATCAGCCCAAAAAATGGTGAGTCCAGCTTTCTTATCCCCACAAATCAGCGTCCTATCCAATGCAATACATGTAATCTCCCATGATTTGTGCAGTGTTTTGCTTACCAGTTTATGGAGCTAGCCCCTCTATGCCGCGGCAGCAGTGAAGGGTGGTAGCAAATGCTCTTAAGTCGAGGATAATTTATCACATCCATGGGGATAAACTGCGAGCAATAAGGCAAGATGTTTAGGTCTGCATTGACACTTCGGTACTGCTCTAAAATATCCGGCAAAGGGACCCCTTTGCTTCTCCAGGCTTTGATTTTGAAGCAGGGGATATCATTGTCCTTTGCAGCTTTCGCTATGATAGAATTTGCGTGAGAAAATCCACAATGAAAATATTAATTAGTAGACGAACCTAAAGGATCCTCCCTTTTGCCTTTATCTACAATAGTGAAGACCCCCACGATTTTGTGTCCATGGTTGATTAGCCGGTCCATAACGTCCACTGCAAAGGCGCTTTGTCCGATGATGGCAATTTTGACAGACATGGGATTGGTGACATTGTTGTGCTAGATTCATTTTCGAGTAATAATGAGCTGACAAAATCTATAAACACTCACGTTGGGAGGCATACTTCTTCTTGTAAAATTCACTGACCGCCAAACGAGAGCGCATGAGATATGTACCTCGAGCGGTACTTCTATTTGAAACTGGGCGCGAGTCGCTCTGCTGACAATAATTTATATGATTCTTAAACCTAAACAATCTTATCACTTGAAACACGGCTGCAATACTACCAATAGTTACGATCGGTCTACGCAATCCTTTCTCTTTTTAAATCAAACAGCCTCGTACAATACGGGCCTGAGCAGGTAATGTACAGGGCAAATGATGCTCACTGGGATAAAAAAAATATACAAAGAATTGTGGAGGGCACCGATCAAGCGCTCGGGAATATACTCGAGGTGAACATAAACAGAGAACTTGGAAAAGGGCTTTTTTAACAAGGTCCCGTTATGAATTGCAGGCGCAATTCGAGACGGTTTGTAGAAAAGGATAGAGTATAGTTGAAGGGCAGGTATCTAGACTGCTTGGAAAAAGGACAAATATCTGATAAAGGCACTACTGGTCGCTTATTGAAATGAGGAAAACTTTTGTCTGTAAATACATAGGTAAAATATGAGTAAAGGGCACTTTTCATGAACAGTGTCATTGCTTGCACTTCTTTTCACTAAAACGGCCCATTGGATCATGACATATTGTGTCGATGCTGAGAATAAATGTATAATGTCGACAACTCCTGTAACTCAGAGGGTCAACGTGATCGTTTTTAGCTTTATAGTCATTTCTTTCGCTGCATAAATTCCCTTTAAATTAAATGTTTAATTTAAATTATTTTTTATTTATTTATTTTAATGTAATTTTAATTAGACAAATAAATCAGTGACGTGCTCTATTTTGCATCAAATGCGCTACTAGAGAACAAATTTGCATTGTTGCAACTGTTGCTACATTAACGCAACTCTTTTGTCATGAAATTGTAAAGCTTTTTGTCCACTAAAAAACATTCAAAGGGATGTTGTTGAGCCAGAACTCACAAGAAATATTGCTTCCCCCGGCACCTAAATCACCTTGATGCGTTCTTATAGCTTATTATTCTGTTACTATGTTACACTAATATCATATGTCATGCATTGCAGCGAGTAGAAATTGGAGTAAAACCCATTAATTATGCTATAATTGTGGTATGTTGCAATAAGAAATGACTCTGAAGAATTTTAAATTGCCGATTACACCTTCAGATACTGTTTGAGGACTGCATTTCCGCCAATGGTAGATGTTGTCCATTGAAACCAGCTTCAACTCTAGCTTATTAGCTTCAACGAATGGTTCAAGTTCTTAATTTGGATTATTGTAAGTTTAGTTTCTCCCAAAATTGTAAAATATTAGTTGTTTATTGCCAATTTGGTCAGTTTCGCACTGATAACAGCAAACCAATGCCAGTCACAATTGATCACAGAGATGCATCGTCACATCTTTGGCCAATCACAATTCCATCACTAATTCGATCCACTTGACAAATAACCTGTGCAGTCTTGCTCTTAGATTTAAAAAAAACCGCTGGTGGTCTGCGATGACGACCAGGCCAATCAACATGACGGCTGGGATCGACGGTAACCATAGAACATGAACAAAACAAGCAATATATTATTGTAAAATTTCCTTCGATCCGGTTATTTCCAGTTTGGGTTTCAGATTTCTTGACCTGCTGCGAGCATACAATATAATGCATAGACGTTTAAACGCCGTTTTCAGTAGGTAGAACTGTTAGTTATTTATACAAGTTGGGCTGAAAATAGAAAGTGTAACTTGTAACGCAAAGTGCTGGTGCTCTTGATAACACAATGACCTTTATGCTTCACAGTTTGGAAATAAATCCGAATAGTACAATCTAATGTTATAAATTAGTTCCCTCCTTGACACTTTGGTGGCTTTAATAAGTAGGACTCAATTTAAAATACAAAAATCTTTATCAGAAAAGAGCATGTGACACTCTGGTATCTGTTAAATATACGCAACATAATTCCTTCAGAGGTCCTTATCAAGTATTTTAAGTTTTTCGTTACTTGTTCATTACACACTTACAAATAATAATACCAACAAATTTGCCTTGCTTACGCATCGTTTTATATTTTAAGCCAAAAATTAATTTGGCAAATGAAATCTTCGAACAATGCTACCACCCATTAACAATTATTACACTCTTCTAGGGCCTATAAAGTAAAACGTTGATTAACTATTTACTATTTCGTAACCGGCAAAGAAGAAAGAGATTCCTTCGCTTGTAATAACTATAAAAATAACTCGGATCTTGCACAATCCGGTACTAATTGCTTGTCTGTTTGGTCGTAAAAATGGGGTTGTGCAAGATCAATTTAAACAACTTATCACATGTTTTGCGACCCCTTGATGACCCCCTGGATAGAGAGGTTTATTTCAAAGAACAATAAATAACCAAATAAAACTGGTTAGACGGTTTTTTCGCGGATAATTGCCACGTTTGGAATAATTGTGTAATTTTAACTGGAAATATTAGGTTCCGGCGATATTAAAACGTCACTTGGATACTCAAAACAATAATAATTTATTTCATTCATGTTCATCACAAATAATTTCTAGTGATAATAACAGTAATCCTCTACTAAAAACTAAAATCGAAATTTAGAGTCTTGAAAACCTTTGGGTTTTTCTGAATGTGTTTTCCATAATGAATAAAATAAAATTTAAGCATCAGATAGAGCAGCTACTCCAGGCAAAATCTTGCCCTCTAAGAGCTCCAAGCTGGCTCCACCCCCAGTTGAGACATGAGAGACTTTATCCTCAGTCTTCCACTTTGCAGCACAAGTTGCAGTATCGCCACCCCCTTTAACATCACTTCATAATTTTCAAATAATTAACAACCTTTTAATATTACCAATGATGGTAATGGTGCCTTTTTGTGTAGCTGCAACCACCTCTTCCATTATGGCCTTAGTACCGTTGGCATACTTCTCCCATTCAAATACTCCTGCGGGCCTAAAACATTTCCTTTTACTTCAAAACAAATTAAACGTAACAAACAATCTCACCCGTTCCACACGATTACTTTGGCCCTTCTGATGGGCTCCTTGAACTGTTGAATGGTCTGTTGACCAACGTCCAAACCCATCCAACCATCGGGAATTCCGGATTCCACAGAAGCGGTGCCCGACTTTAAATTCCGCTCAATTTATACACTTCAATCATTTTTTAGGCACTTACCTTGGCATGCTCATCGAATTTATCTGCAGTAATGAAGTCAACGGGGAGATGCAACTGAACGTTGTTTTTCTGGGCTTTTTCAACCAATTTTCCCACAATTTTAGCTCCTTCAGCGTCGTACAGGGAAGTGCCAATCTGCAACAAGCCCAAAGGTAGATAGTATCAACTACAAATTGAAGAAATCAAAATCGACTTTCAAGCACTATAAAGATTGTTACGTATGGTAAACCTTTAAAAAAAACCTAAATGTTAAATTCACTGGATCAGGGCCAAGTACTTCCAAACGATCCACAGAAAGCTCAAATAGTTAGCCCTATTAGATGCGATTTAATCACCAACAGTTAAACCACTATATCACTCCCTTGCATATTTGACTAGGTCCATATAACTCCCATCCTGCTCCGGGATTTAGCACAGCGATTCATATTTCAACGTAATGATAAAATTAATCATTCAACTAACTGTAGATTGACAAACGTGATTTTTTGTTATGCATTAGATAGGCGAACATTTTAAGAATACCATAGAAGAGCTGCTTACAGAATTCATTAAATAAAGGCAAAAAATACAAATGTTAAGGAAAAAAATATTATCAAAATCACAAAAGCCAAACAGTGCTTGAAATACATGAAAATAACAGTACATGAAGCTTTGAAGGATAAAGATAAGGAAGGGCTACTTAAGGGTATATATGTATTTGTTTATTTGTTAATGTCTTCCGCTTTAAATTTTATATTGAGCTGCCTTTAAGTCTTTATTGACATTTTCAAAGTTACTTACATTCATGCCTTTAAGTTCCTTTAGGAATGTGTAAGCCATTCCACCGCCGATAATCATCTCATTCACTTTATCAAGAAGATTGTCAATTAGCTGGATTTTATCTGCCACTTTGGCCCCTCCCAGAATGGCTAAAAATGGCCTGAAAAACATCTTTGTGTTCAACCCTAAACAAGGTCTATCATACCAACATTTACCTTTCAGGATTATCAAGAGCTTTGGCAAAGTATGCCAATTCCTTCTTCAACAGGAAGCCAGAAGCTCTTTTATCAAAACCTAAATTTGAGTAATTATTTAACAGTCAGGTCTTCAAATACAGCCCAAAGTACCTTCTCCCAACATTGAAGAATGGGCTCTATGGGCAGTACCAAAAGCGTCGTTAACATATAAATCTGCTAGTTTCCTCAAACTAGTCCGAAATGCTTTGACTTTTTCTGGATCTGCTTTTACTTTGTTTCCAGATGCATCCACACCTTTACCTATGTATACATATGCCTATTAATTACAGTATCATATGTATTTAAGTGAAGCGATTTGTGTACCTTCTTCTTCAATGTGGTACCGCAAATTTTCAAGCAAAATCACTGATCCCGGAGCTGGGTTTGCACATGCCTTTTCAATCTCAGGGCCCACACAGTCAGGAAGAAACAATACCTCTCTAATAACAGTCCAGATAAAACAAGCAACAAATCAACAATAAACAGGCTGTCTCTTAGAAAACATGCAAAGCTATTTTATAACTTATTTATTTATGAACAGATTTTGATTAATAAAATCAATCAAATAAAATGACATTGTTTAGACTACTAAATAACATCAAAATTGATTTTTTTAAAACTTCTTCTGCTTCAGGTGTCAACTTCAGAATATTAAATAGAATTTCAATTTTCTTTTTACATTTTTTGATAAAATAGTTTTTTAAATTTGTTGATATTTGACAAGTTAATGTAAAAGGAATTTTAACTGAAAAAAATTGAAAAATTTTAAAGATGTATCATAACAAGTGTTTAAAATGGATGATGTTATTAATATTATCATCAATATAGCCAGTCAAACGTCTTGCAATGATTTTTTTGGCTTTTTTAAAAGATCCATAGCATCATAAATTGCCTTTTAAACATTTAAATTTACTATGATTAGGTACTTTTCTATTGGGAATAAAGAAATAGCAGAACAAAGGCGTACTGTTTCGCCGTACTTCTTACGATTTTGGAAATATGCTTCAAGCAGATCTGTAAATTCACTATTCATTTTTTAATATTTTCAACTCAAATTGGCACTTGATAATTGTTGCCAATAACAACATTAATAACAATAAATCAGCTTTACTGCGTCGTAAACAA
Organism: Euwallacea similis; assembly: GCF_039881205.1. NCBI lineage: Eukaryota > Metazoa > Arthropoda > Insecta > Coleoptera > Curculionidae > Euwallacea > Euwallacea similis. The sequence continues at coordinate 1,169,922 of NC_089631.1, forward strand.
AAATAACAACATCCATTTTGAACACTTATTGTGACATAGTATTCAAATTTTTTATTTTTTTTCCTTTGCAAATTGTTTTAACATTAACTTGGCATACATTGATAAATTCAGAAAAATACTTTATCAAAAAAATGAAGTTCTATTTAAAATTCTAAAGTTGATACCTGAAACAGAAGAAGTTTAGTTAAAAAAATAATCAACCTTGGCGTTATTTAGTAGTCTGAACAATATTATTTTATTTGGTTTTTAGTTCACCAAAATCCGTTCATAAATAAGTAAGTTATAGTTTTGCCTATTTTTTATGAGATAACCACTAAAGATATTCCATGTAATACATTTTTTACCTGTTTAACAATTTCTTTAGTTCTTCTGCCACAGGTGCCAATGTGTATTTAGGATTGGGATTACCATCAGGGCGTCCCAAATGGGAGCACAGTACGACGCTTTTGGCGTTTTTGTCCAAAGCATATTTGACAGTATCAAGGGCGGCAACGATGCGCTGGTTGTTGGTGATTTTGCCATCTTTCAAGGGCACATTAAAGTCAACTCTGTAATGAATTTTTTACCTTTGTGAAGGGTATATGATGTTCTAACATTTAGGATACATTTAAAAACTTCTCTGTGTATTAAATAATACATCACATATCAGCACTTCAATAGTTTAAGTGGATTTATGAATGGACAAAAATTTGTGGTTGCTTTGAAAGTGTCTAAGAGCCAAATTGTTGATTGGCTGTAGGTGAAAGCCTTGGTTTCTATGGAAACTTACTTAATGTTAAAGTTAATAGCACCTTAATAATTTGGCCATATGTAGATAAAACTTTAATATTGATGCTAAGTGCTACCATATCAAAATCCTAATATGCTAATTATTTTTATTTCCATAGAAACTGTGTAATAGAAGAAAAGTATTTGTTAATCTCTTAATTGCTATGGAAATGATCTTTCCAGCAATTAATGTATTAACCTTATGCAATAAATAACTTATCCGTATCAAATGGAATTTATCTTCTTGATAAGGTTAACAGCATTTGATAATCTGGCCCTGGAAAGTGCAAGAAGGAAAACGCCTTAGGGTTTCCAAAACTGTTTTAAAAGAATTGAGGTTATGGCAACGTTTTCTAATATTTTGATCATTACGAATTAACGCAGCAAATATTAATCACCTTATGAGTACTCGTTTTCCATTAAGGTCCAATGCATCGATGGCTAACTTATTAAACGTCATTTTAAAGGTAAATTTCACGGAAATTTGGGCTTTTATCCGGTGTACAATAAAACCAACACTGGATAACACCAATGTCATTTAGAGGTCGTAAGACAAAAGTTTGTCGATGTCGGAATCTAAGCACTGGACCACGTGACGTATATAGGAAAACTCGTGTAGGCGGTAATGTGATCAAAAAATCGTAAAGGGAAATGAAACGAAAAGTTGGAACGTCACTAAGTATTTAAAATCCGATTTATATACGTGTTTTTTGGAAATCCTAACTCCTCTTTAAGAATGTTACTTGAAAACTCATGTTACTATCTATTTTGTGTGAGTTTTTGCTATATTTCTGCAGAGTTTGTGGTACTTATAAAATTGTAAAGGTCTTTCTGCAAATGGCGCCAAGGAAATATCGACTTGGGAGGGTTTGATTGGCCTGAATTCGTGCCGATTTTGTTTTCAAACTTTATTGACGTCACTTTATTTTATGTTAAAATTCACGCATAACCACAAAAATGTAATGGAATTTATATTGTAATAAAAATCTGTGATGGAGACCTTAATGGAAAAACTTGAATAACTATCGCCAACACTCCACTTCTCCCACGGTCAGATTCTTACTATCAATCACAAATAAAGTAAATTTGCAATGAAAGACCGAAAAAGGGCGTGGGCTATTCAATCTCATTACTCTACATGTTATCCAAAAATAGATTCTACAACAAAGAGCTTTGTTGTTCATAAAACCGCTCTGCAAAATTAGTAATTTGACGTCAGAAAAAGATCTTTTGTATAATATAAAGTGCCCACCAACTGTAGAGACTTTACAATGGGACTTCTACATGGGGCCACCATCCGCACTCCGTGCGAGCAATGTAACAAGTAGTTTAATGCCTCTGTTTTCTAAGTAGATATTTATTTATAAAGTATATAAAAAATGTATTGTGTCCTTTCAAGGTCTAACGCGTTATATTACTCAGATTCCCATACAAAAACAACACGAATAGAGCAGTTTCCGGATGAGAAATGCGCAAGTTCAAAGAAATTAACAGGGCTATATGGAAACGCAAGCCCGGGGCGGGTCGTTGCCCCACACAAAAATCCATATCATTTGCGGAAGGATTTCCAAGGGAATGTGGAATATGGGGTAGCAGTATTCAACAGCAATAAGCGTAACTGATGGAGTTAACAAAATATGGAGCGCACCTTTTGAAGCTCGATTCGACAAACCTTAATTGCACTTGCAATTAAAGAGGAGGCGCGCTTTGTAACAATAGATACTTTCCATTGTGTTGATGAGGTCATTTACCTAATGTTAATTCAAGGGCATGTTTGGAAACCCAGTATGTTCAGAGATGTATCTTCTAATATTTTTGCTCATCATGCGTGTAATGTAGACACGCAAGTGGGTCCACTGCTACTTCCTGAAATAAATATCAAAAGCATAGAGTGTGTTTGAAAATGCCGTTATTAATGGAAGCCTTTGTGATATTCACCCAATGTCATGGTAATTGAATAAAAACAAATAATAAATTGTCGCATCGGGTCCAATACAAAAACATGCGTATTTCGCATATTTAGAAGCGTCGATTCAAGGCATTCCACTCCCGACGTCGATCCCGGTAGCAGGTGCGTGACGTCCCGGCGTCCAAAGGGAGGCGCGCATTTATTTTAGATTTTTATCAATTATATTCCTCTCCGATTTTTATCGGGATCTATTTGTGAGTTCTCTTAAATAACCTAAAATCAGTAAATTTCCTAAACGTTTTTCTCAATTAATTATCGTGATAATCAAATTGCCTTATTACAACTTAATAGATAAAATAAGAAAGATTTCTTAGTGAAGTGGCTGCAGAAACAAAATTTGGGAACAAGGGTAAGCCGTGCTAATTTATTGCGATTTGCATGAATTTAGCCGAGTGGGATTGCCTGCCAAAAACGATTCCTTTGTTCGGAATAGATACTAATTTTATTAGATACATTATTTCTTTGTATGTAAAAATAAACAAAAAATGCACCCAAATTCACACTAACTCGAAATACCTAAAAATGTGTTTTCGATTTTAACGGTGAAATATTACGTTCACCTTTTGAGCAAGAATTTAAAGTCTTAGCTCCAGTTATAAAGATATTTTTCCTTTAGGTACCCACGTTTTCTCCAACACACCAATTAACTTGTTAATCTCCAACCCCCTTTAGGAACCCAGCCGATACAATCAAACATCACCATGAACAACGACTTAGAACCTGGAGTTGTTCCAGATCGACTGCCCTTACCAGAAAGCCCCGGAACAGCCTCTGGCAGCAGCTCTATTGTTTTCGAGGCATCCACTCAAACACCTACCTCAGAGGGCTTTGACTCTCCCCTCTTTACTAATAAAGGCTACTGCCTTAAAACCACAGGGCACAGCACCCATGCTTTAGGGAATATACAGAGGATGCGACAACATGGCCAGGTATGTTTTAGAATGATTAGCAGGATCATTTAATGGAGTCTCATCAGATGGACTTATAGTTAATAGGAAAGGTCACGTAGTTTAGTTGTTTTAGAAATTTATTACAATCAATCATCATCCGTTCATTATCAGCTTAGCAAACCTACACCTCATCGTACAGAAATAACGATTGTTTCATTCAAGTTTGCCTTTAGGTACGAAAGTTCTTCACCCTCTGTGTCTCTCATAAATATTAAATATAAGCGAGAAAAGCCCTTGGTAGTAATAAATTGCCAAAATTGATCAATACATCTGCTTGAAATGGCTTTACTGATATATATATATATGTATATATAAGCCATTTAAAAGGCATCCCTGAGCCCTTCATGGCTAGTAAACAACGCGCCCTTTCCCGTTATTTACTCGTGGCAAATTACCCTTTACATTAAGGATCAAATTTTCTTTTTTGGCCGAGTGTGTAATTCAACACGACATTCGATTATTTTATTGCTCGCCCCTAGAAACGGGTTATTACTCTACTTTTCAAGTAACCTGAGTAATTAAGGTCGTCCTAAGAGACCAATTAAGATTTGGCTCAATGAACTATTTAGAGAATCACTATAAAACTGAGCTTTTATGATTTAAGTTTGCAACCACACGTGAGCAAATATCAGTTTAATTGAAGATTAATCGTTGACCTATTTTCGTTAAGTATAGGAAAATTATTGCGTTTTGGTGGTTCTTTATGCGTAATAAATACCTGGCATTAAAGTAGAATCTGTTGCGAATTGTTGATTTAAACGCGGCGCCTTTTTGGGGCCATAAAATCGAATTTTATGTCTAGGACACTGATCCAGGGTAAGCTTACGAATTTTTCTTTGTCCAGACGGAGACTTCTAAGCGAGCGATATTGACAAAGTAAAATTGGAATTTGTTAACTATTAGATCTATAGACATTCAGACCTGTCTTTGAGTTCTTCATACCTATTTACCTTTAAATTATTTTTGTATGTCCTCGTATGGCAGGGCCGGCCTTAGCAAGTCTGATGCCTTGGGCGAAATTTTTAATCTCCACTCTTCTCCCGTAAGAAAAACCACCAACTAGGAAGTCTGCCGCCTTGGGCCGTCGGCCAATTCCCCTCCCATAAATCCGATACTGGCTATAGAGTAATGAGCGACAACGGTTAAAATTGATACAGGGTGCCCGTTTTATTAGTTTCACCCTTAGAGTCTCCGTTGGGAGGTCTCAATCGTGAGGCTCATAAAACTGCGACTCTGTATAAATCTTTATTTAGGTATTTAGTCCCACTTAATCATAGATATAACCTTAGGTCCATCAAGGTAGTGATTAATACATCTTTATTGCATAATGAGCAAGTGCAGATTTGTATACAAACAACAATAATCCAGTAGATCCTTTTTTGATTTTAGTTGTGCGATGTTGTTTTAAAAATAGGAATAGAGAAGTTTAGAGCCCATAAGGTTGTCTTGGCTTCAGTTAGTCCTTACTTTTTTGCCATGTTCAACGGTAAGTTCTCTATTGATAATCTCAAAGACCATACTAAATGAGAAATATTTAGGTGAAATGAAGGAGCAAAACCAAAACGAAATTGCAATACATGACATGGACGCTACAGCTGTGGATTTGCTCTTAGATTACGCGTATACAGGGCAAATAACCATTACTGCCGACAACGTTCAGGTATTTTTTTAAATTATTTTGTATATGAATATTTAAAGACTATAGTTAATTAAACAGGTACTGTTACCAGCGAGCAGCTTGCTGCAAATGCAAGAAGTGCGAGAGGCCTGCTGCAGGTTCCTTTTAAAACAACTGCACCCAACGAATTGTTTAGGAATCAGAAGCTTTGCAGGTACTCTTAATATAGCCAAAAAACATAAATTTTAAATGAGGAATTATAGACACACACTCCTGCAAAGAACTTCACCTCAAATCTCACGTGTATGCCTTACAAAACTTCCAACAGGTGGTATCAACTGAAGAGTTTCTGCTACTTCCATTTGGCGAGGTAACTGTTTGCCTAACCCATCTACGTATGACCTATTGAAAACTAATTTTAGGTACGAGAGCTCATTTCCAACAGCCAATTGAACATATCGTCTGAAGAAGACGTGTTTACAGCAGTGTTAAATTGGGCCAAGCATGATTTGATTGAGAGGGAAAAGTATATTTCGAAGGTGAGACAATAAAGCGGGTACTGAGCAACAATTTATATAACTGCGACTCTGCAGTTAATGATTCACGTAAGACTGCCCTTAGTGAATAGAGAATTCCTAATGACGAGAGTAGACAACGAAAAGCTCATAAGGGATAATAACGAATGCAGGGAATTGCTTTTAGAGGCTATGAGGTACCATTTGGCTCCAGAAAGGCGCTTCGCTCTATCTACTACAAGAACCAAAGAGCGAAAGCCTAAAGGAGCAGACCCTTATTTATTTGCCGTAGGTGAGTTTACCATTTCATACTTAATTAATTACAATGGATTAAATCTATGACGTCAACAGGTGGTGGATCCCTCTTTGCCATTCATGCAGAATGCGAAGTATACAACCCAAAGACTGATATATGGCATACAATAGCTCCCATGCAATGGAGGAGGTCACGGTCTGGGGTCACAGGGTTGAGACGGTTATTATACGTCGTTGGAGGGTAACAACCACAAACCCACACAAAATGATGTTAATTAGAATTTTATTCAGATATGATGGTGCTTCAGATTTAGCAACTGCAGAATGCTACAACCCGTTAACTAACATATGGAATCCAATAACTCCCATGGGTAAATGTTGTTCTTTAAAGGCTAATGCATCAAGACACGAACAACGTTATTTCCAAATAATTTCCTCCGTTTCGATAAACTTATCTATACTTAAATTTCTCGGTACTAAGTCTAGTTCATTTACAGGAACAAAACGTTCTTGCCTGGGAACATGCTCCTTTGACGGCTTGGTCTATGCTTGTGGCGGTTATGATGGAGCTTCTTGTCTTAGTTCTATGGAAAGGTTTGACCCTTTAACAGGAGTGTGGTGCAGCTGCCCTGCAATGAACACTAGACGGCGTTATTGCAGGATTGCTGTAGTGGGTAAGGAGATTTTTAACCAGAAACATAGAAGCTGAGGCTATACAGAAGCTTCTCTTACAGAAAATTCAATATATGCTTTGGGAGGGTTTGATTCTACCAATTATCAAGCCTCTGTTGAAAGATTCGATCCAAGGGAGGGAAAATGGCAATCAGTGCCTTCTATGTCTTCTAAACGGTCGAGTTGTGGCGTTGCTGCATTGGATGGACACCTATACTGTGTGGGAGGTAAACTTCTGTCTCAAGAAAGTCTGTACTTCACACCTGGGATGTACTTTTCAGGCAATGATGGAACAATGTGTATGAGCAGTGGCGAGAGACTAAACATAAGAAGAATGTCTTGGGAACCTATTTCAGCAATGCATAACAGGAGGTATAATAATAAACAACCAAACAATCACGTCTAAACTCATTAAATTTAATTTAAAGGGCGACTCATGAAGTTGTTGCCTTAAATGGCCGTTTGTTCGCCCTTGGAGGGACTGATGGCAGTTCCAGCTTGAACTCCGTAGAAGAATACGATCCTAAATCCAACAAATGGTTTTTGGTCAAAAGCATGACATCTCGAAGAAGTTCCATTGGGGCAGCTGTGTTAGACTGTATTAATATTGAGCATGTATTAAGGCAGACTGTAAGGCTAGTCAGCTGATCTAAGCAGTGCATTGTGGTTGGCAAAAATAGGAAAAGTTTGTCTGAAGATAGAGAATCTAACACTCTTGACGATATTTAGGGATAATAACTACACGGCATTATTTGGTGCGAACACTATTTTAGTTCATACTACTTTACAAAGACAATTTGAAAAATTTAATTTACTTTATACATAAAAATAGCAAAATATTCATAAATTAAATAATAAGTGCATTTGTGGCACTGGCAGGTTTTGATAAAGACAAATTATTGGCGTTCGCCATATTTTCGATAAATATTGTTTGGTTTGACCTACAACACAAAAAATTTAAATTGTACGACAGTATGAAATAAAATAATACGTGATACACGTTCATTAGGTGCTTGTTGACATTTTGTAGTAAAAAAACGGTATTATAGCAACTCACCTACTGGACTTGTGACATAAATAACTATTACACATCAAGTAGTGATTAAGTTCTATGTGACAAATGCTTATCATGCTTGATATGGAACGAATGCTATAAGTATATTAATATTTAGAAAATTCTTTAGGTATAAACTGAATCTGTTGCTTTTTTCTCCCTATCTTGTTGCAAATTTTTTAATAATCATACATTCTGTGATAAATCGTATTGAATTTAATTATTAAAGGAACCAAAATTTTAAACGCTTACTATGCTGATTTAATCAGTGTTTGTTTAGAGATGTTCTAAAAATTGCTTTATGAATGAAGAAATTTGTCTTTATGCGTAATTTTACATACAAGAGGTATGAAAGCTTGTCGGTTGTGTATTTTCTAGGTACTGTAGGTACCTGTGTTGCTAAAAACGTGCTTCGCAAATTAACATTAGACAATTTAGGTTGATATTAATCAGATTATTCGAGAATAGGGTCTATTATTCTACGCATTCCGCATATTAAGTTGTTTGCTAATGAGCGGTTTAATGGTAAAATAACATTCAACTTTTATGTTCTGCATCCGTTCATTTTCTTGCCATTATGAAAGTGAAATGTGTAGTAATGTCCTCCAAATAATAGATTGACTTTAAACATTGGGTCAGGTACATACTACACACTAGGTGTTAATGGTGTATTTTATTGGAATAAATACGAGTTTCCACAATAACCACTAGAAATCTGCTGTGTTAGGAGTGAATTAAAATTTAATAATGTGCACTGCCATTAGGAAAATAAATTTTATATTGGAATAGGCTGTCTATTTTTATATCATTGGGGTTCTTCTACAGAAAAAAAAAACATACAGGTGGCAAAAATAAAAACTGAACATGCAAAAAACGAGAGATTCGTAAAAAAAGCATGGCTCAAGGAGTTCAGCTCTTTGAACAGGGGAGTTTGTCACCATTTATAAAAAACTGATGACTGGTAAATTTAATGAGAACTAAACAACAGCAAAAATAAGTATTACACAAAACAATTCTGAGATCACAATGTATACAAGGTGGTGAGAATTTAAAGTCTTCACAAATAGGATCTTCAAAAGGATGTACTATATAGGATAAAATAGGAATTTTTAGAGTAATTTTTTAAATCACAATAAAGAAACTAAATCTCTATTAGAGCATGTTCCCAAGTAAGCTAGTAGGAAATGGAGGTTTCTCAGTCTTCCAGACATTCTCTAGGTGCACCTGATACTAAGCACCAGCACAAACTCCAATGTCCATCAATGAGGAGAGTTCTGAAAGGGTAACAGTTAGAAGGTTAATTTCCAGTTAATAACATAAGATTAAATAAATGTATGTCTTGGAAGTTTCCAGTGGCGTTTCTAGCCCTTGGTAGTAGCCAATAATGGGGATCCAAAATTAAACTAACAAATTGTTAGGCTTTGTTTATTCACTGTTTATGTTTTTGTTTTCTGTTTATTAATAAACGAAGAATTGTACTCAGTTGGTAACAATATATAAAGGATAAGATAAAAATGCATTATCATAAAACTCTGCAACAGTATAATAAATTACTTTTATTTATGACCACCCTTTACAGTAAGTATCAACTCGCAAAAAAACATAAACAAAATTGAAGTCGCATATACAACATAAATGACATGCGTACGTGTACCTACATGAAACATATGATTGTTATCATATTCCTCATACAAGCTACAGCAGAACAATGCTATCACTATCGTGAAACGTGTATTAGAAAAGAAAACCATGTGATTCGAATCAAAAGTTTAAAGGTCTGAATTTCATGGTCCTTTATTCAATACTTTGACACCAGATGTCCGTTACGTCAATTGATTAGTTTATTTATGGCTGTCATAATAGTGGTTGATGTAATGTGTTTAATCGTTATTTGTTCATAAAAATGGCAAAAGATTGTGTAAAAATCTAAAAATGGGTGCAAAAGACTCCAAAAGAAGTTGTCTAATCTACGAGGATGCAGTCAAGCGAAGTGAGTACAAATGGGACTCAATTTCCCCAAGTTTTCCTAGAGCGTTCCCCATCACATGATTGACAGGATACACACAACATAAATACGATTATGATAATTTTGCAGCAGAGTAATTTTAAATGTCCCCAGGCAACGGAAGACTTTTCATTCTGCTTCCATTTGCTCGTTTAACTCGACTATAAGGTCCGAGTTATGTACAACCTGCCTTATTATTACACCTAATTAACTGCAGCACTAGAGTACGTTCATAGTGATGTTATTACTTAAGTGTTTATTTCCATTGTCACTGTTGAATGTGCGTATTATCAAGCAGAACAAACATTTCATAAATTCCTTTTGCAACAATTTTTGTTTGGGTTTTGCTCTGAGCTGCAGGCTTATTATGTTGTGTAATATCGGTACCTACTTATGTAGGCTAAAATGTGTCCTTAGTTGGTAGATATTTTAATAACATGTCAGGCTCATTGAATTGTTATTCAGTCTACTAACATTAGCTTCAACATACAGTGCCAGTCTTCACAGTGATTCAAGGAAGTAGGATCTGTTTGGGTGTCTAATCTAGGAAAGAGGCTGATTAGTTAAATGCTAAGTCTTTCACTATTTAATGACTGTGAAGAGGAAATTTCAAGGAACAACAACCAGTCAATCAATCCCCTTCATTGTGGCAGTTGCATTGTGGCACTGTTTCATTATTCTAAGGACTCTGTTGTGATTTTTGTGATTATTTTCAAAGAAATTCTAGGCGTAAATGTGGGCTTTACAGCTAGCCTTCCCAGGGGATTTCACATATACATGGACTAATACAAAAAATTTGGCTTTATTGTTTTAAATTTCACAACATACTTAATCTGAGCATTATTGGAAAATTATGATATGATTTCTTATCAAGCCATAAGCAGTGTTTGCAGCCATATCACATAAGCTATGGCAGGGACAGTGATAACCTGATAATTATAACATTAAAATTACTATTAATATTCCCATTTTCAGAAAATGTCTGCTTATAGCAAGGAAGGTAAAAGAAGCAAAATTTCTCTAATCAGTTGAGTTGTTTACTGGGAATATTATTGCAAAAATGAAAATGTAATAATAAGAAGCTTTAATCTGTTATCTTAAGCACCTATTCAATTAAAAATCAATCAGCATGGGAATGTAAATTTGCCAAGGATGCTGTTATAAGAAATGTTGTGTACATTGAGTTGTACAATAATTGCAGATTATGTTTTGTTTTTGCATTAACCCATTTTCCTGTGATATGGCAATTGGTGAATGAAATGATCAGGTGCAATTGAATAAAGATTGCAAACCTCAATGCCTGGATTACAACCTCTGAACCTCTCACTAGCAAAGTTAAGCTGGACTGATTGCCACAGGTATGAAGTAAATGACAAGGAATGTCGAGGAAGGGCGCTGTCACGCTACTGTGATGGATAGAAGATGCTGGAAATAAGTCTTGAATCAGATTAGTAAAGGTCAAGAGTAATCACTACTCTTATATGTTTAACCATCTTCTAAGCCTTTGTTTTCATTTTGACAAAGCACTAAGAGGATAAATCATCATGGTCTGACAAAGGAGGGAATATTGTCTCATCCATTGAATTGTGCATGTGAGCAATATTTGAACAAATTAACATGATAGATAATGAAGGTTCATTGATCTTTAGTTAATAATTGAATAGTACTATCTAAATCAATTATGCCATCAAGTGGGGACTATTCAAATCTTGTATATGCAGGTATATGCATGTAGGAGCATAACTTTAAGTGATGCTCAATTAGTGACTGATTTAATATGCCTTTAGGCTCATTATCGTTCCCTGCGAAGTACCTTGCAGCAATAATAAATTAATTATTCACTAGGGGAAAGCATTAATAAAATTTGTATATTTAGGCGAACTTTTTTATCTAATCTATGGACTCAAGGTTACACGTATATCTTTACTGTTCTATAATTTTATGATTTTTTTATATAGTAATTGCACAAACCCTTTTTCTCAAACGTTCTCAGGATGGCAACCATAGAAAATCCTTATACTCCCCTAATTCTTCTGATTATCAAATCCATGAGCCAGATCCAGGCCTTTCCAAGATCAAATGTTCCTCTTAGGTCAGAGTGTCAGGGGAGTTGGATTATGTTGTTATCAATAAATCCATGCCAGGCTTAGAACACATGAACTTAGTATCGTTCAAGAGAAAAGGGGACACCTTCTAAACACCCTTAAAGAGCAAGTTGCTGCTTGATCATAATAATCAAACGTTAAATGCATCGTTATATATTGGAAAAACGCTTGATTTTCAAATGTTGATTTTATGTAGTATATATGTTAATGGCCTTGTATAGTCTAATTGATTGCGGTGTGAAAAATTGGGGGGCTGAGGAACCGTTGCAGCTGTTTTTTAGGGCTATGACCAGTTACTTTGCTAATTACCCCAATTATTGCCTTTATATATGAAATTTACTTAGTGTGTTTAAGTTGTTACCGTTCGTGGGAGATTTTCAGCAAAATAATAACACAAGAAAATGACAATTGACTCTACTGAGCATTTTATTTTTCCAGTGTCAGATGCAGAATTCCGGCGTGTTTCCGAAACTTTCAAGCGCCTTACCAATGGGGGTGTTTGGCTGGCGCAACCTGCTTTTGCCCAGCACGTTTTGGGAGATGGGGTGCCCCCTCCTATAGTCGAGAAATTGTACACAGTCTGCGGGGGAGGCTCTCGAGGGATTGCCTTCCGGGACTTAATCTGTGGATTGGTATTGCTAACCAAGGGCTCGCAAGATGAAAAAATCAAGTAAGAAATTATGAAAAATAAATGTAAAGGTACAACATTTTATGTGTTATAGATTCCTGTGGTCGCTCTACAGCAATGACTCTGGGAGTCACATCACCAGAGGCGAGTTTCAAGCGGCATTGCAGTTGGAAGGCACACTGCCTCCCTCGGATGGTGGTCCAAACAAACCAAATACTAACTGGGATCGAATGCTCCTTTCTCTCTTTGGTGGGGGGCAGGACAAAGTGGGATTTGAGGATTTTAAATCTTGGATAAAGCACAACAAGGAACAGACCATATTGTCTAATTGGTATGTCGGAAGTGATTATAGTCTGTTTAGATAAAGAATTTGGACCTAAAAATGCCGAATTTTTTGCGGTTACGGCATTTATCAACTTTCAATGATTGTCTAAATGCCATCGTGATTTCATTAATAATAATAAAACATCTGATTTCCAGCCGAGAGCCCCGTCGTTTAGTTTATAGTTTTGCTAAACCAACAATAGATTAACTATACAGAATTTCCCGAATTTACTGATGGCTGTTACGAGTTTTATCGGTCTTCATAAATACCTAAATCTACAATTTTCCAGGCTTCTCTCAAATCCATGCGTATCTCTAAGTTCCGAAGTTGAAACCCCTACCTTTTACCAAACCCTGGCGGGAGTTACTCACCTAGAGGAACAGGACATCTGTGAACTAGAGAAATGTTTCTGGTCCATACAAAGCGCCTCTGTAACTGGACATTTGGACTACAACTGCCTCTTATCCTTGGTTTGTCCTCCAGTGCCTGTGAAGGCCTGCAGAGGGTACATTAACACCAATCTCTAATTTAAATTGAAAACAAATTGAAAATTTTAATTTAACAGGTTGTTTCTGGCTCTGGATGTAAATCGGGATGAACATATAGATTTTAAGGAGCTGTGCTGCGGGATTTCCGCGGCCTGCAGAGGCCCCACTGCTGAAAGAATGAAATGTAATTGTTTTCATCTTTAAATGATCCGAGACTTATTAAGAAATCTTTCAGTCTGCTTTAAAATATTTGACATGGATCGGGACACATATTTGAATTCTGAAGAGCTAGAAAACATGAGGCAAACCCTGCACTTCATCGCCAATGAGAACAAACCAACGTTTTCCTCTCAGTTTTACTTAGAGCGTCCCGACAATAATGGGGAGACTGATTTGACTCATACAAAAGCCCTGGAGTCTCTTAGTAAAAAGGTAGTTTCTCTCTATTTAAACCGCAGTCCAGCTAACGAACCTGTTGTTGCAGATGGACAATAGAGGAGGCGTATCTCAAGAAGACTTCCTGATGTGGGCCGTTGAAGACAACAGCTTGGTTGCTCCCTTGTTAGAGCTGCTCTTTCAGGTCTGTCACGTATCCTTGGGATTGAAGCCACATTGCAGGCATAATGAATATGAGATAGGTAAGTGGCAGGTTTTATGGCCATGCGTTGTAATCGTATTCATTGAAATTGTCAGTGAGGGGTTGGTTGGAAAGAGAGGAGCGTCGCGGGTACCATGTGGGTCAATTTTGGTATCTTATCTCTTCTGATTGGTGGCATCAGTGGGTTAGCTATACTTCTACCCCTAGGTAAGTCCCAATGTTAATGTTAGACACATAAATGATACCGTAAAATTCAGAATTGCTCCCTTCATCTTCTCTTTGTTTTTGCAGAAGTAACTCTCAGGATCATTGCCAGTGCCGTACCGAATCTCGAGTAATGGTCGAAGAGGGCATAGTCTGCGATGAAAGTTTAGTTAGCAACGCCACTGACTATATAATCAACAGCAACGAATTTCACTCGAACAGCATGGAATCTATGGGAGACTTGCTTAGTAAAGGAGATAGGTACATTTTGCGAACCTCTTGTTTTCCTTTGAAGCTTATTCGATTTTTTCTTTTTAGCTGCAGCATTGCTTCAAGTTCAGGAGTGTCTAGTAGCTCTGGCACAGCAACGAAACGGGTTTTAAATCCTCCTGGTCCTATAGACAATAGCAATTTAGTTGCGGATAGTAGTTACAAGGTTCCAACTTTAACGGGAGAAGGTGAATATTGTAATTTTTTCTTTGTCGATTCTTTCATTAATTTGTGTTGATGGTGCAGGTGGCCGTTTGAAGCGCGATACAACACTGGTGCAACACCGGGATTTTGAATTGGTTCCCGATTCGCTGTGGAAAGCTCTGGCCATGTGGTATGGAGGCCCTTTGCCACTACCCAGACAGGTTGGATTATCTGGATGTTTTTTTTTGCGCCAATTAATAATTTTTTTCTCAAGGTTATAAAGCCTCCAGGAAGGTCGGAAGTGGAGTTGGAGCTGTATCCTTTAAATTTAAGGATATTGAGGCATCATGTGCAGCAACCCGTCAACAATACTAGTTGGAGCACTGTAGTTGGAGGGTAAGTTCTCCTGTAATGGAATACTTATCTCGTTATGCAGGGTATTTCAAAAAAGGCGTCAGCCAATGGCCAGAAGAATACCACAAATTCCTCAAATGAAAATGAGATGTTTTACTTAGAAAAACTATAATCTAAGACTCGTATTGAATAGTATCAGAACACACTGTTCCTATTTTTTTCTGGAACGTCCAATATAAACGAAGTTTCTAAGTTCATTGAACATCATCGTCAAAAACATCAAAACGATTTTTTCACAGTTACGGCGCCTTGACAACAGCCGCTTTTCCCCCGTCTTCCCCAGGTCCTTGTATGAGACGTACTTTAGCGCACGTGGCAGCCTTTTCGCGTTTGGCCAGTGTTCAGCAAGTGACCGATTTCCTTTGCGAACACTTAGGGATCAAGAATGAAGAAGCACGGCTTTGGCTGCTTCGAGACCATCAATCGCCGCTTTTACTGGAGGACGAACAGGCTCATTTGCAGGATTTGGGAATCAGGCGAGTTTTGAATTGATAATTTTTCTGCAGATTCCTGCTTATAATACATTTACATTAAACTGCTTCATTTTAAGGATGTTTCCTTCTCTATATATAATATGAATTTGGCATTTATCGATAATTTAGGGATACCGATCAGATACTTCTTGAAGTACGTAACAAGGACCTCACATGGCCAGAGGAAATGGGCCAGTTAGCAGCTGGAGGCAATAACGAAACTGCGCTGGCCGAGAGGCGACCTACAATACACTTACCACCGGGTATTTACAATTTAACATTTAAATTATAGCTCTCCTAATCTTTTAATCTGAAGGCGCTACTGGCTTGAACAACTTAGGCAACACTTGTTTCATGAATGCAGCCTTGCAAGCAGTCTCTAACACCAGGCCGTTGACTCTATACTTCCAACAAGACAGTCAGCTTTCTGAGGTTAATTCAAACAATCCTGATAGCACCAAAGGGGCTGTAGCAAAGAAATATGCCGAGCTTTGCAGGTAGGTGGATTGATCAGAATTGAGGACTGTTAGTTGCGATTAACTTAAGATTTGACGAATTATTCTCTAGAATTAATTCTCATATCAAACGCAACTGTTGCAGGGAATTGTGGGCGGGTTCCACAAGAAGCGTCGCTCCATTAAAATTGCGTTGGTGCGTCACCAAGTATGCTCAACATCTTAGTGGAGGAGGGCAACATGATGCACAGGTGGGTATATCGCTCGAGGAAAAATATTTTTCGAGAATTTGGTAATTTCAAGGAATTACTTGCTTGGCTCTTGGATGCTCTCCATGAAGACCTAAACCGAGTGCCCAAGAAGCAATATATCGAGCAAAAAGACAGTGACGGTCGACCGGATCAAGTCGTGGCAGATGAGGCATGGCAATACCACCTGAAGAGAGAAAATTCCGTTGTTACGGATTTGTTTCACGGCCAATTGAAAAGCAAAGTAAGTCTTACATTCGGAAATAAGATAAAATTCTAAAAGTGGCAACATCGGTTTTTCCTCATATGAAAGTGACATTGTATTCCTTCTCTAATGTTATTACCGTACGGCATTGGATTTTTGTATTAACAGCATACCAACATTTCTAGGTAACATGCCAAACGTGCGGCCACGAATCAGTCAAATTCGACCCGTTCAACCACCTGAGTCTACCCCTCCCTATGGAAAGCTATATACTATGTGAAGTTCTAGTGGTTCGGTTAAGTGGCGAGGTCCCTACCAAGTACGGGCTGCGACTGAACTCCGAGGCAAAGTATGGGGAACTTAAGGAACATCTTAGTGATCTTTGCCGGGTCGAGGACAAGCGGCTGTTGCTTGCCGAGGTGGCATTTTATCAAGTAAGAGCCCGCTTGTTAAAAAGTGAAGAGTAGGTCATTGGGTACAGTAAATATTTTGTCATATCGTCGCATTATGGCATCTAACAGTGTGTGGAGTAGAGATAGATATACTTCGGACACCATTTTTTAGCCAGAAGTTAAAACCAGGACAAAAAAAATATACACAAACTGCATGTGAGCTAAAGTAGAAAGTCCGCTGTGAATTGAACCGTTTTTAACGGAACTTGTTGAAGGAATTTGTTTACACTAAAAGCATTGTCATTGGAAAGGGTTAAATAATAAAAGATTACGAATAAACCTCAAGTAGGTGTGGAAGAGGCATGTCTTGGATAAATTTACCTTTTATCTGTGGTCTTTCAGATTGTAAATAGCAAAAATGGCTCAATCAACGCCCTGCTTTCACGCTTCACCACCTACTACGAGATTTTTTTAACTATCTCACCCGGTAATAATTTTTGTTTTAGATCAAATCGCTTTTGCCGGATGAAAATAGGATAAATCCAGGCACAGCTTTGGAACTGTATGCCTATGAGCTGCCAGCCAGTTACGGGGGCTCGGAAAGCGAAGGTGAGAGGGACGACAATGCAGGGGAGGGAGATATCGAGACAGGTAAATTTGTTCAAAATGGAGATGCAATAGAAAACTCGTTTGTGTTTACAGAGGGTGGAATTTTGAACCTGAAATGAGAATCAGTTTTCCTTGTACTGCTTTTCTGTATTTGCAACTACGCATCCATCAAACTCTTGACACGTAGAGTTGCAAATGCAGAAGAGAACAAGGAAAATATCCTTATTTTGATTACAGAGTTCCACCCCAGGTCTGCAGCAATTTAAGTCATCCTTTCGATAAAAAAACTTTATAGATGTTTTGTTTGTTTTTTTTTTTTGGTTTGCTAGAGGCCTCGACGGGCGCCACCGACAGCCCTCTGGCCCGAAGCCCTGAGGTAAGGAGTGATTCGGCCATTTGCATGCCCAACATTCTATGCTTTAAGGTATGCACGGCCTAGGCCTAGCGAATTTTAGTTGTGTTTGTTTTGCGCTAATTATTTGTCCATCGCACAAAACTAAAACTGTTAAGTGGGGTTTCGCCTCTGTTGTGTATTGTAGATTAGTCTAAGTTAAGGCTCGAAATCCAGTTTATGCTCAAAAACAATGAACACTAATTACTTTGAATATATGGAACGGCAGCTTCACTGTGGCCGGACCATTTTGCGCAATATTTTTGCTGAATGAAAGCTTTAAAAGCAATATTGTATGTTTGTATTAAATTTTACAGAATATCTCACTGTATCCAGAGCATATGCCTGTCCAGGACCGTGAAGTATTTATTTAGTAACGGTTTTAGTTTATCCAATAGTCAGACGATTTGAATGATTTTCGAGGCAACAATTAAAGGATCCTTGAACTCCTTTTCGTCTCTCCTTCCCATTTTACAGTTTTGCAAACTTTAAGATTAATTTTTTTTGTAATAAGCATTTTGGGTAGTCGTAGCATTTCAGTTAGAGCAGGTTCGGACCATCCCTTGTACAAAAGGTCTGCGATATCCGTGTTAAATGGTATTTGCAACGGTCACTTTTGAGTATTTTAACTTGGACCTTGTTCCATGTTTAGTAGTTAGCAAGATGATATGTTTGTTAACACTGAATGTATGAATCTTACATGTTTTTGAGTATGGAATTTTGGGTATGTTTACTGAGTTAATTGTAAATGAGAAATTTATCAAAACCATGTAAATGATAGAATTTTCACTCGTTTCTAGACCAAAAAGGAGCCAAGGCTAAGCAAAGGCATTTCCTTCAAGAGGTCCACTCTTTCTGTGCATTCCACGTCGTCCAATCCTTCAGGTAAAGTGACATTAAACAACACAATTTTACCATTAGATTGTCTAGAAAATGAATGGTGATATCGGCTCGCCTTTTTAAATAAATTGGCCATACTGAGGCCAAATCGAATGTGCATAATGCCCAGACCTCACACAGATAGCTGTCAGAAAGCTTCCTTAAGGCCTGACGTTTGAATTTCCATACAGATACATTCGGTTTCAATCCACCCTTTTGTATCAATAAACTTATACTTATCATGTCGTTCTTTAGGGGCTTTCGACTCATTAACCCTCAAACGGCCACCCTCCTACCTGATCGCCGTGCACCGTAAAGTAGTCAGACAAGACATCTATTTCCTCTCCCAACAAAAAAGCAAACCGAGCCTCTTCGGAATGCCACTACTCTTGGGCTGTTCCTCAAGCAGCACATGCCGGGATGTCTACGATATGGTGTGGCAACAAGTTACCCGATTATTGAGCCCTCTGCCTCAAAGCGACCAAACTAACCATGCTACAGACTGGTAAAAACAAATTGACTTTAGACGCCCACCCGGTATTCTCATAGTTTTTTCTTTAGTGATGATTCATTAGGTTACGAATTTCCCTTCACCCTGAAAACCGTATTGGCTGGAGGTCAGATATGCGCCATCTGTCACTGGACGAACTTCTGTAGAGGTTGTCCTTTGCCCTGTACAGATGACCCGTTGCTGCACAAGTGCGGGCCTTCAAATAACGCTCCTGCCATGCATATTGCCATAGATTGGGATCCTACAGCGTTACACTTACGTTATCAGAGTAGTAGGGAAAAGGTGGGTGCGTTTTAGTTTAAATGAGAAGTCTACATGGGAGTTTCAGTTGTTTTAGATTAGTTCTAACAATGAAGCAAATGAATTCCGAATCGCCAAAAATATATTCAGAGTCTTGCTGAGCCTGTGCATTTCTTTAGAGCATTCTTTTGTATATTTTTCTCTTGGAACGAACCTTTTATTTTTAGACATGCAGGATTTTGATCGGTTATCATTTTATCAAGTCTATTAAATTGGAGCAAAATTGCGCATTTTAACCAACTCTGTTAAGGCGAATTGCGGACATCTTAAATAGGAAACTTTGGCCTGATCATTTTCTTTCCTCTTTAGCTGTGGATAGAACACGAATCGGTGGGAATCTGTCGAAAACTGCATACAGAACCAATCGACTTAGATCACTGTCTTAAGGCTTTCACCTCTGAGGAGAAATTGCAAGAGAAGTATCACTGTAGTAGCTGCAACGATAAACAATTAGCTACTAAGAAGTTGCAGATTTGGAGACTTCCGCCTATTCTCGTAAGTTTCTGCATTATATCTCGTGTGAAATTTTACTACAAAAAAATTTTAGATTATTCACCTAAAACGATTCGACTACGCCAACAGCAAATGGGTGAAAACCCAAAAAGTAGTCAATTTCCCTTTCAAGGATTTCGATCCCACTGCCTATCTTGCCTCTGTACCTCAGGAAACTATACTTAGACACCGTCAAATATTGGAAGATAAGAGAAGGAAAATGGAAGACGAAAACATAAGGCAAGAAGGTATGTTGAAAATTGAAACTTTGAAAAGTACCAACGCGAAGCAAACGCATGCTACTTTTATGTATTTATAGGCGACAAGATTCTTGAGGATTTAATTGAATCTCCCACAACAAACACACAAAATACCTCCAAAGAAAAAGACCTGGGTTGCAGCAATAATTACGACACAAGCAAATGTGATCTAAAGGCTAACAATAGCAATAAGAAACCGGTAATTAGTGATAAGCAATATGAGGATAGCAATAGTTCGGGAATGCCGCAATGCAACGGTGAACAATGCAAATTGCTGGAATGTGGGAAGGAAGGAAATGTGGGCTGTATTTCGCTTACTAATGGAAAAGATGAAGTAGACAGGGTAAGGAACTTTGTTAATGATAAGTAAAACAGTTATAAAGATATTTATTTAGGTGGCTCCAAATACGCCGATGAGACAGAGACCTGAAAGAATGAATAAAGTAAGGTCGAGATTAATATCAACTAGTCTAATGAAAACCCCAATCATTGATGAAAATCTGACGGACTATCACGAACATAAGTTGTTAGAGGGTCAAGATCCCTTCGACTTGAAGTATCAACTATATGCAGTGGTGGTAAGACACGATTGAATTATTACTTCTTTAAGCACATGTTTCTCGTTGATTCCAGAGTCATTCAGGCATGCTTAATGGAGGGCATTACATCTCATATGCTTGTAACCCCAATGGTAACTGGTATTGCTACAATGACAGTTCATGTCGAGAAGTTATTGCCGAGCAAGATTCCATGCAGACAATCAACGAGAATAGGCCTGCAAGTAGGAAAGGGTCGTCCTCGGGCTGCACACCATTGGGACGCCGAAAATGTCCACCAGGGAGTCAACAGCAACGAAAAGGTTTGAACGGTTAAATAACTATAATGGTAAATTGTTTAAAATTTATAATATTTACGAAAATGTTTATTGGAATTAAAAGCTGCGGTGCTAAAAAACCCAAGGTTTATTCATAATCTCATAAATTCTTCAAAAACTTGTGTCCCTTACTCACTCTTTATGCCTCTTTATGCGACGTTTCAATTATTAATTTTTAAATGCTTCTTGCTCCCACCAGGTAGTACCGGATCCACGGACTCTGATCGAACTGCTCCCCTTGCCACCATGGATGCATCAATAGCATCCTTAAGCAGCGCTTTGGATAGCGGCAACGCCTCTGATACAGGAGAAAGGACCAAAACATCGAATTCTCCCTGTCCAAGTAGATTGTCGGCCAGTGGCAGCACCAGCAGTGTCAATAGTAACGGTTTCAGGTAAGTAATCCGGTCTTAGAACTGTCGAATTTTGTCGCGTTGAATCGCGTCGAATAGCTCTAATGTGTTTTCTAGGTATTTAAGAAAAATAAAAGTGTAATAGTGAAAAACTCGGTCTTTTTTAGGTGCCCTTATAATGATGCAAAAATCCCTAGAATTGACACCAGTTCGGCCTATATTCTGTTTTACGAGCGTTCAGGGCTGGATTATCAGCCGTACTTACCCAAAGTGGCGCCCACATTGATCGAAAACGGAAGTGCGTCCTTGCATGAGCTAGACGAGGACGAGAACGAGCTACGTAAGCAGAATTGTTCTGTTCAGTAATGTGTTCTTTTTGTGGTTAGTGTGTTGTCTTATCTAAGGAATCTCCTAACATTCGTGCAAGTTACCATAAATTGCAATTCACTCTGAATCTCAAGACTGAACTTTTTGACACCAATAATTTCAATAATTTTCTGACTTCGCAGTTGAAAAAAATAATGTAGGTTACTAAATTCTATGGTAGGAATTGTTAGAGCGCATTTATTTTACTTTCTTGATGTTTTGGTGGATATAGTTCATAACGGTTAACTCATATGGTGTAGAAAAAATAATATAGGCCGCTGAATTCTATATTGAAAACCTTGTCAGAATCCGATTTTTTTCTTTCTTGAAATCTTGGTACATTAATTCAATACCGAGAAGGTCCCAAAATGCAGAGTTTAAACAAAAAACCTTGTATCTAAGTTTAATTACCCCGCAAAACAGTCTAATTTGAGATACCCTGAACATACTTGAAAACAATAACATTCTCATATGTTTCGTTTGATATTTAATAGAATTTTTTTTTACAAAAACTTTTATATGAAAAAAACAATAACACATTTATTAGGTGTCTGTAGTCTTTGATTGTCTTTAGGCTCTTTTTTCACAAAAACACAATTGCAGAAAACTCAAAGAACATCCCCGAGAGGTCCCCAGTGCTCAAGTGGATCCGGGACAAGTTTTCTACATAGCACCTAATGAAAACCTCTAAACTGAATTTTCTTCGTATAGACTGATGTTTCAAGATGACGAAACAGTTTCTTTCCACACATACGTATTCCTTATTTTGCATGTTAACTCTTCCTTTACTGTAGCTCGGCATCAATCATTGTAGCTGATAAGAGTCTAAAGCACTTTACACGCGCCGAGCTTTACCTCACTCATTAACAATGATCTGCCGAATGTGAGTTTTGAAATTATAATTTTTTGATATTTTTTAAATCTGATTGAAAAGAGATTAATGGGTTAATTTTTCCTGTTATTGAAGCTCCCCTCTGTGGATTTTAGCCTTGTGAGAGTTATGAAAAATTTCAGTTAGTTACACGTCTCAAGGCACTCATAAGGAATTTGTTTTTGCTAGACGGTTTTTTGGTAATTGTGAGAAAACTGTGATAGTAAAGGTATATTTAGTAAGTTTACCAAAATGATGGTCCTGGTTACTAGTTCAGAAAACTCTTCCTTTCGGCGAGCCTCTTGTTTAATCATTTCGTTAAAGTTTCATAGTTTTAGAATTTGTACGCGTTTTTTTGTTGATAAATACCTTGTTATACTGTTGTTTTAATCCTGAGTGCCGAATCTAGTAGTTTTTAAAAATAATGATTTTATACATATTATAATTTATTGTTTGGTCTGGTATGACAGTGTTTGCATTAAAATTCACTTTGCCCCACTGAAGTCGATGACGGTTGCTGCGTGGTGCATTCCATGAAGATAATGGTTATAGGATAGGTGAACCAAAGATATTTTATGATTACGTTTTGTATTTAATTCGCTTCGTCGTAAAGTATAAAGGAATCAAAACACTCCCCTCAAACGGCATACAATATTCCGACTAGTCTGATATTTAAAGTAATTTGTAAGATATCTTATTTTCACACGCTGATGGTATATATAATCCTAGTTATGTATTCCATGAATGATAGCGTCATTCTAATATTATATCGGTGCCATTACATTATAGTTGAATAAAGCTTGTATATTGTTTTTGGCATATTATTATTCGTCCTCCAGTAATACCCATAAAGTCGAATTTTCAAATAATTGGAAAACACAGTTAACTAATGTTTAATTAATGTACCCAATTAAACTTGTTTTCCACTAACTCACCTAACCACCACAGGAAGGAAATGTTAACAAAAAAAACTGAAAATTTTAACAAAATCCGCAGTTTACTGGTCAAATAATGTACAACAAAATCAGCAATAAATTGCGGCTTTCATCTTAACGTCTTAAAATTGCAGCCTATGTGGGAACTGGCTTGACCGGAGTCCGAACATGGCTGACAAATAGGCCAATAGTACTTTCCTGCAATCAAAATGCAATATTAAAATACTGTGAACTTAACTGATTTAAAACAAATAGAAGTTTTTACTAACAATCAATTCAAGAACTGTAACAAAATATTTTATAAGCTTCCTATAAAAGTGAGGAAACCTATGGTAAATATTGTGTTTCTGTAGTCCTCAAGCGAAACTACAAAATTTAATATAAGAACTTTGTAGCATTAGTAAGGACAGAAAGCAAATTTTAGGTGGAAATAATAGAAATAACAATTACCTGTCAGCATGTTTCCTAATGGCTGCAAACAGTTGGGCGTCCACTACTTTCTGGTCAGCCTTCCTGGTGTCACTTACTTTGTAACCCTGGAATAGAAAATTCATTCTTAACTACAATTCTAAGAAGAAAACAATATAATAATTTGTTTTCACATAGATCAGTCCCACTATCAAAGTACTTTCATGGTTAATCCAAAGGTGTCCTAAGATTAAATCATCAAGTTAACAAGTATTAATAAAAATTAAAATTAAAAAGTAAAGAAATCCCTTACTTCCTTCTTTTTTTGAAAGATATCTCCCTCTTCCTTCTTGGCTCTCTTCTGCCTTTGCCTTTTGAAATAGGTGTCATTGAGGTTCTTTGGAAGCTTCACTTCACTGATGTCAATCTTTGTTTGTGTACCAATGACATACCTTTGGCTGATTCGCCTCAAGGGGCAACCATTGATTTCATAAGGACCTAAAAAATAAAGTAACAAGTGCAGAAAACAAAATGAGTTTCCATTTAAAGAAGTATGAAAGAATATACTGTCAGATGCAATTAATTAATATCATGGAACATCTTAAGGTGTCCTAAGTATACTCATCACATTAAACATTTCAAAATTAGTGGAATTGCTAAAAGTAATGCTTACCAGTAACTAAAAGCAAGCCAGAGTGGAGCTGCTTTAGGAAAACTACCCTTTTTCCTTTGTGAGCTCCTGCCAACAAAATAAGTATAGTACCAGGAGTGATTGAGGGCCTCAATGTCCTTTTGTGATCCTTGAAGAGCTGCTTTGAAGGCCTCTTCTTAATTCTAAAATAAATTTGAATGGTATCTTAACAACTAACACACAAAAGGGTTTATTAAAAATGATGTGAATCAGATTAACATGTTCCCTGTGATATGGGTCATGTGTCCCATAAGTGTTTCTGTTTATGCGAGATTAGAAATTTAACATATTTTATTCAGGTGTGAAACCCAAAACTTTTTTAGTTATAAATATTATTGAACAATTCTTATACATATATATTCATAATGTCGTGGATAAACGATTTTGCAAATAAAAACATACGAGACATATATGACCTGTAGCATAGTGAATGTGTTAATCCTTGTTAGACTATCATTGGGGATCTGTTTGACTGGTTGAAAATTAATTTAATAAAGATAATAATTTCCTAAGACTTGAAGTGATATATCTTACTTGTCTTGAGTTGGGTACACAGCCCTTCGCTTCTTTACCAACACATAGCGTTTTCCTCCATTTTTCTCACCTCCAATCTGCTTTTCTATGACCCGCCCAGGATCGTTAAAAAAGGATTTACTGGACTTGGCCAGATTATTGGGAGGAAGGGTCTTCTTCTTCTTCTCAACTTTTTTGCCTATAAATTTATATAGAGCTTTTTTATGGTAGACTACGCTTCTGGAGAAACGGACAACCCCATTGCCGAGGTCATAATTCCTCGGCTTGGTAGACTTCTTCTTCTCGGTGGGTGCCATCTAAAATAGAGAGGAAATTGGATGAAAACCAAAGAATTGATAAATAGAAGTTTTACTTGAAACATGTGAAGTGTTCAGGGATTAATGTTAATATCGACACAGTACTTCAGCGGTGTCCTAAGGTTAAGAATCATCATGATAAGTTATTCATTTTGAAGAAAAACACAAAAAAACAATTACTGAACTGTACCTAACATGTGTATTTTCTAAGCTGGACCACCTTTTTTAGGAGTTTAAGGATTAAATATCGAAGAAATATTGGGGAATTGCGCTTTTAGATAGTTAAGAGAACAGTAATTGAACTAATTATTCGAGGAAAACCTAAAGATGTTTACAATATTTCGGGATAAAACGCAAAACTAGAAAAACTTCCTTACCTCCTCAACAGCTTTCCGCAAAAGGACATGTTGCCAAGTTTTCAACGTCAATACCACAAGTCAATTTCGTCAGTGTCGATGCAAAAGTCATCTGTCAATTTTGGCCAGATGGCGTAATAGTACACATTGGATTCCAGATCCACTGAAACATAGAAATTAATAGAGATGGACTAATATTGAAACATTTTTAATAATAAACTTAAAATATGATAAAATGCTCAATCAAGTTGCATTTACAAAAAATCATGAAACGAAATTTCAATTTATGACCGCTGCAACTTTACAGGTAATCTTTCATAACGCGACAACGTCACATATAAAAACAATGTATCAATTAAAATTAATATACGCCAGATATTGAACGTCATTGCCTAATTTTCATCAGCGCTAATTTTACAACGTTCTCGGCTCTCTGCTCGTAAATCGACCTGTGATTGCTTCATAAACGATCAGAGATTATATTGTGACACGATTAAATACAGTATTGGAAATATATGTAGTGATAGCACTCAACTATGTTCTTCCTTAATGTTCAATTAAAAATTGATCGCTCAAGAGTCAAATGCGCTGGATCGAAATCTAATCTCTGAGGTTGCAGAGCATTTATGGGGCGATCACAAATCGCATTAAGAACCGCAACTCAAAATAACGAGCAATAGATGTTTTGAAGTCGAACAAGTGCATCACTCATCGAGTGATTTAGGATTGCTCGAGAGCAGTAAGTCGAAAACACCAATAGTCAGAGCCTACTTGTGCTTTTCTGCTTTCATGGCCATTCGGACAAAAACAAAACTAACAAAACATCAGGAAAAGAAAAGGGAGAGAGGAATAGGAAATGAGGAAGAGTGTATCGTATTTTCATTGTCCATTAAGCTCCCATTCTCATTCAAGATGACTTTATATTGCAATTGATAAATCATTTTTCTGGGACTCTGTCCTCTGGCTCTTACGTAAATACATCGGACTTCTCTCTACACTGCTGCGGTAATTAGAAAGTTGCGCCAGTTGATCGGTATTTTCATTCTATCAACAGAAAAATCAACATGGCGTTGAGGAACAAGTGCAAGTGCTAATCGAATTATAAAAACAAAGACTCGGAAGTGATGGATTTAAAAAAGAGCGAGTGATGTTAGATTGTAAATATAGTGCAATTTCGATTGGAAGGCTCTGTAATTCTAGCAGGTAGATCTTTGACCCCGATTTTCATACAGAATGTTCTAAAAAGAAACTAAGATTTAGGACACAGGACATAATATATCTTTGAAATTTCAGATAGCATAGAGTGCTAGGAAACAGTCGCCTGTCGTTATGGCAGACAGCCAAGGGCAAACAGTTGAATACCAATGGGCTTATTCCATCATGGACTCAAGTCGAGTCTCCACCTTTCTCATTTCCATGCTCCTCATAGTTTACGGCAGTTTTCGAAGTCTGAATATGGAGCAGGAAGCTCGAGAGAAAGCTCATGGATCCGCAAATTGTCTCTTAAATCCTTCACAGACTGCCCAACCAGAAAATAATGTTCAAACATTAGACACCATGCATGCATTGTGCTTGCCTTTAGGAGCCAGTATTTCACTACTGGTGATGTTTTTCTTCTTTGACTCCATGCAAATGTTGTTTGCAATTTGTACAGCAAGTGAGTATATTGTGCATATTGTTGTAGATCTATAAAAATAGGAATAACTTATATTACCCAAGAGCAAGCCATTTCATTAGTGGCAGCCAGAAGATGAAAGCTCCAATATTTTTTGTTATCATGACTTTGTTAGACAGTCTTTTAAGGACCAGCTTGGTGCAATTGGTGTCAAATAAGTATTTTCCATTAATTGAATTGTATTATGCCTCTGTGTGCAATAGCTCCTGTTATGCTACATGCTTGTATCTTGCTTATTTTGCCTTATCTTTAGAAGAATTAGAAGGTAAAGAAGCATAACTATTTTACTCAAAAGAACTTCAGACATTTTGTTACATATCTTTAATGGCTACTTGACAACTAGTTACAGATATCCCTAACAGCAATTTAGCATGACAATAACTTTCACCACCAAATAACTTTAACAAGTGAGCGAGCAGACAACTTTTTATCCAAATTTCAATTAAACTACCAAGTGAACATCCTACTTTAAAACTCAACTTTCCTTGATATTTGAAATGGCCCAATGACCCCCTTTTAAATGCAAAAAAGCCTTTGTAAAGTCATTGATTTCAGATATTTTATTTCCTTGTTTAGAATGCGAAGGAAGGAAAGAATATTCCTATAAATAATGAGTTTTATCATGGGGTTCAATTCATAATGCACCAAAGGTAATTTCTAATTAAACAATGCAGTGACAGGCGTGGAATTGAATAATTGTCCCTCAGAATGCATAACTGATTATCTTGTAATGATGGGTTTTTAATTTCTAAACATGGGGAAGTAGATGCCTTAATCAGGAAATTGAATACGTTGAGCAGAATGGAAGCCTCTGAATGAAAACCTAATTAATGCATTAATATTTTAAGAATTTTCTCTTAAACCAAACCTTTTTTTCAGTTATAGCGACAGTAGCTCTGGCATTCCTCCTCCTTCCAATGTGTCAGTACATCATCAGACCCTGCTCAGATGGCAATAAAATATCCTTTGGGATGTGTGGTCGGTTTACGGCCGCTGAGCTGCTCTCTTTCTCTCTTTCCGTCTTCATTGTTTGCATATGGGTGTTAACAGGTACTCTGCAAATAAGGCGACAACTTGCATATGAATGTTTGACTCTTTAGGTCACTGGTTGCTGATGGACGCCATGGGCATGGGCCTCTGCGTCGCCTTCATAGCTTTCGTCCGTTTACCCAGCCTCAAAGTCTCAACGTTGCTCTTGACTGGTTTGCTTATCTACGACGTTTTTTGGGTCTTCTTTTCATCCTACATCTTTAGCGCTAATGTCATGGTTAAGGTAAATCGATTAATATCCAGACATTCACAGTTGTTCATGTATATGTTTTCCATGTAGGTTGCTACGAGGCCAGCTGAAAATCCTGTAGGTTTAGTGGCGAGAAAATTGCACATCGGGGGCGTCGTCAAAGAGGCTCCCAAACTCAGTCTACCAGGGAAATTGGTATTCCCGAGCATTCATAACAGCGGACATTTTAGCATGTTGGGTATGCTTACTAATTTAAGTATGATAAACGTTTAACAGGGAGTTTTATAGGTCTTGGAGATATAGTCATGCCAGGCCTTTTGCTTTGCTTCGTGCTGCGCTACGACGCTTATAAAAAATCGCAAGGCTTGGCAGCTCCCGGGTCCAGGCTCACTTACTTCCATTGTTCCTTATTGGGGTACTTCTTGGGCCTTCTTACTGCCACAGTCAGTTCGGAGGTGTTCAAGGCGGCACAACCGGCATTGCTGTACTTGGTACCTTTTACCCTTCTGCCCCTTTTGACTATGGCTTATCTCAAAGTAAGTCCCTAAAGAGTGTATCTTCTTGATAAAAGTTTTTTTATTTTTCAGGGCGATTTGAGACGCATGTGGTCAGAACCTTTTAAGTCTTTAAGTGTAGCCAAACATTTGCAAGACGTGTGATATAAATCTATGGTACAACCATTACTATGTTAGGAAATAGTTACGAATTATTTTGTGTCGCCCTATATAAGTCGGTGCAGAATATGTTCTCTCTGATGTGAGATCTCTGTCTGTGGGTGTGCCTGCTTGCCACCTCCCCGTGCAAAAACGGTTTATTCTTATTTGCGACCAAATGGACGAATAACTTACATAAGTATGGATTTTTACTTTTTTCAATCATCATGCGGTGAGTACCATATATTACGTACTATTGTTTGTGATACCTGTGAGGGGAGAAGTAGGCAGATTCTGCATCTGAAATAAGACATTTTGTAGGGGAGTTTTAAGGCTGTTCAAGACATTTTTAGCAAGTTTGGCAACGAACTGAACAAAACCTTTTTGGTCTTTCCGTCTTCGACCTTCATTTAGGAACAATTACTTTAATTTTTTCTTTTGCTTCGTTACTCGTGGGTAGCGATACGATATTATATGTTGCGTGGTTTCATCATTATAATAAGCAAAGACTGAATTACTGTAGGGTCACTGTCACTTGAATAATTTGTTTCATGCCAGAATGTGCTATTTAAGACATTTATTTCCATTCCATTTTGTAGAGTTTGATCTCACTACTAATACACATCACAAAATGATATTAGAGTCAGGTAAAAACTAAGTGTGCAGGCTATTTTGAAATATGTAATTAAATGCCGCCTTACCACTAATTTGTAAGTAAGATCAATCGACCAGTGAATGAACGAATATAATGAAACTTTCTTATTATTATAGGTGCCTGGGAAATCTTAATTTAGATTCTGATAAAATCCAGTTAGTTGATTTATTCTTCGCTAATTAAAGATGGACTCATTTTCCTCTCTTGTGGTACTACGTCGACTGACATTCCATACTTACAAGATGCCTCATTTAGTGACGTTGCTCCACTTTCAATATCCTTAATTGTGAGTTTTAAAACTTATTAAGTGTACTGAAAACGAGAACATTTTTTCTTTTTACTTGTCTGGAAGACAGTGAATGGTGGTCTAGTAAATTAACTTCAAAAAGTTCTATTGATATTAATATATCAAGTAATGCTCACGTAAATAAACGGCGTTCATTTCGAATCACGATGATATTTTAAAATTCTTATTAATGATAAAATGGTGACCACAATTTTCATTTAGTAACGTTTCACTATTGGTTGGTTGACTCTACAATTTCCCTATTCTTGCTTGGAAGTGGCTTTCAAGCTTTCAACTGTTGGTCGCAATTAATTTTTTTTTTGTATTTGGAATCTATAGCAAGCGGAAATTTATTTTAATTTTGTCCTGAACAGTCTTTTCCCTGAAACAAACTAGACCTAAACTAGACTCCACTTTCTTGTGATACTTCCCGAACAAACTAATTTTAATTTGTTAATATAATAATATAAATTTGACGTGAACGACACCCCATTTAAATCCACTGTAGTGTTATTATAAAATCTCACATAATTTACTTAGCAATCTCCCTAGTTTATGTGATTCAGTCATCGTCACAATCATCACTAACTCCATATAAAATGATACATATTCCTTTGTACATAGTTATGCTCATTCATCCTACTAAGTACGCGCACTGACCGACGATTCTGCAATATGTCACTCAAACGACTCCTATTTATTTCCATTTTCTTTTGAATAGGCAACTTGTATATTTATAAATAAATAATTGCTAAGAACAGAGGAGTGTTAAGCTTAAGCAGAGAGGCAACAAATTCTCCATTAAGAACTGTTCAGAATGTATTTAAGCAAATTGCGGTTTGTTATGTTGTTTTTTAATAACGTGGACACATTCTTGTGGAAATGAGCAAGAACTACCTAGATTTAGTGTATATCTATAAGAGCATTTTGTGTTATTGTTTTTATATTTAAAATAATTTAAATAGTATTATATAAACATAATAGATGATGTGTTTGAATTGCCGTAAGTGTAATGCAGGTTAGGAGGTGCAAGTGCAGTCATCATTTATGCAAACTCCTCGCAGTTTCCTTTCCTTGGATATGCAGTATTCGCGACAAGCCTCAGGTTCGTGGCCAGTAGATCCGGAGCATCTGCCTTGTAAATGCTCTAAAAGTATTCTCTTAAGAAAAAGCTCAGTTCAAAGTAGGAATTATTTACCTGGCTCTATAACAGTGGGAAAAGCTGAAGATTCCCTCAATATCGCTAACACTACAACGACCACAAATAAGCAGCTGCAGACCTTCATCTTGAATTTTAATGTTCGACTGGTCGATTAATAGTGGTTTTGTCGTTTATTCGAAATTATCGCGAACTTATTAGTTATAGTTGCTTTGCATGAAAACAATCATGAGTTGTAGGTAATTTTAATGTCAGATAATTATACACGTAGCTTCCTTTGGAACAAAAAGAGATATGTTTATTGGAGTAAATTCGCTTGTGGTTTGATAAGCTTTACGTAATTTCTATTCGAAACGGTGTAATTGCTGCTTTTTTTTTAAGTTTGTGAGGAACACACTAGCGCACATCGACAGAGTTACCATCAAAATTGAGTTCCTGTACCCAATGTAAAATAAACCGTCATTTTCTATCCCAAATTCACGGCGCTAATCGCATTATCCCTGACCTCGTTTCACCACGTTATATTTAAGGGAAATAAATTGAGTCTCTGCTCAATCAAACAACTTATGCCGACTGAAAACTTTTATAATTTAATCATTAAAAAAATTAAATATAAAGCGGAATGAGCATTTATGTGCATATTCCACTAACTTAAATCATTCTGCTGCCCAGCTGCTTGAACGCGTAGTGCAGTTTTTCTTAGATTTTAATTACTGCAGATGCACTTCCCGTTTTGGCAGTATCCGTTGCTTGAACTTGCACACTTCTCGATACACACTAGTGAGCTTGGTACCAGCTCAGAGAACAAGTATAAATATTTGTTGTCTTCCACCAGACATTCATAGGAAGGTGATTCATCAGTGATGGCTTCATATTCAGAAATGGTTTCTGCGAATTGTGTATTCTCTAAAAATTTTAGAGAATGTTCCAGGAATATATCAGAAAATTATGCAACTTACCCAAAGTCTCGTAGGTTAATTCCTGGTCGTCCTTTATTGATGATGCGAAAATTGTTCCGCACAACACAAGAAGCAATAAGAAAGTTTGCAGTTTCATTTTGGTATTTTGAGCCGTTAAGAAGTACGGGAAAAGGTGATGGATTGTTACAGACTTTTGGATCTTTTATACGATCAGTGAACAAACAATCCTTCATTTAATCTCGGTAAAACAAATACTTTTAACAAGAAACTATATTGTCTGATCACTGATTTTATCACAATTGAAAAAAATTGTTTGCCAAGAACTTTAAAAATTTCCTTTGATAGGTTTTCAATTATATACCTATTGTGTTATTGAGCAAACACGTGGGAATATTGTTAGACATCGTCTAGCACAATAGAAAATCAATAGATTGGGTCAACGATTAACATCTAATTAGAGTTCTTCCTCAACTTTTTGCTAAACTCTTCAAACACTGAAGTAACAGGAATGTAATTTATCCTATAACAGTCAAACGATAATAATCAGTACTTAGACAGCTTTGAGTTTTGCAGATCGCGGAAACATTCTTGCTTTACCTAAAGACAGAAATAGGAAAGGTTTAACAGTTTAATAGTAACCTCAGACTACATCTTTTAGGATTGCTTGTGCAATAGCACTAAACATTGGCACTCCCAACGCATACCCGCCGATCTCGATATCATGGGGGAGCAATAAATTGTCTAGAAAATCTAAACACGGGGGCACCGCCGAATGGTGAAGTTCGCGTGGCATCTGAATGTGCCAGAGAACAATCGGTAAGGTACAACATGTCTTATGATGTTATTAGAGTTATGTAAAAGGTGAAGTTGAGTGTGACACAAAACGTTATCACTGTTCAGTTTTAAAAGGAAATATATTAGAATATCACATTAAAATATACAGAAAAAAATACAAATATGTACATCAAAAGAACCCTTAGAAATTACCCTCTGACCCAATTGATTGCGTAGTAATCACTCCCATATTCCGAATTAGGTGCTTAATTACCTAAACATGATCGACTTTATAGACTAGAGAAATTCAATTTCCTAACAATTATTGGTCCAATAAATCAATACTATTACTGCAGACTTCAATTAAGCCAGACAGCCATGGATCAATATTTGATTGATGAACCTGCATAATAAATTTCCCCACATTTGTATACTCTATAAATATCTAATCTCAAGGCAAAAATCTTCACAATTTCCACCAATTTCATACAATAAATAATTTATACTAATGCAGCTTTCCAAGCTCCATCTTCTTCTGTATTATCTTAATGGAATGATACAAAAATGTATCCACTAAACCGGCCACTGTATACACACCCCCGATTATCGCGCAAATGTTTGTTAGAAAATGACCCAAAGAGCCTTCTCGCTCAGTATATTTTACCATGAGGGGTGAAAGTTCATATTGAAAGAAAACCCCAGGCATACCAGATTCACCACTTAATATGGACACAGTCTTCTGGTGTTTGGTTACTGAAAATTGATTGCTGAAGATCATGGAACCATCTTTTCTCGCATAGGATGTAGGTACTATTTTTATGTGATACTGGAACATTGTCGCACCTAAAAGCAGTATGTTAGATAATGTCAACTATTTTTCTTCAGTTACCTTCGGTGGCCACTCCTACAAAATCTTTCAGTGGATTGTGGGTCTCGCTGTCAATACTAGCACCAAAAGTTAATCGCTTTATATGATGGGTCATATTAAATTCTGTAGATGAAAAAGGTTGAACATCATGCACATGGACGTGATTAATGCTAAAGCTCTTGCCAGGGGCTATGTGAAAACTACCACTAACTCTGAAATCATTATTATAATTTTCAAAAAAATCTGTCAACAAACTGTCGAGGAAAGCTCACCGGTTGACCACTAAATTTCCATAAATTTGACAACCTTGCTTAAAGGCTGTTTTTAGTTTTTCACCAAATTTTTCCTCTTTGCATTGCTCTATGTTCTCTACATTATCTAAAGCCCAACGTTTAGCCCTGAAACATATGTCAATGAATTAGCATTAAAACAACAGCAGATTATAACTTGAAGCACCTGTAGGCCTCTCTTACATCCTCACAAGTATTACAACAACCATCCTTAGCTCCATAACAACTACCACAATATTCAGTCTTATTTTTAGTGGCAATTTCGAATGTCTCATTTTTACTTCTTATGGTAATGTCCTCTTTCTTAGGCTCTTCAATAGGATTACCCTCCAAGTCCAGGCTCCTCTTAAATATGTTATGAGTTATCTATAAAAAGTGGTAAACTCACATGGCTCCCTAATATGTAATCTTACTGCTTGCCTGTAAATGTTGGTCTCCTGACGAGTCCATAGCATCTAAAGCTAAAAAATCACAAGAAACTTGTGGAACCGTAATGTCTAGTTGAATTTCAATGTTCGGGCTCCTGGAGGTGTCTACAAAGAGTTCTTCAGTTAGGTTTGGAGTCATGTAGTTCAGAACTTCCATCCAGAACAGCAAGCTGATTATAAGGATTGAAACTATGCTTATTGCTCCACCGCCGAGGGTCTGAATTCTCACGTCTTCCAAGGTTTTAGGGTAAGCGTCAAATCTGCGAAGTTTCTTTATAAAATCCATGATGTTCTGCGAATTTTGTAAGTCTGAGAGAAAATGGTGTTTGCGTGGATGTGGACTGTGGATGTGTTTTCTGTCAAATAACACGTATTTCCCTCATATTATATGGGAAGTGTTAATTCGGTTTATTTAAAGTTTAATTAGTTTTATCGATTAAGAATTTTTACAGTAAAATTGCTTGAAAACAGGTTGAAATTTTAAATTTTTGTCCACATCACACTTTTTTTTTCTCGATAGGAAATGCAAAAGTAAAAAAAAAATAAACAGTCAAATTTGGCATATGACAAAAGTATAATATGTAGATTTGATATTTTAACCATCTTTCTTCAGTTTCATAGAGGTTTAGGTGTGATGAACAAAGAGAAGCATATCAACGGATGCTGTGGCCATCTCTTTTCAATTTTGATGAAATTCACGCGCGATGAACAAAGATGAGTATATCAACCGTGTTAAATGCTAAGGTATATTTAACAGCGTTGCTAAGTATGACCACAAAGATTGCCCTTTAGCAAGTTGTCCACATGTCGGTTTATTTTAGTTATACATTGTAAAGCACTCTGTTTTCTAGGTCAAAACTGTTAGGTATTTCCCATTAGGAATAAACAATTCGAAGTAAAATATCTCAAAAACTGTCGACGTTTAGCAGAAGTGGATACGATACGATCAACTCTTAATCTTAAATTAGACAAAAACGTCTGCAAGTCATTGGTCTTAGTCATTAAAAGTAATCTTCTCGATATAAACCCATTCAATATTTAATTTTTATTAGACTGATATCACTTAATAAGTAATACAAATTACAGTTAACATCCTACAGCATCCAATTTGACTTCGAATTTTTATTCGTCCTTTTAATCTTGGTTTCAAGTACTCTCCTCCTCTTGCAACACTTCCTCACACTTCGTTTGACTTTCACTCATCTGAAGCTCTTCGCTGGGATCATTAAGGTCCTCAGGACCAACATGGCACTGCCCCGCTGACAATTCTCCTTTCTCAGCCAGTTGATGTAAGACATCATCAGCATCCAAGGCTAAAATTCTCAACTCTCTTTTCATGTTTTTAGACAATGTGGCTTCTTCAGGAGCATATACCAAACTCTGTTTCTTAAATATTTTAAATAACTCCTCGTTTCGAGCAGCGACTTCTTGATGCTCAGTCGCTTCGTGGCTGTAGAGCAAGTGCTTCCTCCCAAATTTCATATCGCAATGCTTACATTCATATTTTAGGGTTTTGTGGGTTTCCCGCATGTGTTTTTCTAGTTCTTCTTTGGATGATTTGCGGGTGTGGCATATAACACAACTGTTTAAAAAAATTAAGAAGTGCCCGCAAATTTACGTAAACGCTTGAAAAGTTACCTTAATGAGTAGTGATCAGGGTTCTCGTGAATTTTCATGTGGTTTTTCAAGCTCATCGCCGACTGAAGAGTAATTTTGCATATATCACAGCGATACTTTCGAATTTTAAAATGGACCTAGAAATAAAGCTTTATGATTATTATTTGTCAAATATGAACCCATATACTCACCTTATAATGTATCTCTAAATTATAATTGTTCGCTAGCACTTTATTGCATATAGTACACACGCAGGGCCCTAAAACAAAAGCAAAGCAATGGAAAAGTTATTTTTGTAGTTGTTTTCAAAATCTCCAATGTTGGTTCTAATACTGAGTGCCAATCTCGACAGGTTGGTGACTGCCAATCCCGCCACTTTGTCGGCTTAATAGACATGTTGATTGGTTTTCAAAGAAAGAACTCTGAGAACAAGCCCCTTAGCTACCAAATTCTTCAGCAGAAATGGCGTTAGATTTATAAGAGATACTTACTTCGATATTGAGAAGGCTTTCGAACTTGTTTTTCCTGGTTCTCATCGTGGTCCTTTTCCACATGTACCGATAGCTCGTTTCCATTTTTAAATCTAAAAATATTGACGAATAAATTAAGAACCATCTTTATCTAAATTAATTAAAAACCTACTTCATTTTGCAAAACATGCATTGAGTATGCCATCGCAAATGCCTGATCATGTAGTCTTTTCTAGGGAACGTTTTATTGCATTCAGGACAAATGAATGCATTTGTATCTGTTTTTTCATGAACAGTCCTAAAAGAATTTGGATAAAATAAAGCTAAGCGATCGCTTACCCTGCCATCGTAAATTACACAATATGTAGCTTCAGCTCTCCAGCCTTAGCGAATGCTTTTCCGCAAGTTTCACATATAAAATCTTTTTTTTTAACTCCATGTTTCCGAGCAACGTGAAGTTTCAAATATCGCGGAATTTTGAATTGTGCAGTACACTGATTGCAGCTGTACGTCTCGGTACGTTCGGCTGAATATCAAAATTCAGTTAATTGTTTTTGTATTTGCTCAGTACTATATAGAACTCACTGTGCAAAACAGAAATATGTACTTGCAATGCTCCAGGTGTTTTCACCACTTTCCCACATTGGTCACACATAAATCTCTCAGTTGCGTGTACTTTCAAATGAGCCGTCAATGACTCTTTGGAGGGAAGTGATTTATTGCAAGTTTGGCAAACGAAATTAGGATGGACATCAATGCAATGATCCTTGAACTCTTCCTGTGTAAATCTAACATTTAAATTTTGGCCATTATCTTTGAAAATAAATAGTTAGACGTTTAAAAATTCATACTTTTCTGGACACAGCATGCACGTCACATAGTTACAACAGGGTGCATCAGCAACATCCTTTCTGTGCTCCTCAAATTCACTCTCCTTTAGGAACTTTTTTTGGCACCTCTCACAGGTGTACATACATTTCCCACGATTTTTAAACGCTGCCTCATGCCGAACGAACTCTTTTCTAGCTAGGAAAACGTGTCAAATTAGGTTTCCTCTCCCTTTTTGCCCCATAGACTTACTTGAAAAATGTCTCAGACACTTTGTACAGCTATAGGAGGGCGGAATGTGACGTCTAATAACATCCGTTATGCCATGAGCTACACGGAGGTGGACGCCAAAGCTCTTGTATGATCTGAACCTCTGTGAGCATTCCTGACAATTGTAGGAGTACTTGGTGGGGCGCTTTATAGCCCTCTTTTTATGTTGTAACATGTGATCTTGATATTCGCACCTAAAGTACCATTTCTCTGTCTAAACTGTCATTAACTCGATAAATTGTACGCACCGACTTGGAAAACTAACACTACATCTCCGGCAAAAGTTTACGATTTTAGATGATGCACGAACAACTTTTTTGCCTTTAGGAAAATTTTGTTCACGTTGCTGAAGAGGCAGTTCCTCCATTGGCGGCGTGACATAAGACGCTCGCATATCAAAAGTTTCAATCATATTTATAGGCACTTTGTACTCCATATCGTTGGTTAAAATCTGCGTGTCTATTTCGTCGATTCTTGATTTGTCATCTGGGTTCTAAAAAAAGTATTCATACCTAAAAAGTTGATCTGTTATAATCAACTTTAGGTACCTGCTGTCCTTCTACTGAGTCACAGTTATCTAATCGATTAACATGAGTGTAGTTGTCAATATTTTCCTCAGATTTTATCAGGGAATAGTAGTCAGGACTGTGAAATTCTATTGACATTTTGTCATCTTCATTTTCATTATTAGTCTCAAGAGCATAGTCTATGTCCTCATTTGCTGATAAATTGATATGTTCCAAACCCTCCATCAGTTCTTTTTTGATGATTTTTTCAGAGTCTAAGCACTGCTTTATAAATTTATATGTGATTTTTAAGCTCCGAATACAAAAGTGACATATAGGATCGGTATTTTCAATTGTCTGTAATAAATTATATCTATGTTTGATTGAAAGCCTGCGGCAAAGACAAGTATATGTGTTGTGATCCACATTAAGCTGATTACCAATTGAGGGATACAAAACAGGAGCTTATCCTTAATAGTTTCATTTGACTTGTATTGCCACACTCCTGAAATTTCAGTTAAGCAATCTTTTTTCTCCAAACAGAACCGGCAAGGTGATGGTGATTCTAACTGAGAAGTTGGTTTATTTTCATTTTTCTCATCTGAAAATGAAAATCTATAAAATCCTTTGAGTGTGTTTCTCATACTTACATTTGCGTCTACTTGATAACTCTGGCATATCATCAAATATGGTTGGAACAGCATGAACACTAAGGGTCTTACGGTTTCCTTGCAGAGAGATACATTGTGGATCAAAATGCTTTTCACATAACTGATAGTTTCTATGCAACATTTCATGACCTTGCAGATCTTCTCTTTTACATGCATTCAGCCAAATTGCAGCTCTAAAAAAATTACTTTAATATTTCAAGGAATTCCCTTTCCATTGCTTTATAATTGAAGAATAGAAGATACCAAGCAAAATAGGTCATTTCACTATGGAGTTACTTTCAATCTTGTTCTTATCACGCAAGATATAATGGATTTGACTCGCTCCACTCAATTCAATGCACTTGCAAAAGAGAATTAAATTGAAATTCTTAATCTGACCCAAAAGGTGCATGTGAGTGTTTTTTAAGTGGGTAAAGTTTTATCGGGTTCAAGAATGCGTTCAATAATATTAGAATTTTATTCTCCGAAGTGCGTTACCTGGCACGGTCTTTTGGGAATGAAAAAAACCTGGTTGTCACTTCAGTTTTTGCTGGACAAACACGGTAAACACATCGATTACGTTTAGTTGTTTTTGTAGCCATTTTTTCGCGTAAGATTGCTGAAATAATTCACTTTAGACTGTCCTTACTGCAATGCTACTGTCACGGGGTTCTGTAAGCAACAGGGGAAGCTTGTATGTTTGACAGGCCATCTGAAAGAAGTTAAACCGATTATAATACAGAGTGATCATTTAAATTTCATATCTAGCCAGCTGCGGAATTTTACTCAAAAGAAATAGAAGATAAAAAGTAGGTCGTAGCTTGATCATATGCCGGAAAATTACGTTAAAATTAACTTTTGATAAAGGAGCCGAGTGAGGTTATATTACTCTATTTACTTTTAATTTTCAAGATTTCAATTAAACATTAAGACTATTTTTTAACAACACAAGTCTAATTGTTTGAAAAATTCACAATAATTGCTGAATATGTTGTCCATTCACAAATTTAGGTCCTTTTTAAGAATTCTGTGACAGGTATCATAAATCGATCTGTTATGACAATTTCCTCAAGGAAGTATTCGGGGTTTCATGCATTATCTTCTACAGTGTCCGGAGTTCGTTTTTTTTGGTCTTTCGCTGCCTGATTTTCTCTGAATGCCGCCGGTTTCACGAAATAAATGTACAACATACTTCAGTGTATTTGCGAAGTTCAGCTCGTCCGTTACAACTTCAGGAATTTTTTCACGAAATTCTTGAAAACAGAATGAACTTCATAAACCCATTCTCCATTAATTTAATGTCCATTACGAAAATAGGCTTCAATCATAAATGTTATGCTCGTCCGTGAACACCATTTTGCGGTAGGTATAGGAAACCGAATGTAAATACACGATACTGCAGTCTTAAAAAAGACTAACTTTAAATAAAATGGATAAAATAAATAACAGAGAAAGGAAAACGAAAAAAATGCAAAGGCTGAATGGTAAATAATCAAAATAATAAAAAATGATTAGCTAAATGTTTCGGCATGAACAATTAACAAATGATGTAAGTTACTTATGTAACCAAATATACACAAATGATAATCGACATACGTTCTTTTCTTCAACAAATTCCACAGCTTACTAGATATGAAATTTAAATGATCTCTCTATATATACCAATATATTTGCCAACATTTAACAGATACCTCAGAGACAGTTTCTTAATTTAAGTAAAAAACGATTCAAAGCCAACAAAAAGCAACTTTCAATGTCCACTGGTGCTAGCTAAGTGCTATCCTTATCCTATGCGCTCCCTTACTGTGCTCCTACTCTTATGACCAGACCTGTGGAGTCTCTTCCTTGTACACGGCACTCATACGCTCCTCCTCATCTTATTAATAGTAATAATATTAATCCTCCTCTAGGCGCTCTCTCTCTATTTCTCTTCATTACCGCCTTTTACTCCCTAGTTGTTTAGTAATTGCAAAATGTCAATTTAACATTTAGATTATTTGATTCATTAAAGCAAAGCCTAAATCTTCAACTATTGTTTTCTTCATTCGTTTAACCGATTAAATAAAGACGCAGACATCTGTGGAGGAAGAATAGTGAGTGATGATGATCAGTAAGTGATCAAATTGGACTCTGATATGTCACGATGATGACACATTTTCTAACCTCACAATTTGAAAAAATATAAATTTTTGCATGAACTTATTTCGTGTGCTTAATTTTCGAAAAATTCCTTTAAAAATGCGTTTCCATCAATGCGTTGTGGGTTTACCGTCATAACTGACTTTATCTGCAATTTATCGCCTTCGCCAATACAACACCCGGCTCGAAGATGCATAAAAGGACCCAGCTCCACACCACTAACTACTTTAGGAAGGAGGTAAGTGGAAAAAATCGATTTTAAAAGCAAAGTAGTTCCTAATTAACCTGTGGTGGACTAATTGTGAAGAATCTTTAAATATATGCTACAGCCGTCCTTGGGATTATTTAACCAATAGTGGGGAGACTTTTAGCTGAATTTTTAAATTCACTTTGCTAAGATCCTCTACAGTCATCAGTTGCAAAATGCGTTTCATACTGCATGTTCTTTACGGACGAATTTGCGTAATCTATGTGTGATATTGACGGAATTTAATTACTTCTCAATGGTGAGTTGTGAAACATTATAGTGCACCTTATGTCAGTGATCATTTTCATTACTTGCAATAAATGCATTGTATCATCCTTATTTCTGTGGCTGTTTCCACCTGCGTCCAATTAAATAGAAGAAATCTATGGTTTCATCACTTACATACCATGAATATGAAAGTTTTTGATGTTGCTTCTTGATTTGTGTTTACCGCCTTACACATTAAGGACACAGATGGCACGATGTTATACAAGCTGAAGATCTTCATTTTGTCAAATTTACTGTTGAAGGTTCTTAGTGTTTTAAATATGAATTACACAGATATATTTGAATAATTCAGTTTAAGGATATGGGTTCATGTGAACTGTTCCATGTTGTTATGTAGGGAAATTGCAATTTTTCGGATATGTGAAATTTGTAGTTGATGTGAACCAAGCATGATTCTTTCTTCCCTCAGTGTTTCCCACAAAGAGAGACCAATTGAAGGAATTTAGTAGAAGGCAGTGAATGGGAACATAGGGCTTTGGTCAAACCATTTATTATTTAGAACAAAACATTCAACAACACATTAAATAGTGAACTTCTCTCTCTGCACTGCATTGTGTCTAATTTTGTTTGAAGGTTGGGAATCCATTTGATATCACTGCATTGTGATAAGGATTTTTTCAAGTCAGTGCTTACTGGGTAACTTAAAATTACTCTGCTCAAGGCCAAGGAAAACAAATAAATCTAAAAATTAAATGTAATTAGCAATCATCATCTTATTTGAACATTGAAAGTGATGTTCAAGTAAATTTTGTTGAGGCTAATGCTTTTACTGATAATGTGAAGTGCCATAAAAAAAGTGTAGACTCGCATGATGATAGATCATTAAATTCATGTATTAGGTTCAAAGCATGTGGATTGCAAACTGTTATTATCAATCAAGGCAGCACATGATGAGCTTTATTTTTCCGAATGGTTGCTAAATTCCCAATGTGGTCTTGTGCCTTGATAAATGGTCAGTGACAATTAAAATGGTAATTAAAAATGCAGGTACGCTTTCTTTTAATACTTTCAAGCAGGTGCGATCCAGTTTGATTTATGAAAGACCGCGACATAAATCAGAGTTTCCTAATGCTTGCACAGCAGCCAAATTTTAAATATCATGAGGGCCTTTGCATAATATCCCACTTATCATTGCTTGAAACCATCATGATATTTGTTTATTATTGAAATACAGCATGAATCTTAAGAAGGGGTTTTCCTTTTAACACGGTATAGAGTTCAAAAAACTAAGCAAATTATTGATGTACAAATTTTTCAAAATCTTAAAAATAACTGAAATATGCGCACATAAAAAAAAAGTAGTGTTCTTTTTAAATGACGAATTTTCTAACAGGTGGATGAGTCGCAATGGACCAATAAGGTGGCCCGCGAAATCACCAAATTTAAATCTCTGTGATTTTTATCTGTAGGGTTGTATGAAAAATTTGGTGTTTACGACTGAAATTAACACAATGGTTGAACAGATAGAAAACGTCGTAAGAATACATCGAGGAAAAACGTATTTTCTGACAGCATGTACAGAGTCGTGGACAAGGCGTGCGACAATTTGTGTAAAGGAAATTAATAACAACAGCTTCAAACA
Organism: Euwallacea similis; assembly: GCF_039881205.1. NCBI lineage: Eukaryota > Metazoa > Arthropoda > Insecta > Coleoptera > Curculionidae > Euwallacea > Euwallacea similis. The sequence goes on from NC_089631.1 coordinate 1,213,348, forward strand.
CGTTTCGTAGTCAGTCTCAGATAGAATAATAATTAAAGGTTTTGTTATTTATTGAATCTTTCATATGAGCATTTTTCGGTTATTTTTACTATTAGGAAAAAATATTACATAAAAATGTTGCTTAGTTTTTTAGGATCTGTGTCGTATAAAAAAGAAAATATCTACTTAAGATTTACCCTGTATATTTAAATGAGGGAGTTAAAGTTTTGCGTGGTCGATGTGCTCGTCATTCGGCATGATTTACTCATATCCCATTCTATTCAATTCACGTTATTAGCATAAGAACCTTAGTTTACTAAAAATACTAAAATTGACCTTTTTTAGCCATCAACATACTTTAGGCACTAAATTATGTTAAATTATTGCCTGGATCAACTAATTAAATTCTCCTCTATTCCAGGCAAAAAGAGCCAGCATAATCTACCCATTGCTACTTCTCGCAGCAGCTGCCCTTTTCGTACCCTACTTCATTCTCCGCGAGTTAGAATGGGAAGAACACGTGTCTATCAACAAAGGCTTTTGCCTCTTTGCCAGCGGCCTTCTCTTTTTCCCTTCACTGTTCCTGACTTTAAATAATACTCAACTTCACACTCAACCAGGCAGAAAATTTGTAAAATCCTGCAAGCTGTGCCATAGCGAAGTTTATGACATCAGCAACAAGTACGTTCAACGTAAGAATATGAGTATAGTGTACTTATTAAGAAGTTTCAGGTGCGTTTCTGCGGTGCAGGCCCTGTTTTGCTGCTTTACTGGGCTGACCTCGGTGCAGTACTCCTGCCCCAGGGACGTGTTAAGGACATCGCATTATGTCTCGGAAGCTTATGCCTGGTTCGGTGCAGCTTACTTCTTCTATGATTTGTGGTCAATGTACACTGTGTGGAGTTCTAAGGTAAGTTACCGGGGAAGTTTAAATCTAGGTGTAACTTGGAGTTTAAGCAGATGAGCCAGCCTCACATGAACGGAGCTCAGAACAAAATACTGCTTAAAGCCATGAGGGTGACTGCCTACTTAACTAGCAATTTTCTCATGGTGTTTCACCATGTTTTCATAGGATGTTTTGGATTTTTGGTGATCACGGTGAGTGCAAGAAAAGCAGGAATGTTCACCGGGTCATGGTTTTTTAATAGTATCTCAGAGGAGGATTGGGAGATTGCTTTTTCGGCTTCGTTTACCTTATGGAGGCCAGTACGCCCTTCGTTTCTCTGCGGGGCATTTTAACCAAACTGGGACTGAAAAATTCCAAGTGGTACGTGGCAAACGGATTGGCAATGCTGAGCACGTTCTTTATCTTCCGCGTTGCCATGTTCCCCTACGTGATCAATTTATTTGCTCAGGCAATACAAGTTGACTTTTTTACGGTAAACTGCTTGTTGCCTACTAGGACAATCCCGATTGAATCTGAGTTAATTTTTAGGCTGTGAAGAGGTTGCCGAGGAATTGTTTAATAAGCATCAGTCTCTTACTATTTCCTCAGATCTACTGGTTTTTATTGATGCTGAAAGGAGCTACGAAGCTGCTCTTTTCTAAAAATGGATCTGACAAATTAACCAATAATAACAACTTAAGGAAGAAGGCGCGATAGTTTGTTAGGTCAACGTAAAGTGAAGTAAAGCTGGATTTATACAACGCATAGTCACGACATAGGAAAGTCATATCTCTAACTTTCTGGCCAGTTCTCGTGCATTGTATTATGCGTTATGTGCTGCATAAACCCAGCACATGTTTTGCAGGTGTTAGCTTTATAGTTAATTTATAGAATTTACTGGTGGCTGTGATTATTTTTAGTATAGTTCAATTGTTAGTTTCGAGTTTACCAGTCTGTGCAGGTATTTTTTAGTTCTTTTATGTTATATGCAATTCCCCCTTTAGTGAAGCCAATCTTTAAAGAGTGCAGTGTAAAGGCATAGCTGTTATAAAATTTCAATAATTATCTGTTAACAGTTTATGCTCGTATTAGTGTTTTAGCCATTTTAATAAGTCACTATAACTCTATGGCCGCGGTACACACAGGTGCTAGCATCAGCATTTTATATTTATATATTTGAGGAAATTAACTCTTTATAAAAAAATAGAAATGAAACTATATTTTCGTGAATTTTGCAGCTAAAAGTGTACCTACCTCACATAATAAATGTATTTTTGTAACCGTTCAGAGTATACCTACATTAGAATAGCAAAAAACACGTTTAACATTGTTAACGCAAATAAAAATAATTTATGTATATGTGTACAGTGCGATTTCAAAGTTGGGAAATCCTTTTATCAGCAAGCAAGGCCTTAAAAATTGCCAGGTCAGCTTTAGAATCGCCCTGCATATCGCATGGCCGGATGATGGGAAATGGGAAATCACGATTGAAATGTAACTCGATTTAGCTAACACTACTAATTAAATGTTCAGTGTTCAATACATTGGAAAGGCCTACTATGCTGAAGTGTAGATCCGAAATAAGACATTTTCCTTATATTAGATATAAAAAAACTGTTTCATGGAGAATAAAAGATTTGTGTCAAAAGTAGTTATCTAATAGGTTAAATTAATAGTCACTATACATTGTTGTGCTTTAGGTGTCTCAAAGGAACTGAACAGGTTTTTAATTGCCAACATATTTTTCGAATTTAATCCAAACTAACCAGAAATCAAATTTAGATTATTTTATACAGCATTTATTTAGAAAAAAAATGGAGTCTCTTTAATAACACTGAAATCTATTAAGAACTTTTAATTGATTTTGGCTACATATGATTTACATATACTATTTATTCACCATTTTGGTAAGAAGAGAGATTGTGTCAAATGGTTATCAGGCCAAATAAAGAAGAAATATATCTTCTTTGCCTTAATTGTATAATTAAAATACGCGCAAATAACAACAATGTTGTAGCAACCAGAAGTGCTTGCGAAGCAGGGAATTTCTGGCATGAAAGCCCCATCCGCTTCATTGTATAATTATTAGTTTATTTGTAAAATAAAACCAGTCGTGTACCAAAACACGTTGTCTTTTCTGTACAGGGAGTGGTAAATTATTTATTTTATATAAGTGGAACGTAGAATAAGTTACAAGGGGAGATTAATACTGCTTTGATTTGCTTGTCAATTTGATTTAGAGAGATTTGATGTAAAACTAATGTTATATTTATTATTCGTTTTTATCAGCTTAGTCTTGCTGGGTCAAATCCCAAAAAATTGCATGGAATTAGTTCGAAATTCAATCCGCGAACTGAGCGAATAAAAGGCATTTTAACATGTCAAAAAAATAGAGATTTTGGAAATAAACGGGAGCTATATTCTCATTAAAAAACGTTGATTTATTTGGGGGAAACGTTTTCCTTTGCAAATTTACCTAGATGGTTTCTTTGAATTGGTTAGATTGAGGCAAACGACTTCCGTCTACAAGAACGGTTGAGATGTGATTGAACTAGGCTTTTTTGGGAACGCGCAAGCGTACTTTGATATCTTAGTTGAGATTTTATGACGCACAGTTTCATCAAGGGCAGAGGTGGCATTGACATGTCAAATAGAATGAATCATTTTTTTAGAATAAATAGATGCCGTGAAGTCATTTACATATTTAAAAATTATTAACTATTTTATTCAAAAGCCAAATTAGCAACGTTTGCATTCTTTTTTTATAAAAATATTAAGCCCTTTTGACTTAGCAATAAAAACCGGAAATGCTTCTAACGTTATATTAATCTACTCAGTATCTTTATGCTCTGCTTCATTATCCCCAATGTCTTCTTTGATGTCATCGACAAAATTCCCATTTTCTCCAACAGATTCTTGAGTGGTTGAACTGGTTTCGTTAGAAAAGGTAGTCGAAAGCTTGGCGATATGTTGAACAGCCTTAAACCTGGTATGAGCTCGCATTTTTTCCACTTTCTTCTTCCACTGAAAGATTAACAAATTGAATTGGAAAATATTCAAAGTTGATAGCACATCCCTACCAGTTATTTTGAAGGTGCAACAGTAACGAGTTATAATTACTAGGAATGTCACACCGAGTGCAACGGTGTGACTGTGACTGTTAATTTTGACAGAATTTTGTTGAGGTTATGTCATTTTGTGATTGTGTAAAGAGTGGAGGAGGAGAAAATTGGAAAATTAATGGGTTTTGAAAAATATACGTGATTTTTTCGTCTTTTTGAGTTAAACAGTTGCATTTAAAGCAGCACAGTTTTATTGATGATTCGGTAAGTAAAATTCCCTTCCAATTTGCCAGGTTTTTGAAAGGTGGGGACGCTGTTGTATGTCTCGTTTTTGAAGTCATGCAGTGAAGCATTTCTCTACTTTTTTTAAATGTATTAATCAATTGCCCTAAACTACCAATAGTACCTTGACACGCTCCCCTGGGGTGTAGACCATGGTCTTCTACCATATGAACAACCCTTTGTTTCAGGGGGCAGTTTGCTAAGGTAGTTTGGTGCACGTTTGACCATTTTTCAAACTCTCTAACATACATATTTCAGGGTATTTCTAAGGCAATTCAAGGTATTTCCATATTTTGTGGTATAAAAACTTATTAGCAATCTGCCCCTCACCTCAAGTAAAAAATCCTTCCTGATTGATTTTTAATCTGATCTTTTAAGTCTTTTAAAGGTCATAATAATACGCATCCAAGCTCACCCCTTCATCTCTTGAAGGCATTCCTGTCAGATACTCATTAATACCAGTTTTTGCAGGGTCCAAAATAGCCAAAACTGACACACATCCATCTACAGTCCCTAGAACTAGTGCATTTCCATCTGAGGTACTTTCAATGGCAGTTAGTTCTGCCTGCACCCTGTAGTTTGCAATCATGTGCGCATCATCAGTCCTAAAAGACTCCACTTTACTGGAGGTTAAATTTTGCTACCAATGTACCTAAACACCCTTAAAGTTTTCCTACCACTGTGATAATATAAAACATATTCATCAGTTTTGTTGAATAGGCAAATAATTGTAAAGACTCCTTCTGCCACCTTTGGTATGTAGGTTTTTACAGTTGTACCCTTTTTTAATTCTATGAGCTCTAAGCCACCCCTGGAATACTCCAATATTTTCTACATACAGTGCTTATATGAGTCTATTACCTCTGAGGAGCGTATAATCCATATTTTCCATCCTTTGTGACATTGCCTCCCCACTTTGGAATGGACCTTAAGTGTTTTTTATTCCTTATGTCAATTATGGCTCCTTTATCAGTAGTCATTACAGCCACAAGGTGCCCTTTATGAGGCATGGCCACTAACCCTACCACATCTTTAATCCCACACATTTTTAAGGCGATTCTCTGCACTAAATTGCCATTAAGGGCATTGTGTGCTAAAATGCAATCTCTGTTGGTTTTATCTGCAGCAGGAATAATCAAGTGCTGGTTGTCTGAAGTCATAACTGCCTCTCTGAAAGGTACTCCTGTGATGCTTCTTACTGGGTATTCAAAAGTGTAAATCATTTCCCCACCTAATGTTAGGTCAGGGTGTTAGTACCTATTTCCATAAAGGGTTTATACTTACTAGGCACTTCCCTCACACATACTATGGCAGTAGTTCTTAGAAAATCAGTCCCTGGTGGGTTGCTGGGTTTGGATATTGCCAGTACTTTGGTGCCACCATCTATTAATGTCAGCTGCCTGATGCCCGGTTGTTCATCTTTGAAAACCACTTGTTGAGTTAAACGTAGCCAGAAGAGGATATTTCCTGTTTCTGCCGAAATTATGTATTTTCCATCTGGAGTTATGAGTGCATGGGTGACAATGGCTCCAAGGGGGCTGTCTGCCAATTTTGCTGTCAGTTTTCCTACCCTTAAATCCCATACTCCTACACAGTTGCGAGTTGCTGTAACTGCTAAACTGAGGTTGTCGGACAGGCTTGAGAAGTAGAGATTCTTAGTTATGGAGCTCAAAGTGTAAAAGAAAAATTACCTGATAGAGTCCACTTGCAACTCATGTCGATCAATCACATGCACTTGCTCAAATATGTTGTTAATGTTCCATACTTTCACTGTTCGATCTATTGAGGAGGTCACAATGCTGTTCCAGTTTCCCACCGTGAGAGGCTCCAGTTGGATTATGCGGGCAAAGTGGGCGTCTAAAATTTTCACTAGTTTCTGAGTTTCAGTACTCCACACATACAAGTTCTTCCTGGTGTATATTCTCAAGTTACCTATTTAATATTTTAAGATCAAACAGGAACACTTCACCTGACTCCTGCAATTGCATAGTTTTTATGTCCACTGAGCATAATAGAGTTTGAATGTAACATTTTTGTAGTTATGTTGCGGGTGCCATATGGTAAGGTCAAGACCACTGCCTGACCGTCATGTATGCAGTTGTCTTTGTTGAAATCCCAGATGATGAACCCATTGCTAGTAGTTGCTATTTAAACTGATAGTGTGCTTTTCTGGGATGACATTTAAGGGAGGCTTTTTACCAAATAGGACTTTGTCATGCTGATCTAGTCGCAGTTGTAAAACCACCTCAATGTCTTCCTTGTCACTTTTTGGTAAATCACCCTGTTTTTCCCAAACCAACTTTGAGGGATTATGGGTGTATTTCGAAACTCTATAAAGGTTTGGAGTGGTGCAGGCATACAGTACTGACTTGTCTTTTGTTAGGGCCATTGCACTAAAATTCAAAAACGGTTTTTAATTTCAACACAATCTGCTTATCATACCTGTGAAACTCAAGAATTTTATACTCTCCATCCTTCGATTTAAAATAGATCTTCATCCTATCATCTTCTAAGGTACTTTTCCAAAAGACTATACGATACTCAGATTTATTGTCCCACTCCATCACTACAAATTTACATTGCAATTTTCACATGATTTGCAGAATGTATCGAAAACATGCTTAATATGGGCCAATTCTCCTTCTCCAAAGGCCCAATGAAGTCCTCCTCCTTGTTACCCCTCATGTCGTATTTAACCCAGGAATCTGCCCCATAGATGAATAGGTTGTGATTCAACAAGTATATGCCCAAAATGCTATTTCCCTCATCTAATGGGTTGTCTACATTGACAAACTCGCTGGAGAGCATATTAAGAAGGATAGTCTAAAGGAGTAGTTCACTCAGTAATAATGGAGTACCTCCAAACAAGCTAGAAATGTGGATTAGAAATACCTGGTTATTGTTGGTGTATGCAGCAGCCCACTTATTGTCAGGACTAAGTACTAAATGCTGCATGATCCCCTCAATATTGGGATTAACATCCCTGGTTAAATCGCTGGTAGAAAGATCCCAAGTTATGAATCTATTAGACACTGACACGATGTATCTATAGTCCGATGTCAGGCATATGGAGAACACTGCAAATTGGTGGCCCTCAAGGGAATACTAAAAATGCTTTCTGTAATGCTTAAAAATTACTTATGGGAATACCGACGAACTTTCAAAGGACCACCAGGTGTATGCAGGCAGTGGTACAAAGGCAAAAGGGCGCAATGCATTGGACCCTTGAAGTCGCAATCATTTAGTAGCATTTTTATGTCCGGGTTAGGCCCCACTTCGGGTAAGAGACGTCCTATAAGTTGAGGGGCGAGCATATTGGGATAGGGACCCAGCACTGCGCCCCCTAAACGTAGGGCGTCAGCCACCAGCAAGAGCTCCCTGCAACAATGCTCTTAGCATTTTTTTAATGAAAAATCTACTATTACCTTTTCGAGTCCTTGTCCTCAATGTGTATGCAGGCATCTTCATAATCTGATAGAACACTCTGCAAAGGGCAACTGCAAAGTTTTGCGTGCAACCACTCATAATTGAACAGAACGTTCTCGTATAAATCTGTAAACCTTCGGGATCTCACCAGGTGGAATGGAAGTTCACCAAACTGCATGAAAAACCCACTAAATCTCAACTCTCAATCATCCCCTTTTCCCTTATACCTTTCGCAAGTTATATCTCGAAACGTTCCCATCCTTGGAATAGAACACCAAAGGCTGAACTGGGACTTTCCTATCTGCCACCCCTTCTTTGTCAGTTAAGTTAAACCTGTGTCTTTGGATTTCAGTATATTTGAAAGGTTTGGGCTTGCCCCCTCCCCAAATTCCCAAAAAGTAATCTGCTATCATTGAATGGAAATATGTGGCCATATTCATGTTCTTGAAGTAGCGTTCCTTCGCTGCGTCCCTAAATTGTCTGAAAGTTGAGTGTTTTCAGGCTTAATCAGAAAACGTTTGTTTAAGGAGAGTACCTGTGGTACCAGTTCATGACGCTCACTCCATCAGCTTCCCTTTCGGAGAGGTAATTTGGTAAATCATTTCTTATTCTGGTCCAGAGCAATGGAGGAATTCTCCGGACAGGGGGAAGATGGTATTGGTAGACATCATCAAGAACTTTGTCATCAAGGGATATTAAATCCTCAAGCTCAGACTCAGACAGTCCACTTTTGGCCGCGGTTATGTAGGCTAAGGCGTGGAAAACTAGGATCCTGCCATGCTGGAAAATATGTTAATCCAAAGAAATGGCTTTCTATGAGTCAAACCTGTTTTTCAATGCGCTCAAAGAGCATCATAATAGAGTCCATGACCGTGGAGGCCAGATGAGTGTCTTGGCTCTTAGTGTAGCTCCTCCATCTGCAGATCTCTGCAAAAACCAGCTTGACAAAAATTGGGAGGCTACACTTGTCAATGGCATTGGATACAAGCCTCCATTGGTAGTTGGTCAAGTCTCGACAAGCTGTTTTCATCCACATTCTTCAAAAGAGAACATTTTTGGGTCGATTTAGGGCATTACAATGGATATTACTTGATGACTTTCATGGCCAGCTCCTCGCCCAAAGCCCTAACTTCCACAAAGTTTTCCTCAACGTCCACCATCCTCTTTAAAATATGATACTCTCGGGAAACCTCAGGATTGGCCTCTTCTGAGGCGCAAGACACTATGATTTTGCAGTGCTTGGGGAGGCGCGTTGGAAGCCACGATACCTACTTAATTCATTGATTTTTGTTTTAAATTTTGGTATTATGGTACCTTATTGGCATCAGCGGTTCCTGTGAGCTGATCAACAGAGTCCAAAAACAACAATAGAGGCTGCTCTTTGGAGGCTAGAGTGAGAAGCTGCTTGAAGTGTGCGGTTAGCGGAACTAGGTCGTCAGGAATGGTGTCAAACGGCAACATGAAGTTGTATGAGATCTGAAATCATTATTTTTGTGTAGTCAGGTAGGATCCATGACAACTGAGCCCACCTGCTGGCAAATGGAAATTAAAGTGGGAGTGAGAGCGCTGGAGTCTGGGGTGGTGCCCAAGAACCTGATGATGCTAATTGGCTTAGCTCCTTTGAACCAAGTAGTCGCGGACATGCCTGCAGATTTGGCAAGCAGCGAGGTCTTCCCACAACCCCCCTCCCCATATAACACTAGCAACTTGTCAGAATCTCCTGTCATGTATTGGTGTATGTGCTCCAAGCTCTCTTCTCTGCCGTAAAAGACTTTGACAGAATTGTTGCACGCGTGCAAGTGCTGCAATATTTCAGTGACAATTTGCCCTTGCGCGCTGGAATCTTCCTTCCTCATGGCCCTATCCACCAACTTCACAATGTTCTTATAGAAGTGAGTGATGAAGTGTTTGAGGTACTCTTCATGGGTCTCGGTATCCAGACCTTCCCTCCCTATCCATTCCACTGTGTACCTGAAAAGGGGTTGGTGTGATTGCAGCCGTTAACAATAGACGAAACGTACTTCTGGAAATTGCTAGTTTCGATCTTGTTGGGCAGACGCACGTCTCTGAGGTCAGCCAGTAACTTGCACGACTCGGTGTCCAAGCTCCTGTTGATAATATCCACAAAAAGGGAGGCTTTCTTGAGGTTTTGCAGGTTGATGTTATTGATCATCCTGATGTATGCCAGACAGTGGTTCTTGGTGTTTTTCACGCTGAGTATGCCGTTGATTACTTCCCTTTCAGTCACTAACAGGGTTGATTACGTTATCGCGGCATGTCGCATTCAGAGTCACGACCCTTACCAGACATGAAGTAATTGTGCATGGCATCGTTGTCCATTTTTCCTTGCTGGTACAAAGAGGCCGAAGCCTTGCGAAACAACTTCTGAAACTTGCTCAAAGTGTCCCACCACTTGGCCTGGTCTTCAGCTTGCAATTTTGGGATCCTCTGTGAAGCCCTCGGGTCAATAAGTTAAGTTACGATGGACTGAGTAGTACCTTGTTGTTGAAGTTTATAAGAATGGATGATATGGGCTGCAACACCGAAATTGGTGGTACTGCGTTGCTGTCTTTGCGGTACCAAGTGTCGATCAATATTACGTCATGTCCAGTTGCGTGCAATTCATCCCTAATCAGTTGCAGCTCTGAGGAGAGGATGTAGGTCGGAATGGGTCGGTAGCCGTATTTCTGACCCAGGAACACCTGAGGAGGGATTTGTGTGGAAAGTAGCATATTACTGCACACCATGTGCCAATATCCAATGCGGTAATTTGCTTTACCACACAACATTAGTTTATTATTCTATAATCACCGCTGTTACAATTAATTTAATGAATCAATCAATAGAGTATATCGATGGATACTCGGCTACAGCTTGTTGCAAACTACAAGCCTCGCCGGACGTTTTGCAAATCGGTAATAATCTACTTATTACGTAGTGTATTACCACGAAATTAGGGCCCATTGACAACCTTTGACAATTCTGAATTTCCTTCATGCAGAGCTCGGTAGTCATGTGGTCATCTGTAGCCTCGTCTCGCACCCCCCACCGCATGTCCACCACCTAAAATAATTATTCAAATTAAAGCGTCTGTTCCAGTTTTGATTCCGAGCTACAGAGTGAGGCAAAACTTGGAATGGAATTTTGAGCCCTCCCCTAAGTTTGGAATGCGCGTTACTTATGAGCAGTACTGGTTTTAGGGTTGGGCGATCGAGGTTGGACTACAGCTCAGGGCCGCAGACCTGGGTTTTTCCTCGGGATAAGGGGGCGATTATTAAAAATTTCGGTTGCGACGACAGACTTGCTAAAACGGCCCTTGCTTATGAGCACTACTTTTCAATAGTGCTATTAAGTTCAAACCTTTTAGCATGCTTCACCCCATATTCGCCAACTCATAACCGAATTCCTGCTTCGGCCCCATAACTAAAACGTCGCGAGTTGCCCTTGGAACGATTAGTGCCAGGGGATCAAGTGGCACGAAATTTGACCTACAAATTCCGCGAATTGTTTAACTGATATGAAGTGAAATCGATCACGATTATAATGTCACCACGATCTTCGTGGTCAATTCCCATTTAAAGGGGCGGTCGGGATTCAGCTTCGACGGCTAATTAACACTGTTAAGTGTTAAGGCGCAGAGAAATGAAAATATGTGGAAATGAAGTGGAGGAAAGACGTAAAAAGTGGAAGTTTTAAGGGGGGTTTTCTGAATTGCTTACTTGAAACTCTAAGCCGTGTTTTTCCCTACAGTAGTCCTTGATTTTGGGGTAACATTTCGCCATCAAAGTGTTCCTTTCCATTGTAGTGTCTGAAAGAATACTGATCTTCTAACGCAAAAACCTCAAATTTCCTCTAAATAATCACCAGTGAACGTGGAACTAGTAAAAATCCTCACAATCTTGGAGCTGACCGGCGGCAGGTTCTCCAAGGAACCTCCGAAAATCAGATCTATGGTTCTGTCGTCCATTTTTTACTCCAAATTTCACCATCACTTCAGTTACACTGAGTAGCTCTGCCAGCTACAGCGCGCCAAATTCTGGCAAAGATCGATCCCCACCTTTGTCCCTACCTTCGTCATGTGATCCAATGGGTTTTTCCTTGAAACATTCTTTTGATTGCAGCTGTCATCATGTGACCTCACTTGAGGGGTAAGTACATTTATAAAAATGCAGGCCCAACCCACGACGAGCATGGAGGTGGCAGTGGATCCCCACACCACTCAGATGAACCAGTTTATGTCTTATATTAAGACTTTGGGCAATCCTGAATGCAAGGATGACATTAAGCTGAAAGCTATCCAAGAAATCAGCAACAATTTTGAGGTAATATGCATTAAACCCTTAAGGCTAAAATTCCAGATTGTTACTCCACAGATGATATTAAGTTCCAATCACTATGGAACATTCCTGAAACTCTCGATAAAGGTTTTCCTGAACATCCTCGAAGAAGGAAAGCCATACTTTATAGCGGAATTTAACATCCAGCAGGTAACCTCCCAATATTGCAAATTTTCATAGACCCAGCAAAATCGCCTTTCAGGTCCGCAAATTAATCTTAGAGATCCTCTACCGCCTGCCCACAAATGACTACCTGCGCATATACATTCGACCAATTTTGAACCTGATGATGAAGCTCCTTGAAACAGATAATGAAGAAAATGTGTTGGTTTGCTTGAAAATCATCATAGAGCTACACAAAATCTACAAACCCCCGATCAACGGAGGCATCCACCGGTTCCTGCAATTTGTAAAATCCATTTACTCGAACCTGCCTGATCACATGCCAAAGATATTCGAGCCCAGGAGCCCCATCAAAGTCAAAGATCTGCCCGAAGTGAACATTGAGGAGCTTTTGCAGGAAACTTTTACAATAACAGGAATTCAGACAGAAAAGAGAAGCATGGACGGGACTTTGATCTCATATTATTTAATACCAAAGGCTGTGTTATCCCTGAAAGTGCTTCAGGAATTGCCCATAATTGTTGTCCTGATGTATCAGTTGTATAAGCAGGATGTGCATCAGGATGTTAGTGATTTTATCCCCTTGATTGTGAAAACCATAACTCTGCAGCCAGCTATGGAGCAGATGCAGATGGACACTTTCAACAAAGAAATTTTTGTTGATTTCATGGGAGCTCAGATTAAAACTCTCAGCTTCATGGCTTATATCATCAAGAGCTATCTTGAAGTGGTAATATTTTACGCATCAAAGCTGAATTTGAATTAATTTAGTTGCATTAGGTGAAGACCCATTCTGATATGTTAGTGCAAGGGATGTTGGGCTTATTGTCCCTATGCCCAATGGAAGTTTCCCACTTAAGGAAGGAGCTGCTCATAGCCACGAGGCACATATTAGCAACAGAGCTTAGGAATAGTAGGTATTTTGTGTACCTGCAAAAATTTCTCTGCTGATAAGGGCGATTTTCAGAGTTTATTCCTCACATTGAAACTCTGTTTGATGAGGGCATGCTCATGGGTAGAGGTTGGACCAGCCAAGAAGCGCTACGTGCTTTAGCTTACTCAACATTAGCAGATTTGGTGCATCATGTGAGACAGCAGCTACCCATGTCAGAGTTAGTAAGATCTGTTCACCTTTTCGGAAGAAATCTCCAGGATGACAGTCTTCTATCAACCATACACACCATGTCCTGCAAGCTTCTGCTTAATTTAGTTGAGTGCATCAGGCATAGGGCTGAGGCTGAAAATAGGTAGTTTGTATTATTGGCCATGGTTATTTAAACCTATAATTTAGTGGATGATTATTGAATATTTTGCTTGTTTCAGCAATGAAAGTAGGGATTTACTGATGCGAATGCTGGAAGTTTTCGTGTTAAAATTCAAAACAGTCTCAAAAATCCACTTAGCAAGACTATTAAATAAGACTGAACCCAAAAAGCAAGATTTGCCAAGTCAAAGTGCAACTGTTGAGGTGAAAACTACTGATTTATTTGAGCATTCTTGATGTAATTGAGAGTTTTTAGGATAAAACTGAGCTGGCAGATGGATTGGAGGGGTTAATACCGTCCCAGCCAGGCGAGAAAGAGACGAAATCTCGATTGGGAATTCAGCATAATACTGTGATTCCTTATGGGGTTGCCGAATGTAGGAGTATTGTTAAAACTTTAGTAAGTTTGGTGCACTACCACATAAAGCAATTTATCATGGTGTGGTCTAGCTTAGGCTGCTCAGGCAAGAAATAGCATCTGCATTACATCACGAACGCATACGCCAACAAATATTGCTAATATTTGCACAAGTCAATTTGGGTCAAACCAATAAATATATTCCCTGCATCCGACTAATAACTGAAAAATTCTTGAAGTTTACACACCTAACAGCTCCCTATATTACTTGTACGTAACCATTTTAATTTTTAAGATCTGCGGGGTGAAAACCATAACCTGGGTATGTGTAAGCCGTAAAACAGCTTCAGGTCAAACCTTAGCCCAAGCTCGAATTCTTCAACCGCACGAAACTCTTATTTATGTTAGACTGGTCAAATGGGCCCTAAAAGCACTAGACGTTTACATGCTGAATATCGGGCCTGCATCGAAGGTACCATATTGATGTATTAACATTTCCTCATCTAACCCAATAATTAATGTGCAGGTGGTGCAGAACGTAAAAGCCAAAGAGGAGAAAGAAGTTTTAGAGCATTTCACCAGCATATTCTCCATGATGAATCCCCTAACTTTTCAAGAAGTATTTTCAAGTTGCATTGAGTACTTAGTTGAACGAGTGCATAAAGTAATTATTAGATTCTTATTTTTTGGTTACTACGTTAACAAATGAAATTTCAGAATCCAGCCTTACAGACAATCCCTAATACGCTACTTGCAAACCCTTCAACCAGTCCCATCTTCGCGACTATATTAGTGGAGTACTTGCTCGAACGCATGGAAGAAATGGGCACCAACATAGAACGAAGCAATCTTTACTTGAAACTCTTTAAATTGGTTTTTGGGAGCGTTTCTCTTTTCCCTCAAGAAAATGAGAATATGTTGAGACCCCATCTTCACCAGATTGTCAACAAGTGATTATTATTTTTCAGCTGATTGTGCTTAAATAATATTTGTGGATAATTTAGATCTATGGAGTATGCAATGTTGGCTGCTAAACCTCACAATTATTTTCTGCTTTTGCGAGCGTTGTTCCGGTCCATAGGAGGAGGCAGTCATGACTTGTTGTATCAAGAGTTTTTGCCGCTCTTGCCTCAGCTGCTCGAAGGACTGAATCGGCTTCAGAGTGGGTTGCACAAGCAGGACATGAAAGACTTGTTTGTGGAGCTGTGCCTTACCGTTCCAGTGCGTTTGAGTTCGCTGCTACCGTATTTGCCCATGTTAATGGATCCTTTGGTAAGTGACTTGCTTTTATATCGAAGAATTGGTTATTGCTATTTCGAGAGTTTATCAATACTTTCTTGCAGGTGTCCGCTCTAAATGGCTCACACACCTTAATCAGCCAGGGCCTGAGGACTTTAGAGCTATGCGTAGACAATCTACAGCATGATTTCCTCTACGAGCACATCCAGCCTGTCAGAGCTGAACTTATGCAAGCCCTATGGAAGTCCTTAAGAAGTAACGATCAGGTAATTTTTGTGTATGTCTATCGTCGACGTTCTTTGCTTCATTGGAGGATTCCAGCTTGCTCAAGTTGCCTTTAAAGTGCTGGGTAAATTCGGCGGCGGTAATAGGAAAATGATGATTGAGCCTCAGAAACTTGAATATGTTTGTTCAGACTTCGATCCGCCAGCGATTTTGGCCAGATTCGATCACTATGAAAAAGCGGTTGAATTCCCTGTGGCTCAGGTAAAATTTTAACAGCGATTCTATTATAGATTTATGTTATTAATGTGAGGATTTAGGTGATGGAAACTGCCTTTAACGCGTTGAAGCAAAGCGCCACTGACCCATTTTATCGCAAGCAAGCCTGGGAGGTAATCAATTGCTACCTTACGGCTTCCAGAGATCTCAGCGATAGTAAACAGACTCTGATAAATCTGTTCCTGCATCCCAGCTTCCAAGAGGCGCCTACAATTCGGAACATTAAGGGTTCCAATTACATTTCTATACATAAATTGGCGAGAGACACCCATCAGATGGCCTTGACTGGTAGATATTTGAGATATAGTATGTTTCTGTGTAATTTTACGATGTTTTTTAGGTATGATTATAGGAGCAGCAATTAAGGAGTTGCGTCAACCAGCAATGCAGACTTTCGTGCTACTTGTGCGGCATTACACGATGGTTGCCGTTGCGCAACAATGTGGTGCCTTTGCGTCTACTCCAGAACCTAATAAACAGATCGATTTGGATCCTTTAGTTTTAGTGGATGCTTTAACCGTCATTATGGGGCATGAAGAGAGAGAGTTGTGCAAGCCTGGACACATCGGATTGGTAAGAGAGTATTTTTAATTCCATCAACGTTAATTTATGTTTGTATTGATAGATGTTAATCGTCGATATGGCCACAACTTTGCTTGGCAGTAAGGAAATGGCGTGTCGGTTGCCTCTGATCGAATATCTGTCGGAGAAAATGTGTGGTTTGTGCTATGAACGAGCATGGTACGCCAAATTAGGTGGTTGCATTGCTATCAAGTTTATGTTTGAAAAGGTAACTATATCTAACTAAGAGATTTACATGTCGGTTAGGTTATTAAAAAGCAAATTCTGTCCGGTTTTACCTTTTGTCATTTTGGAAACTGCTTTGTCTTCCTTCAAGAGGATCAGAATAAACGGCAATCAACCGAATTATCAACATGTGATTATAATTCTTCAGCTGCCCCACAATTATTTTCTGTTTTATGTTAAGTTATGCAACTGTATTTTTTCAATTTGACTAAATTTTACTCAGCCTTCTTTGAAATGTGCAAAATCCGAATTTTACTTCTTACTACTTTTAACTTTGAGCGACGATATCTCGAGTATTTGTGGAGGTATTGCATTAAATACGTCAAATTACGCGTCTCAATGAACTCTGTAAGCTGAGGTAAGCTTAGTAAACGCAGTTGCGGTATCTCTTTTAGTTTTTAAAATACCTGTTTTTTTATACCGCTTTTGCTAAATGAATATTCATCAAACTGCATTTCCAAGCTTTCTTGTCCTCAACTGACCTGATTTCAGTGCGCATTGAAATGGGTGTACGAACACATGTTTACCTTCTTAAAAGCCCTGCTTTTCGTGATGATGGACCTAACAGGAGAAGTCTCTAGTGGCGCCCTTGATATGGCTCGCGAGAATCTACAAAAAATGCTCTTAGTGCTGGTAACGCCACCTCCGGAGGGCAGCGACAAGGAAACCAAGTCGTTGCAAGGTGACGCTTTGCAGAAAGTCACTCATGAACTCGTTCGGTATGCTTCATCTTTTCTAGATTTGAGTTGTAGTAATAATAAGTTATTGGAATTGCAGACAAGTTACTAGTCCTCACAAAATGGTCAGGGAGCAGGCGATGGCAAGTTTGAGGTTACTCGCGAAGGAACAGAACAAAACGGTGACTGCAGTCATGGAACCGTTCAAAGGCGTTTTAGCCGACATGGTTCCTCCCAAAAACCATCTTCTTATGCATCAGCCTGCAATCGCTCAAATGGGACTCATGGATGGTAAGCTGAGATATTATCTATAAATTGTTGCGTATATAAAGACAAATTTCAGGTAGTATGTTTTGTAACACTCTGGAGCCTCGTCTCATTACAATCGACTTGGAAATCCACGAACATAATCTTTTTATCACCGATTTACTCTCTCTATGCAAGATGGACGATGCAAGGCTCAGCAGCTATTTTTGCTATAAATCAATATCAAATTTTGTTCCTCTACGCCAGAGTGCCCTGAGGGTGTTAGCTTCTTGTTACTACCTTGAAAAAGTCAGGGACCAGATATTTGATGTGCTATACAAGGCATTGGAGAAACCCAACGGGGAGTTGCAAGAAACCGCCTTTGAGTGCATGAAGAAATTCATTGCTGGTTATCCCATTCAGAAAGAGCTTTTTAATCCCACAGTGCGACCTTTATTGATGACACTGGGCGATGAAAAGGTTACTTTAAATGGGTTTAAGATGTTATCCTATTTGACTCAGTTATTCCCGAATGAATTTAACGAGAAGTTGTGCGATCAACTATATCAAATTTTAGAGAAATTGTTAGAAAAAATCACGGTAGCTTACAAAGCGGCTGCTGGTAAGTTTGGCTTTTATGTCAATGCTGAAGAAATAATTTTTTTTTAAATTAGAATCTGGAGCTGTTAGTATAACCAAATCAGACAGCGAACTGAAAATCGTCACGATTCTCAACATTTTTCATCAAACTCCTGCGGCTTCTAGTAAATTCGTATTAAAATTAACTCAGCTGATGATTCAGGCAGAGCAAGCCATGTACATAGGTTGGTTTTAAAAATTATATTGGGTTTAGGTATTTAAATTGGTGAGTTTTAGAAGCGAGCAGTCCCTTTAGGGCTTCACTCATGAAATTTCTGGCCAGGTACCCCTCTGAGACATTAACTATTTTAATGGACGACAATTTTATCAAGGAGAAGTGTTATAATCGATATTTGCAGTACCTGGTAACGCGGGACGATGGCAAAGTATTCAGGTAAGAGAAGGGTTATATAGATTTCTAATCGCATATCGGGAGACATACTTTCCCCTCCTGATGTGAATCTTTCAATTCTTTTAATTTTTCAATTGAGACAATTCGTTAACTGCTCGCATTGTGAGGGAGACTATGAAACGGACACCATTTTTGATATTTTTACTGACATTTGCAATATTCATGATTAGTCATAATTATAACAACGAACAGCTCGTTTCATGAGTGTGATGAATTCAAGTTGCAACAAAATTTTGGTTTAAGATATTTCAGAAATGTTGAACCCCTAACAAATTCTTTCTGTGGTTACAGAGATCATATTCAAAACAACATGGTCAGACGTTTGATTATACTAGCGCAGGCCAACAGTGTCAGCAGAGATCTGGGTATTCAAGAGACAAACGAATGGCAGAAGAACGAGATGCAGTTTCAAAGCATCCGAATCATTTCCTTGCTGATCAAATTCGATGATCAATGGCTGTCCACGAAGCCAGATTTGATCGATGTTTTGAAGCAAATTTGGTGCGACGATACGTACCTTGTGAGTAATATTTAGTAGGCAAACGTAATTTTTTTAATCGTCATATAAATTATTAGGAGAGACACAAACATTTAGACCAAATGGATTACACCCATTGGAAAGAGCCGAAACTGCTGGTGAAAATACTTCTGCACTACTTTAGCCATGCCACCGATGACATCGATTTACTGTTCCAGTTGCTGCGTGCTCTTCTTGAGCGATTTATCCCTAACTTCCAAGTAAGTTTTGTTGTTTTTCACATTCAAAAAGAGTACGTAGTTATAACAGTTTATTGCAGTTTCTTAAGGATTTCCTGGATAATATTGTAGCGCAAGACTATACCATTGAGTGGAAGAGAACTGCCTTTTTCAGATTTGTTGAGATATTCCCGTCAAATCACTGGTCTCCAGAGCTAAAGGCGAAGGTAAAATTTCTTTAAGGCGTTTCGTATCATTTACTCACATGTTTCTAATGTATATTTTACGTTTGTGATAATATGACGGTCTGATAGGCGGTTTTAATTTACAGATAGTGCAGCTAATTCTTATACCATGCTTCTCGGTTAGTTTTGAACGAGGAGAAGGGAAGAAATTAATTGGAGAGCCACTAATGCCTTATCAAGTGAGTCATTTAACTATTTTAATAAACAAATTGCGCAGCTTCCTCCAAAGAGTCTCTATTTAAGTTGATATTTGATTGATGAAAAATGAAAAACTGTGACGTTATAGTCAAAAGTTATTTCCAAGATCTTACATTATCTTGTTAAAAAAATTGTTTTGGTGTATATTTTCAAATAGAGTTTTCTCTGTTAAATGAACAAATTGAAATCACATGATAATTAAAGCTAATCCTGATTGCTTTCTTGTCTTAAATCATAAATGGGAACACAAACTAGTTCCATTTTGAGTAGTTAACAGACTTGTTGCTGTTTTTGAAGAGATGGTAGATAAGCTTAAACCCATCATAAATTACGGTCTAGGAAATAAGTGATCATGACGTAACATATTGCATTTCACTTGACGCTCAATGATTGAACAGATCAACAAAAAAATGAAAGCTTATGATGTTATGGTCAGTAGGCATTTTCTGTTCCTTTTACCATCCTGTCAAGAAATTTGATTTGGTGTATGTTTTCTAGTAGGTATAGAAAACATTAAAAATAAAAATATTGCATTCATACACAGCAAAACATGTCTCTGGCTCTTAAGCTGAGGTCTCATGCATCCGATGTTCGAAAAATCACATTCCTAGTTGAGTTTGAGGATTACATATTTGTCATGTATAGAGAAAAGCCTTAATTTGGAGATTTACAATGTTAACTCGTTGAATGTGTTGCAACAACACATGTAAATATGCTTCTTTGTTAATTAAACTAGCAAAAACAATTGTGTGCTATGGGGGAATACCTTCTTACTACGGCTGATTTCTACTTTAATTTTACAGGATAACAACGACACAGTAGTCTCCGTATTCATCAACAAAATAATCGACCAAGTCAGCCCTTATCCTCAACCGGACTGTGTCCGTATCGCTCTTCTCCAGTTTTCCTGTTTGTTAGTGGAACAAGCCAGTCCGCACATCCATGACCACGACTCCAACAACAAAGCGCAGGGTTTCAAGCTGAGACGATTAATGACGTTTGCTTGGCCCTGTTTATCAGTGGAAAATTGCGTAGATCCCGCAACAAGATACCATGGCCATCTGTTGCTGTCGCATATCATTGGCAAATTCGCCATCCACCGAAAAATTGTCCTGCAAGTTTTTCATTCCTTGTTGAAGGCCCATTTGGTGGATGCTAGAGTGGTTGTGAGGCAGGCTCTTGAAATTTTAACCCCTTCTATGCCTTTCCGAATGGAAAAGGGTAAGTTAAGTAAGTGGTGGTTGATTTTTTGTGCAGGATCATTCTATTTGGTGGTATGTCAGGTTTATGCTATTTTTTGAGACAAGAACATTCCGCCAAATATTTCAATGACTGCACAAAGTGACGTCTTTTCGATGGATTTACATCTTAATGTTATACCTACTCCCCATAAATCCATTGAAAAGGTGTATACTTATATGTATTCATTCATCTTTCCCGGTGAATTCTTATTAATATTTATCACTTGATAGGTTATGATATGCTCACACATTGGACCAAGAAGATTTTGACTGACGAAGGGCATTCTATGCAGCAACTGTTTCACATTCTACAATTAGTAGTGAAACACTATAGAGTGCGTATTTCCTTCTTCCTTTTTCAAGCTTGAAATTTAATTTTTTGTCTCTGAAGGTTTATTATCCTGTGCGCCACGATTTGGTCCAACACATGGTGAGTTCTATTCAAAGACTGGGCTTCAGTCCTACGTCCGGATTAGACCATCGGAAGTTAGCTGTCGAGTTAGTCGAAGTCATAATTAAATGGGAGCTCTGCGGAATTAAGGACGAAAGTTTGTCTCTGGAGGTGATATAGTCGAGTTATTCTGCATATGAGTGTAACTCAAATGATTATTTAGAACCAAGCTGTAGAGACTCCAATGCGGAGAGCATTGGCAGATGACAGTTCTGATCAAGCGAGGAAAAAGATTGCTATAGCTTCCGCATCAGGTGCAGCGATAGCTGTGCCAGTTAAAGCGGAAACCTCAGTTCCCGAGCATCTCGACAAGAGACATACGGACACCGTGCTGAACTTTTTGCTGCGGCTAGCTTGTCAGGTATGTTGGATACAGAAGCATTGGGCTATTAAAGTAAATATTTCAACGATCTATCTGTTTCTTTAGTTGTTGTAACAATGACCATTAAATTTAAATGATCAGATTATCAAATTTTTAGGAATTGGGCCAGCAGACCCCTGTTACTCCGGGTAACGCCACCCCTGGAGAACTCCTTTCCCGCCGCTGTGTTATTTTACTGAAAAGTGCCCTGAAACCGGAGCTCTGGCAAGTCCCCGTGGACCTCAGTTTGGGTTTTTTCAACAAAATATTAATCACCGTCACCCAAGCTACTTTTAACATGTCGAGTGTATCCACTGCCTTAGAGTTGCTCACATTTCTGTTGACTGTCTTAAAAAGGGAGCAAATATTGGATCAATACAAAAACTTGCAGGATGGTTTGACGGCTTGCGCCTTATCATCAGACGAAAAGATCATTCAAATGACACACAATCTTCTCGTGAAATTATTCTATCTTTTCCCCTTGGAGAGGGACAAAAAGATGGAACAGCTGGACGTTTTATACTCAAAAATAAATGAGGAAATCCTTAAAGGATTAAACACCTACGAAGAAAATAAATCTCCAGTTGGTAAGTAGACAATTGATTGGGCAACTGCTGAGCAAATCAGCAGCATAATGCAAATGTTTATTCCAAAACTAAACTAATCTGGTCTCTCGGAACGCAAACGGAACGTTAATGGAAGTAAAATTGACCCCCCTACCCCTTTTCTCTGTATTTTCCATTTGCCTTTGCACGTTCAAGTTGTGAGTCTGTAAATTTTGGTCTTTTTGGAATAGAAATTAGCATTTTTGGCCATTTTATCGGCCCATTTCATTTATCCACAAATTTCAATGATTTTTTTTCGTTTCAAGCGCTATTCGGGACCATCATGCTCTTAAAAGCGGCATGCGCAAACAAACCCACCTACCTCGACACCATGATCACCCCGTTCATGCGTGTCCTACATCGTTTGGCCAAAGAACACTTGCAGCCTCCTTCTCAAGAGTTTTCTGCCCGCACTGTGGACGTCCTGATCTTGTGCCTCGACTTAGTGAAAAACAGAGTGGACGCCATGGGCGTGGAAATGCGTAAAACCTTCATCGGTGCTATTTTGGTTGGGTTAATGGAGAAATCCCAAGACGTGAAAGTGATGAAGGCCATTACTAAAATGCTCGAAGAATGGATGAAGTGCAAAACGCCAAATCAAGCTCCCAGTGCTCGCGAGAAGTCAATTTTGCTAGTGAAGCTCACGCAGTATGTGGAGAAGCGTTTTCCCGATGAGACGGAATTAAATGCGCAATTTTTGGAGTTAATTCACTATGTCTACACTGATGAGCATCTAAAAAATACCGAGTTAACGTCTAAATTGGAGCCTGCGTTTTTAGCGGGTTTACGGTGTACGCAACCCCACATAAGAGCAAAATTCTTCAAGGTTTTCGACGAAAGTATGCGCAGACGCCTTTATGATAGACTTTTGTATATAATTTGCTCCCAGAATTGGGAGGCAATTGGGCAACATTATTGGATAAAGCAGGCAATAGAGCTTCTATTGGTGACTGCAGCTCCTTCCATGGGAATAGAGATGGCACACGAAAGTAGCATCCTACCCAGCATCACTTCAGTCATTAAGCAGGAGAAATTGACGGAGTTCCAGAGAACTCATCCTGAGAACGTTAAATTCTACGATTGTACTGAGACTAAAGACGAGGTTATTGACATGGATAAAGTGGAGTCGCAACCTGATGAAAAACCTTTGAGCCGAGCGGAAACTATCACTAAAATGATAAACAAGCATTTTGAGTTTATTGAAGTTTCCCGCAATATTACTACTGAGCAGTTTTTGGTAGCAGCGGCTCAGTTATGCCACATAGATGCGAATTTAGCAGAGAAGCTGTGGTTGAGTTTATTTCCGCAATTTTGGCGCATTTTAGAGGAGGACCAGAGGGGCGTCTTGGCCCAAGAAATGATTCCCTTCATTACATCCGGCACTCACATCGTTCAAAAAGACTGCCAACCCAGTGCTATGAATACATTCGTTGAAGGTTTGTTCAGGTGCACTCCGCAGATAAAAATGGCGGCCCCAACCATGAAATATCTAGGCAAAAGCCACAATCTTTGGCATAGAATGGCGTTGACTATGGAGCACCAAGCCTTTGAGCCCCCTGGTAAAAGCCCTAATGTCACTAATTGCTACGAATTTGAAGGAGACCAGCCCAAGCAAAACGAACTCCTAGATTCATTAGGAGACTTGTACAATCAAATGTGCGAGGAAGATTTGTGGGGAGGGTTATGGCAGAAGCATGCCCATTATCGGGAGACAGCAATCGCTATTGCTTACGAGCAACACGGATTCTTCGAACAAGCCCAAACTGCTTATGAAGCGGCAATGGCCAAGCACAAAGCAGACGCGAGTGTGGGTCCAGTACCGGCAGCGTATCAGCGGGAGATTCTACTTTGGAGTAACCACTGGATTCGGTGTGCAAAAGAGTTGCAAATGTGGGACATTCTGACAGATTATGCAAAAAACGGAGTTTACGACCCGTTATTGCTGCTGGAAAGTGCTTGGCGAACCGGAAAGCCCAACTGGGAATACATGAAAGAAGCCCTGGAAAATGTGGAGTTTTGTTGCCCCAAGGAAATGGCTTGGAAGGTCACTTTATATGGGGGTTTTAGGTGCATTTGTCAACCGGAGGAGAGTAATCCACTGATGTATGTTGAGCGATACGTAGAGAGCTCCAGCGCCTTTTGTCTCAACGAATGGCGACGCCTACCTCACATAGTGAGTCACATACACTTACAGTATTTACAAGCAGCGCAACAGATAATGGAGCTCCAGGAAGCTTACCAAATCCACAAATGCTTGCTACAGGGGGCTGCGAATCCTAATGCCTTGCACGACTTGAAAGCTATTGTGAAAACGTGGCGCAACCGATTGCCAGTGATCGCCGACGATTTAGTGCACTGGAGCGACATTTTCTCCTGGAGGCAACTGCACTACCAACTCATTGTGAAGTACCACGACCAGCATCGCGACACCACTATGGCAACGACGAAAATCGGCATATGGATGCATGCATCTGCCCAATCCATCATTCATTTTGGGAAGATCGCCCGCAAGCAGAAACTGGCAAATGTCTGCCTGGATTCCCTGAATAAAATCTACAGTATTCCAAGCGTCCCAGTGGTGGACTGTTACGAGAAAGTCCGGCAGCAGGTCAAGTGCTACTTGCAGATGGCTTCAATGAACAACAAGAATGAGCTTCAAGAGGGCCTGGAAGTTATAAATCATACGAAGATGCAATATTTCGGCAAAGACATGACAGCTGAATTCTACGCTCTCAAGGGCATGATGTATCATCTCAGCGGCAAATCCGACGATGCAAACAAGTCCTTTTCTGCAGCCATCCAGATGTTCGACACGTCCGTTAAAGCGTGGGCGCTTTATGGGGACTACTTAGAAAGCGTCTTCATCAAAGAACCCCGACAGATCAGCCACGGGGTAGACGCAATGACGTGCTTCTTGCACGCCTGTTGCCACCAGAACGAGGCCAAAGGCCGCAAATACATCGCGAAGATCCTGTGGTTGCTCAGTTACGACGACGAAAAGAACAGTCTCATTGAGGTACTGGACAAATACGCGGTGGGAGTGCCTCCGGTGTTGTGGCTACCTTGGACCCCGCAGCTGCTCAACTGCCTCGTCCAATACAAAGGAAATGTAATATTAAACTTGCTTTGCCAGGCCGGAAGGATGTTCCCCCAAGCCGTTTATTTCCCCGTGAGACTTCTGTATTTAACCTTCAGAACAGCCACTGCTAGGAAAACCAACACGGTGCAGCAGCAGCAGGCCTCGCAGGAGGTGCAAAAAGGTGATCAGAGTAGTCAAGATAGTGGGGCTTCAACTACGGGAGACACGGTGGAAGTAGCTTCGGTTAAAGCTCCACCTGGCATGGTGCACTGCGTAAAGATCATGAATATGTTGCGGGGAATACACACGACTGTTCTTACGAGTTTAGAAGGGATCGCCGTTCAGATGGAGTGGTTCCGCGAGAACTGGTACGAAGAGGTGCTGCGCCAGCTCCGCCAGGGCCTTACTAAATGTTACGCGATTGCTTTTGAGAACAGGGAATCCGTGAACGAAGCGAAAATAACCCCGCACTTGCTGAACTTTGTTAAAAAACTCATGTCGACTTTCGGGATCGGGGTCGAAAATATCTCCAGTTCGGTCAAGTCCAGCGCGTTCAATTCTGCCGCTTCGGAAAGTTTGGCCCGAAGGGCCGAAGCTACGTACCAAGACCCGGTCTTCAAGGAAATGAAGGAGGAATTCAAGAAGGACTTCGACTTCTCGCAGTCGAACTCCATGCGGCTCCACACGCTCATTTTCAAGCTGAAAAAGTGGATAAAAATTCTGGACAATAGGTCGAAGATGATGCTGCAATCCTTCTTGATCGAGGAGAAGTGCAGATTTTTAGCGAACTTCACACTTAAAACTGCGGAAATTGAGCTTCCAGGCGAGTTTTTGCTGCCCAAGCACAACCATTACTACGTGAGAATTGCTAGGTTCATGCCCAGGGTGGACGTGGTGCAGAAGCACAACGCCCCCGCCAGGAGGCTGTACATCAGAGGACATAATGGCAAGATTTACCCGTACTTGGTAGTCAACGGCTCGGGCCTTGCCGATTCCAGGAGGGAAGAGCGCGTTTTACAAATGTTACGCATGATGAATACGTTCTTGGGCAAGCAAAAGGAGACCTCCAGGAGATTCTTGCATTTTACCGTACCACGAGTGGTGGCGGTCACGCAGCAAATTCGTTTAGTTGAGGACAATCCCGCCTCGATTTCCTATTTAGACGTATTCAAGAAAAGGTGCGCCAAATTGGGGAAGCAAGGCATTGACCATGATGACCCCATTCAGTACTATTACGAGCGCTTAGCAGCGGTCCAGAGTCGGGGAGTGAAAGCCAGTCACCAGATTTATCGGGACATATTCAAAAATATCCAAGATAAAATGGTGCCCAGGGCCGTATTGAAGGACTGGGCGTTGCAGACCTTCTCCTCGGCGACAGATTACTGGCACTTCAGGAAAATTTTCACGTTGCAACTGGCCCTGGCCTGTTTCGCAGAATACGTCTTCCATTTGACCAGATTGAACCCTGATATGATGTATCTACATCAAGACTCGGGACTGATGAACATTTCTTACTTCAAATTCGACGTGGATGACGGCACCGGTGAGCTGGACCAAACTAGGCCAGTGCCCTTCAGGCTCACCCCCAACATAATCGAGTATTTGGCCGCTATTGGCGTCAGCGGGCCTCTCACCGCCTCTATGATAGCCACGGCCAGATGCCTGGTCTATCCTAATTTCAAAGTTCTTAGTATTCTAAAGCCCATTTTGAGGGACGAAATGCTGCTGTTCAAAGTAAAGAAATCCGAGGACGTTAACGTTAATAATCAGGAGAAGATGTCGGAGTCTGAGCAGATAATTAATATGGTGGGGAGGGCCATCACCTCCATTTCCAACAGATTGTCCAGTTTGGCGCAGTTCGAGGGGACTGAGAGCAAAGTGGCCACTTTGGTGGCGGCAGCTAGTAGCCCTGATAATCTATGTAGAATGGATCCCGCATGGCATCCATGGCTGTAAACCTTCAGATTCCAAAAACTGGAGTATTTTTAGTTTTATTCCTATTGTGATTTTATGAGTAACTCGCAAAAATTATTCTCGTGGCTATTTTTCTAAGAGTTGTGGTCGTTCCATGTACTGATAAGTTTAGTGAGAACAAATCTTGTTAATAGTGCATTTTGCAGCTTAGAGTGTAGCATTAAATACTTATCTTAGACAATTTTAAGTATATATGTTCAGTCGAAAAGGTCTAACCAGGGAAGCTCTAAAAGTATTATTAAATCTTTGTATGTACAGTTTTGTAATATACCTTGTAAATATACATAGTATAAATGATCGATTTCGTTCTTGAACCCCATTTGTGTGGTGCAGGTAAATACTGCGTGGAAACAATATTAAAAATTTTAAAGTATTGAAATTCAAGTTCAATATTTAGTGATTATTGCAAGTTTTAATGTTTGAGGGACAAATAGTACAATCATGTTTTATAACAACAAAATGTCTTCCTCAGCCGGTTGAAATTGCCGTATCAATGAAGAATCAGCTGTTCGTTTAGTGGCTAACTTCATTGTTATTTACACTCCCTAATTTTAAATTTCAATGTTATTTATTTTCAACCTTTGGACTGATTCAAATTCGAAAAAGCTTGTTAAGCGTACATGTTTGGTCCGTGTTATGTTGTTTAAGTAGAGATTGCCATTGCTTTGCAGTTAGTCGTACCTCAACATGGCCCTCTTAACCCGTGTCCTGCAAAATGGTGAGTTCTTGACTAAGAAGAGTCTTAAAAGTGCTTCTAATTAAAAAAAAAAAACAGTTCAGAAGAGCTCTAGTTACACTTTTTCAGCAATTACAGCCCTTTTCTATTTCTATGCTCAGTAATATTACCCAGCATTCACTGATAATTACACATTTCCTCAGCATATCTGAGAAGCCACCGAGGCATCGCTTCTTTATCGGCCTTATCTGAAACCCACCAAATGCTTCAAAAGACTTGCCGAGACTTTGTTGACGGCGAGTTAAAGCCTGTTGCTGCCAAAAATGACCGAGATCATCTCTACCCTAAAGATCAAATTAGGAAAATGGGAGAGTTAGGACTTATGTCCATAGCAGTACCTGAGGAGCTGGGTGGCACTGGACTAGATTATTTGGCATATTCTATTGCTCTTGAGGAAGTATCCAGAGGGTAAGAGAACTTTGTAAATGCTGTTTAACCTTTCACCTAACAAATATTGCACTGCTTGGTTACTATTGTATTCAAGCTACCTTAAAATGATAACTCATTATCATTATTATGCAAATGAATATGAACTCTGATGTTAGTATGGAGAATAATTTGGTGATTTTTTCTTTGTAGCTGCGCTAGCGCTGGGGTTATTATGTCAGTCAACAACTCCCTATACCTGGGACCCCTCCAGCACTGGGGAACTAAGGAACAAAAAGAAAAGTGGATAGCTCCATTCACTAAAGGGGAAAAGGTACTACATGGGTCAAATTTAACAGGATACATTTAGAAGTCATCCCTTTGCTAAATTAAATTGTATTAGGTGGGTTGTTTCGCCCTTTCAGAACCAGGAAATGGTTCTGACGCGGGTGCTGCTTCCACAACCGCTAAAATCGAAGGGGACCATTTCGTGCTCAACGGTACAAAATCGTGGATTACAAATGCTTTTGAAAGTGAGGCTGGAGTGGTGTTTGCCACCACAGATAAGTCTTTGAAACATAAAGGTGGTTGTACTTACATTTGCGCTTAAATGGGGCTTTAATGGGAGCGTTTGTGCTAACAGGAATATCTGCAATTATCATACCTAAGCCGGTGGAAGGGCTGGAATTAGGTAAAAAAGAAGACAAGTTAGGTATTCGAGCTTCCTCAACTTGCGCTTTGATGTTTGACAACTGCAAAATTCCCAAAGAAAACCTTCTTGGGGAGCTAGGTTCAGGCTTCAAAGTAAGTCTGCCTAATAGTCTTACTGAATTTTATAGTGCAATAAAAATTACAGATAGCCATGATCTGTTTAGATGCAGGAAGGATAGGAATAGCCTCTCAAGCGTTAGGCATCGCCCAGGCTTCCTTAGAGGTGGCAGTTGATTATGCGGCAAAGAGACTTTCTTTTGGAAAATCTCTTTTGAAGGTAGGAACTGAAAATAAATAATCATGGGAAATCCGTAAAATTTGTGCTTTGTAGCATCAAACCATTCAAAACAAGTTAGCAGAAATGGCGTTAAGACTAGAGTCGGCGAGGCTATTGACTTGGAGGGCTGCTTGGCTTAAGGACAACCAAAAGCCATTCACGAAAGAGGCCGCGATGGCTAAATTGGCGGCTAGTGAGGCTGCGACCTTTTTGAGCCATCAGTGCATTCAAATTTTGGGTGGCATGGGGTAAATAATATCATTAAGTGGGGTACGGTGTCTATTACTGGCCTTATGGGTTTGGCGACGACCCAGGATGGTGGACTTTTTTAGTCGGCATTTTTTCTTGGGGGTAGGGAGGCGGTGATTAAAAATTTCGCTCAGGACCTCAGACTTATTAAAGCTGACCCTGATTGCCCCTATATATTACAATCTGTTTTAGGTATGTGTCAGATATGCCGGCTGAGAGGCACTATAGGGATGCGAGAATAACGGAGATATATGAGGGAACCTCTGAAATTCAAAGACTGGTCATAGCGGCAAGTTTAATTAAGGAATTTGGCGTTTAAGTAGGTTAAGAACCAATGGGTTTGAAGAAATATTTTTCTATAGTTTTTATTAATAATTTGTATGTCTTAGAGTTTAATGTGCCTTATTGCTGGATTTAATACACGACTTATTAACGTACCTTACACCGAGTTTCACATAGGTTTTTCACAGAAAAATTTTTCATGTCCGCCTAATTGACCATATAAAACATCTCTATCGCCTTCATCGATACCTTCCTACATCGTTTTTGGGATTTACCAACTTTATTGTCACTCACTGATAAACTTTCATTAATATCCATTCTAGTTGGCTCACTATCACTAATTAATTGCAACAATACAACTTGCTACGTCTTTGGTGCAGGTAAACTAACATCAGTCTCCAGCTAGATTTAGGCTGCCTTCCGCCGCCTCCACCGAAAATTGAAATCATCTGAGGACCATTTCAACAAATTTATCTTCATAATTGTGGCTTTTATTAAACAATGCAATGTACAACATTCTGCTCAATATCAAAATAATGTTAAAATCAATCTCACAATTATTGTTGAACAAAGTGATCTACAAAAACATCAAAATTTCTAAATCACCTTCATGTTTAAATTGCCTACGTTTAGAAATGCGTTTTTATTAAATCATGAGTAGATAGTCGGCTGTAAGTTGAAAGTAAAAAGAGAGCCAGGACGAACAACTAGAAAATCTTATGAATGCAACTTTCTTGATGAATGCCCACTCCATAGAACACCCAACAGAAAAGTGAGCTTTGCCTCGAATATTGAGATGGACAATTAAATAAAACTTTCTACTTGCCAGTCCATAGCTATAAATTCAGTACAATAAGTATAGTTACTATATAAGGCGAGTTTAATATTATACTTCCAAGAAAACACTCATAGCGTTCAATTTACTTAGTCAGTGGGTCTCTTTTCACTGTGTTTTTTCGTATATTCTTCAGCATTCCTAGTGAATTTCTTTTTATCTTTAAGGTATTCTTCAGCTAAGTCTGCCCTAAGAGGATGCTCCGGTTCTGGGTCATTTACGAGGGCCACCAGGGCTTGAATCACTGCAACAAAACGCTCGAGATGAATAATCAAAAATGAGAGAATCCCAAAAATCTACCTTGATCTGTTTTGGTCGCGGGTTTCCAATTCTCAGCACTAATTATTGGCAAGCACACCTGTCCCTTTTCGTCGATATTTGGATGGTATATTTTCGTCTTAAAATTAATTTTTGGTGGCTTAAAGGGATACTCCGCTGGGAAATTGATTTCTATTTTAAATGCTCCCTTATTGTAGGGCGAACTATCCTAGGGGAAGAAATTATATCAATAATTTGAAGCTTCTTTGGATCTTTTTATGGAAATTTACACAATTCATACTAGTCGAGACTGTAACATAGATATTGCTACAATGGATATACTTACAGGAACAATGAGACCTTGCCATGTTAAAATGTTAGTTTCATCAACTTGAATGTCCCGGAATGACTTTAATCCAGAATTTCTAATATCACCAAGTTCCTGCAAAACAATAACACACTTAGCATGTATATGCACCTTTTGACTTGCTTACAAGTGGCCAAAAGTATGTATAAAATTTTGCCTGGGTATTGAATGAGATTCAATTTATCAGGAGTGTGTCTCAAACTGCCCAAGAAGATCAATTGTAGTTTAATATTTATTACATTGTACCTAGCAGATTCAAATTCCTAAAGAAATCAATGAAGCCTATCAAGTGATATTTTGAGGAAGTCCGATGGTGATAACATTTTCAACCTTCCTAGTGAAATCTAGCAGCTACTGGTCTGTTAGGAACTCTGAGCCAGTGATAAAGAAAAGCAAAGAATATTCATTTTACAAATGATTTGGTTTCATAATGGTCAAATGGTGTATAATGGGAGGATTTTTAGAAGCTTCAGGGAGAATTAAGAAATTCAATAAGTCTGGCCTAAGGGAAAAAAGAAAATTATACCTAAATGTTATTGTGGGTAATTATGTATGCAGCCATTCCACAACAAGAATAACATTTACTGTGTAATCTATCAATCCAACTTAGCTACTAATGCAACGCAAGAGCCATTTAGGTGAATACTTGGATAAGAATTGGACTGCCTCACTTCTGCGGGACATAAATTGTGTTCTATGCATAATATCAAATATTTGCCACATTGGACATGTTACTCTCTAATAAATTGATTCCTCACGAACACATGAAACTTGTAGTGCCTTCATGTCATCTAAGTGAGGATAAATTAAACATTTTTCAAGGAAAATTTACTCACTTTTTGCAACCTCCTAGTGGCTGCCATTTTGTTTAAACAATTTGTCCCGTAACTCAAGGGCTTCAAAACCGATTTGGAGCGTGGATAGCGGGGAATTGAGCTATTTCACGTTTTCTACAAACAAAACTCGGAATTTACTTGAATTTTTGGGAATTTTTTCATAATATTCGATGAACAAAGTCCTTTTTTATTCTGAATGTTGGATAAAAGAAAAAATCAAAAAATCCCGAATCACTGACAGTGACAGAAAGCTGATTGGACGTCAACGAATTTCAGTAGTATGTCAACTGTCTTTTTTTATTTCGAATCATGAGACAACTTCAAGATATCGTTCAAAAATAATCAAATGATTGATTAATTTATGTATGTAGTTGATCATGATACATGCCCATTATTTGTGGCCTCAGGGATTACCTCATTATCAAAGAAAATTAGCCAAACTCGCGGAGGAGGGCTGGCAACTTGGTTACAGTATACCGCTTTCAAAAGTCAATGAAGTTGGAAATGCGGCAACATGGAAACAAGGGAGACAATGAATTATAAAATATACTCACAGAATAGTGCTAGACTAATTTAATTAATCATGATAATATACAAGGCAAACAGAAAAACAACTTTTTTACACACCCGGATAACACAATAACATGCCTTTGGCAACTTCTATGGCCTTTTCTTGCCCAACGATTTTATCCACAATTGTAAGAGCAAAATCAAAAGCTGTTCCTGGGCCTCTTGATGTTATCAAATTGCCATCAACCACCACTTTATCTTCTTTATAGTTGTAGCTACCTAAAGAAATAACTTCTTTCCAAAAAGTACTAATAGAGTTTTGTATCAAAGTACCTCCTTCCATTTGTGCTTTCATGGCAGGATATGAAGTAACAGCTTTTCCCACACCAACTCCATGAGCCTTCAAGGCAGTCGGAGCTAAGATCATTAAATTACTTCAAACAATAATTTAATTGGGTCTCATTACCAGCACAAATGGCTGCTATCCACTTGCCAGCCTTCTCTTGCTCCTTCAGCAACTCCCCAACAAGTTGTGACTCTGTAAAAGCTTTAGCCCCACCAAGCCCTCCTGGCAAAACAAGAACATCATAGGGTCCTTGAGAAGAAGCCTCAGAAATACCTTTATTGGACACATAGCTTTTTAAATAAGACTACAAGTAAACTGAAAAGCTAACTTACCAATATCTGGTTTGATGTTAACATTTCTACTACATTTGATGAGATTAAAATCAGGCAGTCCAGCTACGACTACAGACATCTGAGAGAATAAAGAGAATAAAAGAGATAATTTAAAGTATACACAAAGTAGAATTCATTAATTACTTACACCGCCTCTCCTTAAGACATCAACCGAAATTACAAATTCCATTTCTTCAGCTCCCGGAGCCAAAAATACCAGAGCTTTTTTGGTCATCTTGCAGCTGTTTGAGAACTTACAGAAAGAGGTATTAAGCTTAGGATTACTATTAAGAGAAATGTTATCAATGTTAAGCCATAGCAGGGATTTATGACAATATTACAAGTGAAAAATGTTTTGGCATTCTTACCTGAGAATTAAAGATTTGGTTCCTTTTAGCGCCCGCGTAGCAGCTCGAAAACCTTTTATCAACATAACCGGACATTTCAGATAAAAACAAACATTAAAAATCATAACCTTATTTTTTTTATCAAAACGTCACACTGGCAAAAAAAAAATGTGATTACTCGCGAATTTTCACGAGTCACGTGAAAGTTTCCGAACAATTTAACGAATTATCATGTGATTAATCATAGATATTTGGAAATTTGAAATAACTGTCATTAATATCGAACAACTGATTTTGACATAGGCTTGAATACTCTATTTATTATACTCGAAAGGTTCTCAAGTCCAGATTTGTAATTTTATTAACATAAATTAGTGATTTTTACATAGTATATTTTTCTGGTACTTTAACCTATTTAATAATCACATTTCAGCCAACATTCAAGAGCAAAAACTATAAAAGTAGTCTTTCTTTTAAAGATCTAAAGTTTCAATACAGGTTGAGCCCTTCTAGGCCCATACGATTTTCCCGAGATTAGGATTAATTTCGTATCAACTATCATGTTTTAAATATTTTTAAGCAGTTTGATTCTAAAGTCTCCGTTATTCATTTAGAAAGTACCGCGATGGCTAACGACGAAGTATCCCTTGGAATAATGGACAATTTGGCCCAGTCATTTGGGGTGACAGTACCAGCTCTAAAATTGCTTTTAGGCATCATAGCAGGTACGTTAAGGCTTTCTCGATTAATTTGCTATGTTCATAATTTCAAGTATCACCTTCCATATTTTCAGGCTATCCTTTTGCCTTAATCTACCGCAGATACATTTTCAATAAATCGGAGCAAAAACAATGTTATTATTTAATTGCTTGTGGACTGACTGTTGGATTTTGGAACTATGGATATGACATGTTCCACTGTATCCTGTCAATATTAGTAACATATGCTGCCATTCACTTGTTGAAAGGAATTGTTATGATTTCTGTGGTGTTTGCATTCAATTTTATATACCTTCTTGCAGGTAAGAGTTCAGAGTTTCCTATAGAATTGTCTGTTTTTCTTGGTTAAAGGTTTGTTCATAGATTGATTCAAATAATATACTGTTAACGCCTCATTAAATTGATTAATTTGAAGTCTTTATTGTTTCAAGATTTATTTTTATTCATCATTATCAAGTTTCTGGTTATGATGATACAGGGTGTTAAACAGAGAAACTTTTGGACAGGATGTACTGACATATCACTTGAGAATTTCAACAATTAGATATTTCAAATTATTGCAAGAAGCTGCTTTTTCTGAAGGCTCTTGTTGCCTGTTGAACCTGAACTAACCCAAACTTATTATAAATGTTTTACTCAAACTCAATTCTTAATTTTAGGATATTTCTATTCCAGCACTGACTCATATGATATTACTTGGACAATGCCATATTGCATCTTAGTCCTCAGGTCTGTAAATAATAATTTGCGACTAGCAAAACTTTTATTTTTTAATTGCAGGTTGATCGGCGTTGGTTTTGACGTATACGACGGGGCTAGGCCAAAAGAAAAATTGTCTTCTGATGCTTTGAAAACAGCCCTAAGTGAACCACCCAGCTTACTGCAAATGCTGGGTCACAGTCTGTTTCCCAGTGCTTGTTTAGTGGGTCCCCAGTTCAGCATGAGGAGATTCTTGGATTTTATCAGCGGGAAGTTTCATTTTATGGTTAGCTACTGGATTTACTAGTCGATTTATTGGAACTTATCTGTATGATTTAGGGGCCGAATGGGGAAATTTTGCCCCCAGACTCAGCAAAATGGGCCGCAGTGCGCTTTTGCATGGGAGTGTTTTATATTGGTCTTTTTCAAATATTGTCTCTGTTTGTTTATGATGATTTGATAATATCCGAGAAATTTGCCTCCATGAGTATCATCAAACGAATGCTTATGTTGGGCGTGTGGGGGAGGTATATTCTGTACAAATATATTTCCTGTTGGCTATTGGCTGAAGGTGCATGTGTTCTTTTTGGTGAGTAAGGTCCAATACCCTCCAGGCTTGAAAAATTTCACATATCCTTCAGGAATCTCTTACAGCGGAGAGGATGGTGGAGTTCAGAAATGGAATGGAGTGGAGAACATTAAATTATCAGTCTTTGAGAACTCTACGGAATTTAACCATTACATTATGTCCTTTAATGTTAATACCAATCAGTGGGTGAGAAACTGAGCAAAAAAAGAAAAACTGCATTTAATTGCTCGATTTTTAGGTGGCACAGCACATCTACAAGAGGCTGAAATTCTTAGGAAACCGATATTATTCCCAAGGGGGAGTTTTGCTATTTTTAGCAGTGTGGCATGGATTGCACAGCGGATACTACTTCACCTTCTTGCACGAATTTATCGTCATTTATATGGAAAGAGATGTAAGTAAAAAATTTCGAGAGTTTTTGACCTTAATTTCAAAGTCACACAAAGTATATTTATTTTAGCTGCAGTCTATAATAAAATCCAGTGACACGTTGAAGTCATTTTTCGGTCTCCCAATAGTGAAGTCTGGGGTGCACATCCTATTAAGGCTGTACACCTTCATTTTCATGGGGTGGTCTCTGCTGCCATTCGCTTATTTGCAATTCCCTAAGTAATTTACGTTGTAAATTTTAGTGTAAGAATTCATGTTCTTGCTTTGTAGGTATTGGAGAGCGTTTTCCAACTGCAGCTATGCAGGTTTCTTGGTATTCTACCTGTGGCCAGTTTTGTATGGTCCAATATTGCGAAAAGTCATTAAAAAGAAGAAAAAGGATGCTTAAAATTCCCGAAAAGAGTTACAAATCAACCGTAGCACAATGATGAGAAAGGTACTTAATTAAGAAGCCTGATTTTCAGTAATTTGTGTGTTTTTATCTTGTTTAAATGTAAAAGTGATATCTTCCAGTGCATCTGTAAAGACAAATCTCTATTTATAAAGAGAAATATTTACTTATAGAGATAAGTTACCCGCGATGCCAAGTTAAACAATGTCGAAAGCGCTTTTGTAATTATTCACGACTGAAATCTATTAATTTATTGATGCTCCAAAAAGCTTTAAAATGAGATAATTCTTGTACTTGTTCTTCAATTATGATCTTCCAAACGCACTGTAGTTAACTGGAATTGCTGACTTTTTTAATCGTATTTCCATTATGATTTATATAATAGCCCGATTTTACTGACACCAGTAAGGCTCAAATCATTTTCAACTTAAACTTCAGCTCACTTGAGCACTCCTATGAAGAATATGTTACTGCCAAAGTATAAGAACAACATTGTTCTTATTGGGAGGACTCAAGAGAGATACTATCGCTGAAAATCGGGTCTTATACAGTTTTTCCCATAGAACCGACACGTTTGTAGACTGATAATACAGGCACAAAATAGTGACAAGCTCAACTAAATTTAATTAAGGTAAACGATTTTATTTTTGTCTAAAAGCGACTACTTCCGAATGCCAAAGTTTTATAATGCACACAATAGAAGGTGCTTGCGCGTTAAAATAAGTTTTTATTTGGTTATTGCATGTAGAGCCATTCTTGAGGTTTTATAGTGATTTTAGTACCAGGATAGATTATTTTTCAGGTTAAAACTTGATAGGTTTAATGATTAAGCGTAATTGATATGAAGGCTGATTGTACACAAGTTCTCTGTGTTTAGAGATTTTTTAAAGATCAACCGAGTTTTCTTTTGAAGTCATTTTCCTCAATAGATCATGATAAGATAGTCACATCTAACACGTTTTTAGTTACAGTAGTACAGTACAACTCCAATAATTTGGATCAATCAAAACCAGGGCAATCCGAATTATTGTAAAATCTGGAATAGCGAACGAGAAAATAATTGTTTTACAAATACATTTATTATATACGTACATACATATTACATACAAAATAGAATACAAATTTTCGTATTAAGTGCATACAGAATAGTTCTATTCTGAATTAACAAAGTAATTTGTAATTTTTTTTGCTTTACTTTCTTTTGATTGGTGAAGAAAGCCATTTCTTTTAGCATTTGAAGCACTAAAATATCCTGTATTGAGGCTATTTGTTTCCGTCCACTTCAAGGATATATTGAATGCTTTCACTGCTTCTTCATTTTTTACGTTTTCTATCTTTGAAGTCACTTCGGTTTCGTCATTGTTCTCACCATCACTGACATTTTCTACTCCCGCTTTCTCTAGAGGCAGTAAAGCTTCATCTCCTTGAACCCTTGAAACTTGAATCACTTCATTATTTGTTAAAGTTTCATCACCTAACGTATCCAGCATATTGGAAGCAGTAGCAATTTCCTTCGAAGCATTCATAAATTATCTTAGTAATGATAATGGAATTAAATCTTCTGCTTCATACTCTGAGTCGCTGTCATCTTGGGGAAAGATTAGTTTCTTCCAACAATTCTTAATGGCTTACAGGGATACTTTTAACCAAGCATTAGAGAAGTGAGAGACAAGAAGTGACACATTTTTCAAACACTGGGCTATTTCTTCATTTTCCTTTGACAAAATGTGGGTCAACAAACTGTCACGGTAAAATAATTTTGTCAAACGTATGGCGTTTTGATCTAATGGCTGTATTAAAGCAGTACAATTTGTAGGAAGAAACATGACCATAAAACAACCATCTTCATTTGCTATTTCCACTGCTTCATAGCTAATTGCATAACCTACCAACAATAGAGCTTTTTTTGGAATGCCTATTTATTTAACAGGAAGTTCCGCATTTTTAAAACTCTAGGGTTTTTTGATTTGCTAATCACTAGCAGTTTTAGTTTACCATTCATCGAGCCATTTTCGTACTGTTTCGTAAGAAGTGAAGTGCTGCTCTGTAAGAGCGTGTTCCATCGATGCAAATAAGTAATAATCGGATGGCGCTAAGTCAGGTGAATAAGCCGCATGCGATAGTACTTCCCAATTAAACATTCGGATCGTTTACTTCACTAGTTTTGCAGTGTGTGATGGTGCATTATCATGGAGCAATATCACCTTGTGGTGCCGTTTTTGATATTCGGGTCGTTTATCACGCAAAGCTTGATTCAAGTCCATCATTTGTTATAGGTAACGCTCAGTATTAACTGTTTCGCCAAGTTTTAGCAGCTCATAATAAATTACACCCTTCTGATCCCACCAAACACAGAACATTGCTTTCCGTCCATATCGATTTGGCCTTGTAGACGATGTTGATGGTTCGCCTGGAGTTATCCATGATTTTTTAAGTTTGGGATTCTCAAAATATGTAGATCCATTTTTCGTCACCAGTCACAATTCGATGAAGAAATGACTTTCTGTTATACCTGGCAAGCAGCATTTCGCAAGTGGTTTTTCGATGTTTCTGCTGTCTTTCATTGAGTTCATGTGGAACCCATTTTCCTATCTTCTGAATTTTTCCCATAGCTTTCAAACGAATGGAAACGGCTTCTCGTGTTACATTTAATTGGTCCACTAATTGCTGTTGCGTTTGAGTATCGTCCTCATCTAACAATACTTGCAACTCGCCATCTTCAATTTTTTTCGGTGGTCTTTCACGCTCTTCGTTACTGACGTCAAAGTTGCCACTGTTGAATTTTTCAAACCACTCATAGCACTGTGATTTTCCAAGGACATGTTCACCGTAAGCTTCAACAAGAATGCGATGTGAATCTGCAGCCGTTTTTTCAAGTCGTAACAGAAAATCAATGCTGTCCGTAAATCGTAATTTATAGACATAAAATTCGACATGTTCAAAGCTATTGCAAACTGTACTGTAGTATGGAACCTGTATCGTTATGATTTGAAAATCATTCTCAGATGTAAACAAGAGATATGGCGCCAATAGCACGATAAGCTAGTACCTACATATGTATATTGACCATTAGGGATATTTAGAGGCAAATTCCGGTTTCATATTTACAAACCTGGTATGCGTTCCGTTGGCATTTGTACAAGGCAAAAAGGTTCTTTACTTATCTTTCGACTAGGAACTGTTCTTTCTTGAGAGCGTATCATTGTCTTTTCGGGTAGCATTTTCCAGAATAGAGTTGATTCGTCAACATTGTACACTTGTGACTTACTTAAATTCAAAGGCTGTATTTTCGTCTTTAGTGTTGTGACAAATGGTTTCACTACAGCCTGGTTATTTGACAGTTTCTCGCCGCAAACTTTCAGGACTCGCAGACCGTAGTGAGACCTAAAATTTCGTATTCAACCCCTGCTTACTGTAAAAGTGTCATTTCCAAAGATGTCCGTATAAAACTGTTTAGCTTTTGCGGCTAAAATTTCGTAAGAAATTGGTACATGACGTGCTCGTTGGGCGCAAAACCAAGAATAAAGAATCCGCTAATCTTAACGTTTTACGCTTTCTAGAACTTGAATTGTAACAGTTTTCTGTTGTGCACAAAGTCAGTGTGGATTATCAAGCGATTCGGATTATTTGGAGTTGTACTGTATTATAAATATGTATATCATCCAATTTATTTACTAACAAAAGTATTTGCCTGCTTGAAATATTGAAATATGAAAATTAAAAATAGATTGGATTTCTTAGTATGTTGTGTTGACTTTATTGACCCTCCCTGTATATCTGGGGACTCAATGGGATATTCTAGTGAGGTAGTTATTTTGAACCTCAATGTGAGCAATAGTTTACCTATTAGAAAACATACCAGTCAAGTCCATCGTTCACTTGACAATGGTTGTTATATATGATCTCATATCCATGGAGTCTGGATTTCGCCTAGTTAAGGGCTGGATAGCTGGGCGCATTACAATACCAGCTACAAAATGATGAGGCTTTGTTAATGAATTTCTTCTAATTTCCAGCAATACAATTTGATTGATTCAATGATTTGACCTCTCATTAATTAATCACACCCCAAAACATAAATAAACAATTTCACAGGAAAAAAGACTCATGTCACAATATAACTTTGTTGTCAAAATTGTTACAAACTACCAGAAGGAATTTTCTGTAGCACTGTAAAGGAACCAGTTCCAGTACTGCAAGGTTTTCCCACCATCAAACTGCTAGAAGGATTCTCCAAATCATCCTGCCGACCTAGAAAAGAACGACCCATTAAGTATTGAGAAACAGGAAAATGTCGGTACTTACCCTTGATTGTGGCAGCTTTCAAGAACTGAAGGGAAGACTCGAAGGACATTTGTTGTAGAGGGGAGGAGCTGTTTTCCATGCCCTTTCTGCTCATTGGTTGGAATGTTCCAGTAGTTGTCATGTAATCTGCTATGAGTGATAGATGGCGTGGATCTACTTTAATTCCATACACGTTGAATACGTCTTTTACCTGAAAATGGCACGATTTAATCAAAGTACCACGATTCAATACGTAAGCAGGTATATGACAATTCGTAATGCTGAATGGAACTGTGATGAATTGACTTACTTCTTTGACTATGATTTTTGAGGCCGCTTCAATTCCATACGTTTCAGCCATTTTATGGATGTCGTTGCAGTATAACCTGCAAAAATAACAATAAAATCACCTTGTTATAGGAAAAAATAAATAACTACTCTTGCCTGTTTAAGTCAAGTAAATCGTGATATCTACACATCTCCCCGATGTTGATTCCATCAGTCCTAAGCATGAGTTCCTGGTCTTTCATATAAGTAATCGCCCTTTTAATATTGGAGGTTTCCCAGATCACGCTCTTTTCCGCCACATCCCGCATAATAGCCGTCAAATCTAGCTTTTTGTAACTCATCGGAAGGCTGAAAGTTAACTCGCAAAAGTGACGCTTTCTATCGTAGTTGTAGGCATTTGCGAACGAATAGTTATCCACCACTGATTGATCCATGGTGGTGTTTAATTCGTTTTCATCCTTCATTGTTGTTTCATTTTCTTCATCACCTTCTTGTTATTAAGGTTTAGAGTTATGTTTTCCTGTTTTTTTATTAGAGTTACCACTTTCAGCATCTTTCTTTTCCTCCTCCTCTTCAGCCTCCTGATCTTCCTGCTGCTCTTGGTGTTTGTTTGCCAATTTTGCATCCTCTTGGTCATCCACCTAAATTATTCATTGTTAAAAACCACATTTTTAGCGCATGAAAATCAAAGAAAACCTCCTCATCATCAGAGCTGTCTTCGTCGTTTGTCACAGGTTTTCCTTTAGCTTTTTTTCCTTTTTTGGGACCTTCATCGTCGCTGTCATCATTAGTGTTAAGATTGCTTGAAGGCGTTTGTTCCATGGTGACTCTGTATATAGGGACCGAAACATTAATTTAGATTAATGTATGAGGAAATTAATCAACTCACAAATTTGACTTAACTTTTGACACTTTGGCAATGGTAACAAACATGTCCTTAAAGAATATTTTCTTCATGTGTTTTAATATGTTTTTTGTTGAGGTTTGATATTCCCGAGAGTAGCACTGGGGAGGTAGAAAGTGGAACTTCAGTGTGTATTGATATTGTCTATAAAATAAAAATGTTCATATATCGAGGTCTGACTGAACCAAACACCCTACAAACCTTTGAGGTTTTAAAGTTAGTTTAACGGTAACATCGATTTTCTCCAAGACATTCGCCACAACTACTCTAGTTAAGTTTTTCTTAAGTTCTTCGGCCCTCAGCTCTAAATTAGGCACGCTCTTGAATGGGATTTCCATGCTGGGTGTTTTTATATTCCGGGAGGCCATCATTAGGATCTCTCTTAAGCGGGGAATACCCAATGTGACGTTCATTTCACCTCTGCCGGCGAAATGAAAGGTGTTCAATGTCATTTGAGTTGACGGTTCCCCAATTGACTAAAATGTTGGATTTAAAACTTTATTTGATCCATTTATTGGCAGCATTTGTAAAACTATATGTTCATGATTTTCATAGATTGATGGTAAATTACCTGAGCTGCAAGTAAACCTACAGGTTCCCCAGGGGCGCACAAACTCTGCATTGTCTTTAATTTAAACATTTCCTCGAAACGTTTCTTCTGCTTCTTAGTTTGTCCCTGCATATGGTCACTTAGCATTCTATCCAACCGCTCGTTTAAAACCCCGAAATAGTGGTCTGGCTGAAACACCTGTATCATACGTTATGAAAACGTTTGATTTGACAGGCAAATCGCATGCTTACAGAATTAACAGGATCGTGGCACGTTATTTCGTTTTTAATGGCTCGTTTGAAATCGTCATCAACTTCACGCCACTTTTTCTCTAATTTCTTTCTCTTAATTTTCTTCCCGCTTCTGTTCGCCAGCTCCTTGGAGAAATACGCAAATGGAGAGATTTTGACCTTTTGCAAAGGTGGTCCGTTTTTCGTCACCCAATTGAGTAAGTTTTCTTGATATTGTTGCACTTTCTGGAAAATGATTGCAGTGCTGAAAAACAAACTGGAAAGCTCCTACAGATGCGGCGTCACATATTTGGGTTAATTTCATCACTTAATGGTTTCAGTCAAGGGAAATTTTACTTTCTCGCGTCCGTACACAAATTCTATTTTATAATATTTACTGGACCACTCTGTTGAATTACCTTTTGATCTTCATCGTTTCGCAACTGATTCAAGACGTCTTTATCGATGATACATTTGGCATTATCATACAAGAACGGCAGCTGCTTTTCGTTGAAGAATTGTGCCTTTGAAATATCCATTCCGTCCTCCCCATAAAGGAATTGAATCACACTTTTATCGCTGTTTCTCACCTAACAAGACGCACAAAAATGTTTATCACAATCTACTAACCGTGCTAAACTTACAGTTAAGTCGTAAGCCACATGAAGGCCTTCTAAATGTTTTATGAGGCACCTGAAAAATTATTTAAGCAATAAGGTCTATTTCTACATAGATCAGATATAAAATAGACTTCACTGTAAGAGGAGGCTGTGTATCAAAATTTCAGTTTGCTTGTAGACCTGGATGAGGGGACACGAATCTATTCCCTTCTTGCGATAAGTTACTCTTGATTGATCTTAAACTCTAATTGACAAAATTTTATTACCTTTGCAAATATCCACTTCTACTAGTCTTAACAGCAGTATCGATAAGGCCTTCTCGTCCTGCCATGCAATGGTAGAAAAATTCCTGGGGCTTAATCCCCGTCATAAACCGACCATCTATAAATCCGCCAGCCCGTGGCGAAAATTCGAACGTTGGAAAACTGGGAAGAGGCTTTCCTGGATATATAAAACTCAATTTAATAACTGTTATGATTTTCTTTAATTATACTGTACCAGAAATCATTACTGGAGGCCTTTTTCCCTCCAACTCGATCTGCCCTAACAAACAGGAAATTTGCATGGTGTTAACTGTAGACCCTTTAGCCCCCGATTGAACCATCAGTTGCAGATTATTTTCGGGAAACTTGCAAATTAAACCCGCAGGAAGACAGCACTTGTTTATGTCATTGGTGAAAGAATCTAAGGTGCTTTTATATGATCGATCAATGACCTGAAATACATAAGTTTTTTCTTATTGTTTCTATAATACAAATGTTATGTACTTGTCGAAATTTAGGATCCGCAGCACAACGACTTTCAATTCCCTCAACTAAATCATTTAAACTAGTAGTCACTGGTACCCCTAAAGCATTTGCAATGGCTTCTCTTCCGATTTCTCTGGACTTCTTAATAATCTTTTTACGCTTCTCATCAGCCGGCTTTAAAATTAATATGTCGTGCACGCCCAAGGTGAACCCTTCTTGTTGAAGAAATCTGCCAGTATAAAAAAAAAAATAATAATAATAATTGCTTAAGTTAATTGAGCATTACCGGGTAAATAATTTGGCAAATGAACTCAAAAGGGATATGGCATAATGGCCTCCGTAGAGTTCATATACACAATGGATTAATCCGTAAGGCGTGGCTCCATAATGGGTTTTGTCCAAAATTCCAGCGAGAAGTTCCCCTTGGCGGATGATTACCTCTGCTTCACTCATGGTATTTGGGTTACTAGAAAATTGTATTGCAATACCACTAATAAGTATTTATTTCCAAATATTCAATTAAATTTGCGCTGTATGTTTAGGAAACACCCTGTATGCAAAATCAAATGGAAGACATTAATTCTGTGATAAGCCAATGATTAGCGTAAACTGACTGCTGCAAAGAATCTTTATAATTTATCAAATATTTAGGTATTACGTGCTGAGGAAAATTTTGAGGAACAGGGCGAAATAATGATGCGTCAGTGGGGTGAAATAAGCCGATTATTGGGATATTCTCTTTCTATCTCTGTTTGCCCCTGTATATTTTTTACTTCACTTCCTGGTAACCGCTCAGTGATAACCAAACAACGTTATTAAATCAATATTACAATATAGATATTTATCAAATTTCTTCTTGTTGCTCATAATCATGTCG
The DNA here is from genome assembly GCF_039881205.1 of Euwallacea similis. NCBI lineage: Eukaryota > Metazoa > Arthropoda > Insecta > Coleoptera > Curculionidae > Euwallacea > Euwallacea similis. The sequence continues at coordinate 1,258,178 of NC_089631.1, forward strand.
AATTGGTTTACGCAGCTTCAAAAAGCTAAAAAGACTTGTCTGGTCGACAAAAATTTGAAGAAAATTCATTTTGATTTCGAAGATGGACGAGAATTAGTAGAGGAATATGATCTGAGCACCACTCTCCTCACACGCAGGGCGTGGAGATTCAACAAAGGATTTAACAAAAACGAGGATGTTTGGGAAGTTGAAGTAGGAGATCCGGAACTGAACTACAAGCCAGACGATAAGTACATGATTCGCGAAAATTCCAATCAGCCCTTTGTGACGAAAAGTATTACAAAAAGCACTCTAGAATGGAGGATAAGAAACCTGCCATATTCAGTGGATACCTATTTGGTGATGGTCGATAAAGCAAGCCATTCGCTAATTATTAAAACAACGAATAAGAAATATTACAAGAAGCTGCTAGTTCAGGACTTGGAGAGACTTCGCATTGAACCAGAGCAAGAAAACGTATCTTTTTCTCATAAGTTTAATACGCTCATTGTGACCTACAAGAAGCCGAAAAAGTTGCAAGATTTGGAAAGGGCTATTTTCAATGAAGTCAAACAGATCCAGCCGAAAAGCTATCAGGATGAAGTCAACAATTGTAAACCTAGCTGAATGTGAAATATATTAATACCAAAAGTGTGTATAATATTCATTTCACTGAAAAAATAGCTATTTTCTTAACAAGTGCGGAAATGATGCTTTCGACGAAGAAAAACTAGTTCAGATTAATCCAGTCGTTCCCAACTGAAAGGGAATTCTCAAAAGTAGCTACAGACAGAAATAATTATTTCTTGGTAAGAATGCTCTATTGAATGCATGATACTGATAATTGCACTGGGAGACAATGATGTCCAATGATATTATAGGATTAAATGCTGTGATTATATCAAAGCAAAGATGCTGTAATATCGATGCTGTGGGAGCAATGTAGTTTGAGACTGAAGATTAAAATAGGAAAGAATTTCCAAAGGGAAGAATAGATAATAGAAGGCTAAATGTGTCCACGGACGGAAAAAACTTGCCACTATCTGAAGAATTCCTAACAGCGGTTCCACTCGAACCCATGGTAAAGAAGGTAGGTTTTAGTATATAGACAGCATCTCATCAGGAATAAAAAAGGTTAGTTTAGTCAAAAACAACATTTTGGTTGGCAGCAATCACTGACTTCACGTAAGCTAAAAAGTTGTTTTGTGAAGAGAATCGACTTACTTGAATGGATTTCCGCCAGCCTTCCATGTCCTCTCCTTTGATTTCTGCCACGCCCTCCCAGAAATTTTAGCACTGGAAGTCAAATTAATAAGTTTCTTTCCCTTGGGCAGAATATTAATGATCACAGTGGACAAAATTTGCTTCCCAGACCATAGTAGGTGAGGCTTTAGAATTGCAGGGGGCAATAGTACTATTCTATCGGTTTTGTGCGGCAGCGCTTGAAAAACTAACTGATGATAGTCCATCCTAAAAAAGGCAGAGCCATTAAAATAATCGGTAACTTCCATAGATTCTAACCTTTCAAAGAACCGCCCTCTCAAAGAGAGCCCTACACCAGCAATCATATGGTCTTGGATTAATCCGCTTAAGGGAGTTCCATCTTTTGGCACCAAGTACTGCTGAGCGACCTAAATCACCATTAAAGTAAATGCAAAATTTACTAATAGTTAAGGAATATCTCAAGCACCTCTGCGATGTTATATCCCTCACTCCGAGCCACTTCGTCTTGGGGGCAATGGGCGTTCATTTCATCGCCATCAAAGTCTGCGTTGTAGGCCTAGAGAAATTTCTTTAATACAACAATAATGTACGAATCTGCAACTCGATTACCTTGCAGTTAGCGTAATGAAGCCTCAGGGTTTTCTCCCCTTTTAAAATTCGTGCTCTATGTGCCATTATGGAAGGTTTATGCAATGTGGGTTGGCGATTCAGAAGGAGGATATCGCCGTTTTGTAAGTGGCGATGGACGGTTTTTATGCCTCGGAAACTGGTGCCCACATCGAGCGGGGTAAGAAGGCTCTAAAAACAGGACAGATTTAAAAAAGTAAGTGGAAATCGTGGACGTAGTATTGCAATGTATTGACTTCAGATGTTAAATAGTAAAATAGTAAACTGATAATAAAGACTTCGTCAACCATCAACCGTAGTATCTATTAAAACACGGGAAAAGTAAGTTCCAACACTGAGCCGTTTTGAAAGTAAACTATATAGTTGGGATATCCCTGGAACTAGATGCATGTTTTACCTTTAGAAAACTTTCTTGAAGAACCTTATTCCCCGGATTTATTTTTTTTATAGACCCATCTTCCATCTCAATTAAAACTGCTCCTGGGTGTACGTCAGGGCCATTCTTGATCAGCTGAACCAAACAAAAGATTGTGTGTGATACTTGTTAAGCACAGATATATGGAAAAGCTCTCCAAATACTTACTTGCCTCATATGTTCCACATTCCACGGAGTTACCGCGATAGGACAAGTCAACTTCATGGCGAAAGTCTCAGGAATTCCTACTTCCCCTATATCTAAATTAGGATCAGGGGTGATTACTGACCTAGCAGCGAAATTGACACGTTTCCCCATCATGTGTTGGCGGATTATTCCTGTCTTTTTCTCAATAATCTACAAAAATCACTTAAGTTTCCCCACATATTTACATTTCTATATCTGACCTGTTTCAGGCCCAATCCATCGGAAGCTCTTAGAGCATCATGTGAAAGCAAACTGTTAACGCAATTTTGCAAATCTTCCCAGCAATTGTTCAATTTCTCTATAGGTGTTGTGCCTTTGGCGGTCTCGTAAAAGTCCAGAGCTTCTTTGGAAGTCAAAACTGAAGTATCACCTAAAACTCCCTAATTAAAATCACCACAAAGCTGAATTTAGAAATCACCTTTTTTCTGCACTACACGAATAAGTTGGTTCATCACCAGTGCATTAGTTATCAAGTTCTTGTACAAAGTTGTTTGAGAATTTTCCACTACTCTGCCATTAACAAAGTTTACTGGTCGCAAATTTGGAGGTGGAACTGGAATTACCTATTAAGATGTATGTTAAATTTGACCCAATTTTAAATGATGAACTTACTGAATAATAAAAAGCATCTGTGGGATTGAGAATATCAATGTGTTTTAAAACTGGAGCAATTATCCTCATCAAATCTTCTTCATTGGTCCATATTTCTCTCAAATAAGTCTTTGAATTGGAGGCGTTCAAATATTTTGTTTCTTTATCATCAGATCTTGAAAATAAAGCCTTTTTTCTATAGACAAATAATCCTAAGAATTCCACATTTAGTTTACCCCTTTTTTCTTGTGGTCATGACAATTCTTTGTGCCAAAACTTGAATTTTGTCCATGTGATTTTTACAATAAATGCAAATCTTCCCGACTTTAGCCTCCTCCATTATAAGCTTAATAACACTCATCTGAACTGCATCCAAATCATTCTCAGGAGCCTCTATTAGTGTGTTAATATTGTTTCTAGTCTCCTGAGTCAACTGCAATCTGTAGCATTTTAAGCAGGAGTATTTTAATATTGTACCAATAACCTGAAAAATTGCTATTAAGAAATTAGCAGAACTTTGGATCAATGACACACACTTTATGGAAAACAGGGTTTTCACATGGTACAGGCAAATCAATGTATCCAAAGTGACCTGGGCAGTGGGTAATGTTTTTGTTGCAAGTGCCACAAGGCTGGCTTTTGTCTGTGCATGGCCCCAACCTGAGGGATAAATAGAAAAGTATTAGTATTAATGTTTCTGTTTAGCAAAAGCAGAGCAGTATTGAGTTGAGATTCTAGAATTACTGGCACAATCCAGAGAATGTGGAACACTTCAAGAAGTTTCTTACAGGACCTCTCAAAAAGAGAGTTCAATTCTCAATATGGTTGAGCATGCAATTACTAAGGATTATCATACAATTTACACATTAATAAGGCGCGATGAGGTGCCTTACTAATGTGTAAATTGCATGACCTCTTAATAAAGAATGTACATTAAAGCACAGTGGTATTTCAGTAAGCTCTTTATTATCATACATTTTCAATATAATATATAATATGAAAATTTTGTTTCACATTAGCATAAATCCCTGGTTAACATCTTCTAAGAAGAGTTATATACTATGTTTTAAGTGTTAAGAGTTGGAAGTGATGGGAAATGTATCGCTTGAACTTACCTAATATCATATAGCCCTCCAATGACAGGGTGGCCAAGGGCATCTAGCGTTAAAGGGGTCACAACTTGCAAGACACTGATATTTTTCACATTGGCTTCCGTTAAAACTGAAAATGTGATGCTGGATGCCTCAACGTGTTTGGGACGAGGTGACATATTTCCTAAATAACGGCACAAACGAAACTATTTACACCCGTTTTTTTTTAATGTTCATTCACTTAAACCAATGAAGCGAGTTCATTCACAGTCTGCGATGTTTTTTGAAATGAACATGAAAATTAAAGACAAATTTAGAAGTGAGATTTGTTGTTATAACAGCTGCGGTAAGGTTAGGAAGCGAATGGGGTTAGGTCGAATAAGTAGAAAAGTGAGGTTAGGTCAAATAGATAGAAGTGAGGTTAGGTCGAATAAGTTATATATTTAGGAGTATCGCTAATGACCAGTATGAATCGATTTAAGAAAATGGCTTGAGTTCGCTCAAGCTGCGTCACAAATCTCTAAAACTCCAGCGACTGTCGTGCTACATTTTCATTATGTAACTAGTGTCACAATTGACAAATATTAGTCATATCTAAAGAAGTAGAAGCGTCCTGTTCAGTACAGGCGGACAGGGCTCATTGAAACGATTAATCCGATTTGTATTTTTAATGCAGTGGCTCTTCCGGTTTCCAAAAGGTAGATACTATAAATTTAAAAGTTTACAGCAATGAAGTAGCAGCCACCTACTATTACATAAATTGAGGAATTTAAGTTTCATCTTTCGACAAGAATCTATTTAAACTTCACTGAAGTAGTTTTCTTCTAATTTGACAACCACAGCTTTCTCACAAATTAAAATACATAGTTTACTCCTTAGAGAACTAAAAAATATTGCCTTAAATACTCTAAAATTATAAAAATCATTTCACTCAATGCTATAAAAAGAGACAATCAAGGTTCAATTAAGTATTAGGAGGCCCTTCTCTTAATGCATATTTTCCCCCGGGCCAGGTGGGACAAGAAAAACCTCAGTTTCTCCCCATTTTGCTTCTTCACAAAAATACAGTCGTTTCCTACTGCAGAAATGGTAGCCGCAGTCTTAGGCTGGTCTTTTCCTTCCACAAAAATCGACTGCCCGCGATGAAACCATCTTTTTTCATATAGCAACTTCCCGTCCTCAATGCGAGTCTCGATGAGGGTCTGCTGTTGGAATCAATATTCTTCTATCAGAGTTCTGAATTTATGCAAAATCACTCTTACCTCAGCTATAGGATGAGCAGTGGCAGTGCTGCTCATATTGTGATTGGGACTGCTAGTGGATGAGGAACTTTCACTCAACTTCTTCACTGCATACGTGGCCTTTTCTTTTATTTGCCTCAAATCATTATCAATCTAAAAATTCAATAATAGAGCTGCTTTACGGGAGACATGAAGCAAAATGAGCTCATACATCTTTTTCGTCTAGAAGATATGTTATTTGCGCGTTGGGGACCTTCCTCCGCTTTTCTGGTATAGGAATAGGCTCGTTGGGGCGCCTTCTCAGTTTCCTTGTCATTGCAGGTTTCACCTAAAACATCAATTCAAGTCTTAATGCCTAAAAAAGCAAAATGCTTATAGCAATACCTCCATTGAGTCCCCAGTTAGCTCCATTGAGCATCTTTCAGCCTCGATAGTGCGCTTTTTGTCCTCCAGGTCAGATATTAGAGTCTCTCTAAGGTCTATTTTCTTTTCTTCAAAATCTTTGCCGGCAACTTTAATTTCCTGGGCATAATCCCTTTTAACATATTCGTACATCGATTCTCTAGAAAAGTACTTATTATAATGAAGCCTGAAGTAAAGTTAAATAAAGTTAGTACCTGTAGATATCATTGAGTTTTAGACGTTCTATGTATTGGGCCTCCAATTTTTTCACTGTTTTGTTGTATTCGGTATGAGTTCCGTCTGATAACTGCATTAGTTTCTTTTTCAAAGTGGCCAGTTTGTCTTGGTACATCTGTTCTTTGATTTCCAGATGGCCCTGATGACCTGTATTTTTAAAACAAAAACTTTAATTAGAAATTTGGGTTATTGCACATGTATATACAGCGATTCGTGTTCTACGTGTCCCACGGAATATTATGTACAAAGTGTTTACGGAAGATCGCACACCCCCTTTATCTTACGTATTTGAATACCGAACAATATGCCGAATTCAAATTTGGAAATTACTTTGTAGTTAGTTGATTGGTTCACGCCAAAAAGGAAATATACAGAGTCCTGCAATAGTGCGTTAGGCTTTCTTAGCTTCTATACCAATAAAGTTAACAATTTTTTTCTTCTGCAGGATTACGCAACACATAAAGACGTATTTCCAGAAATTACTTTCTAATGTACAAGGTGACCCCAAAAAGTGTTACAACTTCGTTATTTTTAGGGGGTTTAGGGATAGAGTAATGTTAACAAAAGTTGTGGATTTTTAAATTTTGAACACGATGCCATCAAGAAAATTGGTGCGTTACGTTTGAAATAAGCAAGTTATTTAGGTTTGAAGTCATGCAACTTCGGATGCCGATTTCAGCGGTTGTGAAGAGCTTTTTTTAAATTAAAATATGTTAAAACGTAGTTTCTCTTTGAGCTTCAGAAGACTGATTCTAAAATTCACAGCGCTTAGCGCACAATATCAATTTCCGTGGAACCTTGCAGCTGTCAAATTTTTCCGAATAACTCGGAAACAATAACTTTTAAAAATAGAACACTTTACTTAAACTGACCTTAAAACTTAATCAGAAGTCCTAAAATGACAAAAAATTGAGGGATTCCATTTAAAATAATGAAGCTGTATTTAGTCATACTTTTTGGAGTCACTCTATACATCAGAAAATAATTTCTAGAAATACGACTTGTATATGTGTTGTGTAATCCTGCAGAAGAAAAAAATTGTTAACTCTATTGGTACAAAAGCTAAAGAAGTCTAAAGTACTATTGCAGAACCCTGCGTATTTGTCAAACATGGAATTCTTGACAATGGTGAATGCATATAAAATGCATTAAGGAAAACATTTTTGTTATAACTAGAACATTTTTTTCATAATTGGCACTTTCCCAAATAAAATAATTAAAAAGAGCAAATTATTGCGTAACAACGTTGGATAACACATTTGCTTTACTGTGTGCTTTACTTTACTGCACATTTACACCGTCATAAATATTAATTTGTTATCTGCGTCACTGCCCTGACGCGCTACTGGACTTTTCATGTTGAATTGATGATTGCAGCTCGAACTTCGTTTTTAGTGAGTCCCAGAGATCTTCGATGCGATGATCTACAATTGTTTATTTGCAGCCGCATACAACATCCAGAACCAATTTTGGTAAAAACGCCAAAAGAATTCAATGTATAGAAACGATACATTCATAATGCTAAACATGATTAGTTTTTCAATTACATATATTCGTTTTTGCGTTGTCAGAAAATTTAAGTATTTTTTCACTGTAAAAAGTGCAACAACAAATCAATTTTATGGGGCTCGAATATCATTTATTGGCGTACAGTGCTTCTAGAAGGTGTTCTTTGATTTGTTCAATATCTATTGAACTAGAAGGTTAAACCGAAGTTTAAATATTGTAGCCAATTACAAAGAAGGGAAGGTGCAGAAAGGCGTCAAAAAATTACAGAATCCCAAGATCGCTGCCTTAAACTTTTCGCGTTAAGAGACAGATTTCTCTAGTCGAAACCGCTGGCAGACCAGTGGTTTGTTGAATATGGATAGCTTATTGGGGGATACGAACTATTTACCGCCGGATAAGGAGTTTTGGCTTGACTTCTTACCTACTTCACCTTGTGCTACCTCTTACAATTCTTTTTCACCAAATCTATTGCAGTGGTGTAGAGAACAGGTGCAACTGGACTGGGAATGGGATACCGTGATATCCAGCGACGAAGTCAAATTTTGTCTGGGTATGCATAACGGTTGGAGAAGAATGAGAAAGCGACGAGATGAAATTCGATATATTCAATTTTTAGTTTAAAGGCACGCGTAAAAAACTTTAGGGATAATAGTGTAGCGAGCTATAGCTCATGGTAGCAGGTCACCCTTAGTTGTCATCAGGGTCATATATAACTGTTCAATATGTCATAATATAACTGCTCAACGGTACATTCAAGAAGTCTGACAGCAGCATTTTCTGCCCTATCTGAGAACACTCCGCAATACAGTATTTCAATAAGATTATGCACGACCACATGTGGCTCGGATTACTATGGATTTTTTTCAACAAAATCAAATCAATTTATTACCTTTGCCATCTCGATTTCCAGACCTATCACCAATTGAACATGTCTGAGATGTTATAGGTAGGAGGGTACCCATTCTCTACCATAAACCCTAGCGGCGATCTGTAATCCCGCACTAATAGCCAAGAATGAAATTTCTCAAAAGGACATGGATCATCTCATTAAATCTACTCCTAGACGTATGCATAGGGCAACTTGGAGCGCCGACATGTTAAGTTTTTTCTGGGATTTGGTCATCGAATTCGTTTAACTTTTTAACGATATACTACTCATGTTAGTATAAAAAACATACATTTCAAAAATAATTTAAATTAATCCATTTTTAAGGGGATGTTTTCTTTCCTATGTCACGTAGCATATTTAAAGCAATTAAGCTCATAACTTATCAGAAAACTCAGATATCTGTAGTTAACGTGTGGCTTACTTAACGAAATCGATGTATGCCTAGTCGAGTGAAGACTTACCTGCGTCTTCAAAATTACAAAAAATTTTCAAAATGTTGACTTTCTAAACCAATACATTTTTCAAGTTTTAAACCAAAATTTTGTCGCACTTTCAACTCATCACTCTAATGAACCGAGCTGTTTGTTGCAATAATTATAACTAATTATCGATTTTGCAAACGTCAGTGAAAAATATCAAAAATGGCGCTTGTGTTACGTTTCATTGTTTTCATGGCCTACCTCGTAATGTGAGCTGTTAATGATTGAATGGCGTTCACATATTCTTGGCAGTGCATCGCAAAGCGTCATTGGAAACATCTCGAAAAGGGTTAGAGTTACGAGTTTCTTTGAAGAATACCTTGTTGATATTGAAAAGTTCAGAGTAGCAGAATTCGTAAAAATATTGAAGTTGAAGTACTTATAAAAAAGTTAGTTGTATCTCGATAAAGTACAGGTGGTGCCACCTAGCAATTAGCTTGGAAAAGATATTTTGAATAAATTTATCGAAGCCAAAAACTCTCTCAGAAGCGATTTCATGCCGGTAAGTCATTTACTTGACATTATTGCCAATTTACAGATATTAAAACATTTTTAACATTCTGCAGAATTCTGTTGGATCGCTCTATTTTTTTATCCACTAGCACACGGTAATCATTTTTACGAATATGTCTCGAATGCCCTGTATACGACCTATTTTGTGTGTTAATTTTTGTTTTTGGACTTTGTGTACGAAGTGGGGTTCCAGTCCTAAAAGTCATTCTAAAATTAAATTTATTATGTAATGGTTCGATTTGGTATGACATACCTGTTATCTATGGCATATAAAAGTTTTGTATTTGTGTTGTGATATAGAAAAATTTTGAACGCAGCTACCACAAACAGCTGACTCCGGACTTATACCGACAACGTAAATTTGTCATCAACTACGTTCAACAATTAATTTCCAGACTACTGGTTCTACGTTTCACGAAAATTTAATTACAATGAAAAATTTTTACTTGTTATGATTTCATCTCCTTATCTCTTGGACCTGAAAACCTCATTTGCTGTATTATCAAAGTGTCATTAGAATATTCGTTATTTTTTAGTAAAGAGTTCACAGAAAGCGTTGCCAGATCTTGTTTTTCGTTTCTTTTCAAGTTAAATTCAATTTACCGAACTAATTTCCCATATCTCCAACAGTTAAAAATATTAAAATGAAAATTCGTGCAAGGTGTACCATTAAGAACTTTGCACTTGGATTATTTTGAATTATGATCAAATTATTAGAAAATGCTGCAACCCGTCGATTTTATTTTCGAGGGGAACACATTTTAGCGTTAAATGCAGATTCACCAATACACTCTCTTCACAGGGGTACATTCAACTTTAGAATTTCAAATGGCACTATAGTTCGAGTGACACCTTACTTGAAGGAGTTTTTAATTCAGATTATTGGTATATATAATTTTTTTCAATTTTAGATCACCTGTTAAATAATTAATTAACTTAATCCATAAATTTTAAAGTAGATACAGGCTGGGCAAATTACAATGAGGTTTGAGGTGGCTATCTATAAATCCTTTTCTCATTCAGTTCATCAAATTTGCATCTACAGCCAAACATTTTTTACTTTTTTAAATTTTTTTTTACTTTGAGCTTTTGGAAAAAAATGTATCCAATGATTGTTGAAATGATGGAAAATGGTGACAATATCTTAGAGAATAATGTACGATTTCAACAAAATGGGACACCTTCACAATTGATAGTTCCAGTTCATCAGTTTCTTAACGAACATTTTCCCAATCAATGGATAGGTTGCTGTGAATCTATTGAGTGGCCACCCTGATCACCTGAATACCCAAAAACATGCTATTAGATTCCATCTCTTTATTATCATTTAGCCCATATTCCACAAAGCCTTTCAAAAGGGGGTCCCCACTAGTGTTACAAAAACTCACCAGTGTCAGTTTCACTTGCATCTTCAGTGTCTTCATCGCTGCCATCATGTTGATCATCATGAAAATCATTATCTACATAATCATCTATTTTGTCATCTTCGAATTCATATTCGTGGTTGTTATATGAATTGGATATGGGGGATCCAAAAAACGACATGTTTTGGGTGAAAAATTGAGAAAGGTGTAAGTTCCTAGAAGAAGGAGCCAACGATAATGGATCCAATCTCTGGTGGTTGCCTTATTCCAAGAGAGTTTCGTCTCAACTATTATTTTATTGTTTGTTTCATTTAAACATAATTAATTGAATATTAAACAAATACATTTTTTTGTTTACATTTCAGTCAGCTGTTGAAGTTGAAATATCAAAATGTGATATTGGCATTCGTAATATCAACGAATTTGCCCGAAGTGAGTTTTGAAACTTCGAAGATAATTATTATCTCGCTTTTTATTATCTTTAACAAGTTAAAGTGAGACGGGCTGATGTTTAGAGCAATATTCAATGTCTAAGCATTAGCGTCTTTACGCAGTAAATGTATACAATGTATACAACGTAAATAAAAAATTCTAAAAAATTATCAATGAAATCTTGGTAATTCTATGAATTAGGGGTAATATACAAAATGATTCATGGCAGAGCAAGGATAAAACACATCTTAAAAACTTCTTGTATTTAAAATAATAACTGGTCTAGTTTAGCATAATATAAATAAAAAAACTATAAACACTTAACATGAGAACACAGAACCCATTCACTTCAATCATTTATTTGAAATTACTGTTGGCGACGCATGTCGCGTAACTAAGCTAATTTCTTGTAAGTATAAAAAAAGCTTTCACGGAATAATTCTCTATAAAACTCCAACGAAAGTGAATTATTTTTTTAATTTTTGGGAATAACGCCTCAGACACCTCACGGCCTTTGCAACTCAACAAGAATTCGCGTTGGAGCCTTTAGTAAGTTTTTAGTTAGTTTTAACTGAGAGTAGGGTGCAACTTCACCGCTACTTGTGGGTGAGGAGTTATTTCCAAATAAAATTTAAAAAACATGGGATTCATGACAATGGTGAATGCAAAAACATTGGAATGAGGAGAGCACTTATGTACTTTTCTATAACTGGCATTTAGTAAAGGGTGAATGTTTTTTTCGGTTAGTTCTAACTGAGAATAGAGTGCAAATCTACTGCAACATCTGATGTATGAAGTGTTATTCCCAAAAATTAAAAACCGAATGCACAATTCGCCTTAAACATATAAAACATATTTACAACAAAAGTGAACGTCCAAACATATTATTTTCGTCGACAAAATAATGTTCCTTTGAGGGGCACTTAAAAAGGGATATTGACGTGCATGACAAAAAATTGACTCAATTTACTTGCTAGTGATGTCATCACATAAGGCAGCCAAAGCCGCGCACTCTTGAGTCTTCTGCTTTAGTGCAACATCCAGAGACGACGCCTCAATCTTCAATTTTTTTACTTTATTCTGAAGCCTAATTATCTTCTGTTGATTCTGGTCCGTTTCGAGTTTGACCCTCTCTTGCGCTCTAAGATGCCAGAATACAGCCAGATATTAAGACCACAAGAAACTTACCTTTTAATAATATCATCACATTCAGTTTTTAATGCTTTATGTTTGGTCTCCAACTCTTCAATTTGACTCGTAGCAATCTCGTTGTTTTCGATTAATATTGCTTCGTTCTTTTTAAATACCCCAATAACCTCCTTGGCTCTTTCATATTTGCTAAAACGTCCAAACTTAAGTCTGCGATTTTCATGGGAAAGAGCTATTGTTGCTCACCGAAAAAGGTCAGCAAACGCCATTTCTGAGCTGGAAAAATCATGGGCGAGCTTCTGGGATTCTTGTTTCAAAACCAACATGTCGTTACATTGTTTCTTTAGCTGCGCTTCATACTGTTGAATTACATCTCTAAAATAAAAATTTATAGATTGTTTGTTGCAACTGACGATTAATTCAGTCACTTACTTATACCTACAAATTTTGTCCTTGTTGGCCTCCCTATCCAACGCATGCGACAAAATGCATTTATCCTTCAGCATGTTGTCCTCATGCATGGCCTCTAATTCCTTCTGCAGCCTTGTTAAGTCTTTGCTGAGCTCTTCCTCCTGCTTTTTATACTGCTCCACCAACGGGTCCGTATTGACATTATCCTCCACTACTTCTACATTAGTGTCACGTTTTACTACCAATGGATTCAGTATTACTCTAGTTTTATTTCTGACGGTTCGCAAATTTGGCCGGCATTGGATTTTCTTAGGAATGGGCATTTGTGGTTTTGATTCTTTTATGGTTTCGAAGCTTACTGAAGTGAAACCATTTTTGCCATCAACGCATTGCTTTGGATCACCACTTAACGACTGATCTTTCCCAGTTTCCTCAACACGAATAATGAAACATTCCTTTCCAGTAACAATTTCCCCAGCAACTTCTTCAGTTGAGACTGATTCAGTCAAATCAATAATTTTATCTAATAATAATTGGCTGTCAGTGGCCGTTTTATCATTCTCCAGTTTAGCCTCTTCAGTTGATAAAGAAACTCTCTCCAGGGAACTGCCCGTGGCACTGCTATCACTAGATGTATCAACGGAAATCACATCTTCTACTATAGCAGACACTTCAACATCAATAGTTTGATTCATACTTTTCGCTAGATGTTCCAAAGCCTTTTCGGAGTTGGAATCGTCTGCAATATAAATCACTGAACTCTCGTCATTTTTTATTTCATTAGACTCCATTTCTTTCACATTCTTTGATGAAATATTCACAATAGCTGCGTCGAAAGTGGTTGAAGACGCAGCTTGCGGGTTTAACTCGAGTCTTGTTACGGATGTTTCTAAGGGAATTTCAGCTACTGAATATATAGCTTTAAATGTTGAATTAAGGGCTGAGTCTTTTGACCTCGAGTCCTTGCAAACCACCTTGTTATCCGAGTTATAAGTAGCGTCTGCAGAATTGTCAGATATACTTTCTGCTAGTTTCTCTTGAGGCAAATTCCAAATTTCATTTTGATGGTTCTTCTCAGTGTCTTTATAGGATACGGCAGACAATTCGGTGCTCAAATTAGTATTTGAAGAATCTTTATTGTTTGAAGGAACAACATTATCTAGTGGTGCTGATGGACTAATATTTGCTGCAATTATATCATTCGCAGTTTCAGGAAGATCGTCAAACTTGCTTATGATATCGGATCGGTAAGTGGTGTTCACATTCTCATCACAGGTATTTTCTTGTTGTTTCTTTTGATTCAAATTTAAGGCGTCATTTTGCTGCTCAGTTTTCAACAATTCTTCAGATGGTTCAGAAGACAATTCTATAGTCAAATTGTCATTCGACAATTCTTCTTCAGTTGGATAGTCACTCTCTAATGGATTTGAGCGGTTTATATTCCCTTCTAGAATTTCAGTGGGCGATTCTGTAAGCTTGCAAGTATTGCTTTCAGGCCTACAAACTTCTCTCAATTCTTTTAAGTGTTCTGAGTTGACAGATTTGTACTCTATGACAAGGAACCCTGGTTTAAGATTATTTTCTTCAAAACTACACTTAAATGTGACATTTAGTGGAGCCTCATAATTACATACAGCTTCAGTGCTTTCTTGTAAATTGACTGAATCATTTTGCTGGTTATCTAAAGGCTTCAGTGTTTCTTTTCCCCGATTGTCATTATCCTCAATAAGTTGGGATTTACGCACTTCTGAATTAGTCACATAATCTTCCTTGAATTCCTCAGTACTCTCTGGGGATTGATTCGGGTTGATCAGACACTTTTCCTTTAACTCCACAGCAATCTCTGGTGACCGGTTTAAAAGTTCTGAGGAAACTTGTTTTGTACCAGGTGACATAGAACTGGGATTCGTGAATTCCAGCAGGGAACTGTTTTCAAGTGTATTACTTCCAGAACTGCTTGGAGTTTCGATTATTTCTGAAGATTTTGATGCTTCGTGATCTTGGAATTTGCGCAATTCTAGATTGACCATGAAGACTTCCTTCTTTCCTGATTCGTTCAAAGATTGTTGGTTTACATCAGGTAATGCAGGTTGAGGATTATATGCTTCTCTTTTTAGGATAACTGAATTGACTTGAAATGCGACGTTTGCTTGAGCTTCTGAAAGATTAATTTTTTCAGAAATTTGCACAGAGTCACTCGTCGATCCCAGCGCTTTCGCAGTCCCTTCATCAGCTCTTAATTGAATCAATTCTTGGTCTTGTTTTAATTGTTCAGAAATAGCGACTTTTCGAGACTCAGTACTGTTAAATGCATCAGGCGTTATTCTACTATCGTCAGATAGTGTTGATTCACTTTGGCTCGCTGCAAGCGAACCGTTATTGTGACTTAAATTTTGATTAAATGATATACCCCAATCGAATGTCGAGTTGCGGTGAATTTGAGAGATTTCTGATGATTGGCGGGAATTAGAACTGTGCCTTCCCCGTATAGAATCGTAGCTAGAATCAAGGCAGACTTCTCCCAAGGCATCAGCCAATATCGTCATATCAGATTTGACATACTCGGTAGTCGGCTGAACTGGAGGTTGGGCCTCTTTTAGGGGGGATATTCCTGGAGGAGCCTGGCTTGCATCTAAAAGCTCTGAAGGTGCAATTTTTTTATCCTCTGATTTTTTTTCTTCTTGGGCTGCAGGCTCAGAAACTGACTCATCTGCACTGATCAGGCTTTGAGACTTCTCAATAATATGCTCCATCAAACAATACATATCTTCCTTCTCAGTATCATCATGTAAAGACAGTTCCTCTAAGTTTCTGGCCTGAGGCTCAGTTCCCTCTATTACGATGCTGCTGAACGGGTCGTAGCTTCCACTAGTGCTCATGAAAGAATCAAAGACATTGCTGGCGTTTACGGTTTCGAAAACTATTTCTTTGTGCTCCTCTGTCAGGGTATTAGAGAGGTCATGGGAAGAGACACTGAAATAGTGGTTGAAAGAAATATTACCTGTTCCTAAATATAGGACCTTACCTGGCAGCGTCAAATGGAGTGATTTCCTTTAGAATGGGTCTTCGAGATTTTGGTGGAATGTGTTCTATGAGAAGGAAAATTATAGCTCAAAAACTGGAGTTACCTTCTGGCGATAGCTTACCCGAAAAGCATTTTGTTGCCTCTTCTTTCCCCTGAGCGTCATTCTGAAATAAATCGAAGTACTTAAGTCAATGGAAACTTACAAAGGAGCGTTCAATATCTTATCAGACGAAGCATTAAATCTCTTAATCTCTCTAGAGGACTTTAATAACTATTTATGATCATCGCGACAGGTTTTTTAGTGATTATCCTGCTTTGGAACTAAGCAACTGAGCAAAATTTATTATTCACGGTAATAACGACTAAATAATGTTGTGACTTACACGAATATACTTCTTAAAAATATTGGAGACAAAATTCATATCTGCTTAGAACCGAATTTCTGCTGATCACCGGTAACGATCGAGTAATGAAAATGGGGTACTTGTGACAATGGAGATCTTTCTACACGAACTTCATTTAAAACAAAGCGTAAAAGTCCCGAATAAGAAACAGGAAATACATGTTCATTAAACTTGAAAGTGATTAAAACTGGGCTATTTATAGGCAAACCGAGAGGAACGATTGGGATTGAAGGTAACGCGAGGGTGGATGGGTATGGAACTGAGAAAGAGGAAGCTTTTACGTTCTAAAGAAAAATAAACAAATTGTGCTCGTTTTTTTCTGTTGATGCTTGAAAGAAAGACTGGTTGAGGAACTATTTATAGACTCCGATTTTGCTCTGTGTATAAGAATAATAGCCGTAAAGCAGGTAGAGTAACGAAGGTATTGGTAATGAAGGATGAGGGAGGACTATTTATTTATAGACAGTTACCCCTCTTCTTTTGCATAGAAATATCTTTGAAACAGGTAATTTAGGGATAATGGTTTTTTGCCTTTGTAATTTATCCTACAACTTTTGAACTTCTAGTCTCTTCCTGGCTTTGGGACATTTTCTACCCAAATAAAATTAATATGTTCTAAGCACGTATCTTTCCTCCTTCATAAATTATGATCGCTATGAATTACTGCCCTTCATAAAGTGCAATTAAAATTGTAGGTGTACAATAACCTGATACGTTCCATCCAAAATAACTTTAGGTCGTTTATTTAAAGGATGTAATAGCATGGACTGCATAAATCTCCTGTGAATAATGAAGATCGTTTACTGACCACAATAAAAATTCTACATTTTCTGTATGAAGGAGCTAACTTAGGTTGGTGAGGTAAATTGATTCGGGACTGTCAGAAACAGTCACAAGTAAATGCAGTACACCAGCCTGGACGTATTTCTGACACTCCTGAATTGGCTTTCTCTCCTAGTGAAACAGAGCCACAGCAGATTTAAATATCGAAATTGAAGATATAGGAAATTAAAAGAGTTTGGGTAAAGGACTGTATCAAAAAAGGGGCTATCGTCACTGACATATGTAATATAGGCCTTTTTGAGCGTCCATTATCTTATCGTAAACAAGCAATTATTGCTTTATACTCAGTAACAGTTAAAAACAAGGAGATATAATACGGATTCCTGCAAGAACGAGCTGGACTAGAGGACCTCCTGCCTTTACCTCTTTATCGGCACTATTAAATGTAGATTTATCCATGATTCAGCGGCCACTAGTATTTGGTTTAACAAGAATCACTTGCAAAAAGAACATTAAATAAAACTGAAAGAAAAACAGCATGAACTATGTGCAAGAAAGACCGTTAACGAATGTTTTTATGTTTAAACCAGATGATTTTTTTGAATTTTGAACTCTTGTCAAAATGACATTAATGAGTGACATTAGCGCTTCGGCGCAGTGTATCCGACATCATTCTGAAAGTGGTTGATCTCTTGACAGTGACAGGAATCAGCGGGTAAACGCTAAGTTTTCTAACCTAAATTAGAAATAATTTTGGATGTTTTTAAGCGTAATTCTCCTTATTTAGGATTTTCATAATTTTAGTGAAACGTTAAACAGACCAAAGGTACAGAAAAAGGGAGGAGACTGCTATGTCTGAATACTATAAGTCCCTCATATCAGATGAGTAAGTGCCTACCAAATAATTACTGGATTCCCTCGATTTTTCAAAGCGCCGTTTAAATGTTCAGTACATCAACTTTTTGTGCTATCCAGTAATTGATCAACACTTCCGCTGTGTGGACTGAGACTTGAACTCATTTCTGATTAAGTTTACAGGCCCAATTATTAACTATTTACCAACTGTAATAGGGACTTAAAATTCTTGTTAATGTTAAAGTAGAGGCATAGGCCATTAATTAATTGTTTGGATTGCCCCTGTTTAAAAATAAACGAAGGTGCTAAGCTTTCTGAATGTTGCATTCTGTGCAATCATGGAGGGTGATGTGTGAATTTTCCTACTTAAAATGGCTAGCAAAATATTTTGTGGGTTTAGTCTATGCATGCAGGGGTAAATATAAGTCGTTCTTTGAAGTAAAAATATTTATTTTCAGGGATGTAGTGAAAGAACTATTAAAAGACAGTAAGCGCAGGGAACAAAAACTACCAAATCAAAACTCCAGACTGAGACCAAACATAAACTTTTTTCAAAGGACAGTGAAGCACTTGGTAGCAAATAACAACAGGTGAGCATAATTTCCTTACATTTTGCACTTTAGTTATAGTGAGTAATCCTTGATGCTTAAAATCATATCAAGAAATAAAATATTTTAGAATAACGAAAAGAGCTGACACA
Organism: Euwallacea similis; assembly: GCF_039881205.1. Classification (NCBI taxonomy): domain Eukaryota; kingdom Metazoa; phylum Arthropoda; class Insecta; order Coleoptera; family Curculionidae; genus Euwallacea; species Euwallacea similis. The sequence goes on from NC_089631.1 coordinate 1,276,705, forward strand.
TTTAAAGAAGATTACCTAAAAGATGGTAAAGTAAGGAAATTGAAAAGAAGGATATATAAGTCTGCTATAGGAAAACCTTCAGCTACAAGTTACAAATATGAAAGACATTTGATTTTACAGGCAAACATCTCTTTTGTAAAGGCAAAAGATAGTGGAGATGAAGTAATGTTACAGCAAACTAGTCCATGGTTAAGCAATCCATCATCAAGGGTAAATGGAGAACACTCTTGCCAAATTGTTGAAATTAGTAGTTCAAGTGATAAAAGGGACAGTGACTCAGACTCCTCCTTTGAGTCTGAATATGATTTAGATAGAAGAAATTTACAAAGTAACTCTGAGAAAAAGAAGTGTTCACAGAAAAATACAGATATGATTTGGATATCAAGTGATGATTGCAGCAGTAAAAGTGACAGCAGTGATAGTGATGTTGTGTTTGTTGGAAAACTCAGTGGGACAAGTAATAAAGTGAAGACATTGAGAAATAGACAAAAATTGAAGCTTCCTCCTTATATATATATAGATTAATTAAAGTTTAATATATTTTATTTATTTTTATTTAATTATCAATTTTTCTGCCAAAGAATTTATCATGGAATAAATTATAACAATATTTTGATACTTAAAAATTAAGCTTTTCTATTTTGCACTTAATCTCTGGGAAGCAAAAATTGAATCAATTAAGTAGTTATTCAAAAACCTCTTCACATGTAATATATACAATTTGCTTAAATACCCTGCATTCTACACTTATCGATCTACTTCGCCAAAGACAACGTCCAAAGTTCCTATGATGGCGACAATGTCAGCCAACATGTGATTTTTTCCCATTTTGTCCAAAGCTGCCAAGTGGGCAAATCCAGGGGCCTTGATTTTACACCTAAAAAGCAGATTTAAGTTCCAAATAATTTTTTTATGCCAAAAAGGCTATTTTTAATATCAATTTTATTAGGCAATTGACAAAACACTTTCAATTGAATTTTGTTTAGCTTGACATTGCCATAGGCGTGTCGTACACCCACTGATATTTTGCAATATATTTACCTGTATGGTTTAGAACTGCCATCAGAAACTAAATACACCCCAAACTCGCCTTTAGGCGCCTCAACTGCGGTATAAGTGGAGCCAGGTGGTACTTGATATCCCTGAGTGAATAACTTGAAATGATGAATCAAAGCTTCCATGGAGGTTTTCATTTCGGTCCTGCTCGGAGGGGTGACTTTGCCGTCATCTGTCTTGATTTCACCTAAATTTTGCCATATTTCATTGTTGAAGAATGCTTTCTCGTATTATGATCTACCTGCAGGCATTTGATTGAGGCATTGTTCAATAATCCTCAGAGATTGACGCATTTCTTCTAATCGGCACAAGTATCGATCGTAACAGTCGCCTTTGGTGCCGATGGGTATGTCAAATTCTACCAAATCGTATGCGTCGTACGGTTGGGTTTTACGCAGATCCCATTTGATACCGGAACCTCTCAGCATCACACCACTAAAATTATATATTAGCAGTTAATTATTCAACCAATTCTAAATACATTTTTTTCATTAGTGATTAATGTAATAAACCAATTCATCTAAAAAATGCGCAGATTTCTCTATTAAAATAATACTTAAAAGCCCAATTATACTCACCTGAAGCCATAATTCAATGCGTCTTCAGCTGAAATAATTCCAATATTCTCTGTCCTCTGAATCCACAATCGATTATTAGTCAAAAGATCCTCCATTTCATCCAACCTTTCACTGAAGTTCATGGCAAATTGATGAATGTCGTCCAGTAAACCCAGCGGCATATCCTGATGAAATTCTTCATAAACACCCCTTTCAAAGCATGTTAGACTTTAGAATACTTACAAGAGAGACCCCGCCCGGTCGCACATAGGCTGCATGCATTCTGGCCCCAGACACTCGTTCGTAAAACTCCATCAATTTTTCGCGCTCCTCAAAGAGCCAGAAAAACGGGGTTAAGGCTCCAATATCCAAAGCGTGGCAGCAAACACCCATGATGTGGTTGAGGATTCTGGTGAGCTCAGCAAATAATACTATAAAATTGCTTTTTGCAATGCTCCGTTAGATGTTTTTCAGCTTGACTTACCTCGAATGTATTTAGCACGAAGTGGTACATCAATATTAAGGAGTTTTTCTACGGCCAAACTATAACACTGCTCATTGCACATCATTGACACATAGTCAAGACGATCAAAATAGGGCAAAGCTTGAGTGTAAGTTTTGTACTCAATTAATTTTTCAGTTCCTCTGTGTAGCAGACCAATGTGGGGATCCGATCTTTTAACAGTCTTTGAGAGCATTAGAGTTACAAAGCCTGTTGGTTCTTTCACTGCCTACATACCTCTCCATCCAACTCCAAGACAAGTCGCAGTACACCATGAGCAGCAGGGTGCTGTGGTCCAAAATTAATAGTAACATTCTTCACCTCTTTTTCAATTGGGATTTTAATACCATTCCAAGGTTGCATGGCCCAGTGTTTGGTGGTTTCATCAGGATACATTACAGGACCCTTAAATTGGGCAAAATATTCTTCATCAGGATACCATTTAGCGTTGGATTGAGAGCTACAAAATGATATTTTTACTGTCCAGGTATTCACATGTACTGGTTACAAAATGGGGTTCAACAATTCTATTAATTCATTTTACTCATGTGTTAAAACACAAATGTAACATAAGAAGGGTGTTTTGAAAGTTCTGAGATAAATGAAATGTTCTTGGAAGCAAAATATGCCATTTTAAATTAGCAAGTAATTTTAACATTACCACTTTTTGTCAATACACGAAAAACATAACAGAAACAGTTGCCAAGAACTATTGTCTGCATGAAGTTTGTAAAAAATTTCAATTTTGTTGTTTTCGATGTCATTTTTGTTCCTGTTTTGCTTCTTTGATGGAATAACAAGAACTAAGCCATAAGAACTGCAGCGAGTTTCCTTTAAAGTTATTGTGGTAAAGACTGCATCAGAAAAAAATTCCTCCCTTATCTTGGATTGTTTTACACTATGTACTGTCCTCCTACTTCTTGATCCATACATAATTATAATGTAATTATATACTTATATAATTTAATAAAAGGGATCCTTTCTCATAGGGCTCAAAATAAGGATAAGGGGCCCATAACCTAAAATTACATAACAAAATAAATGAGCAAATTACCTTGTGTGTAGTAAAGAAGCTCCATTTTTTAGGAAGAATTTAGACTGCAGTTGACTTAACGTACTCCGAAAGACCGCCTGCATTATTATGAGAAACAAATAAAATTATGTTAAAAATAAAGGATATTTGCAGATTTTAAATATTTATTTTCTTCCCTTGAATTGACGCGTGTGTTCTCTCTCTTCAATTATTTCCTCTTTCTGTCTCGCCCTGATATCAACATACTGCTCTTGCTCCTCCGCGTTCAGTGCAGTTAGAAGCATTTCATGTCGTCTTGTCAATCTTGTCATCTTCAATTGACAGTTCAAGTTTGACGTTAATTAACGTAGGTTTGAGAGCGTTTGTCAAATACCCTTTTTGCATGGTTCTTAAGCCGAAGCACCACGTGCAATTCAAGATTTTCTTGAAATTTCAAAGCGAAAAACGATTAAAAAGTGAGTTTAAATGACCCAAAAGCGCACATTCACTACTCCTCAACGGCTCTAGATAAGTTCCTCCACTAAAGCATATCCATTTTCCCTTTTTAGATGCCTTTAGCCGTTGACTTATTGCATCCCAGCCCGGAACACCAAAGAAGGGCCCACAAAAAGAAACGATTGGTACAGCACCCCAACAGCTACTTTATGGATGTGAAGTGTCCGGGTTGCTACGCCATTTCGACGATATTTTCGCACGCGCAAAGTGCCGTGCCCTGCAAAGGGTGCTCCACCATTCTGTGCACATCCACTGGGGGCAAAGCTAGATTAACAGAAGGATGCAGTTTCAGGCGTAAACAACATTAAGTATCCATCTCTTTATGTAATTAAGCTTTGTTTTAATAAATTCTCATTGGGGACAAATGTAAGTAAACTTTTTCTTGTATTAGTTGAGTTAGTGGATTCCCAACAAGTCAAGGTTTGTGTGAATTCAAATTCTGGAGTTACACATGATTTGAACTCGTTTATCCAAGTGTTAGGGCTAAATTGGGTTTTTGTTTATTCTCAAAATATAAACATAGATTCGAGAGCTCATTAAAACATTTTTTGATTTTTGGAGATTCAATCTGTTTAATGTATTTGATGCAAGGCACTTTTATCCAATCAGTAAGTAGGGAGAATTATGTTTGAGTGAAATGTTTGGTAATTATTGACTAATCTTGACTCATAGTTTCACATATTGTGTAATGTTACAGCCTTTATAAAAATTGCAAGTTTAGAGAGTTTTTGTTAAGTTTTTCATAAGTAGAGATAATTCAACAATTTTTCAAATTAAATCAAGCTAGTCCTGCTAAAAAATTATGCAACAGGCCTCATCATTTGTGGAAAAACTATGACAGTTAGGCCTAAAGTAGTTCTTTGTGGTCTACCAGCCATGAAAAATTATTTTGTAGGGGTGTGAGGCTTTTATATAGGTCACAATATGATTGTATAGATAGATGTTTATTGGAAACAGATATCTGTTAGTCTGAGGAAATCTTTCCACATTATTATTTTGCCTTGTCTGTTAATTTAATTGTATATCTTGATCTATTAAGGTTCCCTAAAGTTTTATTTTATTTATTCTAGTCATTTTGTGTATTTTTCCTAGAAGCAAAAACTCATTTTGCAGGAGAACTTACGCACAGATTGGTGGAAAAAACACACAAAATAGCCAATATGTTCTATATTCAAAAACAGGGTTACACCTCAATAAAATTACTTACACTTTATTGCTGACACAAAAATTGAGATTTATTCTTTTACTTTTGACTGCAGACACAATGATTTTACAGATCAAAGATGAGGGTCTTACAGTCTACTACCTAAAACCTCACTTTTACAAGCTTGCACAATACATATGTTTCTTGTAACAATGCCATAATACTACAATAATTAATAGATAAAGAAATGCATAATTTAAACATATAACTCTGGAAAATTGCCTATTATAATCAATCCTCATAAACTGCATTAATTTTTGCAAATCATCTCATAGGCTTGGAAAATATAAGGTGCAACTTCCACTGATCGAGATTTGAGACTCAAAGTTGCATAAGTCAATCCTGGGGTCAACTTCAACTCAAGCAAAACCCATATGTTATTTGTCAGTTTCAATGACTGGTACAACATGTCCTGGCCCTCCACATTGCGTTTGGCAATGGTGAATATGTTACTCAACGTCATTTTGTTGGAGATCGCATCTGTTGACCCTTTTACGTCGTTCAAGGTGTACTGTACCTGCATAACCCACATTATGGCACCTAGAGCCCTGCTGCACAACTAAAAACTCACCTCGTTCTCTGCAGGAATATCTCTCCAAGTTGTCAAGAACACCCTCTTATCTAAAGTCCCGTCTTCAACGAAGATAACTTGAATCGGCAGCTGGCATGCATAGTAAAAGACATCGACATTGTTTTTTATGGCGACCTGAAGGGTCGTTAAAGGCTCCATTTTCTGCACTGGCCCACTAGTTGCCAGCGGCAAAGAATATTCCAGGCTTTGTCCTGGTTGAAGAGCGGTCACGTTCATAGGAACTGAAGGGCTGAGTCCGAAGCTGTTTTTATTGAATTGAATAGCAAAACCAGTCATTGCTTGCATGGCTTTATTTGTCAAAGTCATTTCCATGTAAATTTGACCGGATCTCCTGGAGAAAGTACCTTGGATTTCCAAGCCTTTGCCCTTGTCAGCAGGAAGCCACAGCGACTGTTATTACAAAAAATGTGATTAATGTGCTGTGGTGTAAGTATAAGGTTGCTACCTTTGGAGGGGTGTACATGGTAGGAGTTGTTGTAATGCCGAAGATATCGCCCAGGAGACCGGTGGTAGATGGGGCTACTCCTCCAGAAAGATCTGGTCCTCCTCCCAACTGCAATTTGTAAAAATTGCCAGAACAGTGTATGTGTAAATATTGTAATTCTACAGCAACTTACTAGAACATCCAAGCCGCCGCCAAGTAAATCAACATTACTCGTAGGCGCTGCAATAGGCGCTGGAGCAGGGACTGCCGGTCCGCCCAAATCCATAGACAGCAAATCACCAATAAGACTTTCTTGGTTCGGAATGACCGTGGCTTCAGGAGCGTGAGTCTCATCTGAACCTTGCCTAGCAGGCAAAGTTTTTCTTATCCCCGCACTGCGACCCTCAACAAAGGCTGTGGGAGGCTTATGATAAACGCTGGCCAAAGACGAAATGTGACAAATCAGCTCATCTAATAGCGTAGGCTCTAGCAGATCTGTCTCCTCGGAGATCAGAGGCTTATCAGCCAGCACTACTTCTTTTGCAGCTGCGGGATCCGTGCTCAATAACCTATACCAATATTATAGTTAAATGAAATTTCAAGGCTTCGAATGGACCTCAGACCTCCAATAAATGAATCCTCGGTCTCTCAAATCAGGATTATCGGAATCTTGAGTGGCCAAGCTCAGTACGTGCTGCACCAGTCCTTGGGTGTGTTGCGGTCGTTTTAAGAACAATTTGACGACGGCGGTCAGTAGTTGCAATTGGACTTGCGCGTTTTCATCAGCAAACCCTTCCAGAAAGCTGTCTAGAAGTTCGTCAGCGTTGTCGATTCTTTCAGCGTATTCTCCGATGATCCACACCATGGACGCTCTGGCTTCGGGTTCGTCCAACGTGTCCAGGTTTTCACATAAAGTGCTGATGATGCTTTCATATTTGTTCGGATATTTCCTGAAATAAAAATCAAGCATGTAGTCATAACGTAATGTTGAGCAGTTTTTAAATAAGAATTAAATACTTAGGGATTGATATGTTCGATTATTAATGGAGACTGAACTATTGCCGGAAGACGCTCTTTTAACGCTTCTTTTAATAGGGAACACTAATAAAGGAAAAAGTGTGTATTCACATGTTTCAAAGGAAAAGAAAATGAGAAACGCTTAGTTTATTCTAACTTATCATCTAACATTTTATTTCTGGCATTTATACTTTTAAAGATGCAAAAAAGGAAAAAATGTTATCACATGTGTACCTACTGCAATAACAATTAAAATGTCCAATTATTGCGCGTTTTCGGTGTACGGTTTATGATAAAGCATGTCATAGGCTAATAATATTCCAACATTATGCTATACCAAATTTTTCATTCCACAAAAGACCACAACCCAAGAACTTATCCCAATAATATCGAAAAGGCTCAATGACGCCACAAGGTTTCGAAGTAGCGTAGTAAATCATTTGTGCCGGTTTTAGAGTTGGCCTCCTAGTTCTCCCGATACGACTCCAATTGACTTTTTCATTTATATAATTAGAGAATTATTCAGGACCAAAGTCGCAGAAAAAATACTGGTTATATAAATATGTGTTAACTTAAGATATGCGGTAACGTCGGATAAATTATTTTTTTCTTGGAAGAGAAAACTTCGCCCTGCAAACTCTTAAAAAACCACTCGGTGTACTCTTCTCAAGCTGTTATTTGACAGAGGCACATGTCAAACGTCAATTAATCAAACCTAACTTAATCACCCAATTTCGTAAAAAAGCACTTAAAATTAAATCCAAATATTTATAAAACTCACTATAAAACAGCAATAAACGAGCATTACGCATAATATTTTATCGTAGGAAAGTTCCTAGAACACACATTGCCTTTACCGTAAACAATTAAGTCACACGCTGCCTTGAAAACACCCAGAAATTTTCTTTAGAATTTGGGAGTGGTGTGTCTTATAAAGTTTAGTCGATAATCCACAAAAAATGCCTTCGAGAAAGACCCAAAAAATTGATGAGGATTTATTAGCTCAACGCTTGGCCGCTTTCACACCAGAACCGCTAGTTGAGTGCAAAAAACCTCTTAAAAATAAGGAGGTTATCGAAATACCTGCAATATGTGAAGACGAGTACACAATTGATTTGGCTAAAACCAATTTCCTGGATATATTAAATAACGAAGATATAAAGCAGAGATGTGAAGCAACAGTGAGGAAGTATGGGGTGGGGACATGTGGCCCTAGAGCTTTCTATGGTGAGTTTGAGGAATTTGGCAACATTACAATCCAAGTAAACTGAATATTCAGACAGTTGTAAATAGATTCAGTGTTTCACATATGCTCTTCTCCATTACAATTTACATAACTTAAGATTTTTCAAGGTACAACTGATGTTCATCTCGAACTTGAAGAAAAATTAGCAAAATTCTTGGGCATGCAGGAGTCCATTGTCTATTCTTATGGTTTTGTTGCAATATCTAGTTCAGTAGCAGCCTACTGCAAGAAAAACGACATAGTATTCACTGATACAAACTGCAACCGAGCTATTCAGCAAGGGCTCCAAATGGCTCGAAGTAAGGTAGGGCCCAGTTCAATAAAACAATACAGTTGTCTAAAACTTCTGCTTTCGTTAGGTCATTTATTTTGATCACCAAAGACCTGCAACTTTCGCACGTGCAGTTGAACAGGTGGTAGAAAAAGAAAAAGAGACTAAAAAGAAAGCAAGGAAGTTCCTGGTTGTGGAAGGTGTTTCTTGGAAGACTGGAAAAATTCTGCCTCTGCCTGAATTTCTTAAAGTTGCTGAAGAGCACAAAATTCGAGTGTTTTTAGAGGAATCTTATTCTATTGGAATATTGGGGGACAATGGAAAAGGCTTGTTGGAGCACTTTAACATTGAGCCTTGGAGATTAGACATGATTATTGCTACTTTAGAGGCTGCCATTGGATCTATAGGGGGATTTTGTGCAGGTAACTTCACATAAAAATTGAAAATCTACATATTAGAATTTTATCTTATAGGATCACATATGACAATCGAACATCAACGCCTATCAGGGAGTGGCTATATTTTCTCAGCTTCTTTACCAACTTTTCTAGTACAAGCCTGCATTGAATCCATCAATTTACTTGAACAAAAACCGCACCTTAAATTGAGAAAACTATCTCAATATTTCCATGACATGCTTATTGAAATTGGTTATAAAGTGATAAGTGATCCTTTGTGTCCCTTTAAGGTGTTCAATGCTGGACAGGATACATTAGAACAGATCCATAAATATTGCAAGAAGCATGGGTTGCATTTTATTTTGAAGCAAGATTGTCTGATGATTAACCTTAATGTTAACTTGTCTGTTAATACAATGAAATTAAATAAGATCGAAGGAATATTGAAAGATGCTTATAAAGAGTGTGTTGTTGGGCACTAAAATATTTAAAGATATGTAATAAACTTGTTGGTATTGTTATTATTAGTTAACGGGGAATTTGTAGTTTACTGCAATGATTCATAGTCTTACTGTCTCATTAATTGTAGCTGGCCAGTATTATTTATAAATATAATGATAAAGTATTTATCTACAGAGAAATTGACAGTAAACACATTGACTTTTTAATTTTAATACATAATAATAACAATGCATGCATAAAATATGTTTGCGGCAGGCTATCGCCTTACGAATTGTTAAATATTAAATGCAATTCCCTATTAATAATGGGTCAATATTTTTTTAAGTTTTCTGCGTTAATAGGAAAATTGTTAATGTGGTTGATATTTCTATAGGCTCGTTCCCGCCCTCATCCCACATTGTTCCACCATAATTTTCAAATTTCACCCATCTGATTGATGAATAAAAATCTCTCACGGGCTTACCTGAATATATCCTTAATAACAACAATTGCCTCTTGCACAACGTAGTTCACTTTAGTCTGGATCAAATCCAGCAAAGTCGATACACATCGCTCCGCTGAAGGTTCTACTTTGATGGCGCATCGACCAATTGCTCGCACTGCTTTCCTTACAAAATCGACGTCAACCTGTAAATAAAATCATTAGGAGAACATGCCGCCTAGACGTAAAATTTTACCTCAGTTGCATATTCTTTCAGTTCACTCAGGACTTGAGCGATGTTGGCTTGAGACGCAAGTCGAATCATGATGTCCAGTTTCTCCAGTTTGACGTAAATAGGATCGTTGTATTTAACGAAAAAGACCTGATAAAAACCATGGAAATTAACCTCAATATATAAGCAGGCCACAAAATATACCTTCATTTCGTGCTTCAAAATGTCAGGCTTCTTCTGGACGATCAAGTTGATGTTCCTGAGAGCAACATATTGCACCTGTAATGGTTCAAAATCTTAAATAAAGTTATCCCGAAGCAGAAGTAAATTTTCACCTCAGGTTCTGAGCTTAACAAAGTCACCAGAGGTGGTGCCAGTTTTTTGCTTAGAGTGTTGCAGAATTCGACATCACCCTAAATAGGTAGCAAACAAAATCAGCTTCAATAAACTTCTACTCTAGATTTGCACACCTGTAAAATCTCCATCATTTTAATAAGAACTTTAACAGCCGATAGAACAACAGCAGCATTGGCATGCGCCAATCTAGGAGTAATTCTCTCACAAATGCTCTGGGCTTCTCTGTCATCTCTAGGAGTATAATTTGATAAAGAATCCAAGATAAACACTTGACCCCACTCGGTGCATTCATTTAAAGCTGTCAGCAATTTGTTGATTGTTGAAGTGCTCAATTCTAAACCGTAAATACGCTTCAAAAACTAGCATTTTGTAGCAATTAGTTTGACTTTTACCGACTAATGGTTGCCCAGTAGGGCTGCTTTCATTAATTTCCGATAAAGCTGCTACAGCATTGGCTACGACCATAGGATTAGAGTCACTCAGCAGGTCTTTCAATTGCTCCAGAAATCCTTGATCTTCAACTAAGCCTGAAACTATCAGTAGAGCAGTCTTTAAGGGCGATATTACTGAAACAAGTATATACCTGAAGAAATGTCATACAACTTAGCCACGCAAACTGCGGCAGTTTTCCTAACGTAGGGATCCTCGTCTTTCAAACATTTCCTCAAAGGTTCACATAAATATTCAGTGATCTTGTCAACACGTATGCAGCCCATGGTTCTTACTGCCAGGGCTCTTATCAAGGGATTTGGATCTTCACAATCCTAGTTTAAAAAACAAAGATTCAATATCTAGTGAAATGTTTGTTAGAGGGGCTTACTTTGACAAATGTGTTTACAGCCATGATAGCCATATCTGGCTGAGATTTGGCATAGTTCATTAAGTAAAGGTAAACCAGTTTTTTGAGCTCAAGATTGTCAGTTTGCATACAGTTGACTACATCAGGAAAGAGGGCTGAGACATCTTTCCCCACAGTCATGGAAGCAATTACCTGGTGATTGAAAAATTTATATTGTCTTTATGTGGTATACACAAAAAATATATTCAAGAAGCAGGGGGGACAAAATTACTTTTTTATATTTTAGGATTACTGAGGGCACCAGTCAGTTAATTAAGAATTTTTTCTAAAAAGATTGGACATAAATGCAGGTCAAATTTACAATTTATCAGGTTCTTGAGTGCATGTAGGACTTAGGTGGTTTCAGGAACTCATTTGAACTTATAATAAAAGGTGATGTTATCCCCAGTAAGTTGTAACTAAAAATATTGTGTAGTTCCACCACAACAACAACTCTGTATTCATATGTCAGGCGTTATTACCGAAAATTAGAAAAAGGTGGTCTTTGGGAGCCCTCCCAATGTCTCATTTCATATACCTTTTTTACAGCCTCCTTCTTCTTCTCCTTCTTATCATTATTCAGCTCTGATTTCAGTTCGAAAATCTCCCCTTTTTTGGTGGTAGTGAAGTACTTGGAATCGGTCATTTTTCCTCTTCAGTTATCCACCCCTTAAAATACTTAAATATTTATTTCAGATGTATTATAGTAAGAGTAAGCGACAGAACTTACTATATTTTCAAGTAATTTCCCTTTCTTTGTAATAAAATTGAAATTATCTGAATTTTTCAAGTTTTAAGTAAATCAGGGTGTTTTGGTTTCTTGGTTGGATGGTTGGATTTGGACAGGTTGGTGGTTGGATAGTTGGAGAAAACGTACGTCACACCTCACCATTGTTGCGTTTCGTGTATTTGATAAGGTTATTTTAAAGTTCAAGTATTTCTATTTCATTTTATTAAATTATATTGAAGAAAGATGTACAAATTCTTGAACCTGTTCGACTTCAACTTCAGTCATTGCCAGTCAAATATCAATTGTGCTGTCACGAATGTTATTGGCTTGATGTTGACCTAGTGATGGTAACTGTAAGGACATATCCCTTATGTAGCTGAAGTGTCCTTTATTTTGGGCCGTAGGAACTTTTTGTAGAGAAACCAGTTCTTTTTACGATGATGTTGGCAGGAATAATGGGTACCTAGAAATTAAAAACACATGTTTAGTCGAATATCAAGCAGATGCAAAGCAGCAAACATATGAATACTGTACTCTGCAGTACCGGTTGAAGGGGAATTCCACGGATGATTCTTTTAAGAAAGATAGATATATGAGTAAACGGAGTGGAGAATTTATCTGACATTGACATTTCGTGCTCTATACAGAGTTTTGATTTGAAAAGGTTTCCATTAGTGTTGACTGATTTTTTGCAGTTAATACGTTTGGCGGCGTGTTGGCATAGAATTTACTAAAAAACGTAAAAAACACAGGAAAAACTCAATTTCCGTTTAAAGGTAACTATTAACAAATTAATTATGACCTAAACTAATGTTTAATGCATAAATTGGGCCCTTCCTTGGTTTAGTTCTACCTTATTCTGCAATTGAATCCAGGAACTAGTAGAAAATTCTAAAAAAACTTGGTTTCCTTTAGAAAGCCATAATAAACATAACAAAGGTAATGTTCCTATTTTCCTTGGTGAAGGAGGGTTTCTCCATGATCGCATAAGTTTACTTCTTTAACCTCTTGTGTTAGCAAATACCTACTCATTTATTTTGCTTGGGTAAACAGATTTCTTAATGGATCTATCAGCCCCATTTTCCTTTAATCAGCATTAAAAGAATATCCCATAACCAAAGATTAATTAGTATATGTGGCTACCGCTTTGATTCATATGTAGCTTTACAGTAGATCTATTCCTTTTCCCATTTAATTTTCAAAGTAGTATATTAAAGTACGAGTTTCATAAGACAGCTTATTGTCCCACAAGTTTTTCATAAGATTTTTACTCAAGGTAACCTTTTGGGAGTCGATACATTTGATCAACTCAGGCAGATAGGGTAATTTGTTTAGTTCACTAATGCAATTTTCTTAAGTTCAAGGAAATAATATTAGTTAAATTATCACTCAGGGGAGTGAACCTCAAAAATGGAATCAACAGAGCCTTATTTCCATTCTGTTTGGAGGCCATAGCAATACAGTAAGGCTGTCTTTTCAATTGCTAGACAAAATTTAATAGAAAAAGTACCCAATGCTTGTGGTTTTAGAGTTAGTCTAAGTCAACTTCCCCCCTATTTGCAAATTGCTTGATTTTCTTAACTCTATAATTTCAGATGACTAAGCACCAATTCCTAAAGAAGTCCTAATTTTATTTTCATCAACAACAACATCAACATCAACAACAATCAGCTATGGAGGCAATAGATTGTGATATTGACTGTGATATTTCATTCAAAGACCACACTCTGACGATGCAGGATTTAGGTAATTTTGACGTTAATATTGTTGAATTTTGTCTCTGAATGTTGAGTTTGTTTCAGAATCTGGATTGGAAACCACTATAGCTGACGATGAAAGTAAAGACATATTCAGTCCACCATCCCTTTTACTGGAAACCTACTATGACTATACCAAAACAGAGGCATATAGTTCATTTGAAAGTACTGCACCTGTGATATTGAGTGTAGAGACTGTCAAAGAGGGGGAGGATACATGTGAGGATGAAAGTTGCACTGTTGTAGAAGAAAGGTGAGCTTTTAAGTTTTATTGAGTAAGGCTAAGAATTGATAAATGTTGAAGATTTGCTGAGATTTTAACATCTTGTTATTTGTTTTAGGCCAGAAATGACTACTGTTAAATGTCAAAATTGTAAATTTGGCTTTCTCCCAGAAGAATTTGCATCCCATCAAGACCAGTGTTTGAGCATTATTTCTGCTGAAGCCATTACACTCTCAAATCCACCTTCAGAATCATCTGAAATAGAAAACTCCGATGACACCAACACCGGTGTACCTTTCAATGCATCCCTTCAAAATATTACACGAACTTATAAGCGCACTCCAGCCAACCTCCTGTTGCCTGTAGCAAGTTCAACCCCAAGTGCTCTCCCCTGTAATGCCAGGTTATCTCAAAACCCGTCCAGGGAGCAGCTTGATGAAAGTTTATCAGTCTCAGCCTCCAATAGTGTCGATTCTTTGAAGGTTAAAGTGCAGTATGAAAGAAAGTTTTCATGTATAAGTAGAAAGAAATGTTCTGGAGTTCCCTTAGGGGGTGTTCACTCAGAGAGGTTGGACAATAGTGTGGCAAGCTCTAATCAATCCCTAGAGCAAAGTGATAAATCCAATCCTGCAAATCAAATGGCATACTATCAAAAGCTATTGGAAATACGCAGTAGAACCGGGAACAACAATAAGTTGAGTATAACTATTACTGCTGATGATAACCACTGTGAGAAGCCTGACACTGTGAATACTGAGGACTCTAATGATGATTGTGTACTGCTAGAGGACACCACTTACTCTTGCTCTGTGTGCTCTTATACCACAGATAAACAGAAGGCTTTAAACGACCACGAACGGAACCACCGCAGAAGTAACAAGGAAATTTTTAACTGTGTTTATTGCAATCAAAAGTACACAAAACATGCGCTTTACCTGCATGTTCAGAATATTCATCCCGGGCAGAAATTTTACATCAGCCAGCAATATTCTGCTGAAAAAGAAAGTCTTCAAATTAAAGCAACAGCTAAGGTGAGCCCCACAAAGGTTTTGAAAGTGCATCCTTGCAAGTTATGTTCCTATTCAACACGAAACAAAAGTGATTTGATGGCGCATCAAAAGTTGCATGCATGTGGCATGCCCACTGAACAATGTGATCTTTGCGAGTTTCGCTCCACTTCAAGAGCCCTTTTGGCTCATAAAATTAAACATAAAGCCTTGCTGAATCAACCTGAAGATAGTGGCCCACCTACGTTAAACTTGGCCGAGGGCGAAGGCGAGAAAATCTATAAGAACATACGAAACAATCATCGTTGTCCAAAGTGCTCGTATAATTCCAACAACCTTTGCAAAGTGAGGAGCCATCAAAGGGTGCACCTCACGAATACTCCAATTATTCAGTGCCAGTATTGTGATTTCAGGAGTACTTCGGGTGCACTGGCCGCACACAAGAAAAAATGTCATGGGAATGAGCCAGGACTAGACAAATCATCATATTCTGCGTCGCAGGATGGTAGTGGGATAATGCCTGCAGAAGAAGGGCATGAACCCGTTCAAGGCGACGAGATTCCAGCCCTAATACCCATGGATGAGATTGAGAGAAAGGAGAAACCGAAACCCTCGTCAAAATGTGTTAAGTGCGCTTTCATTGGCCAAAGCATCGCTGATCTCAGACGTCATGTGAAAAGCAGTCACAGTGCAGTCGATCTTAGGCCTCCACGAAATTCAAACGGACGATTTTCATGCGAGGAATGTTCCTATGAGTCTCTCTTCTTAAGTGACGTTGTTCGGCACAAGGTCAGCCACAAGACTCAACCGATGCTTCAGTGCCTTAACTGTGATTATAAGTCGACCCCGCGTCCCCTATCTTTCCACGTAAAGATTTGCCCGAGGAAGAATCTACGTGAAGATCTTTCTGGTCCTGTAGTTGACTCTCCGCCTGAAATTGAAGACTATTCAGACGTTCTTCACAAGCCGGCAGTTCTGAAGCTTGGAGCAAATCCGTTGAGAAACGGTGACGATCCTCCCCCTGAAATTGAAGACTGTTCCAGTGGCTCTCGCAAGCCTGCAGGGTTTAAAACCAAAGCAAAGCCATTTAAATGTTCTCAGTGCGCTTATTCTAGTAGCTTGAGAATCAAGCTGAATACGCACGTAAAGAACAAGCATTCCAAACAGAAGACCCCTGAGCCTCAAGAGAATTCACAGAGATGTCCCCATTGTGACTACACCAATCGTAACTCACATCAATTGGAACAGCACGTGAAAGGCCACAGATCCAACATGCCCACTTTTAAATGTGGAAGTTGTGAATTTGCCGGCAATACGTTTGCTTTGAGACGCCACTACTTGAAGTCCGGTCATTCCCTCGAGAGAAAGCAGTTGGTGAGCAATTGCTCTACATGGGACTCACCTAAAAAGCGAGAAAGGAGCGAGGTGCAGGTGGGCCAATTAGCACCCTCACTCTCTGACAACCCTCCTCAACTAAAACCCATGCACGTTGAATACCTACAAGTGTATAGATGTTCTCAATGTTCGTTTAACGGTTCAAATTTCCACAATTTCGAGAGGCACGTTAAATCTCACGCCAATCAGCCGATGTTTGATTGCAGGTGCGGGTATCGCGCGAATCGAAGCTGCCAAAGACGGCACTCAAAGAAATGCCCGCTTAACCGCGAATGTACAGATAGAGATACAGGAAGAGTCCGAAATCCTCCTTTAATTGAGCAAGAGGGGGTTGAGGAAGAACGAAAAAAGCCTGTTAGAACGTCGGCTCGTCTAAGCAAGCAAAAGCTGCTTAGTGAAGGAGAGCCGCTCAATAACCGGGAACGGGCCTCCGGAGAGACCTCTAGAGGTAGAACTTTTGGTGCAGATAATAGTGCAAAGCAAAATTTGTGGAAGTGCGCCGAGTGTTCGTATACAGCAAAGAGGAAAATTGATGGCATACATCACATGAAGTCTCACTTGAATAATACCCCAATCAAATCGTGTATGCAATGTTCCTTTAAGTCCACACACTCTCAGATGAGGATCCATATCTTCCAGAAGCATGGCAATATGAGGTCAGATGATAAGAAGAGTTCTGGAGTGGAGTCATCACTGATTGAGTTAGAGAAGAAAAGGCCAAGCAGGCGCAGTCGAGACACACAAGACAAGGGAGCTTGTCCCCATTGCGATTTTAAGTCTGGTAAGGCAGAAGACTTACGCAAGCATCTCTTAACCCACGAAACCCGCAATGAAGAAACGGCTAGCGAGGATGAAGCCCAACAGCAAGTTAAAGCTGTACCTAGTATTCAATGCACGTTATGTTCAGCAAAGTTCTTAAGGTCCAGCGGATTAAGCAGCCACATGCGAAGCCATTCAAGAAACCGCTGCCTCAGCAAATGTCCCTCCTGTTCGTTTAAGTCAACCAGCCTAGCCCTGCGGAGACACATCTGTGAAGAAGGGCACTTAGATTCGAAAAAACAGCACGAATTTAAGTGCCACATTTGCGTTGCTGGGTTCACCACAGCTGTAAGGCTGAACCAGCACCTGACAGAGCACGAAAGAAATGAGAAACTTGGGGAAAGCACCAAGGCCAGTTCTCCGAAGAAGATAAAAAACCAAGCGGTCGCGAGTGTATCTCCCGAGAGGAGGAATTCAGACGGGCAAGCAGAATCTCCAGACTTTCAGTGCGACAAGTGCCCGTATTCCACCCCCTTGAGAATCAAGCTCAACGTACATAAAAGAAAGCGACATTCCAAAAAAATCGACGGTGAAAGCTCGAACAAGAGTCACAAAAGCAAAAAACCAAAGCTCAGTCTTGAGGTCTTAAGCCCCTCGAGCTCGCGTTTCAACTGCTCTTTATGCGACTATCTGGCCACGGGCAAAGAAACCCTTAAGAGGCACGAATCGTCCCACTTGAGTAACGACCATCCAATCATGCAGTGCGTTTATTGTAAGTTCAAAGGCACGTCCAACATGTTCTGCACGCACCAGAATACGTGTCCTAAACATACAGATAAAAAGGAACCGTTTAAAACGCCTCAGAAAGTGGCCCTGAGTTGCAACAGGTGTTCGTTCACAACTTACAGACCCTCGGATTTAAAGAACCACAGCGAGAATTGCACCGTGGAAGTGAAAGTGATCAAAGACATGAAGTCTGTGAAGATGTTCAAGTGCAACTATTGCTCTTTCACGAGCTTTTGGCAGTATTTGATTGACCGCCATAAACAGTCTCATGAGGTGTTGAAGCTCCCGATTCAGCAGTGTCCGAAATGTCGCTTTAAGTCGACTCCAACGGCGTTGAGTGCGCATTTGAAGGAGTGCCATCCGGCTTTCAATGCATAGGAAGGCTTTTGTATATAGGAATAGTATATATTGTATTTGGTGGAGCATTCGGCATAAGTTTACTATTGTTTAGTATGTTTTAGGCAGGTATTTTTAATTTGCCCATGATATTTTGAGGATAAACCTATTTTAGGGCAAAGAGCTGGCCTACTTACTGCTACCATTACTTACCTCTATTGATTGTCTATGGATCAAATTTATAGGTTTTACAGGCCTCAGTAATTAACTCAGTATTTACTATGTTTACTACCTTTGTTTTATAGTAGATCACTTGTCTGGCATTTGTGTTATGCAACTGCAATGAGTTATGCTCATTTCGCCTCTGCTATGCGAGTTTGCTTTATATTTTACTTTCTAATTATTACTACCTCTAAGTAAACGAAAATTAATGTGGACATGCGATGTTTGGTTGATAATTTGCGGTACATTTTTTAGGACATTTTTAATTTACCTTACGTTGCCTTTAGAACTGATCAACTCAGGTGTAAATTGACAAAGTTGATTAAATGATTATTATTCGATATTGTGTTTTAATTTATTTTTTGTAATTAATTTAATTAAATAAGAACGTACGAGCAGTGTAGTGCGAAGTTAAAACAACCGTACCTTTTAAACCAATATACAAATTCATTTCTAAGTGTTTTCCTACATTCTCAAATATTATACATTTAAAAGTTAAATGAAACGCTCTGTATATTATTCCTCTGGTCATCATTCTGCTCTCTAATGTTATACCTGCAAAACTATAGAACAGTTTGAGCAATATTAAACTAAGGAAGCACCTAAGATATGTCATATGTCTAACGTAATACGTTAACCTTCAATTGCTTCTATCTTTCTCTAGCACTCGTATTGTCGGGTCTCTATTGGTCACGTTAATTTCTCCTTTTGTACGTTCCTCTTCAGTCGGCAACCAAACATGGCGGTGGGTAAAAATAAAGGTTTATCAAAAGGTGGTAAAAAAGGAGTTAAAAAGAAGGTGTAAGTAAAAAATTTCATACAGAATTTGAAGCTAAAAATTCGAAATATTGAATTTCTGCTGTGTTTTTTCCGGATCCCTTGAGATTGTCTAGATATAAACAGATAAACTTCATGTGTAACGTAGATTATATCAAGATTGTTGATGTCGCCCTATGCCAACTGTTCTCAGACTTTAAATATAGAGAAATACAGCGGAATTGAATTTTAACTTTAAACGTATCTTCCAGTGTGGACCCATTCACCAGGAAAGACTGGTATGATGTTAAGGCCCCCTCAATGTTTGCCACTAGGCAAGTGGGGAAAACCTTGGTGAACCGCACGCAGGGCACTAAGATTGCCTCCGAAGGCCTTAAAGGTGAGAATATTCTTATTGTTTTTCTGCAGCTGAAAGGATTTTAATGAGTATCAATCAGTGAAAATAAGTATTTCTGTAGGTCGAGTTTTTGAGGTGAGCTTGGCTGATTTACAGAACGACAATGATGCCGAGAGGTCTTTCAGGAAGTTCAGGCTAATTGCTGAGGATGTTCAAGGTTAGTTCATTCATTATATTTTCAATATATTACAAACTACAACTTTAAAATGATGAGACACTCAGCTCGCTTTGATACAAACATGAAGATAATTTCACTGTTCCCTAATGACGCATTTATATCAATCTCTGATTTAAAGTTGCGATTCAAGTATCATAATTTGAGCCCAAGTATATGCAGTTAAATATAAGTATTCATATTTAGGCCGTTATGTCCTCACCAACTTCCATGGTATGGATCTCACTACTGACAAATTGAGGTCAATGGTCAAAAAATGGCAGTCCCTAATTGAAGCATCTGCTGATGTGAAAACCTCTGATGGATATTTATTGAGGGTGTTCTGCATTGGATTTACACAGAAGGATCCTCAGTTCTCACAGAGGAAGACCTGCTATGCACAACACACTCAAGTAAGAAAAAGGTTCTTTTTTTAAGAATACAATTGTGAGGTTGTGTTTCATTACAGATCAGACAAATCAGAAAAAAGATGGTTGACATTATCACCCGAGACATCCAAGGTTCTGACCTTAAAGAGGTAGTCAATAAGTTATTGCCAGACAGTATCGCCAAGGACATTGAAAAGGCCTGTCAGGGAATCTACCCCCTTCACGATGTCTATATCCGTAAAGTCAAGGTAAGACTTGCTTTGGTTTATTCAGGATAAATTTGTGAATTTTTTTCTTTAATATGATGAGACACTCAGCTCGCTTTGATACAAACATGAAGATACTCTTCTGTTCCCAAACGACGCATATGTTATAATCTGACAAGATTCTAACATATTGATGAATAACCACTTTACACTGACGTTTTTATGCTGAAAACAAAACCCTCTTGGTCCGTAGGTACTAAAGAAGCCACGTTATGAACTTTCCAAACTTTTGGAATTGCATGGGGATGCTAAGGGGTCTGGGGAAGGTTCAGGTGACCCAGGGGCGAAGGTGGATCGGCCGGAAGGATATGAGCCACCAGTACAGGATAACGTATGATCATGTTATTCCGTATTTCATATGTTTATAAAAGTTATTAAAATCCGACGACAAATACAATATTTATTTAAAATTTTTATTTTAAATAGATATAGTATTTATTGGAGTATTTTATTACGAGTCGAAGCAATTAATTTTTTTCCGACTTAAAAATTAGACCCACAATTTCCTTACATTCTCATTTCCCACAGATTGCACGCGCAACGGTAATACCCATAGTAATGAGACAAAAAAAAAACAAAATGTCCTGTGGTCATTTTGACGACTGCTGTAGTAAATTTTGACGTTTTAAAGCAGTAAATACCTGTAATTAGTCACAAATTATTACATCAGAGAAAGTGTCATGTACAATTGGTAAAAGAAATTATTTCCTGCACTTGATTTACTGTGCTCACGTACGACTTAAGTGTAATGAGTAGCATTGAGTTGACGTATGCCTGCATTATGTTTTATAGATTGTCGAAGGAATCTTTTAGTTTTTTAGTTATCGAATGAGTTCAAATCGATACGTTCATATGGTTAATTCAAAAATTCTCGCAGATTGTTGCGATAAAAGACAAAGACTGAGTATAAATAGTATTTTTTATTAAATACTGGTAGTTAAAAAAAACATAATCACAGTAAAAGATGTACACTAATATATGACGTACCTGCTTCGCAATACAAAAGTCGGGTTTTTAAATAAAAGAAACTTATAAGCTAAAAAACAGTATTCTACACTATATTAATTATTTGAAAATAATACATTTTTGCGTAGGTATACAACACCAAAATACACATTTTTAAAAGAACGATATAATGGTGATCGAAAGCCTGAGAAATAATTAAAACAAAAAAAAGTCCAACTAGGTTGGTTCGTAATGTACCTACTTAAAATTGCCATTCATAAATGAAAATAAATTATATACATTAAAATGAACAAATAAAGAAACAAAGACGTAAAGACTAGCTATGAACAAAAAAGGAGTAAAGCGATAATAGGGCCTACTTTAACATATGGCAAACGATTCACAATATGAAACAAAATCATGTAAAAATAAATAAATACATTAAGAGGAAACGAACTGGATTTGAGTATGTAGAGACACCTTCAACTACACATTTC
The DNA here is from genome assembly GCF_039881205.1 of Euwallacea similis. Lineage (NCBI taxonomy): Eukaryota > Metazoa > Arthropoda > Insecta > Coleoptera > Curculionidae > Euwallacea > Euwallacea similis. Next base: position 1,298,450 of record NC_089631.1, read on the forward strand.
TATTGATGTTTGATGTGAAAAGGTGTTTATTATGGCACGTGTGGTATATTGTATAATGGAATGACATTCACAGGTTATTGACAGAGCCTTCAGCAAATTTAAATCGAAAAAAATCACTTGAAGGCGTGTGTCAGCTACTTTACTACAAAAACGGGTACCGAAAAAGGCACAAAACGTTATATGTCTTTTTTTTCTAAGGCACAAAATCTATCTATCGAAAAAGGCCTCGTTCTATGTAATGCTAACTCTAGTATCTCACCGGGAAAATCTAATGGGGGAATTCATGCTTACGTGACAATTTCGCAGCTACTATAAGTATATAAACTCTACTATTAGAGAATCCTAAAAATCTATCCATAAATATAATCTTTTGTTCAAAGTAGTTATCTGCGTATCACAAACTGATATTTATACATGTAGGTTAACGTTTCTAAAAAATCGCTTGCTGAGTTTTAGGACTTTATAAGCACCCGCATGTGCTTGTTCACAATTCCACTAAAATCTACTTTAGAATTTCATTTATTGACATCTTTGACATTTGTCAGTAGTAACTACTCTCTTCGTTGTCGCTACAACGCTATCATACAAGAAGGCCGAGCATCACTCTAGTTGGTGTAACCTTACAGCTACGTTTGTACATTTCCGTGTCTCTTTCTTATTTACATACATAAATATATAAATTAAATCAAACACTACTAGTACATTAACCCTCCATATGGCGGTATTTGTGCGCACTCATTTGCGCCAGTCCCAAGACAGCGTATTGACAGCTAAGACAATGATAGTGAGTTTGTTTCCCGCTATGTTGACAATTTTGGACACGACACACTTGACTGGGGGTGAACTTCTCGAATCCAGCCGCCTGGATACTGTCCAGCTTTTGGTGTTGGCGACGATGGGCTACCACTTTGTTGGTGTCGGTGCAGACGAATTCGCACTTTAAGCAGTGGAAATGGGACGCTTTGTTTTGGGTAGAACCTGTGAAAGACGAAAAAGGTCAACGAGGTATTTAATATTTAGATTTGGTCGTAATCAGAACTGAACTGAAAACGTACCGAGTGTATAATATCAAAATATAAGCGAAAAAGTAGGTTCGGATGGCTTGTTTAGGCGTTTGGTATAGTTAGCATTCTTGGTTGTACCTACCCAAATTAGCAGTATATGCACAATCCTGTCTTCCACAAGCCACATTGGCACGATACTGCTGAAAATCTCCACCCATCAAGGTATCAAGCCTCTCATGCCGAGCTGTATGCTGAACAAACCTGGTTTTGTCGCAAAACGAGTACCCACAGTCTTGTCTTTGGCAGTGGAAGTGCGTTTGGTGTTCCCGGTATCCGCAGTGTTGATATTTGCAATCCTATATAAATAATGAAGTAAAAAAAAACTTATTTCATTAGATAGCTGTGTATACCTCATTAAACCTGAACCTCAAGTATCCCATTGGAACTGGTTCGTCTTTTAGGATTCGCATGGAATTCTGGATCCGGGCTTTCTTGGCGTCGGGGCTTATGTCATGTGGACTCATCGAGCGTTTATTCAAGTTTGCAGCCATTGCAGCCAAAGGAGAAGTCAGATTCTCGGTCTAGAACAAGAAATAACTGAAGAAAACTTCAATAACTATGAGTTTTAAACACGAGAGCGCAAGAACCTCTGAGCATCTTTCGTAAAAACTTAAATAAAGCTTACTTGGAAAGGATGAGTTTGGTGTCCCAATAGAGGACTTTGCATCAACTGAGCATGCTGGAACATGATTTGTGAAGGAATTCCTTGCTGATACAAACTTTGAGGAAGAAAGGCATTTTGTTGCTGCATTAGGGCGATTTGAGTTGCGAAATTCGGTGGAAATTGAGCAAAATGATTATAGGCATCAAATGTAGGAGTCGAAAAATATGGACTGGCTTCTGGCTCTTTTGGCGGCTGTTGCTTAATGTCCAACTACAATAAATTAAATAACTTTCCCCTTCACCTTCACAATCTGGACACAACTTACCTGCAAACTGGACATACTCGCCACATTAATTTGCTTTTGCTCACTACTCCTTCTTTCTCCACTTAAATTTTCCGGGCTTCCAGCACATTCCTCCTTTATCCCATTGAATTCACCATCTCCATCATTATTACTTTCAGATGAATTCAGGAAACCAGTGTTGCTATGCCTGGCGACATGAGGCAGCAATTTATCCAGTTCTGAGAAGGCCTGATTGCAAGCTGTGCAGTGGTAATGAGGCTTTCGTTTCAGCTTGCAAAAAGGCCGACTGCAAGAGATCTCCGGGCCGTACAGGGTTGTTGAGGGGGCCGTTTGGGGGTCGAAGGCTTGGAGGAGAGGGCGATCTGGAAAAATTTGTTTATTTAAGAATCAAGATAAATCGGGAGTTAAAGGTTAGATTTGCATGCTAATGCAGTAAAAATCCATGCTTGAACCCGAATAATGCATGAAGCTGGTTGACACTCCTGGATAAAGAAAATTCATCAATTCGGTTCATCTCGAGTAACTAAATAACTGTGTACCGAGTCCTGTTGCTTATACTCGAAGGTTTGATCGAAATGCAACAGAACAGACACTGCAGATGGCACTGGTAGGATATTCTCCTGCAGTTCCAACATATTTGCCGTTAACATTGCCGATTTCTATCCGAGCTCGATCGACTCGACATGAACCGAAGTGATAAGATCTAATAGAATCGAAACCGATCTTCGGGTTGCTTCAGATCTTAATTTTCTTAGATTTTTCCAACTACTATTTGTATTCATTTTTAATCCAAAGGGAGGCTGGGACCCGAAGGAAATCTTTCTTCTCAAAGCAATTTTTATCACACTCGATGATACTTAGACGTGGAGTACCTTTCCCATTTTGTAGTGCGTCCATACACAGAACGTCCCAATTTAATTATTAATAATATTTTTTGTTAATAAGCAATTATGGCGTCAATCTGGTTAGTCTCAAACTGTTAATGTCGTTTAGTACTTTTCTCGTACCTGACGTCAACGACGTTACATGATCGGAGGGTGAACTTCGCTGGTCCACCGAAACGGGTGGTAACGTAGAAATAGGGTAAAAGGTCCCCGAAGCCCTCACCACTAGAAACAATAATTTACACTATGTACAAAATTTACTGAATCTAAGTGTCTCTAGTTTTTCTAAAATGTGCACACGCCAATATCCATACAGTCCCACGAAGGCAAAACTCACCTGAAACTTTGTTGTTATCAACACTTTGGCTGAGATTTACAGCCTCCATTTCAGAACTGCTCTTGGACTCGCTTCTATCGACCAATAATTCTTCGCTTTTGACACGTATGCTTGGAAAGGAGATTTCTTGATGTGCCTCATGCTTTTGATTATGTAAAACCATCTGTGAGTACTGCACAAAACTATAATTGCAGTTTTGACGAGTGCAGTGGAAGTGTCTATAAATTAAATGATCGCTGTACCTCTCCTTCAAATAGTCTATAAACTCACCGATTAATTTTATTTGAAGCACATCCCTGCAGCCTGCAATCAACCATTCGATCGTAGAACTCGAAACCATCCAAAATTTCGACGTTTTCATGGAAATCCTTGGCATGGCTGACGAGGGACTCCATTTGGTCAGTAGAATATAGACACCTTTTCCTGTTGCAGTGGAAATGTGCCGCTCCCAGATAGGTACACAAAGTATCTGGACATTTAGTGTTTTCGTTGAAGCTATCGAAGGATTGCAGAATGTTGGAATATTCCGAGGGGTTAAAAGGTGGAAATCGTTGAGGCCTGGAAGTAGTTAAAAGATTCAAATTTGCTACAACTTTGGGTTCAAATGAATTAGTGGTACTTACGGTTCATCATCGTCTTCGTCTCTGGAACCAGAAGGAGTAGTTGATGGTTTGGGCAGTTTAAAACTAGTGAAAATCGCTTGAGGGCTGTCCATTAAGCTTTGGGATCCTCCTCCAGAGTTGTAGTCATTCCAGACTTCAATTACTCGGTTTTTCGGAGGTCTACCACGTTTCCTGGAAAATTAAGAAAAAAGCGAACTGTAAAAATGTACAGCTGGGCGCCTTTCCATCTAACCAAACAAAATTGATAGATCAAATCTGCCTGCACCAAAAAACATAAACATCGACGGTTTAATTCCAATTTAAACAATGGAGACGTATGTTAGCTGGTGCGTTCACCAAATCTTTCCCTATTAGATTATTATTTACGAAGAATTTGTTATTTCCAAGGCACTTTTTGAAAAACAGTTTCAAGCTTCAGTGTTCATATTCACCATTCAAGCGCATATTACAAACTCACCTGCAAAACATCCCATCAATGCTCGTTGTCAGATGGGTCGCAGTCAAGGGATCCTTCGTCAGGCTCAGTTTCTGACTATACTGATGCATTTTATAGTGCTCCAACCTCCTAAAGGGCTTTTCAGACGTCAAGATCACTTCCCGGCATCCATCTAGACTGCAATGGTAGTGTTTCTCCTTATTCTGGTACACGCAAGACTGATCCTCGCAAAGCTCGTTCGCTTCTGACACCGAAAAGAAATTGTCGGTAATGATTTCCTGCTGCTCGTGATTTCTTGAGTGTTCTCTGGCTGCTTCCTTTGTCGTCAGAATCACCTCGCAGCTATCCTGAAGGCAATGGAAGTGCTCCTGAAAAGACAAATTTGGTGAAACTTCATTTCGACGTAGAATAACTGATTCACCTGAAAGCAGTAATGGCAATTTTCCTTGAAAGTGCATTTTTGAGTTTCCGGGACAAATTGACAGTATTTCCTCCAGTAGTCTTCAGAGTTGAGAGTTTCCTCTTGAGAGGGGAGATTCGAGGCTTCGCTGGCGCTCAAGTCCATCGCAAGGGCCCCTTCGGACTCCTCGTTGTAGCTTAAAGGCGAGTTTCGGTCGCTCAGACTTTCAGTATTCGAGATATTGGACATGGAGTTTTGGTGGTTGTAGAAATTAGCTAGATCTATTTGAGCCTCGTAATCCCTGGCTAAAGGTGTGAATTGGGTGGGGGTGGGAGGCAGACCGCTTCCCTCTGCTAGGGTTTTCATCATGCTTTGAGCCAGTTTGTACTTCCTAGAAGACGAGAAGGGTGGCTTATGGAGGGTAATAGAGGGGAATTAGCCCTTTTCAGTTCGTATGAGATTAGCTCTTATTTCTCTTCCCATTCAACTCAGTCCTTGCGACTTACCTGTAAGCAAGTTCGCTATCTTTCCTTTCGTGCTTGCGCTTATGGGAGAATAACTGTCCAGAACTATGAAGGACGTAAGAGCACTGAGGCCTGATGCAATGGATGTGGTTGCAGACCTTGGAGAAGCGGCAATTCTCGAAAGGACACATTTCATTCTTCATGAATTTTTTAAAGCCGTCTCTGGACAGTTGCTCGTCTTTGATGTGGTACGTTTTGTGCTTCTCTAGTGTGGGAAATTAAAGATTAAAATCTTCATCATTGTGAATTAGTGGGAGGGAAAACATACCCATGTCAGATTTGTTTTTGAAGGTAAATCTACAGCCGGTCCTCCTGCAATGGAAGTGGGTGGTTCTTTGGCCGAAGAAGGCGCAATAGGAGGCTCCGCATTCTTCGGTGGCTCGGTATCTAAAGATTAATTTTCAAATTCAATTTTACGTAATATTCACACCCCTCTAATGTTCAGTACGTTAAAAAAATTCAACTTACCTCTGAAACCCTTCTTGCATTATAGCACTGTCCTTCCTATGGTAATTGCTATGCATCTGCACGTCACTAGTGGATATGTAGACCTTATCACAATTTTCCTGAATGCAGTGGTAGTGCGTTTGCTTCTTGTTATGGGTGCAATTCGCGAACTTGTCGCTGCAATCATCGAGGGGACTGTAACGCATGAAACCGTGTTGTAGAGATTCGTCTCGCTTCTTGTGCCACTTAAAATGTCGGATCATCTCTTCCTTCTTCAAAAACACCCTGGAGTTACAGTCCAGACAGTGGAAGTGCTCTCTGGAATGGTTTTGAGGGTTTCAAACTTGAATAATTGCAGAGTACGCCTCTGGATTTTAACCAAAAAAACAAACAAATTATTTATGCAACCAATAATACATGAAATTTTGCAAGTTCGGACAACAATCACCTCTCTAATGAAAGCTTTACAGTACAAGCTTAAAATTGGTGTTTTCTGATGAGAAAAGTCCTTAACTCCTATAGCTTAGGAAAACACCCCATAGGTGTCGCTCAGTTAGATTCAAACTGCGAGACTTGCGCGATTCTATTTTTTGGTGGTATATAGTCTTACCGATAGTTAAGGTCTTTACAGTAGGTGCTGCCGCACTCTACGCTAGAGGCGAATTTCTTGACATATTTGGAGTAATCCACTTGGGAGGTTTTGTTCACAAGGAGGCTGGACGCGGACATAGATGAGTCACGTGGCTGTAGCGAAGTCGACATTGATTGTTGTAGCATGGCTGAAAGAGGAAAAGTATATTGGAGAAAATAATTATGCATTATAGTGATTTTGCGGCCAACAAAAGTTTCCGTTATTACCGAATTCAACCCGTATATTAAGGCATAAACTCTCTTCCGAAAAAGCGATTGCTGCTGGTGCCCCCATGACACAATATATGATTCAACCTCTTAATACTTTTAAAAAAGGGGTGCCAGGGGTTTGAATTTGAAGGGTTAAAATTTGATAGTCTGTGTTTTTAATAATCCCGAGGGTCCCGAATACTAATTTTAGATTTTGTTGAAAGGACTTGCCTGGCGGATGAGAGATTTTCCGCACTATTGGGCCTTTGTCATAATATTTTTGGAATACGATACAGATGGCAGTTTCAACGTTTTTTTTTATCGGGCGAGGGTATTTTCAAATTTAAAAGGAGGAAATTGGATTATCAGCTGGGAAGAACTGAAGGGTTGCAATATGTGCAATTTATAAATTGCATATTAAAATAAACTGGTTGAAGGCAGTTTAAAAGGGCGAATTCGCTAGTTCCCTTTGATCAGTTTTGCCGAATAATTCCTATATTTATCTCCGTCAGCTTTTCAAATATTATTTAACATTTTTATATTCTTGACATAATGGGGGAACTGCATATTTACGATCAATTAATCCAGATTTGATTGTTGAGCTTTCTTCTAAGTGTAAAAGATCTATTTAGAAGGGCAATGACACAAATTTTTCCATAGCTTTAAGCGAACAGTCCCAAATTCTGCTCAAAAAGGTGCAAATTTCAATAGAAACATGTCATTCACATCTGGTTACAAAATAAACTTATATTTTTTTAACATAACGGTGGAGTCTAAATCGACTTTTAATTATTCCACATTTAGTTGTAGTGTCTTCTTCTAAATCTAAAACATCTATTTAGAAGTTAAAAGCTTTTTCTCTACATCTTCCAAAGAGCGGTTCCAAATTCTAGCCTTGGGCCGAAGTCGCTTACAAGATTTTTTTTGATCATGCATCAATGAGATGCTCAATTCAACCACCTTACTTTCCCAATATAAATGATCTTTTCCCCATGTTTCGTTCCATTTAAAAATTCTAAAAATCAGAGCTTCCATTGGCCAACGACGGAACAGTTAATTAATTCAACCCCTCTCAACATCCTCGTAATAACACCAAGTCCCAAGCAAAAATTTTAATCCGAACAGATCTGTTTAAAGCCACCCCTTTGCATGGATTTCGCACACGTGCATTCGCATAACACAATTACTTTATAAAAAGTACCAAAATAATGGGGGTCTAAAATTACCGAATGTTCGAAAAGAAAAGCCGGCCTTTGAAAAGCGTTTCTTATTTATCTTTTAACCCTTTTTTAAAATCGGAATATATAAAGCTTCCAGCTTGAGCTCGAACAGCGGCCCACTGCGAAGCCCCGACGGGATTCCTGATTTCGGGGCCCCACGAACGCATTGGACCGTCATCAAGTGTACAGACCCCTGGCTTTCATTAAAAAGATGTGAAAGAGCTTTTTGAGTTCATCCTGTCTTTTTTTAACTTATTATTGGCCTACGTAGGTATTGTGATCTTGGTAGCTGGAGTTTATTAGGTAACCTAATGATAGGGGCCTTATACGGGTTGTTCCGGGGTCATGACTTCGCATGTGCGTACGAAGTACTCCCAAATTACTTTCATTTTCATCGAGGATCTTTTATCTAAAGTTTTTAACTTATTTTTGCCAGTTTCTTCGTTGTACATTCAACAACCTGAGAAAGGGACTCGCTAATTGAATTTCAAGTTTGCTTAAGTAGCGAATACTCCAGGAACCTGGACGCAAATTGAAAGGTGCACGTCGACGCTCAAGCCCAGATTAGGAATTTTCTAGTTAAAATTAGAAATTTGCAACGTTCTATGTCTAAAATGGAAAATTTAAGTCTCAGTTTCACCATTCAGAAATTAAATTGCAAGTGCAGCACTTCCACTACTTGCAAGTTGGAATTAGTCATTAGTCAATTAGGCATGAGATTTGAGATGGTCGTCAGGTAAATTTGAATCATGTTTGGATAAAGGTTTTCTCTCTCGAGTTTCGAGTGTAATTTTGACAGTTTTTCTTGCTAATTAAATGACCTCAGTTCTAGTATTATTTGCACCCAACATTTTCATCCTAAAAGTAATCGACCGATAAAAAAACATATTTCTATAGCCTCAAAACCCGAAACCTGGACGAAACCGAATTTCGCCTTGTCTCCACTTCAATGTTAAATAAACCAATCAGCCTCACCATCATCAACCAGATGTTTAAAGCACATATACACATCGAAAAAGCAGAAGGGTCAAATTTTTAATTCAATTTCATGCGAGCATTCGAATTACACAAGCTCGAAACGGGCACAAAAGCGCTTTTATGCCGCCTGGCCTTAAGGCTCAAACTTCCGTAAAATCTTAACTCTTTTCTCTCTGCGTTTCAAAGGCTTTTGTGTTTGTACAAGTGTGTTTTCAGAATATTATGTGGACATGGGTTCGACGATTATAAATCGAAAATCCGGGGATTTTATTTAAAAGCACGTCTAGATGGGTTCAGTGAATGAAATCCTGATGTGGGCTTTTGGATTGGGCATATGTAGGGCTCTTTGAAGCAGGAAATTGGGAGTTTTAGAGGCAAATTTGTAGGAATTTAGAGGAAGGTTTTGGGTGCTGATTAAAAAATTGTCAGAAACTACAGGGGTGAGTTTCCTGCAAATCTTAAAGCTGCTTCAAAAAACTGGCTACTACGACCCTGTTCAATACTGGAATTGTCTTATTTCAAGGATTAAAGAGCTTTTGGTTACTTGACAGCACAAAAGTCAGTGATATACATAGATTTATTCTAGAGGGAGGCAAAGTGTGCTTAAGTTTCTTGTTGATCTTCCAGCTTCTTCAAGGAACTATCTACTACGACCCTATTCAATGCGGATGAGGAAAGTTGTTTCCAACGGAGCTTATAGTCATCGCTTATAGTCGCTTTATTGTCACCCATAAGAACTCACCGAAGACTACACAAGAGACTACACAAGAAGTCATAGAGCAGGTAACTCGTTTCCATTTCACTAATTGTCAACTTCTTATCAATTTACCGTTGAGCCCCCCTTTAAAGCCGCCTCTACTAAGATCCCACTTAATATTGATTTGAACCCAAAAATTTCAAAATGAAATAGAAACAGCAACACTTCTGGATCGGGCAATGTATGTTTTTATGTAATTGAAACTGTACGTGTATCGGAATGTTGTTCTCCATGCAACTTCAACTGAAGCGTTTAGTTGATTTTTGGCACAGAGCACTCGAAAATAGCTTGTTATGCTGCCTGGAATCTGCAATTTGGAAATTTTAATTTGTTCTAATGATAGTGATGGTGACGTCAACGAAGGGATAGTGATCTTAACCCCTCGCGGAAGACCGTAAAAGATGCATTCATCACGTATGTGTCTGGCAAGCAAAAGCTTTCACAGATAAATAATTATCCAGGAAAAGTCGATTAAATGATTTAATTTGTGTCACGACGCGAGTTATTTTTCGATCGGCTAAATTTCTGTGTCTAAGCCAAAAATTTAACATTTCGATTTGGAAAAATCGAGGAAACTTGGCAGATGGCTCGGCTATTATTTCTATTCTGTGCGGCTTTAATTAGAAAGACCGCCGCTGCCTGGAAATCTAATTAGAAATATCAGGAAAAGGTTAGAAAATCTTATGCCAGACGAAATAAAACAATACCGGCATTCTCGATGCACTTTGCTACGCTCAGCATCCCAAAGCTCGCCATGTGTCCTGAAGCCAATCTAATAAATTAAAATCCGTGTCGGACACATTATACCTCATTCATAACTCTTTTTTGTAATTTTATATAGCCATCTATTAGATTTCGATAATTAGCAATCAAAATCACATAAAATTTGAATAACGCGTGAGTGCGTGTGCTTTTTAGACGCGATAGACCAGTTCTTGAGATCCAGATTCGAGGAGTTTTCGATACGTAAGCAGACGCTGCTATTTTGTATTTGCAGCAATCGTTGACTGCGAAGTACGCGCAATTGCAGGCGTTATTTATATGTAAAAAAAAATTTTAACAGTAAAATTGAGGTGCAGTCAGGCATTAATTTCAGGTTTGCATAAAAAGTGTTTCTGCCTGCCTTGTCGGGTTTTGTTATAGAAAGATCTTAATTGAAGGCTTTGACGACGTGCGGCATCGTAAAATGTGATTAATGACCGTTTTCCCGGACAATCGAAAAGTACCCGTGTTTGAAGGTTCAATGAGCCTCCAGAGTGCACACCACACTTCTATTCACTACTAATAGGAATGCAGGTTAGTTCAGGTTAGTTACGAGACCCTAACTTATTGTATGAACGTAAAAGCCCTTTTCTCAAATTTAACATGTGTCAAGAGTATCAACAATGTCACTTTTTGACTTTTTGAGTTTGGCAATCTTGGCGTTGAACGTAGTTGAAGTTCAAAAATAAAGACGAGGAAGGAGGACTTTGAAGGGGCTCCCGGCAGTGTGTACCTACATACATACGTGGGGAAACTTGGTGTTGGTATTAACCTGAGTTAGTCTAAATCCTCAGAATTCCATCATATCCAAATGAATGTCAAGCCATATTTGGCAGGAAAGATGCGTGACTCACTTAGTTATTAGGGACTTTGTCTAAGCACACATGTTTCGGACGTCAGATATCGGACGCATGTCTAACGTCAAAATGACGTAGGAATGCGATTTTCCGAACTATAGACGTCTGATATCCGACACCTGAAACTCGGGCTTCATTCTACATTTGCGTTTGATTGAACACTTAACGTGCGAATGAAAACCTCATTAAACGCAGATACTGATCATGTGGTACGTATATAACGCACTCCGATTGGTTGGATATATACAGTAAACGAGGTCCAATTTGCGAAACTGAGCATTAATGAAAAATCATGCATTAATGGGATTTTCAAAGAATAATCTTGTATAGTTATATTAAAGAAATGTGTTGATTAGCCACTTGGCTGCCTTGCATAGCCTCGTGCGTCTTCGGCGACCCGAACACAAAACAGCGGAATATTCCTGGAACTGTCAAGGCAAATCCAGTTTTGAAAATGCGGTTTTTACCCTTTTCCAGCCTGATACAATACTGAGCAAATACTTATTTTATTCCTATAAAATTAATCTTTAATTTGGTATTTAATTTTGTTATGTTTGTTCGCAATAGCACTCGGAATTTGATCGTTTTCTCGAGGGCGATGGGTGGAGACGCGGAGCGCGGACATCATTGCCTGAACGATATTCTTTTGTTTGCAAAGCCTACTTAGCAAAAATTTTACTTCCGTTGGGATGACTCTTAATGAACAATTTTCTAGTTTCTTTCTAAATTTTGAGTTAATTTTCTGAAGCTCTGAACCAACGAGAAAGAACACCAATTCCAAAGCGAGAAATTATAGGTATAATTCAATGCGAGCTAGTTCAGGTTAGCAAGAGCGTTCGCCCTCGGATGGCAGTGGTTTCTGTCTATCTTTCTAAACGACGACTTGCCAGGGTTAGTCCCACAGAAGACCAATTCTATGTCTGAATTGGCAAGAACGAGACCACTCTAGTATTGATCTTATTTTACTCAATTTCGCAGTATATTTGGTCAAATTTAATGTCAGAATGACTTGTTTGCTTCGCTTTGCATTTTACTTACCAGTCTCGCATTCATTTTTGAGAATCTCCAATACTTTCGTGATGAATTTCTGTGCACACTTTGTACTACAGAATTTTCCGTTTAACCTAACTCCAATAGATAAATCTTTTCTGAGTAATATTTAAATCATGTATATTTAACGGAATACGGTGTTTGTGCTTCGTAAGATATTCGACGCTTTAATTATGACATTCTCGGCCTAATCATGCGATAGAGATGAGAGCTTCTTTTAGACATTGCTATTGTTGGCAGTTACCTAAATTCTAACCGAAGTTAATTCAATCAAAACAAAAAGAGGGGAAATAGGCCATCTCCTAGTGACGCATATGCAAATGCACTTTATCAGCATAACAACCTTTATAAATACGAAATTTTATGAATAGTTAAAAAGCCTAAATTGGTTAAATTGACCCTCAATTGTCGTGAGATCTCGGATTCTCTCCGCGCTTCTCTATTGGGCCTAATTTGTCGTGATTACGTCTAAACGACAAGGCAGGCCTGGAAACAAACGAATAAAATCGAGACCGGGCGCATAAAAACAAGTGAACGGAGACAAATGGAATAAATCGAGCGGGACACTCTTATTTGACGTTTCCCTTTTGTTTTACTTTTATTGTTTTTAATGCACTTGTTTCGTTTATGTTTTGTTTCCGTCGATAAACGAGGCAGGCCCGGGATGAAGATGCGGAAACAATTTTTTTTTAATTTAGCGAAAATTGAATGTTAGAGGAATGACGAAAAACAAAGAAGTATATTTTTTAATAAGATATTCAGGAATTTCGAAAATTTTAGTAAAAAGGCGGTGATTTGTCTCATATTTAGGCAAATAATACTGAAACGATGACAGCTTGTTTATTCCCCATAAATAATAATCCTATGGGGACAGATCTGGCGAGCATGCCGGCCAACGTATGTCTTGATTGTTTGAAATGAAAGGAAATTCAATTCATTGCTGTTTATTATCGTTGAAAAGGTTATAACATGTTTTTTTTTTGTTTGTAACCTCTAAACAAGTTAAAAAAAATCCTTTTGTCTGTCAAAACTCTACCAAAAAATTTGTAAATGAAAAGAACGCTTTTTATTCAATTATAAATGCTACCCTAATTTGGGGGCCACCGGACACCCAGTAGAACCCGGCCCCTAACGCTTCGAGAGTAACGAACTTTATCGTGCGTTAGCAGAAGCACAAGTGCATCCCATACGCAATCCCACAAAAATATTCCAAATATAAAACATGTCTGGTTTCTAGTAACCAAGAAACGTTATCTTTTTATTTCCCCAACTTGAAGCGAAGCAGTGTTCTGCTCTTTATGAAAAGTTCCAGTCTTCGGGAATCATAAAATTGGTATTAATAACACGAACGTTTCTGGTTTCGAGCCGGAAATAAAGCAGGGATTTCTTAGGCCCGACTAAACCTTCAGTTAGCGCAATTTTTTGAGGACATTCCGCTTCTCTGGAGAAAAAGCGGCCTAAATGCGGCACATAGCGGTTTCCGCGAAAATATGAAATATTCCTTTACGTGCTTTCACGCACCGTATCGCAATCTCGGACAGGCACTTTTTAAAGAGCATGAGGAATTTATTTGAAGGCGAGTCTTTGTTTCGAAAATTATATCTCCCCTTTTAGTGCTTTTCTATGTAAAATGTCGTGAAAATATCTCGTTGGGACGTGCGTCGAGAAAAAATTGAAAATCATTTATTAACGACATACGCGCAACAAAAGACGATCTACATTCGAGCCCGTATCGAGACAGTCGAGTCACGGCCGACTGCCTGAAACAAATGAACAAAAGCCAAAAATCTTTTCCGCAATTGCATTTTAGCTGTGTTTTCGACTTTCGGGATTTATTTTATGCTTGTTGTTAACTTAACCGCCTGATAAATGACTCTATGACATGGTTAAATTTAACCTACAGAAGCCTGAAACATATGAAGCATCTATGTCACTTTACTAGAAGCCGCAGTGAGAGCTTTCTATAAATTTCCCGCTAAAATACCGCAATTTATAACCCAGGACTTCCTATGTAGTACTAAACCATAATGCGGAAAATTTGTCCCATAGCGAACGAACTTTCTGAAATTTTTGGAATCCACACTTATTTTTGATAAAACAAGAAAATTATAAGAGTTGCTCGAAAGGCTCACCGTCCCATTCCAAGCATAGGTCTATGTGTCTTCTTAAGTTCTAGATTAAGTTGAAGGCCTCCCTTTTCGTTATTTTGGATTTTAAACTTACTATGACCTTTTTTAGCAGCTCATTAATATAGATTTGTAAATGAGGTCTTCGATAGTTCCCCATAAATAATAATCCAATGGGGACAGGTCTAGTGAGCGTGCCGGCAACGTATGTCTCCATTGTTTGAAATCAGAGAGTAGTTCTATTGACTGCTGTTTATTCTTTTTGAGGAGGTTTTGACATTTTACTCACCGCCTGTAAAACGGTGTATGAAGCAATAGATGAAAAATTTTAGGTTATTACTAGCATATCCCACACAATTTGCAATGCAGAACTCGCGATGTAGTCGTAAGCCATAATGCGTTAATTTCGCGCAACGATGGACAACGTTTCCGTAACTTCTGGAATTTGCAGCTTTCCTCAGCAAAACGTAATGTTGGAGAAATACGTAAATCACGCTTTAATTCACGTCCAAAGTCCAAAGTGAAATAATAATAAAACGGGACAATCGCAAAAATTGGCAAATTTACGGTTTCTGCAAGGCTGTAAAAGGGCATAAAGTATAAATTTACGGATTCTAAAAAAAGTTCACTAGACTCGTAACTTTAAATTGTAAATGTTGACGTTTACGGCTTTATATACTGCTTGTGATTTTTGCTAAAAAACCACTTTATGTCTAGTGCTTACAAAAGCTTACTTTGTTGCATGTTTCCACCAAGAACTATTGCGATTTGCCAGGATGGTAATTACGGAAATATTTATTTACGTACCCATTTTTATTGCACTTTCATAAATTCGCTACAAAGTCAAATTTTGCCGCGCGCAGCATTATTATTTAATGTAGAGATCAAATAGAATAAATTCTTCATTATTTTTATCTTATCGTTGACTTGTTTTTACCTCCTAATGTTTTATATCGTGGTTGTTACGGTCACGTGCTGTTCTATCAACCTGTGCCATCTGACTGAATACACAATTATATTTAATTAGGTGCTAACTTCAGAACTTAAAAAAGTGACGCTCCGATCATACTGATGTAATGCCTGGGAATAGCCATTACCGCCCTCCTTAGGACAGAGTCACATATGGTGACGCTCCGCGGTCAATTTGGCCATTTCTTAAAAAATTTGCAGAACGGGGATAAATGTTAAAATTAGACAACACTGCCAAAATTACGAAGGTGTGGTGCGATCTCTTCTCTAAAAAAGAAATAAAAGAGCAGCGCTGCTTTGTCGCCTACCGGGTGTCAATTTTTTTAGTGCCTTCACTATCGTATCCCCAAAACGGTGAGAGTTACAAAATCTGTTAAGTGGAAAAATCTTGCCGTTTTTGGAGGAATTTTAATATACCGTAAATGGCGTTGTCAAGTTGTTTTTGGTATCCCCCGAATCCTCACTCCGGAAGAAAATTCAAAAGCTTTAAAATTTAACATCACTACGTCATCGTTTTACCACACCCACACCAGTTAGTTAAATGGCAATATTATGACATTGCGGTATTCTTCTTAAAGCGTTCGGGCTCTACTCGTACTTTGCGTTGCGCTTTTGGGATGGCAACACAACATAATATAGTTGATAAACGACCACTGTAATTTCACCTTCAGTGTAGGGTTGTTAAATGTCCGATCACGAAAATATAATATTTTACTTCTCCGGATGTTTCACTGGTAAATTACCGGAAATTTTCAGGCAATTCTAAATAGTTGGATATTTTTGACCAATGTCCACATATTCCTCTGGTAAATTACCGATTAATTTAATTTTATATGTTAACTATCACTGCTGTTTACTTCATATATGTCACTTATTCCGTCATTATTGAAGGTGACGGTCCAATTCAAGAATCTCCAAGCAAATTCAATGCGACTTGTTCGTCTTGGTCAAGTACTTCTGAGGATTTACCAGTCGGACATTTGTCATCCTACATCACTTCAGAGTGAATAGTCCCTTTCTGTCCCTACGTTCTTGATTTTTTTCGTGGAAATAAAATATTTTTAAATACGCAGAGTGAAACAGAGTTTTAAACGATTTAAATAATTAATTTTAAAGATTATTTTTTCAGCCCTTTTAGTCTTCAGTTACACCGTCTTTGCAATTTGTCACTCTTCAGTTTTAACAAAGACGTCGAATTAAGTTCCCCTTGACTCGAGCGTTAACCCCAATTTGTCAAAGATTATTACCATTTTTTAAATTATTTTTCACAAATTTTTTCATAAAATTCTAAAAATAGCTAAGCCAAAGATCGGTAGTATTTTAGGAGATATTTTGACGATCTTCTTAAAAAAACTTTCTTCTCTCCGTTGAGAGAATAAAACTGCAATTTTGCTCCCTAGGGATAGCATTTTCCTCCATGCGCTACATAAATACTCTAATTCCTGCTTTGTTTTTCCAAAAAATACAACATGGGTGGTAGAAAAAGATTAGATGCGCCTCTAGAGGTCAGTGCTTTTTCTCCCCTCAAGCGTTGATGTTCTTCACTTGATTTTCGGGTCACTCACGGGAGTAAAAGCAGCACTTACTTCCCTTGTTACGTGTGTTAATTAGCGACTTGCCTTTCATAACTTCGTGTACCTTCGGCAGTCAGAACGGAAAACGGCGGAACATTTCTGGTAGTGTTAAGCTAAATTCAGTTTTAAAAATGCGATTTTTACTCTTTTCCAGCCAGGCAAGGCACTAAGCGAACACATATTTAATACCTACGAAATTGATCTTTAATTTGATATATAATTTTGTTATGTTTGTTCACAATATCACTTGAAATTTGATCATTTTTTGGAGGGCGATAGGTGGAGACACGGACCGCGGACGCCATTGCCCGAACGATATTCATTTGTTTGCAAAGCCTACTTACCAGAAACTTTACTCGCGTTGAAATGACTCTTAATGAACAATTTTCAAATTCCTTTCTAAATTTCGAGTTAATTTTCTAAAGCTCTGTACCAACGAGAAAGAACACCAATTCCAGAACAAGAAACTGTATTATTCTATGCGGGTTAGTTTAGGTTAGTAAGGGCGTTGCCCCTCGGAAAATTAGAGATGCGCCTCTGGAGGTCAGTGCCTTTTCCTCCCTCAAGTGTTGATGCCCTCCGTTTGGTGGCGGGCTTCAGATCACTCGCGGGAGTAAAAACAACACTTACCGCCTTTGGCGCCTAAATAAACCATTTCTCAATATTGTCGTGTGCAGACGGCTGATGAATGTTTTCAGCACAGATGTCGCGACTCGCTAAAATAAATCTTTGATCAGATATTTTTTCCTTTCCTTGTTTTCTTGAATTTTTTAATTTTGGTTAAGTGGTGAGTCCGGTGAAGTGGCGAGATATTCTAAAACAAAAACGTGTGTACGTGTTTCTTTTTAATTTTATTTATCCAGTAAAACTTGCGAATAAAAGAGAAGCGCTCATTAATATCTCGGAAACGGCAAGCACAAGGTGTTGATCCTTTATTTGCCTTAGCACGCACCGCTGCAGTCTTTGCACTTATGCGCGGCGTTATAGGCGTACTGTAAAATTTAGCAATAAAATCTTAAAAGATTCTTATAGAGAAAACCTATAAAACGTTTCTGCAAAATGGGTTTTATCGTCACTTTTAGATTTTATTGGCGTTTCCATTGTTGGCCTCTAAAAGTTTTACCGAGAAGTCGAATTTCTACACTCTACTAGAAGGAAAAATTACCCACTGACGTTTATATTATTGGTGTGATTGTTATAACTATCAAGGCGAGAAAATAAAACCTCCGTTCCATGCGAGCAATAAAAACAAATTGATGTGTTTTTAAAGTTGGGGACATCATGAAGAGATGTGAAAAATTTAAATAATAAATTGGGAGTCAGTTTAAGCGAATTAAATCAAATATGTCAGAGGCAATTTAAGTCAATTTAGTTGGTTTTTGTGACGGTGGTAAAACAGCGCATTCTTCGGCCTTAATAAAAACCTCATTGACTCGGTTAAAAAAAATCATTTTTACTGCTCAAATCAGGCGTGAAGCGATCGGGGAACTTACCGTTGAGGGGGGACTCCATGGGGGGCGGGGATGAGCTATCAGTCTTGTTGAGGTGGGAGAACGACATTCCCCCGGAGAATATACCCTAGAAAAACATAAACAGTTAAAACGCCAATAAAATCAATAGCAAAGGAGTTATCATGCAATTATACGCGCGTTTTCCCGCAACACTAATCCAAGCTGGGAAATAAAGCAAGTCTAATTACTTTTTAAATACAGTTCACACGAAACAAGATGTAAAATCTTGTAAAACAAGCGATTTATGCTAGAAAATGAACAAAACTGCTGGGAATTTACACCGATAGCGTTTTTTAAGGAGGGAGTTTTCGCATTATCGTGCTATAACGCGACTGGATATACCCACTGTTTTCTGTGCATCATCCTCCGTTAACCTTAACAAAACCTCGAGTTTTAACAATATCCCCCCTCCCTCCATATATCAACCTACACAAACATCCGTCCCCTCAACTGCACATAACGGCAAACACCCCGAAACTTCTCCTCTAATCATCTCTTTTCTAATTGCCTGCAATTTACTAGAAACCCACAAAACAGTGTGAGAATCACACTTCCCTGAAATTACTGCCATATCGACCATTACAGCCTCAACAATAAAATTGCGCTCCCAAGAAATAAACTAATTAACCTATACTTACCTAAACAACCGAAAACTTACCTTTCCGACCTCACTTTCATATCAGAAAAACATGAGCAAAAAACATACCGTAAGCCTCCCGTCGTCACCCATATCACTCTTACTCCTGCTCCCGTCCTCCCCGAAGTAGTCCACGCCCTCTCCGCATCCGTTGGTCGCGCCTCCTCTGCTCAGATTCAAGCTAAGAGGAAAGCTGTGCTTGCTCTCCCGATTGAGAAGGCTGGGCGCGGCGGGGTTCGAGAGGGTGTGCGCGTGAGGTAGCTTCATTCCTATTGCTCCGAAATGACTAGAGGGCGCGACTTGGCCAACGGGTGTGCTGCGCGACGACTCGGGGCAGTGTTTCGGGGAGAGGGGCGTTGATGGGGGAGTGGGAGGTTCGTTAAGGGATGAATGGGATTTGTGGGGCGTGGCGAGGGAGAGGTTCTCGAAGATTTTGCCTGAAAATGAAAGCAGAAAATGAAGAATTAAATAAGAACGTCCAAGTCGTTTTGGTTAGGGGCATAATGTATATTTTTAGTTTTTTAAAATCGACATCCGGCATATTTTTAATGTTTTCAGTAAAATTGAAATATGGGAAAGTTTCTTTCCTCAAAAAAGTTGTAACAAGACGGCAAAAAGGTTCAGATAGAAATGAAAAGGGGATGCTGGGCAAACGGCCGACACGTATTTCTGATTATTGGCTTCATCAGACATGTGTGCGTATAAAGTAGGTATGTATCAAATATCATGCTGCGCATGTCGAGCATGTACGAGCACGAGTAAGTTAATCTGATCTGAGGTTAACATACAATAGGTTTGACGGATTAAAACAAAAGCGACGAGCACTGTTGCCACGTCCACGTGTTGACGAACCCGTTAGTGACAAATGACGTCATTTCACGGATTTGTTCGTTAACCAGTCTCAAGAACACGAAAACCTAATTTATCGGGTAAATCCCAAAAAACAGTCCGAATAATTATTCTTCAATTAAGAAGTGTTGTAAGCTGTAAGTCAAGGTGTGCTGGTCTAGTTTTTTGTCCATTTTTTAAGCACATTAGCGATGATTATACAGGAAACAAGGTTCTTGCGGTTGGCATTTTAAAATTCCTGAATTGTGGAGGAAGGCGGTATTACGGGATATTACGTAACAAGCAATTGCTCACAATTAGGGCGAATGCTCTGCAGAAGATGAATCATGGGACATTCTCAAAGGCAATTTGCATGTTATACGTCCCAACGGAACCAAAACGACATAGAGCGGATCTTAATTAAGTGCAACATTTGATATTCGGGGGCCATTGCATAGAATCCTGGCTCGAGACTGCGTTCCTAATATATTCACAATAGGAATTTTTAAAGTGGGCTTATAATAATTTCCTTCATTTATTCATAGGAAACGAGTTTCTGACACACAATAGGCCCCTAAAAAATCTACATTTTAATAACAAATAACACTTGAAAAAGGGAGTTACAGAACTGCCAAGAAAATTACGACAAACGTTAACGTTACTGCTTTGGCGCACTCTCAACAAATCACAAGAAAAATCGTTAACAAATGTGAAACTTAATGACGAATATTAGATGGCGAATAGTACGAGAATCTGGGACATAACGTCTGAAAGGATGCTACCATAGCTGCCTACCTGTTATTGCATGAAAGTCTCTAGTCATCATACACCTGGCTTGTTTTTTTCTATTTAGCTGAGAGAAACAAACTTAAGATATGAATCTAAGTGTGTAATTTCGGCGATGGTTAGAACCAGGTTACATTCATAAGGAAGAATTTTTGCTCCTTTAATCCGGCCGAAGACCGGTCCTCTATCCTGCCTGCGAGCTTTAACTGAGACGGAACAAGTGAAAACTAAATCACATTAAACGTTAATAACCGCAGCAAATATTCGCGAATAAAACTGCGTAGAACAAGAGAATCACAAAACTGAGAAAACAAAAAAAAATCAAAAATTGAATGAACCCGATAAAAACAGAAAACAAAATTAAAATAATCGTAATTAATCAGATGGAACTAGATAAGGTTAAAATGCTTCAACAGAGCGTCGTCTTCATCGACTTCAATTCAATTTGCAACATTGCTGGAATCGGCATTATAGGATGAAAAGTGCACGTGACAATGTCAAAACGCTTCACATTTTGACGCATTGACAACGTTTTGACAACAAACGCTAAGCGCAGCGTTGCCAGATGAGCTGGCCTTCAGAAGAATGGCATATTCATGTGGTTCCAAAATTGAGCTAAAACAGGCAAAAATGGTTCTATGGAGAGTGCCACGAAGCTTCTCCTCTGCTGTAGAGGGGACCCCTGGTCAGACCCATAGACTTCTTTGCCATGATGTCTTCTTTTCGTCCCACTTAAAGACTTAATGTACTGGCTATTCTAGACTACTTAAGCCCGGCAATCAACCGCCCATATAAAGTAAATAAAGACATCTCTGGCAGGTGGAAGCATTGACTTCTTCGTCCGCGCATTTAGGTGGACGTTACAAACTATTATTGTCTCTCCAATGAAGAATCGTTGGTCAAATGGGTGTGGCGGGTCGAATAAAAAATCTAGTAGTTAAATGAGTCAGGCTAGACAATAATATAAACGAGCTACAAGAGTTATTTCAAGTTTCGTGTGGCTACCTTAAACTCATTTGTTAAATGACCCGAAGGAGTTTTCGCCTTTCCCGATCAGTTTCTGTGCTTCGAAAACTGGTTTCTTGTCTATTATCCATTCTTATGGTTATTTCATGTTTTGCGCTTACTTTTCAGAGAATCGATGGTAATAAATGTTTTTTTATGCGTGTGTGTGCATTTGGAGATTGAGGCTGACTTATTTAGGGTTTATTTGATAACGGGCCTTCGCCAATGCGCCGCAGAAAATATTAATGAACAATCAGTTTTTTCTCGTGCGCTAAGAACAAATTACCTGCAGTGTTGCAAAGCTGGGCCTATGGCATCGGGCCTGGTAAAAAAATAGTACATGTGTAGTAAACTAAATGCGTTGTTACTAAATTTTAATCAATAATAATAATATGTGGCCTCAATTTGTTTTATGTAATAAGGTCGTTTTTTGCTCGTAAGCAGTTTAAGTTGGTTTCTGAACTAATTCCAATTTTCAGCATCCTTCCCGGGCAATACCATTTAAATTAAAGCCGACTCGGTGGGTGTCTGCGGGCACTTTTTTGTTTATTTTTCAATCTTGAAGCCCACGTCAACATGTCGATTAAGTTTCTGGGTTTATTTAAATTTTCGTCTCTTAATTAACTGGCCAAACAAACAATTTAGGTAAATTGCTCGACAACACAAAAAACGAATTTAATTCGGGCAGTTCGTTATGACCAGTTTCGAGATTCGCACACGGGGCTTCCGCACAGAAACCCAAGAAAAAGTATGCAACTGTGACGCATAAATAAGTGGTACCATTGTCTGACTGAGAGGCCACTGTGTGGTAGGGGGAAGCTTCATGGCACTCTTCATAACACGCTTTTTAACCTTTTTTAGCTCAATCTCGGAATCACAGTACCTTCTCTAGTCCCCGAAAATTTCAGCTTACAAGCTCATTTGGCAGCACTGCGCTTCGCTTTTGTTTCTATCAAAATCGTCAAAGTCAATCCGTCAAAAGGCTTCAGAGCATAACAAAAACAAAAGTGACGAGGTCAATTTCGAGTAAACACTGATAATTGAGGAAGTTTTTATAAGCAAAATTATATAAACGAAAGACAGGATAAAGAATACAAACCAAAATCAATAAAACTCAAAATTGAGCAAATTCGGAGAAAATATGCTCTGTCTGTCTGCCTTCTGTTTATGTGTCTGTTTCTCTCTCTGACTCCGTTTGTCGGTCTGTCTGTTTATTTTGTGTCATTATCATTTTGCTTTTTTTGTTCGACATTTTGAAACAGTTTTTTTTTTGACACTGCTTCTTACCTTGATCTTCGTCTTGCTCTTATTTCGTTGACGTTTTTTGTCTTTCTTCAAACCTTTAACATTTTATCTGGATAATTTTTGTTTCGTTTCGTCTTGACATAAATTTTTATTCAGAATTCATCAATGATCGACGGATCAAAATTGCGAGAGTCTTTAATAAACTTTTCAAATGAATTTCGATGATGCTCTCATCTTACACGGTGCTTAACCGAAAAAATGACGCATTCCGAAAGATTCAAGAGTTTGTTTTATACATTTTATTGTGGCTCCCCGGTTAAGCCGAATCATTGAAAAAGGTGCGCAGTCATTGAAATTAATGTACAAAAACTACGAAAATTCTTTGTAGGTTCTTCGGGGTTTTAGAGCCGGCGGGGCCCCACAAAAAGCCCGATCGCTCGGTTAATTTTGGATAATTTTTATGCCTAATTTATTCAATTACAATTTGCCTTTTGTGCTGCGATGAATACACCGAAAATTGGCTTTTACATCGTGAGTTCAGGAAATTGATACGTCAGGGACCTTGGCCTTTTTCGCGGTTTTTTACTCAAGTTCAAATAAGGCCCAACACGGGATTCCTCATACAAAAGAGTCCAGTTATAGTTAAAGATTCATATCGACATGTCATGTGAATGAGGTGATTTGCACATTTTTTCCTAGGTTAATTAACATTTTGCCAACGAGCTGTCGGTGCGGGAAAAAAACTAAATCAAACTGGGCAGGGGCTTTTAATTTATTTGGATAAATATGTAGATCTTTTATGTCCAAAAAAAACTCCTATAACGGTGCTGAGCATGAAAATTAAGACCCACATCAATAGTTGATTGAACTATAATTGAGAAGTTAGCGTTTGTAATGCCCTGTGCCCCCAGAGGCAATCCAAAATTATACGTGGGAACCCAAATTTCATTATTTTATAGACGTGGCCGACAATGCTTTTCCCCTATTAGGATCGTTTACCGCACATTAAGACGTAACACCACAAATATACCGGTTAGTGCTGTAAATCATCCCTTAAACTAACAGTCGCTCAGCGAAGTCTCGCCCTACCTGTCACTACCCGAAAACAGTCTCTTTAATAAGGGCCACTTTTTACCTGCCCAGTGTGTGAAATTCCATTTTTACGGCACATTTTTTAAGGGTAAACAACCCCAAAAACGAGGGAGCAAGGTGTCGAGTAGTCTTTTACCCCTGATTCAGTAAGATGATATCCGCATTAAGGAGTCTCTGCTGTTCACCAGAGAAAACGGGGTTGTAATATGGTAAATTGCGCAATTTTTGGATATCAGAGGGCGACTTGCCCTCTTCCTATTGTGCGTCCAGGCTTAATTTCCTTCACGGTAAATCTGCGGCTTTGTTCTCCAGGTACGAAAAAAATGATGAAAACGGGGGAATAAAATAAGTGGTCTCATGTTGACTTAGGATTTTTTTGACGCTAAAAGGATTTGAAAGATGGGGGTTTTAAGGGTTGATACCCGATCGGATCGGCATGGGATGGGGCCGTAAGAACTGTGCGAACTTTTCCCTTCCGCGCAAAGTCGCAACAAGCGATCAGCGGCTAAAAACTCTTTAAGAAAGCCGTCCTAGCGTCAAAAGCAGAATTCCCCACGAGCATCATAAAAAACCGAATAATACACATCCTAAAAGCGCTATTTTCCATTATTAATATGCGAACGGTCACGAAAGAGGAAAAAACTGCGCGGAATAAAACCTCGAAAACAGCAATTTGTTTCATGAAAAATTACCATGACATCATCGCTGGTAATTCGATCTCTGCTTTTAATTTTAATTAATTATTATAAATACATAATTCAGTGTAACTGAATTGGATTAGATAGGCCAGATTAAAGATGTTGTTACATCGAGCTTTTTTAATTAAAATTATCCTATTTGACTGTACTAATTAAGACGATTTTTTTGTTTTATGTTTCATCAGGAACTGCTGTGCTAGTGACTAGGGGGTTCGGTTCGGAAATTGCTTGTGGGGATGTTGATATTGTGGCGGATGTTGAGGTAGTGTGGTCGAGTTTGATGTAAAAGCAGCGGATTGACCAGATAAGCCATGAAATGTGAATGAAAAAATCGCCTCAAAAAAAAAAAGAAAAAAAAGGGAAAAAAAGGAACGTGGTGGTTTATTTTTTGGAAATATGCCCTAATACAACAGTCCGCCCTAGAGAAGGATGAATAACATGGGGATCTCGGAAAGAATAATAGATACAAAATCGTTAAAGTTAAGAAAAAGTCGCGCAGTTTAAAACAAGTTAACAATATGTTTTTTGTAGTGGCACAATCCCGGATGGTTACGAAGATATCCGGAAAAAAACGAATTTTTGGGTTTTCGTTTTTTGCAAATGACTTTTATACGGTTACAGTTGAAGAAGTGAAAGTTTTACATTATTAAGACACTTGTTTTGAAAATTTATTAACAGTGTTGCCAGTTTTCTTTTTAAGTCGTTACTCTCGGAGATAAATTTTTAAACTTTTGATTTTTGTATAGGCGCAATATCGAATATTTATATTTTTAAAATCATCATAAAATTCCCTTTTCAGCTATATATCACATTTAGTATTTGTCTCAGAAATTCTATGAGTTATAGCCATCAAAACATTTTTTGAAAAGTAGGCTATGATTTTGACTTATGGCAATGGTACACAATAAATAAATAAATGCTATGGAAACGAGGAAAAGAGCGTATTTGTTTGGGCAATAATGGTGATTTATTTGGTTATTTGTTGTAATTTGAAACTTCTATTTGGCCCAAATTTAGCCGCATTATTGTTATTAAAAACATAATTTAATTATATTACTTTTTTTCTTATTTTAGGCTAATTTTAGGAATACAAATAAGTAAATATAATTATGCACATGTCAAAAGATTTTAAAGTTTTACAGCTTTAAAATATTTTTGACGATTCCATACCATTTATTTATTTATTGTGTATTTACTATTGCTATAATTCGAAATTATAGTCGACTTCTCAAAAAATGTTTTAATGGCTATGACTTATAGTTTATGAGAAAATTACCAAATGTAATGTATGGCTGAAAAGGGAATCTTATGACGATTTTAAAAATGTAAATATTCGATATTGAACCTATATGAGAATCACAAGTTTAACAATTTATCTCCGAAAGTAAGGACTTAACAAGAAAACTGGCAAAACTGCTAAGAAATTCTCAAAAAAGTGTCTTAATAATGTAAAACTTTCATTCCTCTAACTGCAATCGTATAAGAGTTATTTGCAAAAAACGAAAACCGCCAAACTCGTTTTTTTTTCGGACATCTTTGTAACCATTCGGAATTTAACCAGTATAAAAACAAATTACAAATTGATTTTAAATTGCATAACTTTTTCCTACTTTAAACCATTTTGCATTCATTAGCGTTTTCGAAATCGCGTGCTGTTCATCTTTATCTGTGGCAGACTGTGTATTAGGACGAAATGTTAGAACGGTGGAATTGCACACTATCTCAGATTAATTGATAAAAATCAGTAGAGAAACGAAAATTAACCTGAACTAAAATATATGAAATGTGAATATCTGAAATGCATGTTTAAAATATCATGATGGGCGCTAATCACTTATTGAATGTTAAGTGCTATACGTGTTCTTTATAATTTGGAAAACAGACATTTGAGGCCAGTAAACACAGGGGTATACAGGTGAGCAACTTTCAAATAGGAACCAGCAACAACAAAAGATTCGCAGAGACTCGTAGAGAAACGATGTACACCACTGACATTCATGAACACGGAAAGCTGGAAATTATCGATTTTATAATGGAAGAAGTCAGGGTTGTATCAATAGGGGGCAAAAAAGCGAAATAGACGTGGAAAAAGTCATCGTTTATCGCTCATAATTTGTAGTCGCTATTCAAAATGCAGTACGCCTCTGATTGTGAGGGATTTTTGTGGCATCGAGAGACATGTCTTAGATAAATTCATGTCATCTGTTTGAAAGCTGCAGTACGTCCCTGATTATGAATGATTTTTGGCAGTAGCGGCATGTCCTAGATAAATTCACCTATTATCTATTAGAAAAATGAAGTACACCTCTGATTGCGAAGGATTTGTTCGTGGCATCTATTGTTGACCGAATTACTGATCAGTACAAATAAAACAACGCATAACATACAAAATTGTACTGAAGAGCGATCGTGGTACCATCAGCGCTAATGCCCAGCTTAACGTGAAATCATTAAAACTGTACTTCGGTCTTTTGAAATCTACGAAAAGTCTCGAATTTTTATAATGAGAATCAAAATTAAAAACACGTAAATTTAAGTAGACCTTATTTGTCAAGAAATTAGTTCTACGTGGCTAATGTATTATAATTAAGCTGGTGGCATTTAGCCTAGATCTGGCATTCAAGGGGGAGTTTTCGGAGTTCCCACGCTTTAACATTATGTCAAATTTTGCAGATGCAAATCTCCCCACATGCTTCTCTATGCAGGATGTAATATCTGATTAACAATTTGGCCAAGTCATATTTAACATATTAAAGCAAGTTTGACGCTGCCAAATCGTTTAATTTCGCCGTGATTGGAACTCGCCGGTATTTAAATTTAGCAATGATTCATTTATTTTGTTTTCTTATATTCTCATGTCAAAAGTACCGTAACGCAGCAATTTCTACTTAGAACCACCGTCTAATTTGGGTACAGCTAATTCGTTATAATAATATAATGAAAAGATTGATTGGACTGCCAGCTAAGAGGCCGAATTAACATTTTCCGAGTTATTTCAACTAAAATCCCACTTAAGAGTCGGTCTACGCACTAAGCCCCCAAAGTTAAAATGGCTTTTATGAAAGCACCGGGCTTTAAATTAAAAATAAATCGCTTAGGTCATTAAGGTGGAATTAAACGAACCAATTCTTATTAAAAATGAAAAATTGTGTAAGCAGACATTTGGGTTACGAATTCATTAAAAAAATTGAGAAATCAAGGCAATTGGGTTCGGAACCATTAGAGGAATTCACGCCTTTGCAGAAGAGC
Source organism: Euwallacea similis (assembly GCF_039881205.1). NCBI lineage: Eukaryota > Metazoa > Arthropoda > Insecta > Coleoptera > Curculionidae > Euwallacea > Euwallacea similis. The sequence goes on from NC_089631.1 coordinate 1,326,257, forward strand.
AAACAATTCAGAGCGAGCCGACATTATGTTTATTTTTATGTGCGTATAAGCACGTAAAGAAAAATTTCTCTTGAGAATGGAAACACACATAAAGCGTGAATTTAAGCTGAAGTGGTTCTGCTGAAGTGTTGGCATTAAAATTTTTACTCATTTCGAGTGGTTCCGAGATGATGAACAGACTGAAATTCTGTGTTTACTTTCAAATCCCGGTTTTGATTACACGGCTCGCCATGTGAATTGAGGTACTGCCTGCACGAAGGCCTGTTAAGGTGCTCTTGGGGATTTATCGAAGCGCAGCTGCCCTGCTACAAAACGATTGCAGCAAAAAGTCATTAAAATTCTCGAAAATTACCATTTTCCATTTCTTGCTTCCATATCAACAATTAAAAGCAGTATGAGGCTTCGAAAAAGAAGGAAAAACATTAATCTAAATCCATTTATCATTCCGGCCGTATTCAGAAATAAATGAAGCGCAAGCTGGTTCGATTAAAAATTATGTGTTTTAGTGCTCTTTGTCCAAGGGAAAAGCAAAATAACGAGACGACGTTTCTCTTCAAATGCATTGGTTGTAGCAAGACACAAAAGCAACAATAAAAGCCACCTTCACCATTTTGTCACTAATTTTTTAAATACGTTCTTGTAGCTGCTTCTCTTTTATTACTCTGAACTTTCGAGATCTTTACAGATATCTCGTAAAATACGTTTATTGTCCCCCTCAATAAGCCCAATCCGCACGCACGCACGTTTTTTTCTCAATTTCTCACAAAACGCAAAATAGATATCCCATTACCTGGGCATGGAATCGACACAATGGCTTAAAGAGCCCGGAAAGAATCGTTTAACCCCAATTTCTGACCCTTAAATCACTAAAAATCTCTTCGCCTTTTGTCGATGACGAGCCCCTTGCAAAAAAATCGCGCCAGGACACGCCGAGGGCCGCCTCGGAGGGTATGATGAAAAGAATCCTTTTTCTGTAAGTTTTGATATGAAATACCCATGCAACTAGGCAGACATCAGTTTAATCTTAACCCATCTTTGTGGTACTTCATCATTTCGGTTTTTTCTGATTTGATAAATGATCGTGGGAAACGGAATTTCGAGAAACAATGGAGGTATACCATATTAGTCGTGAAAGGGTTAAAATACGTTATAAGAGCCTTTTTTATGGACATTTTTTATTCGTAGGTAAAAGGAGATGAAGAGGCTTTTTTCACGGGGTTTCGAGTCTTTTGTCCTTTGGTTTAATTACGCCGTCCCAACAATTTACTTACATCTGCACGTTTATTTATAACTCGGAGTAGAATTCCCATTGCTGCCTTTCCCATCGACGTTCAAAAAGCTTGATAAGTGAAATCGTTTTTCCCAATAATAATAATAAAAATAAAATCTGCTTTTGACGTAAACTCCACATGTGGCCCGCAGGAACTTGGTTGGGTGTCGTATTTCATGTTTCGTGTTTTATTATCGCTTCGCTGTTACGATATTTTTCCGACTAATGTATTATGGCGCCAAAATGTGGTAAAATTTTTAATTTTTAGTCAGATGGGAATATTTCATGAATTTGCTTAATCAAGCATCTTTGGCACGAACATGTGGCCCTGTCACGTGGCTCGAATCTTATAATCCACCAAGAATCTATTAGTTTGGCACGTGTTACTGTTTCCGTTCACCATTTTGGCTAGATTTGTGCAAAATTTCTCTCACCTGTTCGAGCACGCCTAAAAGTCCTCAAAGTACTTTGGAACGAATGCAAAATTTCATTTTCCAGTACGTCGTAATTGCTGAACTCAACCGTTTATACAAAGAAGAAAAAACTAAGTGCACGGACTATGCAATAAAGTTATCACATATTGAATAATTATGGAAAACCCCGAAAGTTAACTACGATATATTAAATGGGACACCCTGTATATTATTTCGTTTTTAGGTTTATCAGCTTCTTTCGATAATTTCTGCTTAATAATTCCTATACAAATCTCTAGCGTGCATCGTCCCTGAACGTTAAGGATCATTTTTGCCGAAGGTGGCCGTGGAACGTCATGACGACACACGCCATGATGTCGAGAAACAATTGCTAATCGTATCAATCATCTCTGGGCCAAGCTGGAAACGGGGATCGAGTCGTGAGTTCCGTATTTAACAAGAAATTACATTGGCTCGAGTTCCGGTCAGAAACGGGCATACAAAGTAAGTTTTAGGTTTAAAATAATATTAAAATCCTTCCAATAGATAAAGGTAGCACTACAGCCATAATGGATTGTGTATGATCTATTCAAACACGTAAATTTAATTGTCGATCCCTATTCAGCTTCATCTAAGCGCGGATTGCTTTGATACCAGGGCACTTGACTCATGGAAACCATGCAAAACGCTTTATATGGTTATTTTTGCTCCGTAACCGCAATTGGAGGTACCTCTGAGTTTGAGTCTGAAGTCCCCAATATTGCCAAGTGTCGCAACTTTCTCTCGAAGCATTCCAATTTTGCAATCTCAGCTACTGGAAATGTACGATATCCCTGCAAACGCTTTAATTTTAGATCCCAGAAAATTTGTCTTTTCCTTAGGCAAATTTTCCCAAAGAAGATCGAATTAGGGCTCTTAAAACATGACTGATATTTCTTCGGCTGGTAGCGTTGATGACGTTCCAGATATGAAATGAATCGTTTGCTGTGTGCATTGGCATACCAGTGTATACCACATATGGATATACGAGGAAATGGAGAACCTGAACTCACTTTGAACTACTGATACCTACACGAATTTCTTCAATGACGCACTTTCCGATGAAGCGCTCCAAGGGTGAGTCATTTGCCCTCTTTCTTCATCCCCGTTTGTTTTCTCTTTGATATTCGTCTCAGTGGTGTTGAGCGATCCACTTACACTACTGCTAAATATCTTAAAACCGTTGGAAAAAAACACCGATTTTTATATTGAAAATTCGAGTAATTTTTGAGAAAAATTCAAGTCTCCGCACGTCGGATTATCTTGGCTTTTTTGTGGAAAGTGGCTCTGGAACGTTATGCGCAGCTGCAGATGAACAATCGTGAATCATCGTATCGAAGGTCTCTGGGCCTCGATGAAAATAATGATTCAGCGGCAATTTCCGATTTGAGCCCGAGAAGTACAGTGGCTCGTCACGCCAGTGACGCAGAAAACAAGTTGAGTTTTATTACAGTGCTAAGCAAATACGTTACCTAACATTGTTATGTAACAATCTGGTATTTCCTTGATGCAGGGCGCATCAGAATAATGTCACCAAAAGGTTGACACCTGAGATAAATTTCTGATTAACGAGGTTGCCTCATAGAACACACAAGATGGCACTATTGCTATGATTAACTCTCTCGCCGAATGCTTTGCTGAAGCGCACCTTACGTCAAAATTCGCTCATATGTTTAGCATAAACGCTCTGGGCCTAATGCCCGGAATCGAAGAAAATGGAAACAAAACGACCATCAGCGGCAGCAGAAAAAAATAATAACATAACAGTCCGAGCCATTGTTCTTATTTTGAATAATAGGGAACGACATTTTGATTAATAACGTTAGATACGTTTGGATTCCATTGTATGCCGCGGGTGGTATTTCAACCTAAACCACCCGTTGCGCTCGTTCAGAGCGTATTTTTATCGTTTTCAGCCCTTTTTCCGAAGGAGCACTTAGCGTAAAGAAATCTATAAGGTCGCGGCAAATTCCATAGGGGCTTAATTTACGAATGACCGTTGTATGCGAAACCATATTTAGCGGAAGATAACATATCTTTAAGATCATGTTTATGCAGATGGGAGTATTCTCTCACACAGCGTTCGATTGTTTCTGCTCAAGCTGAAAAAAATGTAGAAAAGCATCAGTAATTTCATATTCATAATGCACTCAAGATCGTTCCATGGACTTTAAATCAGCCAAGAACAATAGGACCCGATGTGTGTATTTTCGAATATTTGCAGCACGATCGCAAAAAGGTGACTTTTCGTTAAATGCTAAACGCTTATTATGGCCTTATTATGGTCCGCCTCCTCTTCGCAGTCGCTGTTGCCGAAAAATTCCGAAACAACGGTACCAAACCCATTCTTGAAGTGAAAACACCTAATTTTAACCCAATTCAATGGTAATTTCAATATGTTGTTAATATTTTTCGGAGGAGTGCCACCCAGCCCCATTGTATTTAAAATTATTGTTTATTACTTTCAGGCATTATACGCGTATGCCTAGTCACTTCTAATACGTTAACCTTAATTCTTACTGAATTCCATTAGAAGGCGACATTTGAATAAACTTGTCTCGTTACATTCTTATCCATCTACTGAAAAAATTCAAATTGCCGCCTTGATCGCTAATAAGAAAACAATTCTTCCATGGTGTTTAAATTAACATAATTTTCGATTGACCCTCGTGGCTTAGAATCTCGTAAAAGCCCCATAAATCTGCTCGGAAACTCACTTTAACACCAAATAATATCTAATTTTATTGTTACTCTTTATTTTCTTTTACGACGTTATAACGCGGCCTGAAATTCATGGGAATGCTGGAATTAATATGGAGATTTTGCGATGTGTGTTCCATCCTGGATGCGATAAGTCTTGCGTTCCCTTTCATAACGTTAACGGTGAGTTGAGAGCCTCAAAAACTCCACGCAAAGACTCTAATGAAGTCATAAAAACGTTAACGCGCCTAGCGTATTTAACGGAAAACGTGTTTACATTAGAAATCATCTAAAAAACTACGTTTAGTTGGGATATACTAGTTTTTGAAATGTTAAAAGGCATGTGTATGCACAGCTGCATTTAATAAACGAATTAGAGAGAAATTGATATTTTAAAAAGGGTAAATACTCTTCACAGCCTAATGGCAACACGGAAACTTAAAAGTTTTTGAACTCATGGAAAAAAAATCACGAATAAATTTATATCAGGGGATTCAATTTTTAAGAGGACGGCGCCATCTATCCAAGTATCACTAAGATTTTTGACAAATGTTGACAAGTTGAATAATGACATTTCAGTATGTTTATTATATTTCAAACCGACATAATAACATTTGAAGGAAATGACAGCAACTATTGTCTATTTTGACCTACGTATTTCATGATCAAGCGGAGGGTAACACTCTCCTGAATTTGGGAAAAATTCTACTGAAAGTTTTATTTAAACATTTTATTGAACATGCTACACTAATAAAGCTCAACAAATTCAACGTACTCACCAGAAGTAAATGCAGCCAAAGGCAGCTGCCGCGATATACTCTCAGCAACCTCCGAAGTCAGCCCATATATCCCCAACAGCTCCCTCATGGTATTCATAGCATAATTCCGCATCTCATTTATCTGATCCTGACTAAGATTCTGATGCGCAGTCACACTGTTCTCCGTCACATGCGGCTTACTCAAATTATGAATGGAGAAACTGTTTGGTATCTTACTGGACTCGTTCTCCTCACTCTGTCCTCCTTCTGAGTCTTCTTTGGCTTCTTCATTCTCAGAGGTAGTTCTGTATCGCTCAGTGTTAAACTCATCAGAATCCGAATTATCCGAGTCGTGTTTCGACTCTTCCTGACTCATCACCTCAGAATCATGACTCAGCCGCTCAGAAGCTTCGGAATCCGGCTTGGAACCACTGAGATCCATGGGGGTGAAACTGGGGTCTTGAATCACTCTCCTGACTCCCGCCAAGGGCTTACGCCTCCGAACGTTGACATTATTATTTTCGTTGTATTCGCTCAAATTGAGCACCCCCTCGTCTTCTGAGGGGAGGTTCTGAGAGCAACGCGGTTTGAAGTTCTTGCGTTTGTTCCTCTTTGGTTCCGAGACATTGAGTGGGAGGTTGGGCGATTGAGGGGTGTATGGCACTTCTTGTTCTGAATCGCTGGAGTGGTGAGAGTCGGGGTACGTGCGGGTGAAAGGATGCCTATGGTGGAAAGTCGTGTCCATAGGTTCTTGGTGGGAGAGCTTCAGCGCTACAGCATCTGGAAAACGGCGAAATATTAATTGAAAAATAACGGAAGTGTGTTATGAAAAGTGTTAAAATCGTTGAAAATATACAGGAATATTTCAGAATTACTGTCTGTTTCTGATTCCTCTCTTCAGGAGTAGAGGCTTTTGGAAAATGACATCAATATAACATAGCGAAATGGTCCTTTATTTTACAATGTCTGCAAGTGCAAGTGTGGTCATTGCAATTCTGTCAACGTCAGATGTCAAGCTTTCGACTTCTGTTAAAGTCAAGCTTATGACACAGTGTTGTCATTTACTTTGTTTTGTTTGTGCATAAGAATAATCAGTAGAGAAACGTTTGAAGATTAATTGATGAGTTAGTTATCAAACAAAAGAGGAACACGAATAAGGAAGGATCTGTTTGAAAGTTACTCCAAATTGCTTACATTATTTGGCAATAGTGCTTCCTTACTAACTGTCATCAAGTTCGACGTTAATCTTTAACAACAAAAGATAATTGCAACATTGTTAACTCGTGCCCCGTTGACTAAAAAGCTTTGAATTTTGCTGAATTAAAAGAAATGTTTGAAAATAAAATTATTAGTCACTTGAATCGGGTTCTTAGATTCGTCTGAACTTAGAAATCCAAAAAAAACCTTGTTATTGTTTTGCTTATTGATTTTGTTCCTTGCGTGCATTTTTGTATCCTCACAGGTTGCTCTTGACCGAGCAGCGAAACTAATTATGCCCAATCTCGCTGCGTCCCATCAGTATCAGCATCGGCAGCAAAAACGCATTTCCGAAATATCTAGACAACAAAAATTGCGCCTCTTTCTGAAACTGCCAAAAATTCTGTCTGGGACCGTTTTTACACAAAAATATTTCGTTAAACGAATGCATCGGCCAAAACGTGCTCGGTTTTAGCAAATTTTAATAAAAACTTGCAAGAATTTCGGCCCAACCTGGTCAGAAATAATTAAAATTTGTGCTGATGGCAATTTCACAGAATCACCGTCTCATCTTGAATTTTTAGTTTAGAATGGACCGTGCTTTTTTGCCACCGGCCTCGGCCATTGTTGTGTGTGTTTTATGTTTCCCGAAGTTATTAAGGATTTTTCGGATTTTTAGACTCGCTTTTGAAATATCGTTCGGCGGATTTATGGGCCCTGAGCAGTGCCGGGTTAGGGGTTCAATCACGAATAACGAATGGGTGACTGATTCGCCAGATAACTGAATGACCGGACTGGGCATCAGGGGGGAAATTTACAAAAAGGTGCATGTTAGTCAAACTCTGTTTTCAAAATATTGAGGGCCAAATTTGTTGAAGTTTTTTTGTAGTGTTTATTTATAAATTTTGAGGATGTGTACTTAAACACTACAAATTACTTTCAAACACATTAAAAAACCACAAAATATTCTATTTAAAATATTAAGAAATATGAAAAGAACTTGATGTAAATCAACAAACGTCTTTGTAAATTTTGCAAATGTCTACATGCTATGTCCGTGCTATCCATAACCCTCTCTATGCTATTACAAAGTTCGCAGAGATTATTATTTAAGGGTAATTTTTTACAATAAGAAATTACATAATATTATAGACAAGGTGTTAAGATAGTAGGAAAGAACAAAATTGAGAAAAAGAAATATAGTTGGATTGAAAAAGCACAAAATCAACACCGTTTTTGATCTAACTGGAACATTCAGTTATCAGAAAATATTGAAAAGGGTGAAAAAATAAATTACAAAAATCTTACGAAACCGAGTAAAAATAGTTAAAAATCTTGAGGTAACATGCACATATTTGAGGTTAAATCTGACTGGAATATGATAACGAAAATCTCAGCAATTCGAGAAATATCATGTCGAAAAATTTAGATATTTGAGAACAAAGTATTGAAATTTTTTTAATTATGTATTTAGAAATCATAAAACAAAGAAATGTGAAGAGTAGAAAATATTGAAAAATCTAAAAAGGGTATTGGTAAAAGACGGAGTTTTGGTACAGTTCTTAAAATGCACTTTTCAAAAGAAGGTGATTTTTTTGAAAAATTCTATTTGTATTTTAAAAACCATTTTTTTAATTTAAAATTGTTTATTAAATTTTTGGATATTTTTTGAATTTTTAGTAAACAATTTTTGATTTTTGAATTTTTTTTATTTGATTTATTTTATTGTATATAAAATCTTCCGGTGCAATAGGGGAGAATGTATAAGTTCTGGCATCTTGCTTCAAACTGTGCAAACCGAAGGAGGTGGAATGACGTGTGAGAGTGGATCGCCCTGTAAACTCAATCATCGTCTTCGAGTTTCTACTGTTGACAAGAAACAACAAAAGAAGTGCGTTATTTGCATTGTAATTATTGCGCGATACATTCCCGCAATTGAAGCCATACACATTTCCACCTCGGATGCAACTTTTTCTGTCAATAATAGCCCGAGAACGCAGTCGTGTTTGCTCAGCACTTAGACCGTCGTATTCTTGACATTTTATTATTTATCAAAAATGCCCCTTTTCACCGTTAAATAAACCGCGTATTCCGGAAAGTAATGTTTACTCCTTTTTAACAATTTTAACACCTCATTCTTTCTTCTCAAACTCGTAGAGAGAACGCACTCAACTGCGGTGTGTCGAAATCAGTTATGTGCACCGATAAGTAGCCGATGAAATAAAATTTTCGCTCACCTGCGCTTAGGACGTAGGAATTCGGTGACAGTATTCCGGACGTGACAGTAGCCATTGTAGCCAACATAAATCCTGCAACATTCCTGCAACAAAAACAACTAATTGTAGAATACACACCTTTGCCACTTCGTTGCAAAACCGTCTAAAGACACTCAAAGACATTACTTGTCTCGTATTATTGCCTGTTTTGCATATAAATTAATTTCAAATTTGAACAACGCGTTTTGCCTGTGGCTGCTGGCGACTACACCTGTAGCAAAACCATTTCGATACAATAACTGAACGTATTCTCCCATTGTAGTCTTGAGGGAAAATTTACGTCAAAATTTGCATCAGATTTAAGAAGAATAAAAACGCTGCATTATGTTTCAATTGACATATTATCATGGCTCACTTGATAGACGCAGAAAAAGCTCTTGTTAGACTTTGAAACAAAAGCGAGTTCCGCAGTTGCCAGTTTGATCAGTTGGTCCTGGAGCGCGTTGAATTAACAAAATTATTCTGACATTTGTATGACAGCACACGTTCCTTAACTACTGTCATTTTAAAAGAAAATCCTCTTACGCAGTTGCCAGATTTTCCAGTAAGTTTTAACTAACTAATTACTGAAATTCTAGTTTCTTAAAAAAAACTAAAATTTCATTAGAAAAATATTAGATAATGAAAATTTGGTTACAAAAACAAATTTAAGTAAGAAATAATTTATCTAAAATACTAGTTGCTTAAAATTTACTAGAAAAAATGACAACTGAGGAATGTGCACTGTTATACCAATGTCCTTACGATAGGATTATCTTCCTAAAATTGGCAACGGCACAATATTCTGTTGTTTATAAATTGCACTTAAAATTTCTCCTCTGTTGCCACATTAAACAAAGTTAAACATCGCCATCAATTCTGTTTCTCAGCCTCTCGGGGAGTATTTGAAGATTGTGATGGGAAAAAATAATTTAATTCTTAAGAAGAATAGCAACCATGCTACACTCCTTTCTTTAACTGCATGATACCTAAAGCACTCCCGTTAATAATATCCGATGTTGTTACACAATTCTAAGTTCAACAAGAACTGGTGCGTTGACGTGAAGGGAGGCTTTACCCTTTGTGTTACACATACAAAGATTTGGCAACTATGTTGGCAAATTTGTTATAAAAACGTTGCCAAACCCTGCATATGCTCGGAATAATCCTATAACCAATTATCTGCATTGCTGATCCATATAGTCACACTTGAAACCACATTGATCGACTTACTCCGCCAATACGGTTGGTCAGCAGTACTCACGCAGAGGTATTTCACTTATCTAGTCTTAATTTAAATATTCTAAAGGCGGAATAGTACTGTAAAGTCGTTATAACAAACGGGTAAATCGTTCGACTGTTTAACATACGTGATATTGTTATAGCTTCCAAGAACACACCGTCGATAGCAGTGTATCTTTTAGCAAAAATATATATGTACTGGTTTCTGTGAATAATAATTGCACAATCCGGTATAGTGATATTGTAATAGATAATTGAATAAAAATGCTAAACGATGCACAATTGGCAACCAGGCCTCAAGCTTTTGTTAGCAATTTGACACATTTTGCGACGTTGCCGATTTGAACTCGCCTATGTGGCTTTCAGCCTGATGGCAACCAGGCGTCATCTTTTTGTTTCCAAACCCAGCTGTTTGAGTTTATCAACATTGTTGCCACGTCGTGGCCTACTTATTCCTGAAAAACGAATTTTCCTTAGATTTGCCAGTCTCTTCAATAATTTAACCGCCACTTTCGCAATCAACATGTCCGATTCGAGCTAAATTTACATTTGAGACAATAAAGCACATACACTCCTCTAATTTTCTAGTTAATTTACTTTGGGATCGTGAGGATTGTCCCAGGTTTACTTAGCTGAAAATTTACAGTCAGAGCGCATTCTAATTATATTTAATGTTAAATCTGCGCTAAAGGCCAAGTCGTAAATTTTATGGTGGTTTGTGTGCGCGGTAAATTGAAATTTAAAACTGACTTACTTGAATCCATTGTTTTACTATGGCTGAGGCCTAGTTTATCCATCTGCTTGTTAGCTTAACTTAGACATATAAAATTCCTCAGGGACAGATTTTTTACTCCGACTTCGATTTAATGGCAAATTCGCATTAGAATCTCTACATTCCAAAAACTCCTTACCGGGCACGAACGGCACTAAAACTCGATGAAAAACGCGGTTTTATCGAGAAAATATGATTTAGAACGACGCGGTATATTACTTGCTTCTGGTGCGGTAAATGGACACTTTTATGCCATATAAGTTGTAATATTGTTGTTTCGCTCTTTTTGCGAATTTCGTAATTGCTTCCCATTGTTCTTAATCGACGTCATTGGTTCTGGGTTCTGCGCGAACTGTGAGAACATTTTTTCGATAAGGCACATGAACCATTGACGTAGCACGATGAAGAATATGATGGATATGAAGATACTAACACAAACTAAAAAGCATGTGACAACGTTGGTCGTACTTTAAGTGCCATTTTTAAACAAATGACAGTGGGAAGAGGTTGCCAATTTTCAAATTTGAGTAAGTAAGTTCTTAGAGAGTATGAGGAACCCACATGATAACAACGGACATTGTTCACGTTACGTCGCGCAAATCCATTTCGCATAGTTGCCAGTACATTTATTTCTTTTAAATGAGCTTAATGAGAGATGGGAACCTTTAAAGAGTCGACATCAAAGTTGGTCCCGATTAAGGGCCGCTTTTGCAATGCTAATGCAGGTTAACTTAATGGGCAATAAAAAACGCCCGAAACACCCTGTATATCTTGACCGGGCGATAAGCCTCGAAATGGGACCCTATTAATACCGTTCGAAGTCGAGCATTCCCAAAAAGATTATTTTGTATTCGGGCTGAGACACTTTTGGGTCGTTA